>NC_056756.1:24841479-25458979 GCF_018687715.1 Carya illinoinensis | reverse complement strand
CTGGTTTGAGCTCAAAGTTGTTGGCATTGATTGGCTGGCGCATTATGCTCGAGTAATTTCCATTCACAACTGGCCGTACATAGTCCTTCAAGGTGCGTGGTAGTACCTCACGATCTTCTTCAGCCATGACTAGTATCTTGTTTCTTCTTAGTGATCTAAGAGTTCTTTCAATCTCCGGATCAACAGGAATAATGTCACGAGATCTAGCACGGCGCATCCAACGTCAAAAACACACCTGTAGAACAAATTAAAACAAAATTCTAAATTAAAACCAAGATTACTTTGTATCGATATTGACGAAAAGAATAAGAATAAACCAATCCCCGGCAACGGCGCCAAAAACTTGACCGGTGCAAAACTGCAAGTGCACAGTATCGTAGTTTTATAGTAAAGTAATAAGAAGAGTATCGTCCTCAGGGATTGGTACCTTACTCTTGCCAAATACCAAAATTATGCTAATCTCAATTTTATCTAGAGGAATCGCTAAGGTTTTTGTAGTAGCAAATAAAACTAGATCAACTCAAAAGAAATAAGTAAAGAAAGTAAAACTGATGTTTGAAGATCAAATTCAATAGGGAAGAAAACTTCTAGGAAATCGATTTCACCATAATTCTTCACTATGCTTTTCTCATCCAGCTAATTTAACTTAAACCTCTTTTGTCTATTAGCAAATCTCTAATTCATCCAAAAGCCTCTTTCGATAGTCAATTGGAAGTGATTCTAGTTTATCAATTCACACAAGAGTATGCAAATTAAATAATCAAGAACGCAATAAGACCAATGATTTAATTACTACACAGGTTCATACAAGTCTTTCGATCTCTATACTTACCTATGCTGAAATATCCAAGATCTACCCTATGATTCCCTCTTTCGATAGCAAATCACAAGATTAATAATCATCTAATCAATGGCCAGTTAATTAGAAGCATTAAACTCAGAATAAATCAGATAAACAAAGAGAGAATTGCATTAAATTAGCATGGACAAACAAGCATAGTTCGGAATTAGGTTACATCGTTTTCCTAGAAAGAAGAAAATTTAGCTCATGCTAGAATTGGAATTCAACATAAACGAATTCACCATAATTGTTCTGAGAAGATGGGAAGAAGAAAATAAACACTGAAAAATCCTCCTTGCAGCCTCAACTGGTCGTCAAAAGCTCAAGGGAACGATTCAACGCCTTTCTCCCGTCCGTGCTCGTGTATGAATCCAACGTACGTGCAATAAATTGGAATTCCGTCTCCAAAACAAATGATTTGAATCCCTCTAGTTATGTTTTTCTCTCCCAAAGAGTGTTCTCCAGTCAAAAACCGCGGCTCTAGAGTGAAGAATGGCCTTTTATATGGTCCCACGGCGGAAAACCTAAAATCTGTCAAAATACGATGTTCGCTCGAGCGGGGTGTCGAGCGCGCGTCGAGCGTTCGACTCTGCCTGATTTCGCTCGAGCATCCTATCGAGCGCACATCGAGCGTTCGACTCTGCCTGATTTCGCTCGAGCGGCAAATGTCTCCGCTCGAGCGATCTTCGTTTTTCAGCAACCCGCTCGAGCTCCCTGTCGAGCGGCAGTCGAGCGTTTGAATCTGCCTGAATTCGCTCGAGCGGCCAAAAGCCTCCGCTCGAGCGAACTTGTAAAATCTGCAATATGAAATTTTGCAAGCCATCACCAGCCTATAGGAGTAATCCAGAGGAGACAAAGGAGCTTCAAAAGCAAGTTAAGGACTTGATGAGCAAGGGGTACGTGAGGGAGAGCATGAGCCCATGTGTAGTACCAGTGCTATTAGTGCCAAAGAAGGATGGGACGTGGAGAATGTGTGTTGATTGCAGGGCGGTCAACAATATTATAGTAAAGTATCGCCATCCCATTCCTAAATTAGATGATATGCTTGATGAATTACATGGCTCATGTATTTTCAGTAAAATTCATCTTAAAAGTGGGTATTATCAAATTAGAATGAAAGGGGGTGATGAATGGAAAACTGCTTTTAAGACTAAGTATGAGATTTATGAATGGTTGGTTGGAATTACAAATGCACTCAATACTTTCATGAGATTGATGAACCATGTCCTACGTGTATTCATTGGCAAGTTTGTGGTTGTGTATTTTGATGATATCCTAGTGTATAACAAGGATTTAAATGAGCATATTGAGCATTTGAGATATGTGTTTGATGTGTTGAGATGTGAAAAGTTGTATGCTAATTTCAAGAAATGTACATTTTGCATGGAACGAGTTGTTTTTCTTGGATATGTTGTTGGTACAAAAGGTATTGAGGTGGATGAAGAGAAAGTCAAGGCCATCAAGGAGTGGCCAATGCCAAAGAGCATCACTGAGGTAAGAAGCTTTCATGGCTTAGCTAGCTTTTATTGATATTTTGTTAAATACTTTAGCACCATTGCTGCACCACTCACTGAAGTCATTAAAAAGAATGTTGGGTTTCATTGGGGGGCAACTCAAGAGAATGCTTTTGCCACCATCAAAGAAAGGTTGTGCTCTGCACCTGTGCTAAATTTTACCTGATTTTAACAAAACTTTTGAGATTGAATGTGATGCCTCAGGTATAGGGATTGGAGCCATTTTGATGCAGGATAGGCGGCCCATAGCCTTTTTCAGTGAAAAGTTAAGTGGGGCCTCACTCAAGTATCCTACTTATGACAAAGAGCTTTATGCTCTTGTTCGTGCATTAGAGACTTGGCAGCATGACTCACTCAAAAATGAGTAGCACTAAAGCTATCCCAAGTGTAGGAGGATGTCGTGTAATAATTAGGAATAAATTCCTAGATCGTCTCCTCAGGGAAAGTTACTTAAAAATCAAACTCCTTGACAAAGGTGAAACAAAGAGAAAATAAAATGATGGTATGTGCAATGGATGGAAGAGGGTACTAGTCATGGACTAGATTCATGTTTTTGGATTTTGATTGTCGGATTGGAATAAAAAGGACTAATAGATTAAACTCAGAAATTAATAAAACTAGATTAAGAATCAAACTAAATTAGGAAGTAATTGATAAAACATGCACTGAAAATTGAAAAGCCTCAAATTCAATGTTCTAGGGTTCATCATTATATTCAAATCACAAATTCTCAAATTAAACCACCGTAATTTTAATCAATACTAAAATGAAAGCTTAACGAAACGATAAGAATAAATAACACGAATTAAATGAATAACAAATAAATTACTCAAACGTCTAAATCAAAATTCTCTAAAATAATTCAGAAACTCAAAATTGAAATGAAATAGCAAGTAGGGAATTGAAAAGATCAAGCCAGTTGAATGGAGATGAAGAGTCGAAGTGGTGGAGGAGGCTCAGCTGCAGTGGCAATTGGACCCCTCAAGGAGTTCTTCAATCTGCTGCAGTGTGAGTGAATGATCCAGTGGAAATTGTGTAGCTGCGTGAATGATCGATTGAATGAATCCTCCTCTTCGAATCTAAACGAAAATTAAAGGAAAAATGAATTCTAAGTGTTTCTCTACTCAAAAACCGAGTTTTCCAGCCCAAGAGTCGTCCTAAGATGTAAAAAAAACATATATATACTCTGACGGCAGAATGAACCCTAATCTGTAAAAATGCGATATTCGCTCGAGCGGAGTGTCGAGCGAACATCGAGCGTTCGACTCTGCCTAAGTTCGCTCGAGCGGCCTGTCGAGCGTTCGACTCTGCCTGAATTCGCTCGAGCAGAGGTGGATGAAGAGAAAGTCAAGGCCATCAAGGAGTGGCCAACGCCAAAGAGCATCACTGAGGTAAGAAGCTTTCATGGCTTAGCTAGCTTTTATCGATATTTTGTTAAATAATTTAGCACCATTGCTGCACCACTCACTGAAGTCATTAAAAAGAATGTTGGGTTTCATTGGGGGGCAACTCAAGAGAATGCTTTTGCCACCATCAAAGAAAGGTTATGCTCTGCACCTGTGCTAGCATTACCTGATTTTAACAAAACTTTTAAGGTTGAATGTGATGCCTCAGGTATAGAGATTGGACCCGTTGTGAAGCAGGATAGGCGGCCCATAGTCTTTTTCAGTGAAAAGTTAAGTGGGGCCTCGCTCAAGTATCCTACTTATGACACAGAGCATTATGCTCTTGTTCGTGCATTAGAGACTTGGCAGCATGACTCACTCAAAAATGAGTAGCACTAAAGATATCCCAAGTGCAGGAGGATGTCGTGTAATAATTAGGAATAAATTCCTAGATCGTCTTCTCAGGGAAAGTTACTTAAAAATCAAACTCCTTGAAAAAGGTGAAACAAAGAGAAAATAAAATGATGGTATGTGCAATGGATGGAAGAGGGTACTAGTCATGGACTAGATTCATGTTTTTGGATTTTGATTGTCGGATTGGAATAAAAAGGACTAATAGATGAAACTCAGAAATTAATAAAACTAGATTAAGAATCAAACTAAATTAGGAAGTAATTGATAAAACATGGACTGAAAATTGAAAAGCCCCAAATTCAATGTTCTAGGGTTCATCATTATATTCAAATCACAAATTCTCAAATTAAACCACCGTAATTTTAATCAATACTAAAAAGAAAGCTTAACGAAACGATAAGAATAAATAACACGAATTAAATGAATAACAAATAAATTATTCAAACGTCTAAATCAAAATTCTCTAAAATAATTCAGAAACTCAAAACTGAAATGAAATAGGAAGTAGGGAATTGAAAAGATCAAGCCAGTTGAATGGAGATGAAGATTCGAAGTGGCGGAGGAGGCTCAGCTGCAGTGGCAATTGGACCCCTCAAGCAGTTCTTCAATATGCTGCAGTGTGAGTGAATGATCAAGTGGAAATTGTGTAGCTGCGTGAATGATCGATTGAATGAATCCTCCTCTTCGAATCTGAACGAAAATCAAAGGAAAAATGAATTCTAAGTGTTTCTCTACTCAAAAACCGAGTTTTCCAGCCCAAGAGTCGTCCTAAGATGTAAAAAAAACATATATATACTCTGATGGCGGAATGAACCCTGATCTGTAAAAATGCGATATTCGCTCGAGCGGAGTGTCGAGCGAACATCGAGCGTTCGACTCTGCCTAAGTTCGCTCGAGCGGCCTGTCGAGCATTCGACTCTGCCTGAATCGCTCGAGCGGAGGTGGATGAAGAGAAAGTCAAGGCCATCAAGGAGTGGCCAACGCCAAAGAGCATCACTGAGGTAAGAAGATTTCATGGCTTAGCTAGCTTTTATCGATATTTTGTTAAATACTTTAGCACCATTGCTGCACCACTCACTGAAGTCATTAAAAAGAATGTTGGGTTTCATTGGGGGGCAACTCAAGAGAATGCTTTCGCCACCATCAAAGAAAGGTTGTGCTCTGCACCTGTGCTAAATTTTACCTGATTTTAACAAAACTTTTGAGATTGAATGTGATGCCTCAGGTATAGGGATTGGAGCCGTTATGAAGCAGGATAGGCGGCCCATAGCCTTTTTCAGTGAAAAGTTAAGTGGGGCCTCACTCAAGTATCCTACTTATGACAAAGAGCTTTATGCACTTGTTCGTGCATTAGAGACTTGGCAGCATGACTCACTCAAAAATGAGTAGCACTAAAGCTATCCAAAGTGCAGGAGGATGTCGTGTAATAATTAGGAATAAATTCCTAGATCGTCTCCTCAGGAAAAGTTACTTAAAAATCAAACTCCTTGAGAAAGGTGAAACAAAGAGAAAATAAAATGATGGTATGTGCAATGGATGGAAGAGGGTACTAGTCATGGACTAGATTCATGTTTTTGGATTTTGATTGTCGGATTGGAATAAAAAGGACTAACAGATTAAACTCAGAAATTAATAAAACTAGATTAAGAATCAAACTAAATTAGGAAGTAATTGATAAAACATGCACTGAAAATTGAAAAGCCCCAAATTCAATGTTCTAGGGTTCATCATTATCTTCAAATCACAAATTCTCAAATTAAACCACTGTAATTGTAATCAATACTAAAATGAAAGCTTAACGAAACGACAAGAATAAATAACGAGGAATTAAATGAATAACAAATAAATTACTCAAACGTCCAAATCAAAATTCTCTAAAATAATTCAGAAACTCAAAACTGAAATGAAATAGCGAGTAGGGAATTGAAAAATCAAGCCAGTTGAATGGAGATGAAGATTCGAAGTGCTGGAGGAGGCTCAGCTGCAGTGGCAATTGGACCCCTCAAGGAGTTCTTCAATATGCTGCAGTGTGAGTGAATGATCCAGTGGAAATTGTGTAGC
Source organism: Carya illinoinensis (assembly GCF_018687715.1). Classification (NCBI taxonomy): domain Eukaryota; kingdom Viridiplantae; phylum Streptophyta; class Magnoliopsida; order Fagales; family Juglandaceae; genus Carya; species Carya illinoinensis. Next base: position 25,452,764 of record NC_056756.1, on the reverse strand, counting down.
TGCGTGAATGATCGATTGAATGAATCCTCATCTTCGAATCTGAACGAAAATCAAAGGAAAAATGAATTCTAAGTGTTTCTCTACTCAAAAACCGAGTTTTCCAGCCCAAGAGTCGTCCTAAGATGTAAAAAAAACATATATATACTCTGACGGCGGAATGAACCCTGATCTGTAAAAATGCGATATTTGCTCAAGCGGAGTGTCGAGCGAACATCGAGCGTTCGATTCTGCCTAGGTTCACTCGAGCGGCCTGTCGAGCGAACATCGAGCGTTCGACTCTGCCTGAATTCGCTCGAGCGGAGGTGGATGAAGAGAAAGTCAAGGCCATCAAGGAGTGGCCAACGCCAAAGAGCATCACTGAGGTAAGAAGCTTTCATGGCTTAGCTAGCTTTTATCGATATTTTGTTAAATAATTTAGCACCATTGCTGCACCACTCACTGAAGTCATTAAAAAGAATGTTGGGTTTCATTGGGGGGCAACTCAAGAGAATGCTTTTGCCACCATCAAAGAAAGGTTGTGCTCTGCACCTGTGCTAGCATTACCTGATTTTAACAAAACTTTTGAGGTTGAATGTGATGCCTCAAGTATAGAGATTGGACCCGTTGTGAAGCAGGATAGGCGGCCCATAGCCTTTTTCAATGAAAAGTTAAGTGGGGCCTCACTCAAGTATCCTACTTATGACACAGAGCATTATGCTCTTGTTCGTGCATTAGAGACTTGGCAGCATGACTCACTCAAAAATGAGTAGCACTAAAGATATCCCAAGTGCAGGAGGATGTCGTGTAATAATTAGGAATAAATTCCTAGATCGTCTCCTCAGGGAAAGTTACTTAAAAATCAAACTCCTTGAAAAAGGTGAAACAAAGAGAAAATAAAATGATGGTATGTGCAATGGATGGAAGAGGGTACTAGTCATGGACTAGATTCATGTTTTTGGATTTTGATTGCCGGATTGGAATAAAAAGGACTAACAGATTAAACTCAGAAATTAATAAAACTAGATTAAGAATCAAACTAAATTAGGAAGTAATTGATAAAACATGGACTGAAAATTGAGAAGCCCCAAATTCAATGTTCTAGGGTTCATCATTATATTCAAATCACAAATTCTCAAATTAAACCACCGTAATTGTAATCAATACTAAAATGAAAGCTTAACGAAACGATAAGAATAAATAACACGAATTAAATGAATAACAAATAAATTACTCAAACGTCGAAATCAAAATTCTCTAAAATAATTCAGAAACTCAAAACAGAAATGAAATAGCAAGTAGGGAATTGAAAAGATCAAGCCAGCTGAATGGAGATGAAGATTCGGAGTGGTGGAGGAGGCTCAGCTGTAGTGGCAATTGGACCCCTCAAGGAGTTCTTCAATCTGCTGCAGTGTGAGTGAATGATCTAGTGGAAATTGTGTAGCTGCGTGAATCATCGATTGAATGAATCCTCCTCTTCGAATCTGAACGAAAATCAAAGGAAAATTGAATTCTAAGTGTTTCTCTACTCAAAAACTGAGTTTTCCAGCCCAAGAGTCGTCCTAAGATGTAAAAAAAACATATATATACTCTGACGGCGGAATGAACCCAGACTTGTAAAAATGCGATATTCGCTCGAGCGGAGTGTCGAGCGAACATCGAGCATTCGACTCTGCCTAAGTTTGCTCGAGCGACCTGTCGAGCGAACATCGAGCTTTCGACACTGCCTGAATTCGCTCGAGCGGAGGTGGATGAAGAGAAAGTCAAGGCCATCAAGGAGTGGCCAATGCCGAAGAGCATCACTGAGGTAAGAAGCTTTCATGGCTTAGCTAGCTTTTATCGATATTTTGTTAAATACTTTAGCACCATTGCTGCACCACTCGCTGAAGTCATTAAAAAGAATGTTGGGTTTCATTGGGGGGCAACTCAAGAGAATGCTTTTGCCACGATCAAAGATAGGTTGTGCTCTGCACCTGTGCTAGCATTACCTGATTTTAACAAAACTTTTGAGATTGAATGTGATGCCTCAGGTATAGGGATTGGAGCCGTTTTGATGCAGGATAGGCGGCCCATAGCCTTTTTCAGTGAAAAGTTAAGTGGGGCCTCACTCAAGTATCCTACTTATGACAAAGCTTTATGCTCTTGTTCGTGCATTAGAGACTTGGCAGCATGACTCACTCAAAAATGAGTAGCACTAAAGCTATCCGAAGTGCAGGAAGATGTCGTGTAATAATTAGGAATAAATTCCTAGATCGTCTCCTCAGGAAAAGTTACTTAAAAATCAAACTCCTTGAAAAAGGTGAAACAAAGAGAAAATAAAATCATGGTATGTGCAATGGATGGAAGAGGGTACTAGTCATGGACTAGATTCATGTTTTTGGATTTTGATTGTCGGATTGGAATAAAAATGACTAATAGATTAAACTCAGAAATTAATAAAACTAGATTAAGAATCAAACTAAATTAGGAAGTAATTGATAAAACATGCACTAAAAATTGGATAGCCCTAAATTCAATGTTCTAGGGTTCACATCATTATATTCAAATCACAAATTCTCAAATTAAACCACCGTAATTGTAATCAATACCAAAATGAAAGCTTAACGAAACGATAAGAATAAATAACACGAATTAAATGAATAACAAATAAATTACTCAAACGTCTAAATCAAAATTCTCTAAAATAATTCAGAAACTCAAAACTTAAATGAAATAGCAAGTAGGGAATTGAAAAGATCAAGCTAGTTGAATGGAGATGAAGATTCGAAATGGTGGAGGTGGCTCAGCTGTAGTGGCAATTGGACCCCTCAAGGAGTTCTTCAATATGCTGCAGTGTGAGCGAATGATCCAGTGGAAATTGTGTAGCTGCGTGAATGATCGATTGAATGAATCCTCCTCTTCGAATCCGAACTAAAATCAAAGGAAAAATGAATTCTAAGTGTTTCTCTACTCAAAAACCGAGTTTTCCAGCCCAAGAGTCGTCCTAAGATGTAAAAAATATATATATATACTCTGACGGCGGAATGAACCCTGCTCTGTAAAAATGCGATATTCGCTCGAGCGGAGTGTCGAGCGAACATCGAGCGTTCGACTCTGCCTAAGTTCGCTCGAGCGGCCTGTCGAGAGAACATCGAGTGTTCGACTCTCCCTGAATTCGCTCGAGCGGATGTGGATGAAGAGAAAGTCAAGGCCATCAAGGAGTGGCCAACGCCAAAGAGCATCACTGAGGTAAGAAGCTTTCATGGCTTAGTTAGCTTTTATCGATATTTTGTTAAATACTTTAGCACCATTGCTGCACCACTCACTGAAGTCATTAAAAAGAATGTTGGGTTTCATTGGGGGGCAACTCAAGAGAATGCTTTTGCCACCATCAAAGAAAGGTTGCGCTCTGCACCTGTGCTAGCATTACCTGATTTTAACAAAACTTTTGAAATTGAATGTGATGCCTTAGGTATAGGGATTGGAGCCGTTTTGATGCAAGATAGGCGGCCCATAGCCTTTTTCAGTGAAAAGTTAAGTGGGGCCTCACTCAAGTATCCTACTTATGACAAAGAGCTTTATGCTCTTGTTCGTGCATTAGAGACTTGGCAGCATGACTCACTCAAAAATGAGTAGCACTAAAGATATCCCAAGTGCAGGAGGATGTCGTGTAATAATTAGGAATAAATTCCTAGATCGTCTCCTCAGGGAAAGTTACTTAAAAATCAAACTCATTGAAAAAGGTGAAACAAAGAGAAAATAAAATGATGGTATGTGCAATGGATGGAAGAGGGTACTAGTCATGGACTAGATTCATGTTTTTGGATTTTGATTATCGGACTGGAATAAAAATGACTAATAGATTAAACTCAGAAATTAATGAAACTAGATTAAGAATCAAACTAAATTAGGAAGTAATTGATAAAACATGCACTGAAAATTGAAATGCCCCAAATTCAATGTTATAGGGTTCATCATTATATTCAAATCACAAATTCTCAAAATAAACCACCGTAATTGTAATCAATACTAAAATGAAAGCTTAACGAAACGAGAAGAATAAATAATACGAATTAAATGAATAACAAATAAATTACTCAAACGTCTAAATCAAAATTCTCTAAAATAATTCAGAAACTCAAAACTGAAATGAAATAGCAAGTAGGGAATTGAAAAGATCAAGCCAATTGAATGGAGATGAAGATTCGAAGTGGTGGAGGAGGCTCAGCTACAATGGCAATTGGACCCCTCAAGGAGTTCTTCAATCTACTGCAGTGTGAGTGAATGATCTAGTGGAAATTGTGTAGCTGCGTGAATGATCGATTGAATGAATCCTCCTCTTCGAATCTGAACGAAAATCAAAGGAAAAATGAATTCTAAGTGTTTCTCTACTCAAAAACCGAGTTTTCTAGCCCAAGAGTTGTCCTAAGATTTCAAAAAAAACATATATATACTCTGACGGCGGAATGAACCCTGATCTGTAAAAATGCGATATTCGCTCGAGCGGAGTGTCGAGCGAAGATCGAGCGTTCGACTCTGCCTAAGTTCGCTCGAGCGGCCTGTCGAGCGAACATCGAGCGTTCGACTCTGCCTGAATTCGCTCGAGCGGCCAAATGCCTCCGCTCGAGCGATCTCTTTTCCCGCATCTCGCTCGAGCCCATTGTCGAGCGGAAGCCGAGCATTTGAATCTGCTTGACTGCGCTCGAGCGAAATGTACCATAATCCATATTAATTGGCAGTTGATAAAATTAGAGCAGAAATTCATGCTTTTAATCAATTAAAATCACAACTTTGATTTATTCATTTTTCCATATAAAACCAATATTAAAGTAGTGAAATAATTAATATATATTGGTTCCAAAAGCATTAAAAATGCAATAATTCAACTCAATCACACCCCCCAACTAGCATTTTCCTAATCCTTGAGCAAAATAGTGAAAATTAATTGAGATGAATATTACATAAAGATCGAAATTCAAACAAAAACAATCAAACACAAATCTGAATTCTCACAAAAGTGACACGTTACTACTCAACCCCCAAGGGTTATACCCACCAAGACTATCTTAATAATCTTTCACATAGAATTAAGGCAAATGTCTCAGAACTCAAATGTGTGTGTGGAGCTCGATCGGTTGTGTGTTCCTCATTACTAGCCATGATTTGCCATAGGATTTTTCAACCTTAAGATTAATCATTGCTGATTCTAACTACCTCAAAGCCCAAGGGTCTAGCAGTTTTCACGCCAGCTCTGTTTTTAAAGGTTGGACACTCAACCCCTAAAGTCTTGGGTAACTGTTTCTAGCCCTTTTTACTTAAGAAAGTTCACTAAGTTGCCTTTATTCCTTTTCTCTCTCTTTTTTTTTTCTTTTCATTCTAATCTTTTCAAATCCTTTTCCCTCTTTTTTTTCTTTGTTTTCTTTTTTTCTTTCTTTTTTTCTTTTTGGCATGGCTCGGTAGTCCTGCAGTTTACTTCTCCAGTGTTAAATCAATGAATGTTAAATAAGGAACACTACAAGCGTAAGCATGTGCAAAATGTCCTTCAAAATTTGTCTTTCGTTTTACAAAAATTTTATCAAGTTTCATCTCAATAAGCATAACATCCTGGTGTTTCAAGCCACATATCAACAAAATATGATGCATCAAAAATCATGCTCTATGTTCAAGCTTGAAAATAAATCTTCACAAATGATCCCGCTCAACTACTCCACCAAGATGCTCAAATTTCACAAATCTTATTTATTTATTTATTTATTTATTTTTTGAAACTGTGCACACATGCTACCCCCCAACTAGTGAGAGACATAGTCCTTAATGAGTCGAGCGAAAGAAAAGAAAGTGCACAGAACTAAGCAAGCAAAACAATCAATCAATCATGAAATATAAAATCAAAGCAAAAGAACAAATAAAAACAAAGCAAGTAAAGAAAACTGTAAAGAAAGAGAAACAAATCAAAACACTTCCCTGGGGTCTTGCACAAGCAAGATCTCTTCATGTGGATCAAAGACCTTCAGAAATGCCTTTAGACGTTGTCCGTTCATAGTGAAGCCATTACCATTTTTCGGATTGACAATGTCTACCGCACCATGAGGATGAACGGTCTTTACAATATACGGCCCACTCCATCGGGATTTTAACTTTCCAGGAAAAATGTGCAAGCGAGAGTTGTAAAGAAGAACTTCCTGGCCAAGTGTGAAATGCTTTGGATGAATTTTCTGATCATGCAGAATTTCCATGCGTTCCTTTGCAATCTGAGCGTTGTCATAAGCATTCCGACAAGCTTCATCAAATTCATTGATCTGCAATTTTCTCAACCCTGAAGCTTTATTAAGTGACATGTTAACATGTTTTATGGCCCAAAGAGCTCGATGCTGAATATCAACAGGTAAATGACAAGCTTTACCATAAACTAATCGATAAGGAGACATCCCTAGATTTGTTTTAAAAGCTGTCCTATAAGCCCACAAAGCATCAAGAAGTTTAACCGACGAATCTTTCCTATTAGGCTTGATGGTTTTCTCTAAAATAATTTTTATCTCTCTGTTTGCCAATTCAGCTTGCCCATTTGTTTGAGGGTGATAAGGGGTAGAAACTCTGTGTGTAATACCATATTTCTTCACAAGTGTAGAAAATGGTTTGTTGCAAAAATGAGAACCCCCATCACTTATAATAACTTTTGGCATGCCAAAACAAGCAAACAAAGATTGCAAAAATTTTAGGACAACATGATGGTCATTTGTTTTGCAAGCAATGGCCTCCACCCATTTTGAAACATAATCCACAGCTAAAAGAATATATGTGTTTCCAAAAGAAACCAGAAAAGGTCCCATGAAGTCTATTCCCCAACAATCAAAAATTTCTAAAGTCAGAATAGGGGAAAGAGGCATAATATCTCTTTTGCTAATGGATCCCAATTTTTGACAAGGCTCACAAGCCTTGCAAAAATTATAAGCATCTTTAAACATGGAAGGCAAGTAAAAACCGCTTTGCAAAATTTTTGAAACTGTTTTCTTTGCTGAAAAATGACCACCACATGCACCCATATGACAAAATCTCAAAACAGAAGAAAACTCATCATCAGGAATGCATCTTCGAATCAATTGGTCCGAACAATATTTAAAAAGATATGGATCATCAAAATAAAAGTGTCGTACCTCAGAGAGAAACCGACGCTTATCTTGGGTGGACCATTCAGAAGGCATTCTCTCAGTCACCAAATAATTGACTATGTCAGCATACCAGGGAGCTCTATCAACCACAAACAGCTACTCATCCGGGAAACTATCATCAAGAGGAAGGCTGACATTTGAAGAAGGAGATGATGACAATCTAGAGAGGTGGTCAGCTACCACGTTTTCAACTCCTTTCTTGTCCTTAATGTTGATGTTGAACTCTTGAAGTAATAGAATCCAGCGAATCAAGCGTGGCTTTGCATCTTTCTTAGCCAACAAATACTTAAGAGCAGAGTGGTCAGTGAAAATAGTAACAGGAGAACCAAGAATATAAGTCCAAAATTTATCAAGTGCAAAAACCACTGCAAGCAATTCTTTTTCAGTAGTGGTATAATTTTTCTGGGCATCATTCAAGGTCCTACTAGCATAATAAATCACAAATGGCCTATTATCCACCCGCTGCCCCAAAACATAGTCACTAGCATCTGTCATAATCTCAAAGGGAAGGTCCCACTGCGGAGGTTGCACAATAGGTGCAGTGGTAAGCGATTTCTTAAGGGTATCAAAAGATTTTTGGCACTCATCAGTCCAAACAAATTCAATATCATTTTGTAAAAGAGTGCACAAAGGTTTTGCAATAAAACTAAACCCTTGAATAAATCGCCTATAAAAGCCAGCATGACCAAGAAAAGAACAAATATCCCTAACTGTCCTAGGAATAGGAAGTTTAGATATTAATTCAATCTTTGCCTTGTCAACCTTTATACCCTCAGAAGAAACAACATGCCCCAATACAATGCCCTGAGTGACCATAAATTGGCATTTCTCCATAAATTGGCATTTCTCCCAATTAAGTAAAAGATTTTTTTCCTCACATCTCTAGAGAATACGTGCCAAATTATGCAAACAACTCTCAAAGGATTTTCCAAAAACAGAGAAATCATCCATGAATATTTCACAAATGTCATCAATCATATCAGAAAAAATACTCATCATGCATCTCTGAAAAGTAGCTGGAGCATTACACAAACCAAAAGGCATTCTAGTAAAAGCAAAAGTGCTAAAAGGACAGGTGAAAGTGGTTTTCTCCTGATCCTCAGGTGCTACAGCAATTTGATAATAACCAAAATAGCCATCCAAGAAACAATAATATGCATTACCAGCTACTCTTTCCAAAATTTGATCCAAGAATGGTAAAGGAAAATGATCCTTCCTACTGGCTGAGTTAAGTTTTCTATAGTCAATGCACATTCTCCAGCCAGTAACCATTCTAGTTGGAATCAACTCATTTTTATCATTTTTTATGACAGTCAAACCAGATTTCTTTGGTACCACTTGAGTTGGACTTACCCACTTACTGTCTGAGATGGGATAAATGATACCCACTGCGAGTAGCTTAAGCACCTCCTCTTTCACAACTTCCTTCATGGTAGGATTGAGCCTACGTTGAGCATCACGAACTGGTCTAGCATCGTCTTCAAGACGGATTCTGTGGGTACATACAGCGGCATCAATGCCTTTGATGTCAGCTATTGTCCAACCAATTGCGCATCGATGCTTCCTTAATACTTCAATTAACTGGGCTTCATCCTTCTGATTTAGCTTTGAGGAAATCACCACCGGAAAAGTGCCTTCTTCAGGACCAAGGAACACATACTTTAAATCTTGAGGAAGTGGTTTCAGTTCCAACTGGGAAACTTCTTCCTCTGAAGATTTAAGCATGTCTGGTGGTGGTAGAGCTTCAAACTGGGGTTTCCATCTTGCTCCCACAAATTGTACTTCAAGTGGTAAAGATGAATCTGCAAAACAATCAAAAAAATCAAAGTCATCTTCATTGATATGATCAATTTTCTCATCAAGTAAAAATTCAGGTGTCTAAAAAATATAATCATCATCAGAGAATGGAGAAGTTGAGCAAATAAAATCTGTTGGTGTCAAACTCTCCACAGCATTTAGATCGCTTGTGTCATCAAAATGTGCTGGCATCTTGCAAGCGTTGAAAACGTTCAACTCAAGTGCCATGTTCCCAAAGGTAAGCTTCAAAACTCCACTTCTGCAATTGATCAATGCATTTGATGTTGCTAGAAATGGTCTTCCTAGGATGACAGGAGCTTGATAAATAGTGGAGACCAGCTGCTGCATGTCAAGAACCACAAAATCCACTGGAGAGTAGAATTTGTCTACCTGGACCAACACATCCTCTACAATACCCCTCGGTACCTTAACGGATCTGTCAGCCAGCTGTAGCATGATAGAGGTCTTTTTCAGCTCACTCAATCCCAACTGCTCATATACTGAGAACGGTAGCAAGTTCACACTACTCCCCAAATCAAGTAAAGCTCTCCCAATGCGTGATTCACCAATCATAATGGAAATGTTGGGAGAGCCAAGATCTCCAAACTTCTGAGAAGTCTCGCTCAATATCAATGCACTAACTTGCTTTGTTAGGAAAGCTTTCTTCTTCACATTCAGATTCCTCTTCACTGTGCACAAGTCCTTCAAAAATTTTGCATATGAAGGCACTTGTTGTATGGCATCCAAGAGTGGAATATTGATCTTCACTTGCTTGAAAATCTCTTGAATCTCCGTGTGATACTTGTTCTTTTGGCCAGCTGCCAATCTCTAAGGATAGGGAACCACAGGTTGGTATCCCTTACTAGTCTCAACATTTGCACTCACAGGTTTCTTCAGCTCTGGTCTCACTACCTCTGGTTCTTTCTCAACTTCATCAGTCTCTGTTACATCTTCAGGTGTAGGACCAACTACCTGTGTGTCTATAGGCATCTCTGGTTGGGGAACTTCCTTCCCACTTCTCAAAGTAAGAACTAATTGAGCTGAAATATTGCATATTTTAGCTATTTAAAACCAATGTATTTTAAATTCATCATGACATTATTATTGGTTTAAAATGGAAAAATGGTTAAAGTGAATAAATCAAAGTTGTGATTTTAATTGATTAAAAGCATGAATTTCTGCTTGAATTCTACCAACTATTGATTACTGTGCATTCTAGTCCATAATTTTTCTTGCTTTCTATTATCATTTGTGTTTGTACCATTGTTCTCCTTGTTCTTCATGTTCATAAGGTTTCTTGAGCTATCTTTCCATCTTCAAAAGATAGAAGCACTTCTTGCCAACCCATTTTCGAATAAATATATCACATTCCTTGTGAAATCCTATGCTTCTCAAACCTTGAAAATTTAACTTAGGAAAGGAAAATGATGAGTGCGTGTTTCTGTTCAAGCAAAGAGAGATTATGCTGAGGAAAATCAAGAACAAACACCATGCAGCAACCACTCACTCAGAACTGCACTCACACCAGCTCACACATGCAGAAAAGTGACTCACAATGCACATGCACACACTCGAACAGCACCAGGAGAACACTCACAACACTTGCAGAAAAATCTTCATGCAGCAAAGACACTCACACATGCTGGACAAACTCACACATGCAACAGGAGAAGAAATGGACGATGCACATGCAGAACAGAAAGCACTGGGACAGCAGCTACTACAGCAAAAGAAAGAACATCACATGGACAGCACACATGCAGACATGCAGTGGACTCACACATGTACACATGCAGAAAAGTGCAAGCACCATTCGGATCACACCAAGCAGTAGAAAGCATTCGGACACATGCAGGAACACATGCACACATGCAACGCACACATGCAGACCAACATGCACACATGCACACATGCAGACGCAGAGCAGCAGGAGAAGAAATGGACCAGTTCACACATGCAGTAAACGTGCAGCAGCTACTACAGCAGGAGAAGACCAGTTCACACATGCAGTAAACTCACACACGCAGCACGTTACAGCAAATAGCAGCTTTCGGACAACACACAGCAACCAACTCACACCAGCTCACACAAGCAGAACACTCATTCAGGCAACACACATGCAGAAAGATATTCACACAAACGTCCAGCAGATCGGCAGAAGAATAAAGCAGCTGGCCTTCAACTTTGACAGAACAGAACCATGCACATGCAGCAGCAGATTTGTTCTCTCTTTTCCGAGTAGCTGGACGTGCAGCAGGAGATCAATAGCATCTGGGGCAGCAAGAGAACACATGGGATCATGGAAGACAGCTGGACAGAAAGCAGCAGCAGCAGATTTTATTTCTTTCTTTCTTTCGTTTAAGCTGGACAGAGTATTTAATTAGCTAAAGGCGGCAACACATGGGCAGTTTTTACTTACTTCTTTCCGTTTAGAAGCTAGAGAGAGTTATTGTTTTTTTCCAGTTTTCGTTTCAGGCGAGGGTTCTCTGAAGCTCTCAGTTTTCCAGTTTATTTTCAGTAGCCTTTTGACATGCTATTGTGTTTTTGAGTTCCAAACGTTGCCTTCGTTTTGGACGTAGCAGTAGAGGGGGGGGGGGGAGTAGCTTTGAGTTGTTATTTACTTTCTTTCTTTCATTCAGATGCTGGGCAGCCAGTTTTATTTAGTTTTCTTCTCTGTTTCTTTGGTTTTTCATTCGGACAGCAGAGCTTTACATCTTGTTTTCGTTCCAGACCTGCATTAGTCGTTTGAGTTTTTCTTTCCGTATATAGCAGTAGGGCAACCTTGAGTTTATTTTCTTTCTCTTCCATTTAAGTAGCAGAATTTTTATTTCATTTTCTTTGACTTTTCTTTCCTAATATAGATTGGTATTCGGCAGTTTTTTTGTTTTTGCCTACAATGCTTTGTTGTTTTAAGAATTTTTATTAAGTATTAAGAATTGTTTTAGAATTTTATCTCATTAATTGTAATACCTTAATTTCTTTCAAGTGTGCTAGTTGGTTTCATGCAACAAGAGAATTGTTTTAGAAGTTTTTAATCAAGTATGCTAGTTTGTTTCATGAAATAAAGGAATTGTTTTAGAAGTTTTTAATTAAGTGTACTAGTTTAATTTATTGCAAGAAGGGTTTGGTAGAGAGCTTTTGTTTTTTTTTTTTGTTTTAGTTGGGTAATTTAATTGTTGTTTACTTATTTCATGTTATTTATTTTTACTGTTTCATTAAGCTTTCATTTTAATAGTGATTACAATTGTTATGGTTTAATTTGAGAATTTGTGATTTAGATACAATGATAAACCCTAGAATATTGATTTTGAGGCTTTTCAATTTTCAATGCATGTTTTGTCAATTACTTTCTAATCTAGTTTAATTCTTAATTTAGTTTTATTAATCTCTGAATTTAATCTATTAGTCATTTACATTCCAATCCGACAATCAAAAATCTAAAAATATGAATCTAGTCCATGACTAGTAACCTCTTCCATCCATTGCACATATCATCCTCTTGTTTTCTCTTTGTGAAGTTTTTCACATTTTTCAACAAGTTTAATTTTAAGTAACTTTCCCTGAGGAGACGATCTAGGAATTTATTCCTAATTATTACACGACATCCTCCTGCACTTGGGATAGCATTAGTGCTACTCATTTTTGAGTGAGTCAAGTTTTTGGCGCCGTTGCCGGGGATTGTAGTTTAACTTAAATTTAAACTTGTTATTTTATTTTATTTTTCTCTACCATATTGTCTCTAGTTACTCATCTCATCTGCATCAACCACTCATTTCTACCATATTAAATTGATGTTTCATGTCATGGGTGAGAGACAGTTCAAATAGGTTGCTTAGAGTCACATCGAGTGTTGAGAGTAGTATACACAGCTTGAAGATAGATAGCTCGTCTGTTTTTTCTTCGAGTGAGCCAGGTGAAGAAATTGAAATCGAATCAGAAAACATGGCTGCACCTGCACCACGCACTCTTAAGGACTATTTGCAACCCACTCGTATCACTACACCTTCATGCATTGTTTTACCAGAAAATGCACCTAATTTCTCTATCAAGCATGGCATGATGTCAGTGATACCTCAGTTCCACGGGATGGATTCTGAGAGTCCTTACCAACACTTGACAGATTTTGAGTTGGCTTGTGCTACTTTTATAACTAGGGCTGTTACTGATGAATTCATTAGACTTCGTTTATTTCCTTTCTCTTTAAAGGATAAAGTGAAGATTTGGTTTAACTCTTTGAGACCTAATTCCATTTCTAGTTGGTCTGACATGCAGCATGAATTCTTACAAAAATTTTTTCCTTTTCAGAGAACTCAGTTTTTTCAAGAGCAAATCAGCTAGTTCAATCAAAGACCTGATGAGACCTTTCAGGCTAGTTGGGAAAAGTTCAAGGATTTGGTGAACATTTGTCCACATCATGGTTTTGAATCTTAGAGGCTGGTGAGCTATTTTTACATTGGTCTCACTCCGGAATGCAAGCAGTTTGTTCAGACAATGTGCAATGGGGAGTTCTTCAGCAAGGAACCTGATGAAGCATTATCATTTTTTGACTACCTTGCTGAGAGAGCACAACAGTGGAACACTCGTGCTAATCGAGTTCCATTAGCAGCACAGCCACTAAGGGCTATTTCTGGAGGGGGCAGATATGAGCTTAAAGAAGACACTGATGTTCAAGCCCGAATAGCTGCATTGACTAGAAGACTAGAAGTCATGGAAATAGAAAAAGTGAAGGCTGCGAAAGTAGTAGAGGCATGTTCTATATGTGCTGATTCAAACCATAAGACCCAAGACTGCCCGATTATGCCAGTATTTCAAGAAGGTGGGTCTGAGCCAATGCAATCAGCTAACTAGGTTAATAGAGCACAAAATCAGCCTTTCTCCAACACATATAATCCGAGGTGGAGGAATCACCCAAATTTCTCATGGAGGAATGATCAGCCTGGTCGATCCCCACCACCTCAGCAGCAGCCATTTAATCAGGGTGCTCCTCAGCACCAGTATCCGCCATATCAGAATCCTCAGAGCTATCCTTATGTAGCTCCTCCTGGATTTTAGCCTCATGTAGCTGCACAAAGTTCTCAGCCTTCATCATCTGCAAAGAAAACTCTAGATGACAGTATGGCACAGATGGCCAATACACTTCAGCAATTCATGCAGATTCAGGCCACCACAAATAATCAGAATACTCAGGCCATAAATGAGTTGCGTGGCACTATTAATAAGATGAGCACAACCTTGAGCACCCTAGAGAAAGGGAAATTTCCAGCACAACCTCAGCCTAATCCTCAAGTATACAGACAACAACAACATCAAGTGCATAATGTCTCAGGAGACGTTATTGAGACAGCAAAAGCTGTTCTTACTTTGAGAAGTGGGAAGGAAGTTCCCCAACCTGAGATGACCATAGACACAGAGGTAGTTGCTCCAACGCCTAAAGATGCAGCAGAGACGGATGAAGTTGAAAAAGAACCAGAGGTAGTGAGACCAGAACTGAAAAAGCCTGTGAGTGCAGATGCTGAAACTAGTAAGGGATACCAACCTGTGGTTCCCTATCCTCAGAGATTGGTAGCTGGCCAAAAGAACAAGTATCACACGGAGATTCAAGAGATTTTCAAGCAAGTGAAGATCAATATTCCACTCTTGGATGCCATACAACAAGTGCCTTCATATGCAAAGTTTTTGAAGGACTTGTGCACGGTGAAGAGGAAGCTGAATGTTAAGAAGAAAGCTTTCCTAACGGAGGAAGTTAGTGCATTGATATTGAGCGAGACTCCTCAGAAGTTTGGAGATCCCGGCTCTCCCAACATTTCCATTATGATTGGTGAATCACGAATTGGGAGAGCTTTACTTGATTTGGGGAGTAGTGTGAACTTGCTACCGTTCTCAGTATATGAGCAGTTGGGATTGGGTGAGCTTAAAAAGACCTCCATCATGCTACAGTTGGCTGACAGATCAGTTAAGGTACCGAGGGGTATTGTAGAGGACGTGTTGGTCCAGGTGGACAAATTCTACTACCCAGTGGATTTTGTGGTTCTTGACATGTAGCAGCCAGTCTCCACTATTTACCAAGCTCCTGTCATCTTAGGAAGACCATTTCTAGCTACATCAAATGCATTGATCAATTGTAGAAGTGGAGTTTTGAAACTTACCTTTGGGAACATGGCACTGGAGTTGAACGTTTTCAACGCTTGCAAGATGCCAGCACATTTTGATGACACAAGCGATTTGAATGCTGTGGAGAGTTTGACACCAACAAATTTTATTTGCTCAACTTCTCCCTTCTCTGATGATGATTATATTTTTCAGACACCTGAATTTTTACTTGATGAGAAAATTGATCATATCAATGGAGATGACTTTGATTTTTTTGATTGTTTTGCAGATTCTTCATTACCACTTGAAGTACAGTTTGTGGGAGCAAGATGGAAACCCCAATTTGAAGCTCTACCACCACCAGACATGCTTAAATTTTGAAAAGAAGAAGTTCTCCAGTTGGAGCTGAAACCGCTTCCTCAAGATTTAAAGTATGTGTTCCTTGGTCCTGAAGAAGACACTTTTTTGGTGGTGATTTCCTCAAAGCTAAATCAGAAGGATGAAGCCCAGTTGATTGAAGTATTAAGGAAGCATCGAGGCGCAATTGGTTGGACAATAGCTGACATCAAAGGCATTGATGCCGCTGTATGTACCCACAGAATCCATCTTGAAGACGATGCTAGACCGGTTCGTGATGCTCAACGTAGGCTCAATCCTACCATGAAGGAAGTTGTGAAAGAGGAGGTGCTTAAGCTACTCGCAGTGGGTATCATTTATCCCATCTCAGACAGTAAGTGGGTAAGTCCAACTCAAGTGGTACCAAAGAAATCTGGTTTGACTGTCATAAAAAATGATAAAAATGAGTTGATTCCAACTAGAATGGTTACTGGCTGGAGAATGTGCATTGACTATAGAAAACTTAACTCAGCCAGTAGGAAGGATCATTTTCCTTTACCATTCTTGGATTAAATTTTGGAAAGAGTAGCTGGTAATGCATATTATTGTTTCTTGGATGGTTATTCTGGTTATTATCAAATTGCTGTAGCACCTGAGGATCAGGAGAAAACCACTTTCACCTGTCCTTTTGGCACTTTTGCTTTTACTAGAATGCCTTTTGGTCTGTGTAATGCTCCAGCTACTTTTCAGAGATGCATGATGAGTATTTTTTCTGATATGATTGATGACATTTGTGAAATATTCATGGATGATTTCTCTGTTTTTGGAAAATCCTTTGAGAGTTGTTTGCATAATTTGGCACGTATTCTCCAGAGATGTGAGGAAAAAAATCTTTTACTTAATTGGGAGAAATGCCAATTTATGGTTACTCAGGGCATTGTATTGGGGCATATTGTTTCTTCTGAGGGTATAAAAGTTGACAAGGCAAAGATTGAATTAATATCTAAACTTCCTATCCCTAGGACAGTTAGGGATATTCGTTCTTTTCTTGGTCATGCTGGCTTTTATAGGCGGTTTATTCAAGGGTTTAGTTCTATTGCAAAACCTTTGTGCACTCTTCTACAAAATGATATTGAATTTGTTTGGACTGATGAGTGCCAAAAAGCCTTTGATACCTTGAAAAAGTCGCTTACCACTGCCCCTATTGTGCAACCCCCGCAGTGGGACCTTCCCTTTGAGATTATGACAGATGCTAGTGACTATGCCTTAGGAGCTGTTTTGGGGCAGCGAGTAGATAACAGACCTTTTGTGATTTATTATGCCAGTAGAACTTTGAATGATGCCCAGAAAAATTATACCACTACTGAAAAAGAATTGCTTGCAGTGGTTTTTGCACTTGATAAATTCCGGGCTTATATTCTTGGTTCTCCTGTTACTATTTTCACTGACCACTCTGCTCTTAAGTATTTGTTGGCTAAGAAAGATGCAAAACCACGCTTGATTCGCTGGATTCTATTACTTCAAGAGTTCAACATCAACATTAAGGACAAGAAAGGAGTTGAAAACGTGGTAGCTGACCACCTCTCTAGATTGTCATCATCTCCTTCTTCACATGTCAGCCTTTCTCTTGATGATAGTTTCCTGGATGAGCAGCTGTTTGTGGTTGATAGAGTTCCCTGGTATGCTGACATAGTCAATAATCTGGTGACTGAGCGAATGCCTTCTGAATGGTTAACCCAAGATAAGTGTCGGTTTTTATCTGAGGTAAAACATTTCTACTTTGATGACCCTTATCTTTTCAAATATTGTTCGGACCAATTGATTCAGAGATGCATTCCTGATGATGAGTTTTCTTCGATATTGAAATTTTGTCATATTGGTGCATGTGGTCCCTTTTCAGCAAATAAAACAGTGGCAAAAATTTTGCAAAGCGGTTTTTATTGGCCTTCCATGTTTAAGGACACTTATAATTTTTGTAAAGCATGTGAGTCTTGTCAAAAGTTGGGAGCCATTAGCAAAAGAAACATGATGCCCCTTTCCCCCATTCTTACTTTAGAAATCTTTGATTGTTGGGGAATAGACTTCATGGGACATTTTCTGGTTTCCTTTGGAAACACATATATTTTATTGGTTGTGGACTATGTTTCAAAGTGGGTTGAGGCCATCGCTTGCAAAACCAATGACCATCATGTTGTACTAAAGTTTTTACAATCTTTGTTTGCTCGATTTGGCATGCCCAAGGTTATCATTAGTGACGGGGGTTCTCATTTTTGCAATAAACCATTTTCTACACTTATGAAGAAATATGGTATCACACACAGATTTTCTACCCCTTATCACCCTCAAACAAATGGGCAAGCTGAATTGACAAACAGAGAGATAAAAATCATTCTGGAGAAAACAGTAAATCCTAATAGGAAAGATTGGTCGATTAAGCTTATTGATGCTTTGTGGGCTTATAGGACAGCTTTTAAAACAAATCTAGGGATGTCTCCCTATCGATTAGTTTATGGTAAAGCTTGTCATTTACCTGTTGACATTCAGCATCGAGCTCTTTGGGCCATAAAACATGTTAACATGTCACTTGATGAAGCTTCAGGGTTGAGAAAATTGCAGATCAATGAATTGGATGAAGCTCGTCGGAATGCTTATGACAACGCGCAACTGGCAAAGGAACGCATGAAAATTCTGCATGATCAGAAAATTCATCCAAAGCATTTCACACTTGGCCAGGAAGTTCTTCTTTACAACTCTCGCTTGCATATTTTTCCTAGAAAGTTGAAATCCCGATGGAGTGGGCCGTACATTGTAAAGACCGTTCATCCTCATGGTGCGGTAGACATTGTCAATCCAAAGAATGGTAATAGCTTCACTGTCAACGGACAACGTCTAAAGTCATTTCTGAAGGTCTTTGATCCACATGAAGAGATCTTGCTTGTGCAAGACCCCAGGGGAGTGCTTTAAGTTGTTTTTCCTTCTTTACAGTTTTCTTTACTTGCTTTGTTTTTATTTGTTCTTTTGCTTTGATTTTATATTTCATGTTAATTGTTTGTTTTGCTTGCTTAGTTCTGTGCACTTTGTTTTCTTTCGTTCGATTCATTGAGGACTATGTATCTCACTAGTTGGGGGGTAGCATGTGTGCACATATATATATAAAAAAAAAAATTTGAAATTTAAGATTTGTGAAATTTGAGCATCTTGGTGAAGTAATTGAGCGGGATCATTTGTGAAAAATTTATTTTCAAGCTTAAACATAGAGCATGATTTTTGATGCATCATGTTTTGTTGATATGTGGCTTGAAACACCGGGATGTTATGCTTATTGAGATGAAACTTGATAAAATTTTTGTAGAACGAAATGCAAATTTTGAAGGACATTTAGCACATGCTTACGCTTGTAGTGTTCCTTATTTACCATTCATTGATTTAACACTGGAGAAGTAAACTGCAGGACTACCAAACCATGCCAAAAAAAAAAAAATGAAAAGATTAGAATGAAAAGAAAAAAAAAGAAAAAAAAAAGGAATAAAGGCAACTTAGTGAACTTTCCTAAGTAAAAAGGGCTAGAAACAGTTACCCAAGACTTTGGGGGTTGAGTGTCCAACCTTTAAAAAAACAGAGCTGGCGTGAAAACTGCTAGTCCCTTGGACTTTGAGGTAGTTAGAATCAGCAACGATTAATCTTAAGGTTGAAAAATCCTATGACAAATCATGGCTAGTAATAAGAAACGCACAGCCAGTTTAGCTCCACACACACATTTGAGTTATGAAAAATTTGCCTCAATTCTACGTGAAAGATTGTTGAGATAGTCTTGATGGGTATAGCCCCTGGTGGATTAGTGGTAACATGTCACTTTTGTGAGAATTCAGAATTATGTTTGATTGCTTTTGTTTGAATTTCGAGTTTTATGCAATGTTCATCTCAATTAATTTTCACTATTTTGCTCAAGGATTAGCAAAATGCTAGTTGGGGTTGTGATTGAGCTGAAATATTGCATATTTTAGCTATTTAAAACCAATGTATTTTAAATTCATCATGACATTATTATTGGTTTTAAATGGAAAAATGGTTAAAGTGAATAAATCAAAGTTGTGATTTTAATTGATTAAAAGCATGAATTTCTGCTTGAATTCTACCAACTATTGATTACTATGCATTCTAGTCCATAATTTTTCTTGCTTTCTATTATCATTTGTGTTTGTACCATTGTTCTCCTTGTTCTTCGTGTTCATAAGGTTTCTTGAGCTATCTTTCCATCTTCAAAAGATAGAAGCACTTTTTGCCAACCCATTTTCCAATAAATATATCACATTCCTTGTGAAATCCTATGCTTCTCAAACCTTGGAAATTTAACTTAGGAAAGGAAAATGATGAGTGCGTGTTTCTGTTCAAGCAAAGAGAGATTATGCTGAGGAAAATCAAGAACAAACACCATGCAGCAACCACTCACTCGGAACTGCACTCACACCAGCTCACACATGCAGAAAAGTGACTCACAATGCACATGCACACACTCGCACAGCACCAGCAGAACACTCACAGCACTTGCAGAAAAATCTTCATGCAGCAAAGACACTCACACATGCAGCAGAAGAAGAAATGGACGATGCACATGCAAAACAGAATGCACTCAGACAGCAGCTACTACAGCAAAAGAAAGAACATCACATGGACAGCACACATGCAGACATGCAGTGGACTCACACATGCACGCATGCAGAAAAGTGCAAGCACCATTCGGATCACACATGCAAAACAGAAAGCACTCGGACAGCAGCTACTGCAGCAAAAGAAAGAACATCACATGGACAGCACACATGCAGACATGCAGTGGACTCACACATGCACACATGCAGAAAAGTGCAAGCACCATTCGAATCACACCAAGCAGCAGAAAGCATTCGGACACATGCAGGAACACATGCACACATGCAACGCACACATGCAGACCAACATGCACACATGCACACATGCAAACGCAGAGCAGCAGGAGAAGAAATGGACCAGTTCACACATGCAGTAAACGTGCAGCAGCTGCTACAGCAGGAGAAGACCAGTTCACACATGCAGTAGACTCACACACGCAGCACGTTACAGCAGATAGCAGCTTTCGAACAACACACAACAACCAACTCACACCAGCTCACACAAGCAGAACACTCATTCGGGCAACACACATGCAGAAAGAAATTCACACGAACGTGCAGCAGATCGGCAGAAGAATAAAGCAGCTGGCCTTCAACTTTGACAGAACAGAACCATGCACATGCAGCAGCAGATTTGTTCTCTCTTTTCCGAGTAGCTGGACGTGCAGCAGGAGATCAATAGCATCTACGACAGCAGGAGAACACATGGGATCATGGAAGACAGCTGGACGGAAAGCAGTAGCAGCAGATTTTATTTCTTTCTTTCTTTCGTTTAAGCTGGACAGAGTATTTAATTAGCTAAAGGCAGCAACACATGGGCAATTTTTACTTACTTCTTTCCGTTTAGAAGCTAGAGAGAGTTATTGTTTTTTTCCAGTTTTCATTTCAGGCGAGGGTTCTCTGAAGCTCTCGGTTTTCCAGTTTATTTTCAGTAGCCTTTTGACATGCTATTGTGTTTTTGAGTTCCAGACGTTGCCTTCGTTTTGGACGTAGCAATAGAGGGGGGGTGGGGAGTAGCTTTGAGTTGTTATTTTCTTTCTTTCTTTCGTTCAGACACTGGGCAGCCAGTTTTATTTAGTTTTCTTCTCTGTTTCTTTGGTTTTTCATTCGGACAACATAGCTTTACATCTTGTTTTCGTTCCAGACCTGCATTAGTTGTTTGAGTTTTTCTTTCCGTATATAGCAGTAGGGCAACCTTGAGTTTATTTTCTTTCTCTTCCGTTTAAGTAGCAGAATTTTCATTTCATTTTCTTTGACTTTTCTTTCCTAATATAGATTGGTATTCGGCAGTTTTTTTGTTTTTGCCTACAATGCTTTGTTGTTTTAAGAATTTTTATTAAGTATTAAGAATTGTTTTAGAATTTTATCTCATTAATTGTAATACCTTAATTTCTTTCAAGTGTGCTAGTTGGTTTCATGCAACAAGAGAATTGTTTTAGAAGTTTTTAATCAAGTATACTAGTTTGTTTCATGAAATAAAGGAATTGTTTTAGAAGTTTTTAATTAAGTGTACTAGTTTAATTTATTGCAAGAAGGGTTTGGTAGAGAGCTTTTGTTTTTTTGTTTTAGTTGGGTAATTTAATTGTTGTTTACTTATTTCATGTTATTTATTTTTATTGTTTCATTAAGCTTTCATTTTAATAGTGATTACAATTGTTGTGGTTTAATTTGAGATACAATGATAAACCCTAGAATATTGATTTTGAGGCTTTTCAATTTTCAATGCATGTTTTGTCAATTACTTTCTAATCTAGTTTAATTCTTAATTTAGTTTTATTAATCTCTGAATTTAATCTATTAGTCATTTACATTCCAATCCGACAATCAAAAATCTAAAAATATGAATCTAGTCCATGACTAGTAACCTCTTCCATCCATTGCACATATCATCCTCTTGTTTTCTCTTTGTGAAGTTTTTCACATTTTTCAACAAGTTTAATTTTAAGTAACTTTCCCTGAGGAGACGATCTAGGAATTTATTCCTAATTATTACACGACATCCTCCTGCACTTGGGATAGCATTAGTGCTACTCATTTTTGAGTGAGTCAAGAACTACCTTCGCTGTCTCAATAACATCTCCTGAGACATTATGCACTTGCTGTTGTTGCTGCCTGTACACTTGAGGATTAGGCTGAGGTTGTGCTGGAAATTTCCCTTTCTCTAGGGTGCTCAAGGTTGTGCTCTTCTTATTAATAGTGCCTCGCAACTCATTTATGGCCTGAGTGTTCTGATTATTTGTGGTGGCCTGAATCTACATGAATTGCTGAAGTGTATTGGTCATCTGAGCCATACTGTCATCTAGAGTCTTCTTTGCAGATGATGAAGGTTGAGAACTCTGTGCAGCTACATGAGGCTAAAATCCAGGAGGAGCTACATAAGGATAGCTCTGAGGATTCTGATATGGTGGATACTGGTGCTGAGGAGCACCCTGATTAAATGGCTGCTGCTGAGGTGGTGAGGACCTACCAGGCTGATCATTTCTCCATGAGAAATTTGGGTGATTCCTCCACCCCGGATTATATGTGTTGGAGAAAGGCTGATTCTGTGCTCTATTAACCCAGTTAGCTGATTGCATCTGCTCAGACCCACCTTCTTGAAATACTGGCATAATCGGGCAGTCTTGGGTCTTATAGGTTGAATCAGCACATATAGAACATGCCTCTACTACTTTCACAGCCTTCACTTTTTCCATTTCCATTACCTCTAGTCTTCTAGTCAATGCAGCTATTCGGGCCTAAACATCGGTGTCTTCTTTAAGTTCATATCTACCCCCCCCAGAAATAGCCCTCAGTGGCTGTGCTGCTAATGGAACTCGATCAGTACGGGTGTTCCACTGTTGTGCACTCTCAGCAAGGTAGTCAAAAAATGATAGTGCTTCATCAGGTTCCTTGCTGAAGAACTCCCCATTGCACATTGTCTGAACAAACTGCTTGCATTCTAGAGTAAGACCAGTGTAAAAATAGCTCACCAACCTCCAAGATTCAAAACCATGATGTGGACAGATGTTCATCAAATCCTTAAATTTTTCCCAACTGGCCTGAAAGGTCTCATCAGGTCTCTGACTGAACTGACTTATTTGCTCTTGCAAAAACTGAGTTCTCTGAAAAGGAAAAAAATTTTGTAAGAATTCACGCTGCATATCAGACCAACTAGAAATAGAATTAGGACTCAAAGAATTAAACCAAATCTTCGCTTTATCCTTTAAAGGGAAAGGAAATAAACGAAGTCTAATGAATTCATCAGTAACAGCCCTAGTGATAAAAGTAGTACAAGCCAACTCAAAATCTGTCAAGTGCTGGTAAGGACTCTCAGAATCCATCCCGTGGAACTGAGGTATCACTGACATCATGCCATGCTTAATAGAGAAATTAGATGCATTTTCAGGTAAAACAATGCATGAAGGTGTAGTGGTGGGAGTGGGTTGCAAATAATCCTTAAGAGTGTGTGGTGCATGTGCAGCCATATTTTCTGGTTCAATTTCAATTTCCTCACCTGACTCACTAATAGAAAAGACAGAAGAGCTATCTATCTACAAACTGT
Organism: Carya illinoinensis; assembly: GCF_018687715.1. Taxonomy (NCBI): domain Eukaryota; kingdom Viridiplantae; phylum Streptophyta; class Magnoliopsida; order Fagales; family Juglandaceae; genus Carya; species Carya illinoinensis. The sequence continues at coordinate 25,429,230 of NC_056756.1, read as the reverse complement.
GTATACTACTCTCAACACTCGATGTGACTCTAAGCAACCTATTTCAATTGTCTCTCACCCATGACATGAAACATCAGTTTAAAGAGCATAACAAAAATAACGAGTTTAAATTTAAGTTAAAATACTTTCCCCAGCAACGGCGCCAAAAACTTGACTCACTCAAAAATGAGTAGCACTAAAGCTATCCTAAGTGCAGGAGGATGTCGTGTAATAATTAGGAATAAATTCCTAGATCGTCTCCTCAGGGAAAGTTACTTAAAAATCAAACTCCTTGAAAAAGGTGAAACAAAGAGAAAATAAAATGATGGTATGTGCAATGGATGGAAGAGGGTACTAGTCATGGACTAGATTCATGTTTTTGGATTTTGATTGTCGGATTGGAATAAAAAGAACTAATAGATTAAACTCAGAAATTAATAAAACTAGATTAAGAATAAAACTAAATTAGGAAGTAATTGATAAAACATGCACTGAAAATTGAAAAGCCCCAAATTCAATGTTTTAGGATTCATCATTATATTCAAATCACAAATTCTCAAATTAAACCACCGTAATTGTAATCAATACTAAAATGAAAGCTTAACGAAATGATAAGAATAAATAACACGAACTAAATGAATAACAAATAAATTACTCAAACGTCTAAATCAAAATTCTCTAAAATAATTCAGAAACTCAAAACTGAAATGAAATAGCAAGTAGGGAATTGAAAAGATCAAGCCAGTTGAATGGAGATGAAGATTCAAAGTGGTGGAGGAGGCTGAGCTGCAGTGGCAATTGGACCCCTCAAGGAGTTCTTCAATCTGCTGCAGTGTGAGTGAATGATCCAGTGGAAATTGTGTAGCTGCGTGAATGATCGATTGAATGAATCCTCCTCTTCGAATCTAAACGAAAATCAAAGGAAAAATGAATTCTGAGTGTTTCTCTACTCAAAAACCGAGTTTTCCAGCCCAAGAGTCGTCCTAAGATGTAAAAAAAACATATATATACTCTGACGGCGGAATGAACCCTGATCTGTAAAAATGCGATATTCGCTCGAGCAGAGTGTCCAGCGAACATCGAGCGTTCGACTCTGCCTAAGTTCGCTCGAACTGCCTGTCGAGCGAACATCGAGCGTTCGGCTCTACCTGAATTCGCTCGAGCGGCCAAATGCCTCCGCTCGAGCGATCTCTTTTCCCACATCTCGCTTGAGCCCACTGTCGAGTGGAAGTCGAGCGTTTGAATCTGCCTGACTTCGCTCGAGCGGCTAGAAGCCGCTGCTCGAGCAAAATGTACCATAATCCATATTAATTGGCAGTTGATAAAATTAGAGCAGAAATTCATGCTTTTAATCAATTAAAATCACAACTTTGATTTATTCATTTTTCCATATAAAACCAATGATAAAGTAATGAAAGAATTAATATATATTGGTTCCAAAAGTATTAAAAATGCAATAATTCAACTCAATCACAGCACCACCTATGGCCTAGGGAATTTGTGATTCACATTGATCATGAATCATTGAAGCATCTCAAGGGTCAAGGTAAGTTGAATAAAAGGCATGCTCGTTGGATGGAATACATTGAGACATTTCCATATGTCATCTGTTACAAGCAAGGTAAGGAGAGCATCGTTGATGATGCTTTATCTCGAAGGTATGTACTTCTTACTTCTATGAATGCTAAGATGCTTGGGTTTGAATATGTGAAATACCTATATGCCGATAACGCTGACTTCTCTAATGTGTACATGGCATGTGATAAGGCGGCATTTGGTAAGTTTTACAAGCATGAGGGTTACTTGTTTAAAAAAAAACAAACTTTGTGTGCCAAGTTGTTCTATGCGTGAATTACTGGTGCGTGAGGCACATGGTGGGAGATTAATGGGACACTTTGGTGTCAAGAAGACTTTGGATATTTTGCATGAACATTTCTTTTGGCCTAAGATGAAGAGAGATGTTACTCACATTTGTGGCAGGTGCATTGCATGTAGGAAGGCCAAATCTAAAGTGTTGTCACATGGGTTGTATACATCTTTACCCGTTCCTAGTGAGCCATGGGTCGACATATCTATGGACTTTGTTTTGGGGCTACCTAGGACAAAAAGGGGTAGAGATTCTATTTTTGTGGTTGTGGATACATTTAGTAAGATGGCACATTTTATTCTATGCCATAAAACAGATGATGCCACAAACATAGCTAACTTGTTTTTCAGGGAGATAGTGCGACTCCATGGTGTTCCCAGGAGTATTGTTTCTGATAGGGATGTTAAATTCCTTAGCTACTTTTGGAAGGTGTTGTGGGAGAAATTGGGTACCAAGCTCTTATTTTCCACTACTTGTCATCCGCAGACTAATGGTCAGACTGAAGTATTTAATAGGATCTTAACTTGGCTTTTACACTATTGTTCATAAGAATTTAAAAACTTAGGAGGATTGTTTGCCATTCATAGAGTTTGCATATAATAGGACCATGCATACTACTACTTCATATTCTCCTTTTGAAATTGTTTATGGATTCAATCCGCTTACCCCTTTAGATTTGATGCATTTACTAGTTGATGGCAGGAGTAGCTTGAATGGACAAAAGAAGGAGGAGTTGGTGAAGTCACTCCATGAGAGGGTACGTTTTCAAATTGCCCAAAAGAATGAAAGGGTTGCTTCCCAAGCCAATAAAGGGCGAATGCATGTCCTCTTCGAACCCGGAGATTGGGTTTGAGTTCACATGCGCAAAGAAAGATTCCCAGCTCATCGGAGGACTAAGTTGCATTCTCGAGGAGATAGACCTTTCCAAATCCTTGAGAAAATTAATGACAATGCCTATAAAGTGGATCTCCCAGGTGAGTATAATTTTTTTGCTACCTTCAATATTTCTGATCTTTTTCCTTTTGATATAGGTGAAGATTCGAGGTCGAATCCTTCTGAGGAGAGGGGGAATGATGGGAACCAAGGTGGGCCTATTCTTAAAGATCCTTTGCAAGTTCTAGATGGGCCAATTACAAGATCAAGAGCCAAAAAGATCAAGGAAGCAATTCAAGGATTAGTACAAGTCACTTGGGAAGAAGCTAGCAAGAGCCAAACACTCAAGATGAGCTTGAAAGAAGAAGAACCAACTTTGATCCACTTGATCCAAGCTGTGGAAAACTTGACTTAGAGATAAGGCCTTTAGATATTAAGGCTTTCAATTTATTTAAAGGATTTTTATTATTAGTTTAGAATAAGTGGGCTTGAGGATGCTTAGCCCACATGTGTCTTATTTATTTGAACTAGGGTTTAGAAGTACTGTAGCACGACACTGTTCAAACTAGTACCGCTATTGTTCACTATGGGCATTTTTTAGAGAAAGGGTATCAAATTTTAGTCTAGGGTTTTATCATGTTTTGGGGAGAGTATTTAAAGGATGTAATCAGCCACTCAAAGGGCTAGACATTTTATTTCGAATTTTAATTGTGAGTGAGTTTTCTCCTCTTGTTCTTAATTGAAATCTTGAACTTATCAAAGGTAAATCACAACCTTTGTGGCTTTCCTCCTCGTAATTTGGGTTCTTGAGATAGGATTTCAACGGGTCTAGATTTTGATATAATCTAGGTTCTTGAAACAAGTTCTCAATGGGTCTAAATTCTCTATCTATAGACTTGAGTTTGGCATTCATGGGTGAGTTTTCAAATTGATTGTGGGTTCAAGGGATTCTCTTCCCACGGGTTCATATCAGTTTGAGTAAGAGCTGCGATTGGATACAAACAAGTACTGTAGGAATAAACGTATCATGCATGCTATTGCTATTAATCCTCCTATTTAACATATTCATTGTATTGCTCCCACTCAACTATATAGAAATTTTCACATGGTTCTTTCCAGCAAAAGAAAGTGACCCAGCACAAAACAAAATGCAAATTTTCTTTTCGAGGTTTCTGCAGCGAGATGTGCTATCCTATGAACTATGAGAAGAAGAATAGAAAGTAAATCAAAAATTAAATATTTATCCACACAATTCCAATTGAGAAATGTTTTAACCATAAAGAAATCCATAAGGTAAATCCACAAACTTACGAGACTTGATGTGATCCGTTAGATTATAAATCTACTTTTTTTTTTTAAAGCTAACATATCATATGAAACCATTACAAATAATTGCATACACCTCAAAACAGGTTGCCATAGAGTCATACTTTAATAGGTTAAACCCATGGCTAACACTTTCCACCAATTACTCGCATTGGGGGGGGGGGGGGGGAGAATAATCTATTATTCTTCAATAGATTATTTTTCAATTAATAAGCACAAGTATTTGTTAATATTCAAATAAAAAGGTAACCGATCAAAAACAATATTCAAATAGAAAGGTAAACAATAATTTCACTAGCCGAAGAATACCTTTCACAATTTTGAGAAATGGCTTCAAACTTGAATTGATAGTTGGCTGTAAAAGGGAACCACTCGCCCACCCAGGATGCATTGCTACCATGTCAATTCCATTTTCTTTGGAAAATTCCCAAGCAGCCTTCTCTGCCAAGGTCTTTGAAAGCGTATACCAAAGCTGAAGAAAGCAATTATTTTTAGGAGACAGAAAATTTTTGTGGCTGCAATATACTAATTAGCCACTATCTAAGACTGCTGCTGATAAATACCATATTTGAACATTTGAACACCATATTTACTAACGTAAATACGAGGCATGGAAGGCATGCTTCCGATAACATTCTTCCATTCCCCGGGCCCAAGGGCAGCGGGGGCAGAATATTTAGGGCATATGCCACTGCTTTACTTTTATCCTTTTTCCCTCAATACATGCTTCTAGAAGCCGAAAGAGAATTGGATGTTCGAATTAAGATTCTGCCATAGCCAACACTTGGCCCCAAGTTCAGGGGCAATGGTTCACTTAATCATTCAAATATAGTGACAGAGACAGAAAGCATAAATAAGTTTTAATGGAAAACAATGTGTTCTTCAAAGCTATCAATAACAGTTTGGTGCAATATAATTAATACTAAAATTATTAATTTTTTTTTTTTTATTAAAAACTTCATTGTGACATTTTCTAAAAGCGGCATATATATACATTTTCTAAATATAAAGGAAAAAAGATGAAGCGTAGAAAAGAATGCAAAGTGTTACAGACTCTAAAAATCCCAAATAATCTAATATTTACTGATGTGACCTTTCAAATGGTTTTATACTTAAATGACCTAATTCATAGTGAGAAGCAGTCACAAAATCATTTCAAGTCCTCATATGTAGCTTCAGCAAAGAACTTGAGAAAAAGATATATGTAATAAGAAATTAGCATATATATGTGAACCTTCGATTCCTCACAAAAAGCTGGATCTGAAAACCAAGTCTCATCAACTAACACATCAGGAGTAAGGGGTTTTCCACTGTATACAACCGCTCCCAGTGAAGATGTTATAACCACCCTTTTAACAGATGAAACTTTAGCACATGATCTAAGAACGTTAAGTGTTCCCTTCACAGCTGGCTCAATTAATTCAGCCTGGAAAGTATTATAAACAAAGGCATTTGAATTGGGTAAGTTGATAATGCACCAGTGCATTTAAATGCAAACTCTTGCAAAGTATCTGGACAGACTATGGCATTTTTCCATCTTAAATTTGAATGAGTTCAAAGAGATGCTAACAATGACTTGCATGTGAACATTGGAGAAGATCTATTGGTAGTACTAATTGTAGATAAAAGATGTATCCAATGAATATCAACAAGCATATGTGAAAGCCCAAGAGGGTAATTTCATCTGAATAAACCCATGAAAGAATAAAGTCACATCATGGACTATTTCAAATTATAAGGGGACTTGAAATTCATCCAATTTTGGTAAACAGCTAAGCATTATACGACCCATTGGGATAATAAATGACATTTGTATTGGTTCAATTAGCATGAAACAGAACGTACCTGAGGATCTTTGGCCCTGAGATAAACAGGAGTGGCTGTATGAAAAACGCCCTCACATCCATCAACCAGGGAATCAAACGATCCTTCTTCCAGTAAGTCTGCTTTGAACAAATGAAGTCTTTCCTTAGCTCCATCCAGCATAAGCAAGTGTTCTGTCTTCTTTGGGTCATCTGTGGCACACATTTAAAGTTGAACCCATAAAATGTCTACATATAGTGCATCCTTTCAGGGGGAAAATCATCCATTTAGCATTACCAATATTCATATCTTTCCCTTCTTAAACATCAAGTTTATGAGATCCAAAAGAAGTATTAAAGCACCTAATTTCGAAAGCGAAAAATAATCTTTTCTTAGCGATTATAAGGAAGTTTGGAGCAAAGTGAACCGACATTTGATCGAAGCTGTTCAACTACTTTAATCTACTAGAGTTGGTTCCAAGAAACTCAAGGAGCTTTTTAAAAAAAAAAAAAAACAAATAAAACAGAAAATATATGTAGTATTAGCCGTATCCCTCTCATATGGCAATGGAAAATCCTATACACTCCCAACTCAAGGAGCTCAAAATTAAAGAAAACATCGATTATAGAAGAAACCCTTATGTAATCTGACGAGAGAATCAGATAATATGTGATAATACTATTGAGTACTTACTTGGGTCACGAACAGAGGCATTGACAGTGTATCCGCGTTGGAGCAAGAGTTTCACCAGCCACAACGCAATGTATCCGGACGCACCGGTTACGCACACTACCTTCTCTGCTCCAACACTCATTCTTTCTCCTTGGTACCTTTTCTGCTTCACCACTCATTCTGTCCCTCTTCACACTGACTTCTTATAAAACACCATTTCTCTTTGTTTGTACCCGGACGCAATGATAGGGTCCTCGGTCGAGATCCTAGACACCAAGCTGCCGCGCCCCTTCTTGCTCCTCAATGACCGATGTGGGCTGCCACTTGCTTGACCGTGATGGTTATGGGTGGTGTTGGCTGAGTTCGTATGGTTGATCAATGGCTGATGGTGGGCGAGATTCTAGTGACTGGGCGTGCATGCATGCATGTGCAGGAGCTGAATCGTCAAAAACGGTTGTGAGTGGGATCAGGTGGTTAAGTGGCTGGCTGACCAAGTCAGGCACACGTGGCTCCTGCTGGTGGGCTGACCCAGTCAGGCACCAGGTGTCTCCTGATAGTGGCTGACCAAGTCAAGGACAGGTGTCACTTGCTTGGGGGGCTGACCAAGTCTCACACAGGTGTCTTCTGATGATGAGGCACACGTGGCTAAGGGTGGTTTAAGTGGGTTGGCCGAGTGGGTGATGGCTGAGCGGTTTAAGGGATGGTTGGTTACTCCCCTACTTTGTAGGGAGCGGTTGTGGCTAGACAGGTGGCAAGGGCTGGGCGAGTGGCTTGGCTGGTGGGTGGTAACTGTCAGCTTGTCCCTGACCTTGCCCCAGATTCGACCAGGGTGGCCTGGTGCAGACCAGATGCCCTTCAATGGCAACTCTTGGCTGACTTAAGCGATGCCCCACTCGAACGGTTCAAAATACTCAGCAAGCAAATGCGAATGTAATGCAATAGACACAATCCAAAATGCTGAAATACCTCAACAATGCATTAATCAAAGGAAAACAATGAAATGAGTGGGTTACCCTGATTCACGAATTGCACAGGGTGAGCCTTCTCCTTTGGGATTCACGGATTGCACCCAATGGAGCCTAAGTGACAAAGCACCAATGTGTCTATGGGGGCTTACAAGCCAAATTCGTCCAAATGTTCCAAGATAAAAACTAAGTGATAGCCTATTGCCTCACTTATACTAGAAAGCAATTAAAACGATTACAAAGGGAAAATGGTTTCGGGCCCACGCCTCCTGGTTAAGGCCTCATGCTGTCAGTGGCCCATGGGTGGCCAGGATGACTCACAGCATAGGCTTCATGCTTGCATGCGTGGGTCTTCAGATTGGCCTGCCGGCCTAGCCTTGGCTGGTCCATGGTCCTTGCATGTGTGGCCCAGGTTGTGTGGGCTGGGCACCATTGATGAGTCGCTGGGTTGGACCGTGGTTGGCTTAAGCATGGCAGGCTGCTGCATGGCCCAGGCCAGTGGGGCCTGGGCGTTGGTCTGCATGGCCCAGGCTGTGGTGCCTGGGCGTTGGTCAGCAAGACCCTGGCCAAAGCCAGGGTGTTGATCAGCATGGCCCTGGTCAAGACCAAGGCGTTGAGCAGCAAGGCCCTGGCCAAGGCCAGGGCGTTGATCAGCATGGCCCTGGTCAAGACCAGGGCGTTGAGCGGCATGCCAGCATGCGTGGGCCTGCTGGGTAGCCGCACCGTCAATTCCAAGATGGATGTGCAAGCGTGCGCTGCGCGGGTGCCTAGGCCATGCATGGGCCTTGTGCCTACGCACAGCCCATGCATGCACGCGGTGTGCGCGCATAGCCCATGCGTGCCCGCTGCGCACGCGCACTAGGCGTGCGTGCAGTCTAGCCGTGCGCTGAGTGTGGTGTGACAACCTCGCTTGCGTGCGCGCGCCGACTGTTCGCTGCCTGATGGAGGGCGACCGTGGTCTAGCATTCACCAAGGGCACGGTCTGTGGGCAATCAAACGACGCCAACAGTGCTGCTGGCGTGCTGTCCTGGCATGGGCTGGTGCTGGTCAAGGCATGGCCCGTGGCCTCCTGCCTTGGGGTTTTGACATTCCCCCTCCCTTTTAGCATATCCTTGCCCTCAAGGATCAATTGGGGATACTTCTTTTCCAGCCCATCATAGTCCTCCCATGTTGCCTCGTCCCTTGATAATCCTTCCCACAGGATCAATGCTTGCCACACCCTTGGTCTCCCTCGGCCCCTTCGATGTAGCCTATATCCGAGCACTTCCTTTGGCTTCATAAGGATCCTTCCCTCTTGATCCACTGTGGGTAACTCCTCCCCAATGAGACTCGGATCTCCAACCTTCTTTTTGAGTAAGGAAACATGGAATACCGGGTGCAATTGTGAAGTTGGAGGAAGCTGAAGCTTGTATGCAACACTGCCCAGTTTCTCCAACACTCTATAAGGCCCATAGAACTTCTGGTTCAGCTTTGCACTTGCAGTTTTCCTCATGGTCTTCTGCCCGAATTGCCTAAGCTTCAAGTAGACATAGTCGCCTACTTTGAAGGACACAGCACGTCGTCCCTGATCATGGTACTTCTTCATTCGAGTTTGGGCCTTCTTGAGCTCTCTTTTAACTTTGGCCAGTACCTCGTCCCTATCAATCAGCTCTTGCTCTACTTCATTATTACTGGCTGAGCCCTTTTCATAGCTGACCAAGAGTGGTGGTGGTCTGCCATATACGACTTCAAAAGGGCTTTTCTCAATAGAAGAGTGATAAGAGGTGTTATACCAAAACTCTGCCCATGGAAGGTAATCTGCCCATCTCCTTTGCTCTTCATGACAGAAGCACCTCAAATATTGTTCCAAAGTCCTATTGACAACCTCAGATTGGCCATCCGTTTGTGGGTGATAGGAGGAACTCGTCTTAAGCTTGCTGCCTTGCAATTCAAATAGTTGCCTCCAAAATGAACTCATAAAGACCCTGTCCCGATCTGATACTATGGTCCTTGGAAACCCATGCAGCTTAGTAATGTTGTTGACAAAGGCTTTAGCCACTGACTTGGCTGTATAAGGGTGATATAGAGGGATAAAGTGGGCATACTTGCTTAGTCGGTCTACTACCACCAGAATCACTTCATGCCCTGCACTAATGGGTAGTCCCTCTATGAAATCCATGGCCAAGTCCTCCCAAATTCTGTTTGGAATTGGCAATGGTTGGAGAAGTCCCGCTTCTGGCCTAGTGTCATACTTGGCCTTCTGACAGATGTCACAGCTGGCCACAAGTCTCTTGACATCACCCTTGATTCCCTCCCAATGGAAGAAATGCTTCAATCGGATGTATGTTCTCAACCATCCCGAATGACCACCTTCCTTGCTGTTATGGAAATGATTTAGAATCTCATCCCTGAGATTGGGAACGTTCGGCACATAAACATAGTTCTTGTAGAAGATCAGACCGTCTCTCACTTTGTAGTTTACAACCCCTTGCCCTTGGGCATCCAAGAGCTCAATGATCTCAAGTGCCCTTGCATCCAATCTGGTAGCCTCTCTGATCTTGTCCCATACTCGCCATTCTGCCCCGCTTAGTGCCAAGTTTGATGACTCCTCATCATCTCCCACTACCTTAAGTAGTTGGCTGCCCTCCCTGCGGCTTAAGGCATCAGCCACCTTATTTTCCTTGCCCGGTTGATAGACTATGTCATACTCAAAGCCTAGCAACTTGACAAGGAACTTCTGTTGTTCCGGGGTGACAATTTTCTGTTGCAATAGATGCCTTAAGGCCTGCTGGTCTGTGATGATGGTAAACTTGCGCCCCAAGAGGTATGGGCGCCACACCTTGACAGCATGAACCACTGCCAATAGCTCTCGGGCATAGGTACTCCATGCTTTCTTCATAGGCCCGAGTGCCTTGGAAATGAAAGCCAAAGGCCTTCGGTCTTGGACCAACACAGCCCCGATGCCTTCACCGCTTGCATCTGTATAAACTTCAAACGATCTCTCAAAATTGGGAAGTGCCAACACAGGTGTCTTGGTCATGGCTCGCTTCAGTTCCTCAAAGGCTTCCCTAGCCTCGGTTGTCCACTCGAAACTGTCCTTCTTGAGCATTGCTGTGAGTGGCTTGGCTATTAGCCCATAGCCTTTGACAAACCTCCTGTAATAACCCGTGAGCCCCAGAAATCCTCTCAAGGCTGAGATGTCCTTGGGTAGAGGCCAATCCACCATGACCTCTATCTTTCTGTGATCAACTTTGACACCATCTCCTGAGATAAAGTGGCCTAAGTACTCCAACTCCTTCTCCATGAAGGCACACTTGGTGGCTTTGATAAAGAAATGATGCTCCTCCAGAATTGTTAGCACCTTCTCCAAGTGTTGCTTATGCTCTTCGATGGTCCTAGAATAGACCAAAATGTCATCGAAGAAGACAAGCACAAACTTCCGAAGTAGTGGCTTGAAGATGCTATTCATTGCAGCCTGAAACGTTGATGGAGCATTGCACAAACCGAAAGGCATCACTAGGTATTCATAATGGCCTGAGTGAGTCCTAAAGGCTGTCTTATGGATGTCTTCCTCATTCATTCGAATCTGATGGTAGCCGGCCCTTAGATCTAACTTTGAGAACACCGTAGCCCCATGCAGCTCATCTAACATCTCATCGACAGTGGGGATGGGAAATCTGTCTTTGACCGTGGCTTCATTCAAGGCCCTATAGTCCGTACAGAACCTCCATGTGCCATCCTTCTTCCTCACCAACAGCACTGGCGAAGAAAAGGGACTGGTACTAGGGCGGATTAGGCCACTCTTCAGCATCTCATCCACCTGCCGTTCAATCTCTCCCTTCTGAAAGTGGGCATATCTATAGGGTGGCACGTTGATCGGCTTGGTTTCATCCACTAGTCGAATTCTGTGATCAAACTCTCTAGGAGGTGGAAGTGCAGTGGGCACCTCGAGAACCCCCTTGTGGGCTGCTAAGACAGGCTTGACTTCCTCGGGCAGTAGCGCTAAATCATCATGGGTGCTCTCCTGACCCTTGTTCTCGACTTGTCTCATTACATCCTCTTTGGCCACCACGATGGCGAAGCAATGTGCCCCGCCTTTGCAAAGTTTCTCAAACATAATGGCTTCGCATGACTTGATCTCCTTACTGGCAATGGCTGTCCACAGTCGCTTCTTGGAGCCAAGTTTAAACTCCATGGTCATGTTGTGATAGTCATGGACAACCCTGCCAAGGCTCTTCAGCCAAGCATTCCCCAAGACTAAGTCAAGGCCGACCAAAGGCAGCACATGCAAGTCTGCCATAATACGGACCCCCTGAACATTCATCTTCACTTCACGGATGAGGGCCTCACATTGCAGCTTTTCTCCACTTGCCACCTTCACTTCAAATGGGGGAATAGGGCTCGGCTTAAGTCCAACCTTGCCCACAATGCTGGAATTAATGAAGTTGTGTGTGGAGCCGCTATCCACTAGCAAAGTCACTTCATGCTTGCCCACCCATGCCATCAACCTCATGGACGTGGGTTTAGAAATGCCAGCCATGGCATTCAATGATAGCTCAGCCTCCTCTGGTGTGCCACCAGATTCGGTTTCCTCGGTTTCCTCCTCTTGGCTGGGTTCCTCTTGGCTGCTTTCAGACTCATCATCACTTGACTCGTCCTCAAACATAAACAAGGCCTGAGCTGCCTTGCACTTGTGACCGGGGCTCCATTTGTCTCCGCACTTAAAACACAGCCCCTTCTTGATGCGCTCTTGCACCTCTTCACTGGATAGCTTCTTGATCTCCGGTCTCGGTTTGGAGGTGGTGGCTGATGTGTCCCTTCCCTTCCAAGAGACCTTGGTTTGCACAGTCTTGAAAGACTTGCTCCCCATGTCTTTGGTTGGGCGCCGCTCACTAGAATGGCTCTCCTCAAGAATTTCAGCCATCTTCATCACCTCGGGTAGCCTTGTGGGTTGTCTAAGTTTGATCTCCTTGGCAAGCCAAGGTCTCAAACCATCAATGAATGTGCCTATCAAGGCTTCCTCCGACCAGCCCCTAACCATGATCTGTAGCTGTCTGAACTCCTCTATATAGTGCTGGACCTTGCCCTCTTGCCTTAGCTTGGCCAGCTGCCCATGGTGATTGACAACTGGTGATGGCCCGAATTGACTGAGGAGCTCCTTCTCAAAGGCTGTCCAGCCCAGCCTCATATGATCCTTGTCGTACTGGTCCCTTATCCAACGCCACCATTTTCCAGCCTTGCCTTCAAGGTAAAAGCAGGCTATGGACACCCTCTCATGGCGTGGGATGTCATACGTCAGAAAGTAGTGATGGACCTTGTCCAACCACTCATAGGGGTCACCACCGCTATACTTTGGGAAGTCGACCTTAGGGCGCCTGGGTCCCCAATCCTGATATCGGTTTCCTCTTCTATCTTCATAGTCGTCCCTCTCAAATTGTGGCCCATGGTAGCCACGACCATGCTGTCTTCTCCATGGCCCGGGTTGTTCATGTTGGTAAGGCTCCTCATAGCCTTGCTCGTGCTCAAATTCCTGGTGCTCATGGTGAACACTAGGGCTCCTAGCCCGATAGCCAGCCAATGGGTCCTCCCTCTCAAAAGCAGCATTCGGAATCCACCTCTCATGGTAACCTTGGCGGTTCTCTACACGGCCACCATGCCTCCAACCTTGCCTTGGCGACGCATGCATGGACTCGGTTACACTGGCTTCCAGTCCATCAGCATAGGCATCGCCCCCATGAGGTGGTGTCCCAGGACGGTTCTCGGCTAGTCTCCTCTCTAGCCGCTCCAATGTGGTGTTCGTCTCTCTTCTTATGTTCTCCATGGCCCTCTGGTTATCCTTGTTAGAGGTCTCCATGGCCACACGCAGCTCGGCTAAGTTGTTGGTGACACCATCAAGAATTGAAGTAATCTTGTTGGTGTGATCCTCTAGAACTTCTAGCCGGGCTCTATTGGAAATGCCCGTGGGCTCCTCTACAGACTGCCTCTCTTGCATGTTGATTCACTCTTGCTACTATATCACGGCTGAGTGGCTTGCAAACTGACCCTCACAGATGGTTTAGGCTTGCAAACTGTTGGTAAAAAGGGGTGAAAAACGGGCTGATGGTGGAGGCTCGTGGTTCCAACCGTGGGTCCTTCACCTTCGAGGGTGACCGACCCCAACCACAAAATGAGTCCGACCTTGGGTTGCTCACGTTCTAGCGTGGCAACCGCTCCAAACCTATCTACTCCTTCCTCTACCACAACCCCCAAACTTCAAAATGCAATAATAACAACAGGAATAAAAATTGCAGCAACGTCGGGATCCTCCGTGGATCCCCCAACCAAACTCACAAAGACAAGTGATGGGTTGCCTACCTCGATAGAGAAGTGAGAACCTCTCTTGAACCTTCAAGCACGTGGCTGCTCTCAATGAAAGCACCAAATTGGTGATAGGGTCCTCGGTCGAGATCCTAGACACCAAGCTGCCGCGCCCCTTCTTGCTCCTCAATGACCGATGTGGGCTGCCACTTGCTTGACCGTGATGGTTATGGGTGGTGTTGGCTGAGTTCGTATGGTTGATCAATGGCTGATGGTGGGCGAGATTCTAGTGACTGGGCGTGCATGCATGCATGTGCAGGAGCTGAATCGTCAAAAACGGTTGTGAGTGGGATCAGGTGGTTAAGTGGCTGGCTGACCAAGTCAGGCACACGTGGCTCCTGCTGGTGGGCTGACCCAGTCAGGCACCAGGTGTCTCCTGATAGTGGCTGACCAAGTCAAGGACAGGTGTCACTTGCTTGGGGGGCTGACCAAGTCTCACACAGGTGTCTTCTGATGATGAGGCACACGTGGCTAAGGGTGGTTTAAGTGGGTTGGCCGAGTGGGTGATGGCTGAGCGGTTTAAGGGATGGTTGGTTACTCCCCTACTTTGTAGGGAGCGGTTGTGGCTAGACAGGTGGCAAGGGCTGGGCGAGTGGCTTGGCTGGTGGGTGGTAACTGTCAGCTTGTCCCTGACCTTGCCCCAGATTCGACCAGGGTGGCCTGGTGCAGACCAGATGCCCTTCAATGGCAACTCTTGGCTGACTTAAGCGATGCCCCACTCGAACGGTTCAAAATACTCAGCAGGCAAATGCGAATGTAATGCAATAGACACAATCCAAAATGCTGAAATACCTCAACAATGCATTAATCAAAGGAAAACAATGAAATGAGTGGGTTACCCTGATTCACGAATTGCACAGGGTGAGCCTTCTCCTTTGGGATTCACGGATTGCACCCAATGGAGCCTAAGTGACAAAGCACCAATGTGTCTATGGGGGCTTACAAGCCAAATTCGTCCAAATGTTCCAAGATAAAAACTAAGTGATAGCCTATTGCCTCACTTATACTAGAAAGCAATTAAAACGATTACAAAGGGAAAATGGTTTCGGGCCCACGCCTCCTGGTTAAGGCCTCATGCTGTCAGTGGCCCATGGGTGGCCAGGATGACTCACAGCATAGGCTTCATGCTTGCATGCGTGGGTCTTCAGATTGGCCTGCCGGCCTAGCCTTGGCTGGTCCATGGTCCTTGCATGTGTGGCCCAGGTTGTGTGGGCTGGGCACCATTGATGAGTCGCTGGGTTGGACCGTGGTTGGCTTAAGCATGGCAGGCTGCTGCATGGCCCAGGCCAGTGGGGCCTGGGCGTTGGTCTGCATGGCCCAGGCTGTGGTGCCTGGGCGTTGGTCAGCAAGACCCTGGCCAAAGCCAGGGTGTTGATCAGCATGGCCCTGGTCAAGACCAAGGCGTTGAGCAGCAAGGCCCTGGCCAAGGCCAGGGCGTTGATCAGCATGGCCCTGGTCAAGACCAGGGCGTTGAGCGGCATGCCAGCATGCGTGGGCCTGCTGGGTAGCCGCACCGTCAATTCCAAGATGGATGTGCAAGCGTGCGCTGCGCGGGTGCCTAGGCCATGCATGGGCCTTGTGCCTACGCACAGCCCATGCATGCACGCGGTGTGCGCGCATAGCCCATGCGTGCCCGCTACGCACGCGCACTAGGCGTGCGTGCAGTCTAGCCGTGCGCTGAGTGTGGTGTGACAACCTCGCTTGCGTGCGCGCGCCGACTGTTCGCTGCCTGATGGAGGGCGACCGTGGTCTAGCATTCACCAAGGGCACGGTCTGTGGGCAATCAAACGACGCCAACAGTGCTGCTGGCGTGCTGTCCTGGCATGGGCTGGTGCTGGTCAAGGCATGGCCCGTGGCCTCCTGCCTTGGGGTTTTGACACGCAAGCCATGACGCCATGCAAACCGGCTCCAATTACGGCAAACTTTTACGGCAAACCTTGCCGTAAAACACAAATTTCTTGGACTCTTATCTATAAAAATATAAATATTCATGTTGCCGTCAATGACGCGGTGTATCCTGTTAGGCCACGTCGTTCGGAGAGGGGCCATTAGCCAAATCCCAAATACTTAGGATAAGTGGGGACGTGAAGAACCATTGCATGCATGCAAACGGAACCGTTATACACGTGAAAAGCAGGAATGGACTGGATCTTGACAGGCGAGAGTTTTACGTGCGAATGGATCAGCTGGTTCGTGCGAATGGGTCTGCAGAAGTTGCGAGTTTTTCGTCATTTTTATTTCCGTTAGTTGTGTTCTGTTTTTACGTGTATAGGCATGCTCTGTTTTAGGTGTGCTTCAGTTAAGTTGTTTTCTACTTGTTTTTCCTTTTATTTCGGTTTGAAGTGTAGTGGTTTTGCTATTTAAGCAGCCAAGATTTATTAATGATTATTATGCAAGTTTATTCAAATCTGTGGTACATTCTCACCCTAAGGGAAAAAACAAATTTCTTAGCATTTTTACTCTCTAAGTTTGGGACCTATAATTGGCCTCACAGCCAGGTTAGTATGGGAACCAAGAAGGAGCGTATTGAGCAGCTGGAAGCGGGACTTGGTGGAGTACAAGAGGGGTTACATAGGATGGAGCTCAGCATGGCCGACCGGCTTCGTCATGTGGAAGAAACTCTCAACTGCCTCTCCAATGTTTTGCTTGCAAACCAGGAGAATCCCATCCATGGACACCATCACGTAGAAGGCAATGATGGAGGACTGCTGGCTGTATCATCTAAAACAGCAAAACTTGAATTTCCTCGATTTTTAGGAGATGATCCGATGGAGTGGTTCAATCGTGTGAACCAATTTTTCGAATTCCAGAATACGCCCAAAGCCCAGAAAGTTTCTTTGGCCTCATACCACTTAGAGGAAGAGTCCAACCAATGGTGGCAATGGATTAGTAGGACATTCCACGAAGATGGGCACATGCTTTCGTGGATGAATTTTTAGGATGAACTCTGGTCTTGCTTCGGGCCTTCGGAGTGCGAGGATTTTGACGAAGCACTTTCAAGGATCAGACAGACGGGTTCCTTGCATGAATACCAGAAGGAATTTGAATGCTTGGGCAATCGAGTTAGAGGCTAGACACAACGAGCTCTTGTAGGAACTTTTATGGGTGGCTTAAAGACGGACATCTCGGATGGTATACAGATGTTTAAGCCACAGACATTAAGAGAAGCAATCAGTTTAGCAAGAATGAAGGATGATCAATTGGCTAGACAAAGGAGGTTTGTAGGACCTACACCACCAACGCGAGCTCCCCTAGCTCTTCCCCCTACTACTCGAGCAACACCACCAACCCCTACCGTTCCGTGAGGCGGCTTAGTTGGGAAGAAATGCAGCAGAGAAGGGCCCAAAATCTATGCTTTAATTGTAATGACCGTTTTACTGCAGGACACAAATGTCAGGGCCCACGAATACTCATGTTGGAGAGCTGCGAGGATAACGACAACCTGTTATGCGATGATGTCACCAAAGAACAACCAGTTGAAGAGAATCACGAAGGGCCTCCTGAACCAGAAATTATGTTGCATGCACTAACGGGATGGACAGCTCCCAAAACCATGCGAATCACAACCAAAATATGCGCCCACGATGTCATCATATTAATCGATAGCAGATCGACTCACAAGTTCATTAGTGGGCGAATGGCCAATCTGCTGCTTCTACCAGTAGTACCTACGGAAACTTTCGCAGTTCGAGTTGCTAATGGAGAAAATCTCAAATGTCAAGGGAGGTTTGAGGAGGTACAAATCGATTTACACAGCACCATTTTTTCATTAACTCTTTATTCCTTACCTCTCTCAGGGATAGACGTGGTTTTGAGAATTCAATGGCTTGAAACTCTTGGTTCTGTGGTGTGTGATTGGAGGAAATTAACCATGGAATTCACGTGGAAAAACCAGACTAAGAAATTGGTGGGCATCGACGGACAAAATATCGAAGTAGCATCAATCGAAGAGATAACTAAGGGGATTCGTCCTAGCCATGCTTTGTTTGCTGTGTGCCTACAGGTTGCCCAAACAGAACTTCCACAGAATATTCATCCAAGCTTGCATGAGTTATTGCAGGAATTTTCATATTTGTTCATTGAGCCTTCAAGCTTACCACCAACACAAGAGGTTGACCACGGCATTGCTCTTAAGGAAGGAACTGAACTGATTAATGTTCGGCCTTATAGATATGCGCACTATCAAAAGAACGGGATCAAGAAGTAGGTCCAAGATATGCTGCAATCTGGACTTGTGCAACCCAGCACTAGCCCCTTCTCGTCGCCTGTATTACTAGTAAAAAAGAAAGACGGGAACTGGCGATTTTGTACAGATTATCACGCGCTCAATGCCGCAACCATTAAAGACTGATTTCTGATTCCCACAGTGGACGACATGTTGGATGAACTCTACGGTGCTTCTTATTTTACCAATCTTCATCTGAGGGCAAGATACCATCAGGTATGAGTTAAACCATGTGATATTCATTAAACTGCTTTTCGAACGCATAATAGACATTACGAATACTTGGTTATGCCCTTCAACTTATGTAATGCACCCTCCACATTTCAAGCCATCACGAACTCCATCTTTCGACATCATCTTCAAAAATTCATATTAGTTTTCTTTGATGATATTTTGATCTATAGTCCAGACTGGGATCAACATTTAGTGCATGTAAGGCAGACTTTCAAAATATTGAGGCAACACAGATTCTTTGTTAAAGATAGCAAATGTGCATTTGGGCAGCAAGAATTGGAGTACTTGGGACATATCATCACCAACCAGGGTGTGAAGGTGGATGAACATAAAATTTCTGTTGTGATAGTTTGGCCTCGACCTACTAACATTTCGAAACTACGTGGGTTTTTAGGTTTGACGGGTTATTACCGAAAGTTCGTCAAAGACTACGGCATTATAGCTCGGCCTCTCACCAATCTTCTCAAAAAAGGCCAGTTTGGATGGCATGAAGAAGTTGAGAACACTTTCCTTGCTCTCAAACAGGCCATGACGACCACACCGATATTAGCCATGCCAAACTTCAACGATGTTTTCACTATCGAAACAAATGCGTCTCGAGAAGGAATTGGAGCGGTCCTGTCTCAACAAGGCAAACCAGTGGCATACATCAGTCGAGCCCTCGGAATGACAAAAAAATCATGGTCGACGTACGCTAAGGAGATGTTGGCTATCGTCGAAGCCATATGTACCTGGCGGCCTTATCTTCTCGGCCACAAATTCTATATTCAGATCAATCAGTGCAGCCTCAAATATTTTCTAGAGCAACTGATGAAGTGATAAAACTACAAGATAAAATATTGACGTTTATGATGACAAGAAATTTTGAAAAGAAGAAAGTTTTGAACTAAAATGTGAATTATTTACTAAGAAAGTGTGGACTGAATTAAGAGTATGATTAGGAGTTGTATTGGAAGTTCAAGCTCAAATTAAACTGAAAATAAAAATAAATCTATGATTCTAAAATTATCAAAACGAAGAGACTTAGAGAAAATGTGTAGCAAATGAATTAAACTTGTAAGAAACAATAAAACAAACACTTTGGATGCAATTTTCACCTACTGATTTGGAGATGAATTTACTTCTTTTTTCATCTTCTCTCAACCATGCTCCAATTCCTAGAAGTCATGGTCGGATAATATAACAATGAACCTCAATTCTTAGCCTAATAAAATTACTTGACAGATTATATAACAATGATAAAATAGTGAAAGAAAGCTATCAAAATCTTATTACTTGTTCAAGTATTAATTGTGTCTTTACGTCTACAACTAATATAAACCAAGAACAAAAAACTTTAATCCTTTCTAGATGTAAACTGAAATATCATCCAACAAGTTAATCATTAAAATCACATAACATTGAAGAAAATCCATTCCAAAACAGTCATGGGTTATTCATTGAATCCCAAGTCTAAAAATCTAGCTTATCATCTCTAAATTAGTAAAATGCTCTAAAATGATAAATCCTAACATTTCAAATTGTTGTATGAAAATAAATGTAGAAGAATAAATCAAAAAATCAAAATAATTTAATGAAAATAAGTGCCAAAAACATCAGAAAAAAAAAAAAAAAACTGCAGGAAAAAAAATTTAATCCAATGCCGAAAGAAAACAGCACTACGCCGACTCCACCACTTAATACATCCAGAAAAACCAAAATAAAATAAGAGAACCACCGACCCAAGTAAAGTAAAGCTAAAAAAAAAATAAGATTCCAGACCGACAGAGCTAAGAACCAAAAAAACTGGGAAGAAGTCAAAAATGTAAAATGAAATCCGCTAGCTGGAAGACGGAAGCAAAACGAAACCGAAAAAGTGGAAAAGAGAACTCCAAACGAGAGAGAGCCTGAGCTATTCCCTACGCCGTCCAAAATGAAAAAAAAGGTAGAAAAAAGTATGTCTCTCGCCGCCTCACAGTCTAAACGAAAAGAAGAAAAAACTAAGAACTCCCGAATGCCACAGAGAGAGCTTTCGCCCCTGTTTCGCAACCAAAAAAAAAAAAAACACAGCGAAGCTAAAAAAATTAAATCTCCAAAAACGAGCGTGAGTTCCGTCTGTTCGTAAACGTAAAAGACTAAGCAAGCCAAAATAAAAACTGCCCCTATAAATGTCCAGAAAACTGGGAAACGAAAACACAAATAGAACTAAAACTAAGAGAGCAGCTTCACGCCGACTACTCTCAAACGAAAACTTAAGAAAGAAAACTGGCAACCAAAAAAATAATAAAATTGGAGATGAGTCCTCCGAACTAACAACCGTAAAACACTAAAACGTAAAAGCCAAAAGAAAAAGATAACAAGCTGCCTCAAGGGTCTGAACCGAAAGGAAAAAAAAAATAAGAACTCAAAAACGAAAGGAACGCCGAACGAAAGGAAAAACTGGAAAGAAAGGAAAAAAAAAAAAAAAAAACTAAACGTAAAGCAAGGAAAAACAGTTTCGCTCCAAACGAAAAATGAACTAAAAAAATGAAAGTGCCGTCCTTTTTTTTTTTCTTTGCTTTTTGGTCCTGCTCTACTGTCCATGCGTGATTGGCTCTCCTCTCTTGAGGCCACGCCGTTTCCTCTACTGTATCCGAGTGCTCTGCGTGCTCCTGCGTCCAGCGTGATCGTCCAGCGTGAGGCGTGCCTCTTGTCACCACCTAGAAATTCTAGAGAATTTTCTAGCCTTCTAGAAGCCTCTTAGTCCTTTGTATTCTTGTGGAATTGTGTGGAGTGTTCTAGAAAGGGTGTTATAGACAATTTAGAGTAGTGTTCTAGAAAGGGCATTGTAGACAATTCTAAAGTAACAATCTAGAAAGTTCTTTACCCTTGGATTGATGACAAGTGTCACAATCCTAACCATTCTTTGTACCAAGAGTTCCCTATAAATAGAGGGGCTCTCATTTGTGTAAATTACCAAGCAATAAGAGAAACAAGTTCTCTAGAGCATCTCTCTCTATCTTCTCTCTCTAGTTTGTTCTCTATTGTCTTGAGTCCTTTAGAAGGCTTACTTAGGAGCTTTGTGGGAGAGAAAGCCTCCTAAGGCCGCACGGGTCGAGTGAAGAAATTCTAAGTCCGTGACAGTTGGTATCAGAGCTATCCAGGTTGGGATGGCGGATCCAAGTGAGATCACCATGGAGGTCCAGGAGACAAGAAAGAGCAAGAGGTCGAAGGACTCAAGCTCATCTATGGAGTCTCGTCTCGATGGGATCGAGAGGGCCATGGCCAAGATATTGGCCAAGATCGAGGAATGGGATCAGTCTCACAGGGAGGTGAGCACCCTCGACAACACGGTGACCAGGATGGAGGTGGCGGTAGCGGATGTCAGGGACCGGCTTGACATCGTGGAGCAAGGTTTGGAGGAGCTAGGATCGGAGGGGCAATCCGAATCGCTCAAGGAGTCCATTCTGAGCACCATCCACTCTACCATCGAAGCACAACGTGTTGAGAACGTTGCTTTCCAAGACCGGGTCTTGGGGGAGCTAAAAAAACTCCAAGGACAAATGGAGGAATACCGCGTCGGTCTAGAGGAAACCAAGGCGGATTGGGCCATATGCAAGCGGGCAGTGGCTAATGGGGGCGTCGTCGGAGCTGGGATGATGGCGACACCAAGGGTGGATACTCCCAAACCAAAAGAGTTCGATGGCAAGCGGGATGCCAAAGAACTTGACAACTACATGTGGCACATGGAGCGCTACTTTGAAGCTTTGAACATGCAAGACGAGCGTGTCAAGGTACGTACTGCTTCCCTCTATCTTACTAATCTTGCTGGTACTTGGTGGCGTCGTAAGCATAGTGAGATAGAGAATGGTACTTGCTCCATTGATTCTTGGGAAGAGTTCAAGCGTGAACTCAAGAGGCAATTCTATCCCGAGAATGTGGCTATTCATGCGCGGAAGAGAATGAAGGAGTTGAAGCACACTTCTTCTATCCGCAACTATGTTGAGGAATTTTCTGCCCTCATGCTTCAAATTACAAACATGAGTGAAGAAGATCTCCTCTTCAACTTCATCGACGGTCTCAAATCTTGGGTGGCTCAAGAGCTCAAGCGTCGTGGGGTCAACGACATCTCCACCGCCTTGACCGTGGCAGAAACCTTAGAAGAATTCGAGTATCATAAGAGTGACAACTCTTTGAAACCCAAGTCTTCAAAGGATAATCACACTAAGGGTGGGGGAGCGAAGGGGTTCAAGCCGCCCCAATACAAAGACCGTGGAGACAAGCCTTCAACATCAAAGGAGGGCAAGAAGGACTACTCAAAGGACAAGAAGCCAAAGGATGCTTGCTTCCTTTGTAACAGACCACATTGGGCTAGAGATTGTCCCAAGAGGAAGGCCCTCAACGCTATGTTGGAGGAGAAGGAAGTTCAAGAGAAGTCGCACCTGGGGTGTCTACAACTTCTCAACTCTCTCAAGGCAAGCACGAAGCCAACCACCAAGGATGGGTCTTTGATGTTTGTAGAGGTGTTCGTTAATGGGAAGAAGAGTCACGCTATGGTCGACTCAGGAGCTTCTCATAACTTCATTAAGAAGGAAGAGGCCACACGGCTAGGGATTCCTCTTAAGAAGGGTCAAGGATGGCTGAAGACTGTGAATTCTGAAGCCAAACCCCTTGATGGCGTAGCTCACGGGGTGGAGCTACAACTTGGCACGTGGAAAGGAACGGTGGATTTCTCGGTCGCTCCTATGGATGATTTTGACATCGTGTTGGGGATGGAATTCTTGAGACAGTTCAATGTAGTGTCTCTTCCCCACTATAACTCGGTGTGCATCTTGGAAGGGGGTCCATGCATGATACCCACCGTGTCCAAGCCAAACACCACCCAACTTCTATCCGCCATGCAATTCAAGAAAGGATGGAAGAAGGGAGAGGTGTCTTACTTGGCCTCCATGGAGGAGGATGAAGTGAAGAGTTCCTCCCCTCCATCCAAGGAGATCCAAAGGGTCCTCAGGGACTATGAGGACGTCATGCCTCCCGAGTTGCCCAAGCAACTACCACCTAGGAGAGAGGTGGATCATCAGATCGAGATGGAACCCGGCGCCAAACCACCCGCCAAAGCCCCTTATCGCATGTCACCTCCAGAGCTTGAAGAACTAAGGAGGCAACTAAAGGAGCTACTTGATGCCGGATTCATCCAACCCTCCAAGGCACCATACGGGGCACCTGTGTTGTTCCAAAGAAAACATGATGGGTCGTTGCGGCTGTGCATCGACTACCGAGCTCTAAACAAGGTAACCATCAAAAACAAATACCCTATTCCTTTGATTGCTGATTTATTTGATCAACTAGGCCATGCAAAGTACTTCTCCAAGCTTGATCTAAGATCGGGATATTATCAAGTAAGAATTGCGGAAGGAGATGAAGCCAAAACAACTTGTGTAACTCGCTATGGGGCATACGAGTTCCTAGTGATGCCCTTTGGCCTCACAAATGCTCCAGCTACCTTCTGCACGCTCATGAACAAGATCTTCCATCCCTATCTTGATCAGTTTGTGGTAGTCTATCTAGATGATATTGTCATCTATAGTTCTACCCTTGAAGAACATGTTGAGCATCTAAGGGTTGTTTTCCGTGTCTTAAGGGAAAACCAACTCTATGTCAAGAAAGAGAAGTGCTCATTTGCACTAAACGAAGTCCATTTCCTTGGCCACAAAATCCAAGGTGGAAAACTCAGCATGGAAGAGGGGAAGGTTGAGGCAATCAAGAAGTGGGAGCCTCCCACTAAGGTTACCGAGCTCCGATCCTTCCTTGGGCTTGTCAACTATTATAGGAGATTTATAAAGGGATACTCCACAAGAGCATCCCCCTCTCACCGACTTGCTCAAGAAGAACAGGGCCTGGGATTGGTCATCAAGGTGTCAGGAAGCCTTTGACGATCTGAAGACAGCCATCACGGAGAAACCGGTCATGGCCCTACCAGATTGTACCCAGCCTTTTGAGGTACAATCAGATGCATCGGATTTTGCCATAGGGGGAGTTCTCATGCAAGAAGGACATCCTATTGCATATGAGAGTCGCAAACTCAATGAAACTGAGAGGCGATACACTGTGCAAGAGAAGGAGATGACGGCCATCATCCATTGCCTCAGAGTTTGGCGACACTATTTGCTTGGCTCCCGTTTTGTGGTCAAGACAGATAATATTGCCACTAGTTACTTCCAGAGTCAGAAGAAACTAAGCCCAAAGCAAGCTAGGTGGCAAGACTTCTTGGCAGAATTTGACTTTGTCTTAGAGTACAAACCGGGCAAGGCCAACCTTGTTGCTGATGCATTGAGTAGGAAGGGTGAACTTGCTGCTATCACTCAAGCTCAAGGGGAGCTACTCGATGTGATCCGTGAAGGCATGGAGCATGATCCCTTAGCCAAGAACTTGGTGAGCATGGCTAAGGAAGGGAAAACCAAGAGATTCTGGGTAGAGGACGGTCTTCTCTACACCATCAGGCGGCGAATCTATGTTCCAAAGTGGGGAAACCTACGGAGGAACCTTATCAAGGAATGCCATGATTCCTTGTGGGCTGGACAGCCGGGCCAACGACGTACTCGAGCTTTGCTGGAAGCTTCATACTATTGGCCTCAACTGAGAGACGAGGTGGAACTCTACGTGAAGACTTGTCTTGTGTGTCAACAAGACAAGGTGGAGAATCAAAGTCCTGCAGGATTGCTAGAACCACTACCCATTCCTTCACATCCATGGGAGAGTGTGAGCATGGATTTCATAGTGGCTCTACCTAAATCCGAGGGGTGCGGTACCCTCATTGTGGTGGTAGATCAATTCTCCAAGTATGCCACCTTCATAGCGGCCCCTAAAGATTGCTCAGCTGAAGAAACTGCAAAATTATTCTTCAAGCATGTGGTGAAGTATTGGGGCTTACCACGGAGCATCATCAGTGATCGAGACCCTCGCTTCACAGGAAAGTTCTGGTCAGGACTATTCAAGCTTATGGGGTCTGCCCTACATTTCTCTACCAGCTTTCACCCTCAGACAGATGGGCAAACTGAAAGGGTGAATGCATTGTTAGAGTTATACTTGAGGCACTTTGTAAGTGCCAACCAATCTGATTGGGCTAAGTTATTGGATGTCGCTCAATTCTCTTATAATTTGCAAAGGAGCGAATCCACAAACAAAAGCCCATTTGAGATTGTAATGGGACAGCAGCCACTTACTCCCTAGTCATTGGAGACAAGCTACACGGGGAATTGTCCGACAGCCTTCAAGGTTGCTAAGTCTTGGAACGAGCAATTGGATGTGACCCGTTCCTACTTAGACAAAGCAACCAAGAAGATGAAGAAGTGGGCTGATCAGAAGAGGAGGCACGCAGAATATCGTATAGGCGACTTGGTGTTAGTAAAGATCTTGTCGAGCCAACACAAGTTCACAAGAAAGCTACACAAGGGGCTTGTACGACGTTATGAGGGACCATTCCCAATCATCAAGAAAATAGGGAAGGTCTCCTACAAGCTGGACTTACCCTCCAAGTTCAAACTTCATCCAGTTTTCCATGTTAGCTGTTTGAAGCCTTACCATGGTGATGAAGAGGAGCCAACACGAGGAGAGTCCAAGCGTGCGCCATTGGGCATAACTACCACTTTCGACAAAGAAGTAGAAGAAATCTTGGCGGACCGTGTCATCAGGCGAAAGAGTCATATGCCACACCAAGAATACTTGATCAAGTGGAAGGGATTGCCCGAAAGTGAGACAACTTGGGAACCAAAGGAGTCGTTGTGGCAATTTGAAGATCACATCCGACGGTTCCATGAAGACACCGCGTCGAGGACGTCGCGAAGCTTGGTGGGGGAGAATGTCACCACCTAGAAATTCTAGAGAATTCCCTAGCCTTCTAGAAGCCTCCTAGTCCTTTGTATTCTTGTGGAATTGTGTGGAGTGTTCTAGAAGGGGTGTTATAGACAATTTAGAGTAGTGTTCTAGAAAGGGCATTGTAGACAATTCTAAAGTAGCAATCTAGAAAGTTCTTTACCCTTGGATTGGTGACAAGTGTCACAATCCTAACCATTCTTTGTACCAAGAGTTCCCTATAAATAGAGGGGCTCTCATTTGTGTAAATTACCAAGCAATAAGAGAAACAAGTTCTCTAGAGCATCTCTCTCTATCTTCTCTCTCTAGTTTGTTCTCTATTGTCTTGAGTCCTTTAGAAGGCTTACTTAGAAGCTTTGTGGGAGAGAAAGCCTCCTAAGGCCGCACGGGTCGAGTGAAGAAATTCTAAGTCCGTGACACTCTGCTGCAGCCTGCAGTCGCTCCTTTGGCACTTATTTGTAACTTGTCAAGAATGCCCTTTATGATAATATAACTCATGTATGTCTTTCTAAAAGTAATTGCCCTCCAGCGTATAAACATGATTTGAGAAGAGTAAAATTGAAATATTTATTTTGATATGAAATAATTGAATTATAAATCTTTTTAAGCACAAAAATATTAGAATTTATCAATTGACTCAAGTATCATAATCTATTACATAATTAAGTACTAAAATCATTTTTGCTTAAACAATTTATTCACTTAAATAACTTAATTATGTAGTTTTATCGCTTCATCAGCAACGAATAGCAACACCGGAGCAACGAAAAAATTTGCACGCGCATACTTTTTTTCTGTTTTAGTGAGAGAAACTCTCACTTCTCTCTAGGAATCGTTTAGGAAAACGCTCCACCCTCCATTTATTTTTTTCTTTCGCTTTTGGTTCCAATTCACTTTTTTTCCTTTGATAATAAAAGTTGTTTGGTTGTGTTATGTTCATCACCAGGCTTTTGTTTCCGAGCCTTCTTCCTTAACAAATCACCCAGATGGGCGGAGAGATATTCCAAGGTGGAGATGGAGGATTTCGGTTTCAAATGGCAGGTGTTCCTGACCGTTCGATTTTGGTCTTCTGAGGGGATAGTTTTGAGGGCTTACGGCGTGGGTTGGTCATGGAGTTTGCTCATGGAGATGGAGTTAGCTTGCGGGTTGGGGTGCTCTTCTATGGGGTATAGGAACTCTGTTTTATCCATGGAAAACAGAGGATTATTTTGGGGATGCATGCCGAGTTGCATGGAGGGGATAAAGCGTCTTCCGGGGTGGATCTCGGGCGTAGCTCACGGTGAATGTCCTCATGGATGGTGACGAGAGTATCAAGCGATGTAGGGTCAAACGGTGGTTGTTTGTTTTTTTCTATGTTTTCATTTGTTTCATTCTCTGCAGTACTCTGTTTTGTATGTCTGTGTTTAAGCTCCGGGTGCTCTGTGCATGGGGTGACGCAGTGGTTTGAAGTTTTTTGGTTTTGGGTTATGCTTTGCCTCTGGAAATAAGCTCTCAATGTGCTGTTTGTCTCTGGTCTCCGTCTAGCCGAAGTGGAGTTTGGAGTGTGTTGGTGGATATGGGCTGGCGATGGTGACGATGATGGAGCTGGCGACGGTGAGAAGCTCATGTGCAGAAAGTGATTTGGTTTTGGTTGTTTGCTGTCAAAAATCCTTGTGCAGGAAGGGCGTGGTGCAGGCTACCGTGTGTGTGCAGGCTACCAGTGAAAAGCATGGGTGCTGACAGAAAGTGTTGAGCGAAAGGCTAGTGGGCATACGGTGCTTGTGGAGAGCAGTGTTGGGCGTGGTGCAGGCTATCATGTGTGTGCAGTCTACCAGTGAAAAGCGTGGGTGTTGACAGAAAGTGTTGGGCGAAAGGCTTGTGGGCTTACGGCGCTTGTTTGTTCAGGGGTCTGTTAGGGTTGTTTTTAATTTAGGTTTTAATAAATATATTTTTGAAATAGACAAGTACCTCTCCTCTTTTGAGGATGAGGGTTGTGAGTCCTCTCCTCTTATAGAGGGTGAAGGTTGGGTAGTTCCTCTCCTCCTTGGAGGGTGGGGATGTATTGTGTGGTTTTTTCTTGCAGACGAGCCGAGGTGGACATTTCTGTTTTAACAGAGTCTCGCCTCTCAGTACGGTGTCGTCATTGGAGAGCTTAGAAGTTTTTAGACATAGTCCGGCACAATGAAAGTTGTGCCCAGGGGAGCGTACAACCGATGGGTAGTTGGCTTGTAATCGTGGCTTATTACCCGTAATTATTGATCACAGCTATAACTTCCTTCATTCAGAAATGAATTGAAGTCTATTTCAAAAAAAAAAAAAAAACTCAACACCGGAGCAACAAAAATGGGTTGCTAATCTCCTGGCCTACGATTACAAAATTAAATACAGACCAGGCCGTGAGAATTCCGCAGCTAATGCTCTCTCCCGAAAACAGGGTAGTCCCATTCTTCATGGAATTTCCTTTCCGCAGGTTAGCTTATGGGAGGAAATTAAAAAAGCTGCAAAAGAAGACCAATACATTCAGTCAAAGGGTCGTGCGGCTACTGAGCAACCTGAGGGATCATATATGTGGCGTCAAGGTCTGTTACTATACAAAGGGAGGGTCATTGTGCCGAACGATGAGACCTTAAGGGCAAAATTGTTACACGAAATGTATGACACCATGGTAGGGGGTCATTCGGGCATCCTACGAACACTCAGTAAGCTGAGACAACAGTTTTATTGACCTGGGATGCATAAATCAGTGCAAGACTACATCAAAGGGTGGGAGGTATGCCAGAAAATAAAAGCCGAGACATTAGCTCCAGCTGGGCTTCTTCAACCGCAGCCAATCTTGTGCCAAGTATGGGACGATATCACCTTAGACTTTATTGAGGGCCTACAAGCATCGCAAGGGAAGGACACCATCATGGTGGTTGTCGACAGACTTAGTAAGTTTGCTCATTTTCTTACTTTAAGTCACCCTTTTACAGCAAAAATTGTAGCAGAAAAATTTGTGTAAGACATCATCAAGCTTCACGGTCTGCCCAGATCAATTGTTAGTGATCGGGACCCAATCTTCATTAGTAACTTTTGTAAGGAATTTTTTAAGCTATCGGGCACCAAATTACAGCTCAATTCCACATACCATCCACAAACGGATGGCCAGTCGGAAGTTGTCAATCGCTGCATCGAGCAATACCTCCGGTGTTTTGTTCATCAGTGGCCACGGAAATGGAGTGGCTATTTGTCTTGGGCGGAATACTAGTATAATACGACATACCGTATTTCAACGGGGATGACTCTTTTTTAGGCGTTGTATGGAAGATTGCCACCTTCCATTCCAACGTACAAAGATGGACTCTCACCAATACATGAAGTTGACCAGCAACTCATAACCTAGGATGAACTACTTCAGCAACTGAAAGCCAATTTAGAAAGATCAGTGAACAAAATGAAGCAAACGGCAGATAAGAAGAGCAGAGATATTTCGTTTGATGTTAGCGAAAGGGTAATGTTGAAGTTACACCCATATCGCCAGCAAACGGTCTTCAAATGAGTCCATTATAAACTAGCTAGCCGTTTTTATGGACCCTATTAGATCTTAGAGAAGATCGGGCATGTTGCATACAAATTATAATTACTAGAAGGGGCGTGCATTCACCTGGTGTTTCCTATGTCACTACTCAAACGGTACCAAGACGACAGGAGGAACGTTGAAAAGCCACAGGCTGAGTTACCACCATTCACCGATGAAGGGGTGGTCTTATTGGAGCCAAAAACTATTTTAGACTACCGCTGGATCATCAAGCAAGGACCTCAACTGATCAAAAAAAGCTTAGTGCAATGGAAGCACCTTCCAGCTGAAGAAGCAACATGGGAGACTAAAAAATTCTTATGTTGAAATAGCAAGATTAAGGGATCAAAAAATTGCACTAGAAATGGAATTGGAAAAGGTTCAAGAAAAAATAGCAACACAAAAATTAGAAGAGATGTTGAGTGTTCAAAAGATGAGTAGTGATAGAACTGGCCTAGGGTACACGACTTCAAAGGAGAAAGAAAACCTGGTCACATCATCCACTGCCACAACTTCCAAAGGTATTGTTTTTGTTAAAGGAAGTCAGGGTAAGAGTTTTCAAAATTATGCTAAACCTAAGCCAGTTTATTCAAAAAATCTGCATGATAGATTTATTCCTACTTGTCATTATTGTGGTGTTGTTGGTCATATAAGGCCAAATTGCTTTAACTTGAATAAAGTGAAGAAAAATAGTTGTGAAAGAAATCTAAAAAGGAAAGGAAATAGTCTAGAAAATCAAGTTTGTGATATGAGTCAACAAATCAATTTTTTAAGTTTCAAAATTGGTGAACTAGTAGATTTTTGCTTTCAAAATAAAGAAAAGATCATACAAAGTGATGTTGATATAAAGAATAGGCCAAAATTTAAAGCAAAGTGGGTGGTCAAAGAAGATGCCATGTCACATTAATTGATAGAACTACTTGCATGTTCTTGCATCCTTTATATTATTACATTAGCCTAGGACATGCATTTTATGTTCTGTTTTGTTTTATGTTTCTGTTTTTCAGTTTTAAATAAGAAAAATATAATATAAAAAAAAATTCTGCTTTGGTTCAAAACTTTTCTTTCAAGAAAGTGCATGTTTGATATGTCAAAGTTTGAGCATTTGTGTTCTCACTTAATAAATTCCTGAACCTATGCATCTCTCTATTTTGTACGATTCACTTTGTGCTATCTTGGCAAAGTTCATTTTCAATGCACAGTGAGAAACTTATATGTATGTATCTTATAATGAAAGTCACATCATTTAATGAGATGCTCATCAAAGAGAGAGTTCATACCTTAAATTGACTAATACTAGTTGAACCTAGTACATAAATAAAGAGCTCTCCTCTTGCCAAACACAAAGAGTTGATCCATATAGGAAAAGTCGGTGTTAATTCATTGCGGAAAAAGACAAACACCCTACATGGATCTATCTTCTTAAGTCCTTATAGAAGGAATCGTTGCTCTAATCATTGTGGAAAAAGATGAGCATCAAAAATGGATATAAAAAATGGGTTGTGCAAATTAGTGTTTGGAGGAGATGCTCATGTATCTAGGCCCTAACATAAAGTTTGACTTTTGAGGTGAATGACAATCTCTTGGGAGCATCTATTAAAAAAAAACTCATGTATAATATTATAAAAATATATTGAGATAAAAAATAAAATAAAGAGTTGCTACCTTATATAAGTTTGCTCACTTACACACTCACATGAATTTTAACATTGATGATCTTATGAGGAGTGAACATCCATAGTGATTGTTGCAAATAAGAGGATGTACTCTATTGAATTTTTTTTGTGAGTTATACTATATTTGAACTAAGATGCATTTAAGCATGTTACTTGCCCTATTGCTTATTTTTATATCTATATAAAAAATCATTTTAATTTTTTTCCCTATATTTTGCAATATTTTATGATTTTATTTCTACTGTAGTTTATAAAATAAATACAGAAAAAAAAATTGGTCAGTATTTGATATGAGTCTTAAGTCTGTCACTTGGTTTCGAAATGAGTGACATAAACCCTAATGGGATTCTTGAAGTAAGTCTTGGTAGGGACTTAAGTATAAGAGAGGAAGGCATGTGCCTAGCATATGAGCCACTTAAGAGTTTTAAGCTGCACTCTAGGAAGACTCACTCACGGGAATGACATATGCGATCACCCATATTCTCCTCTCCAAAATCTTCTCAAAACAAAGCCTCTCGCTAATCTCAACTGCAAGCCTTAGCTATTACATTTTTTTCGCATCACTTTTAAAGGTCTTGGTTCTTAGCAGTTTGGTACACTAATTGTGATGACCCGCTTTTGAGTATATTTTCGTTGAAATAGTTGTTTTTATTTTAATTAATATATTAGTTATTATTTTAATTTATTTGATTTTTAAAATTGTTTTTTTTAATTTAATTGATGTTGTGTTTTATTTCTTTTAGTTGTTTTGTGGTTTTTAATCTCGTTTCGGCGGTGTAGTTTTGTTTTCCGGAATGAGGAGTAAACCTCATCTTTTTCCCTACACCTCTTTT
Organism: Carya illinoinensis; assembly: GCF_018687715.1. Taxonomy (NCBI): domain Eukaryota; kingdom Viridiplantae; phylum Streptophyta; class Magnoliopsida; order Fagales; family Juglandaceae; genus Carya; species Carya illinoinensis. Next base: position 25,397,076 of record NC_056756.1, on the reverse strand, counting down.
CCTTTTTCCTTTTCTTTTTCCTTTTTCTCTTTTTTCCTTCTTTCTTTTTTCCTTTCTTTTTCTTTTTCTTTTTTTTCTTTTTTTTCTTTTTTTTCTCTCTCCCCGCGTCGACCCCCCGGTCTCTCTCTCTCTTCTCTCTCCCTCACGCCGGAAAGCTTCAACCCGTCGAACCGCTGCCGTCCGGCCACCGTGCGGCTCACCGCCGGCACCGTTTGACTCCCCTCCCTCCGGCGTACCTTCCCACCAAAACCCACCCCCATCCGGCCGGCCGTTTGGCCGGAAAACCCCTTCAAAGCCTGCACGGGTTTTGCTCCGATCCGCCGCCGTCGCTCCACCTCCGGCCACCATTTCTTCACCACTTCATCACCGGTCCCTTGCCGTCCTAACCCACCTATTTTCGGCCTCCAACAACCACCGGAACAGCTCCTACGAGCTAGCTTTCCTTTTTGGGAAATCCGGCCTCCCACCGCCGTTTCTGCCGCCACCCACGGCCAACCACCACTTCCAATAGCTTCACAATCATCCATAGACCATTCCCTATCAATCCCAAACCCTAGTTTGTCCCCGTTCAAAAGTGGGTTTTTCACAACCCACGACCACAGTGAATTTTCACTGTGACGTTGCTTTTTCTCCGCCGTTTGTAACGCCGCGTGTTTTCTAAAATTGCCATATAGCGCTGTAAGTATTTTCCAAACCCTATTTTCATATTTAAAAATATATTGCTCATTCAATAATTTTATTGCTGCTGGTTGGTTGATTCCGGACTGAGTCCGAGGAGTTCGGGGGTCGGATGGATGGAGGACGGAGTTGCCTGTTTATTTGATTTATGTTGTTGGATTATTTTATGCATTGTTATGGTATTGCATGGTGCATGCACGTGTGTTTGTGATATAGTGTGAAAAGCCTGTGTATTGGCGTAAGTGGTCTTACCGGTGCGTGTGTATCACGACCCCAAGCCGGGATGGGGTATTATCTCGGTGGAGCTCCTCTGGTCACTCGGGAGCAGAATAAACTGAGTGATGTCCCCTGGGTTGTCGCTGGGCGACGACGGGAGCGGGGGCTAGGGGTTGCTTGGCTACGAACGCGCTGGGCGCGGAACCGGGCATCGCTCTACGCACCGACTCCGTGGCCCTTCGCTGGTGAGGGCTAGAGGATGCTTGGCTACGAACACGCGGGGCGTGGAACTGGGCATTGCTCGTTAGGTGTCACATGCGTAGTGGTACTCTGCGGTGTGGCACTAGAGTCAGGGTGTGCGGATGACCCCTAAGGGAGGTCATGGTGCATACGGATAAAATGGATTCTGGTTTGAGTGGGATAAAGGCCAAATGTGACTTTTGGCGAGTTTTTCGGAAAGGATGTGTTTTTGGGCCAAATGGGTTTTTTTGGCGTGTGTGGAAAAATTATGTTTTATGGGATTTGTGCATTGGGCATGTTTCATGCATATTGTTTGAGTTCTATGTGTTTTTATCTAGTAGTGTTTGGGTTTTACTTACCTGCGGTACCAGTTTTAGTTCCGTAGCTTTTGGTGCAGAGTTTGAGGATGAAGAGGAGGAGGCTGAGCCCGAGGATGCGACTCCGTCGGGTTGCTAATGCTATGCTTTATATTTGGTTTAAAAATGTATTTGTGTTTTTGTAATACTTTATTTATGTATGTTTTAAACAGCTTGTATTACGTTAAGAAAAATTTTGGTACTTAGTTATGACTTTCATTATCCGCTGCGTGTTTCTTTGTGCACATATGTTGCCTTTGCACACACTTGACACCCGTCGATAGGATGGTGACCCGGGTTGTCACCATCCGGACGTCTCGATTTCCCCGTATTCGGGCGTGGGGATTTGGGGGCGTCACAGGTAGTATCAGAGCGGTTTGGCTCTGGGTAAAACCACATGTCCCGTAGGTAGTACCAGAATGTTTTTTTTTTAAAAGTTGTGTTTTAAAAAAATTATGTTAAGTACAGTTGTTTTATTTGTTTTATTTGTTTGAGCTTGTTTGCTTGTTTGTATTTATTTGGTTATGTTTTTGCAAGCTGGTTTCTTTTGTTTCTTGCTGTGTGGTGTTGGTTTTGTTTTTGTTGGTTTTATGATCGTTTTATTTGTTTTCTTAAAGGAGGGTCAAGAGTGGTGTTGTGGCAGGAAAATGGGGAGACCAAGGAAATCTACTCAGGAACCACAGGACAATACCTCCAGGGATGACTCCATAGCCGAAGCAATACTGCAGATGACGGAGTTTATGCAGCAGAATATTAGGCCACAATAGGCAGGGCCTTGGCCACAAGGAGGACCCTGGCCACCACCAGGAGGGCCTTGTCCACCACCAGGAGGGCCTTGTCCACAACGAGGGTTTTGGCCACAACCAGGAGGTCCTTGTCCATATCAGGGAGGGCCTTGGATGTATCCAGGAGGGTCCAGTAGCATGGTGCAAGCCGGATGCACCTATGAGCGCTTCCTGGCGCATAGGACACCACACTTCACTGGAGATGAGGATCCACTTCAGGCTGGAAAATGGATCAAAGATCTGGAGAGAACCTTTGAGGTGTGTGGATGCACTGAGGCACAGCAAGTGCTCTACGCCAGCTATCTCTTGCAAGGTACCGCTTCTGATTGGTGGGATACCAAGAGGGTGATGCTGGAATCTGAATTGGGATCTTTCGCTGCGGTGACCTGGCAGCGTTTCAAGAAGGAGTTCAATGACCGCTTCTTTCCCGCATCGGTAAGGAAGCAAAAGGCAAGAGAGTTCTCAAATCTGGTCCAAGGGGGCGCGACAGTGGAACAATACGCCCGGAGATTCATAGAACTTGGGCGATTTGCTCCTCACCTTATCGCCACTGAGGAGATGCGAGCAGATCGTTTTCAGGAGGGGCTACGCCATGACATACGCCGTATGGTGGTCAGCCATCGGATATCCACTTTTCAGGAATTAGTGGATGTGGCCACCCTTGTGGAGCGGGAAAATAATCTGAGTGTGGGCTCCCCTCCAGGGCATAAGAGGCGGAGTTTTTCTGGTGAAGGAAGCAGCTCGGGTTCGCCCCAGAAGTTTGTTCAGTGGACCGGAACTCGACCTCAAACGTCCTCAGGTGTTCGTATGGGAGGACGTGTGCCTATTTGTGGAGCTTGTAATAGAGCTCATGAGGGCGAGTGTCGGATGAGTAGCGGACCCCAGTGTTACCGGTGCGGCCAAGTGGGACATATCGCTCGGGATTGCCTTGTCAGAGTTCAAGGAAGCCGTGGAGGTAGACACGGTGGAAGAACCAACCCGAGACAAGCAGTGCAAGCCCGGGTTTATGCTGTCACACCCGGAGAGGTGGATGATGAGGCGCCAGCGACCCATGATGCTAGAGTAATTACAGGTATGGATTAATTTAATTTTAAGTTGGATTTAATTTTTGGTGTATGTGGTTTATTCTTTGCTTTTTGGATTTCATGGGTTGATGTGTTTGGTTCAGGAAGAGTCCGTTTGTATGAGTTTTATCCTTGTACTTTGTTTGATTCCGGTGCTTCACAGTCGTTTGTATCTTCCACGTTTGCTCGGGTGTGTAATTTGGTCACGGAACCGTTGCCGAAGTCTATGGTAGTGGCTCTACCCGATGGTGAGATGGTGTGGTGTTCCAAGGTTGCTTTGGGATGCCCGTTAAATTTTGAGGAAAGGTTCTTGGATGCTGATTTGGTGGTGTTCAAGCTGTTGGGCTTTGATATCATCCTCGGGATGGATTGGCTATACCGATATTCTGCAAGTATTAATTGCAGAAGTCGGATAATTAGCTTTCAGCTTCCAAATGGTGATTGTCTGGAATTTGCGGGGAGTAAATTAAAAGAAAAGCCGATAATTATATCGGTGATTGAAGCAAGAAGAGAGATTGCATGGGGAGCGGATGTATTCTTGGTTCAGATGGTGTCCACGCCGTCTGAGGAGAAGTCGTTGGCAGACATTTCAGTTGTGGAAGAATTCCCCGATGTGTTTGTGGATGACTTGCCCGGACTACCCCCTGTGCGAGAGATGGAATTTGTTATAGACTTGGAACCTGGAGCGGCTCCTGTGCATAAAGCTCCTTATCGTATGGCACTGGCTGAATTAAAAGAGTTGAAGACTCAGTTGCAAGAACTGGTGGAGAAGGGAATTTATTCAGCCTAGTACGTCGCCGTGGGGTGCACCAATTTTATTTGTTAAAAAGAAAGATGGAACCCTCCGTATGTGCATTGATTATCGGGAATTGAACAAGGTGACCATCAAAAATAAATATCCTCTCCCGCGGATAGATGATTTATTTGATCAGCTTCAAGGAGCAGCCGTGTTCTCTAAAATTGATCTGAGGTCGGGATACTACCAGCTGAGAATCAGAGACCAGGATGTGCCTAAAACTGCTTTCAGGTCGAGGTATGGGCATTATGAATTTAAGGTGATGTCGTTTGGGTTAGCTAATGCCCCTGTTGCTTTCATGGATTTGATGAATCAAGTATTTCGACCTTATCTGGATTCCCGAGATGTTGAAGAGCATGTGTATCATCTTCGTCTGATACTTGGGAAATTGAGAGAACACCAGTTGTACGCCAAGCTCAGCAAGTGTGAATTCTGGTTGGAAGAAGTTAAATTTCTTGGGCATGTAATTTCCCGAGACGGAGTGGCTGTTGATCCTAGTAAGGTAGAAGTCATTTTGTCATGGCAGCGCCCGACTACAGTGCGCGAGATTCGGAGTTTCTTGGGGCTGGCTGGGTATTACCGAAGATTTGTAGAGGGTTTTGCTCGCCTATCCGGACCTCTCACAGCTTTGACTCGGAAGAATACAGAATTTGTTTGGTCAGAGAAATGTGAGAGAAGCTTCCAGGAATTAAAGAACAGGTTGACGACGGCACCAGTGTTAGCGCTCCCAGAACCGCATAAGCCATTCGTAGTCTTCAGTGATGCGTCTAAGTTTGGTTTGGGTTGTGTCCTTATGCAGGAAGGACGGGTTGTAGCCTATGCATCTCGTCAGCTAAAGGACCATGAGAAGAATTATCTGGCGCACGATCTAGAATTGGTTGCGATTGTCTTTGCTCTCAAAATCTAGTGGCACTTCTTGTATGGGGAAGCTTGCGAGGTATTTACTGATCACAAGAGCTTGAAGCATTTGTTTTCCCAAAAAAATCTGAATATGAGGCAGAGGCGATGGCTGGAGCTAATCAGTGACTATCAGTGTGAGATCAAGTACCATCCGGGGAAGGCTAATATAGTTCCTGATGCTTTGAGCCGAAAGTCACACTTGGAAGATGAAGCCGAGCCGTCAGAATTGGATTCGTTGCTTTGTGGGATGAGAAGGCTCCTTATAGAGAGTTCGCAGCAAGTGGAGATTTTATCTTCAGTTCTTGATATTCGGGTAACTGATTTTGAAGAATTGAAAACTCTCCAAAGAAAGGATTCGAAGCTGCTGAACATCAGGAAAAGAGTCAGAAAATCTCGAGGGCCATTGCATTATAGCATGGATAACAATGGGATACTTCGGTTCCGAGATCGCAAAGTGGTCCCCAAGGACTCTAAATTCAAAGAGCGGATCATGGCGGAAGCTCATGCGGCCCCTTATTCAGTTCATCCCGGCAGTACAAAGATGTATCGGGACTTGAAGAAAAATTACTGGTGGGATGGAATGAAGAAGGACATTGCCTTATATGTTGAGAAATGCCACACATGCCGTCAGGTGAAGGCCGAGCATCAAAGACCTGCAGGTATGCTCCAACCCCTCCCTATTCCTGAGTGGAAGGGGATGACATCACGATGGACTTTGTAGTGGATTTGCCGAGAACGCCTAGTGGGAAAAATTCTGTTTGGGTGATTGTTGACCGGTTAACGAAGAGTGCTCATTTTCTGCCTGTTAATAACACCGACTCTTTGGGTAAGTTGACCCGTTTGTATGTCAAAGAGATAGTGTGGCTACACGGCATACCAAAGAGTATAGTGTCGGATTGAGACCCGAGGTTCACGTCGCAGTTCTGGAAGAGTTTGTAGGCAGCTTTGGGTACTAAGTTGAAGTTCAGTATTGCTTATCACCCGCAGACAGACGGCTAGTCAGAGCGCACCATTCAGACCCTGGAAGACATGTTGCGAGCATGTGTCATGGAATTCCAAGGGAGTTGGGAAAATCATTTGCCGCTCATCGAGTTTGCATACAATAACAGCTTCCATGCGACCATTCAGATGGCTCCCTATGAAGCTCTTTATGGGAGAAAGTGCAGGTCGCCCTTGTGTTGGGATGAAGTTAGGGAGAGTAGGATAATTGGACCTGAAATAATTCTAGAGATGCAAAGCCAAGTCCGGATCATCAGAGATAAAATGGCGGCAGCTCAGAGTCGCCAGAAAAGTTACGCTGATACCAGGAGGAGAGAGTTGTCTTTTGAAGTTGGTGATTGGGTTTATCTTAAAGTCTCTCCCATGAGAGGTGTTAAGCGTTTTGGTAAGAAGATGAAGCTAGATCCGAGGTATGTCGGCCCTTTTCAGATTCTGGAGAAGGTAGGGTCCGTCGCCTATAGAGTTGCTTTGCCAGATTATTTTGGGGATGTTCATGATGTCTTCCACGTATCATCCCTGAAGAAGAGCTTTGGACAGCAAGAACCACGCTTCGTCGACCCAGCGGGTATTCAGTTGCAACCGGATCTCACTTATGAAGTTGTTCCTTCGCAGATCTTGGATTGGAAGGAGCAACAGTTGAGGTCCAAGACGATACCTTTGGTTAAAGTGGCTTGGGGAGATCCGCTAGCTCAAGACTTCTCTTGGGAGCGAGCAGCGGACATGAGGGAGCAGTACCCGTATTTGTTCAAATAAAGAAGGTATGTATCTTAATCTTGGTCACAGTTGGTTTATGTGCTTTCATGTGGCTTGCTTTAAGTTGGTGGTTGCTCTACAAATTTCGAGGACGAAATTTGTTTATAAGGAGGGGAGGATGTGGTGACCCGCTTTTGAGTGTATTTTCGCTGAAATGGTTGTTTTTATTTTAATTAATATAATAGTTATTATTTTAATTTATTTGCTTTTTAAAATTGTTTTTTTTTTAATTTAATTGATGTTGTGTTTTATTTCTTTTAGTTGTTTTGTGGTTTTTAATCTCGTTTCAGCGGTGTAGTTTTATTTTCCGGAATGAGGAGTAGACCTCATCTTTTTCCCTACACCTCTTTTCCTTTTTCCATTTCTTTTTCATTTTTCTCTTTTTTCCTTCTTTCTTTTTTCCTTTCCTTTTCTTTTTCTTTTTTTTCTTTTTTTTCTCTCTCCCCGCGTCGACCCCCCGGTCTCTCTCTCTCTTCTCTCTCCCTCACGCCGGAAAGCTTCAACCCGTCGAACCGCTGCCGTCCGGCCACCGTGCGGCTCACCGCCGGCACCGTTTGACTCCCCTCCCTCCGGCGTACCTTCCCACCAAAACCCACCCCCATCCGGCCGGCCGTTTGGCCGGAAAACCCCTTCAAAGCCTGCACGGGTTTTGCTCCGATCCGCCGCCGTCGCTCCACCTCCGGCCACCATTTCTTCACCACTTCATCACCGGTCCCTTGCCGTCCTAACCCACCTATTTTCGGCCTCCAACAACCACCGGAACAGCTCCTACGAGCTAGCTTTCCTTTTTGGGAAATCCGGCCTCCCACCGCCGTTTCTGCCGCCACCCACGGCCAACCACCACTTCCAATAGCTTCACAATCATCCATAGACCATTCCCTATCAATCCCAAGCCCTAGTTTGTCCCCGTTCAAAAGTGGGTTTTTCACAACCCACGACCACAGTGAATTTTCACTGTGACGTTGCTTTTTCTCCGCCGTTTGCAACGCCGCGTGTTTTCTAAAATTGCCATATAGTGCTGTAAGTATTTTCCAAACCCTATTTTCAAATTTAAAAATATATTGCTCATTCAATAATTTTATTGCTGCTGGTTGGTTGATTCCGGACTGAGTCCGAGGAGTTCGGGGGTCGGATGGATGGAGGACGGAGTTGCCTGTTTATTTGATTTATGTTGTTGGATTATTTTATGCATTGTTATGGTATTGCATGGTGCATGCACGTGTGTTTGTGATATAGTGTGAAAAGCCTGTGTATTGGCGTAAGTGGTCTTACAGGTGCGTGTGTATCACGATCCCAAGCCGGGATGGGGTATTATCTCGGTGGAGCTCCTCTGGTCACTCGGGAGCGGAATAAACTGAGTGATGTCCCCTGGGTTGTCGCTGGGCGACGACGGGAGCGGGGGCTAGGGGTTGCTTGGCTACGAACGCGCTGGGCGCGGAACCGGGCATCGCTCTACGCACCGACTCCGTGGCCCTTCGCTGGTGAGGGCTAGAGGATGCTTGGCTACGAACACGCGGGGCGTGGAACTAGGTATCGCTCGTTAGGTGTCACATGCGTAGTGGTACTCTGCGGTGTGGTACTCTGCGGTGTGGCACTGGAGCCAGGGTGTGCGGATGACCCCTAGGGGAGGTCATGGTGCATACAGATAAAATGGATTCTGGTTTGAGTCGGATAAAGGCCAAATGTGACTTTTGGCGTGTTTTTCGTAAAGGATGTGTTTTTGGGCCAAATGGATTTTTTTGGCGTGTGTGGAAAAATTATGTTTTATGGGCTTTGTGCATTGGGCATGTTTCATGCATATTGTTTGAGTTCTATGTGTTTTTATCTAGTAGTGTTTGGGTTTTACTTACCTGCGGTATCATTTTTGGTTCCGTAGCTTTTGGTGTAGAGTTTGAGGATGAAGAGGAGGAGGCTGAGCCCGAGGATGCGGCTCCACCGGGTTGCTGATGCTATGCTTTATATTTGGTTTAAAACTATATTTGTGTTTTTGTAATACTTTATTTATGTATGTTTTAAACAGCTTGTATTACGTTAAGAAAAATTCTGGTACTTAGTTATGACTTTCGTTATCCGCTGCGTGTTTCTTTGTGCACATATGTTGCCTTTGCACACACTTGGCACCCGTCGATAGGATGGTGACCCGGGTTGTCACCATCCGGACGTCTCGATTTCCCCGTGTTCGGGCGTGGGGATTTGGGGGCATCACACTAATCCATCATGGTAAGACTCTGATTTTATTCAAATACATCTCTCTCCTTCCAGTTCCAGGGTTCGGCACCTACATATATGGAGATTGGGATTTTGATTGTTGTTTGGATGTTGGGGTTGAAATATCTTAAAATTTGAAATATATGCTCATATGGTTGATTTTATGTATGTATTGAGGACGTTTTTTGAATGGGTTCTTGATCTTTGTTATTCGGTTTTCATGGTATGCCCACCAAGTGTTTGTTTTTTTGTCTCAACTAAGTTGTCTCAATCATTTGCTCATTGTTTAACATACATTCATGCTCATACATTATGTGCATTTAATCCATGAAAAATTGAGATACATGGGAATTGTTCATCATGTCTTTCTTAGTGTCTTCATCTTGGCACATATAAGTGATATTTATTCTATTTTGTGTCTTGTCAGATTAGTGACAAAAATGGGGAGTATTGAAAGAACAAATTGGAATATTTTGATATTGTAAAATTTAGGGGAAGTTTAAGTAAGTGGGAGTTTAATGAATTTGCTGAAAATAAAAAAGGGGAGCAACAAAATATTGAGGGGGTGAACTATATACTTTAGAGGGAGCAGCAGAATATTGAGGGGGAGAACTAAGTATTGAACATGGTTATTGATGATGACTAGAACACTCTCTTTTTGTAGGTTTAAATTATATCTAACCTGTAATTATTATTGAGACTAGTTTCAAGGAATGTTCTATGTCATTTCTTTTCATTATTGTATTAAGATTTTTTTTATGAGATCTTGGTCTGCTGGTTGTTTTTGTCTTAGGTACACACTACATTCATCAAGTTGGTTTTGTGACCGATCTGCCAAAGGGAAGGTTGTATATGCAAGACATTCATCAAGTTGGTTTTGTCACCAATCTGCCAAAGGGGGAGATTGTAAAGGCAAAAATTGGCTAGGATTAGATGACTAAATGATAAGGTTTATGTTATCATTATTTGATTAAATTTGGATGAATGTAAAATAAGTATTGATTTGTATCTAAATAATGTTGAGTCTATCTAGAGATCTTAGGTGTTGTTTAAATAAGTTTTTGAGGTTAAAATCGAGTTATGGAATATTTGTATTTATCCAAAAGAAAGTTGAACAGAGTTTAGTCAATAACAGAAGATGTTATCATGAAATGTTAGCAGTCCGTCAGAACACATTTTCGCGATTGTTGCTAACCATTAGCAGAGTCCTACTATGACTATAACTCTTTCCAGACTTTCTATTTAAAGGGATTCAGTTTTGTATCTTTTCAAAGACTTTGAGCCACGAATTTCAGAGGGGATATTCTGAGCATTTATGAGAGAAAATTCACTTGATAATTTTCATGGAATTTTTCATATCTTCTTGAGTGTGATCATGCTTTGAGTGTGAAGGAACATCGATTGGATTTCAGCCTCTAGAGTTCCAGAAGGAAAGTCAACATTTGAAGATCGCCGGAAGTTCTGGCTGCTACTGTTGTAGAAGACAAACGGGTCGTTTGTCTTGGCAAGTAAGAGAGTCGAATTACAAAGGTTTTGTAATTGATTATTGCTTGTAATTGTTCTTCAAATAATAATATTGACTTTCTTGGGTTTGGCTGCCCCGTAGGGTTTTACCTTTAAAGAATTCTTTAAAGGGTTTTCCTTCGTAATCAATCGTTGTGTCTTGCAAGTTTGATTATTTATTTTAAAGTATTTGATTCGTTTCATAATCTTGATAATTGAGATCTAACTTATATGTTCAAGAAAATTAGTAGACAATTTCGTTGTCTACAGGGGTATGTTGGAAATTTCAGTAAGATATATTATTAAAAATTTAATTTAATTTTTATATAAATTCTTTATTTATTCACAATTTTTAAAGAACTTTAACTACGTATAAATCTACATACATTTTTTATTTTATTTAATGGGAGATGGTTATCTATATTTTTATATAGTGTTATATTTTCAAATAAATCGAGATTTAAATTTCTATTTTTACAGAGTTTTATATATCAAAAGGTTTTATCATTAAATAGCTTATAGAAGTTGCTTCTCACAAAGAAATTATGTGAAGAAGTCCAAACATATTAGTAGTTTAGCTTATAATCTAAATTTTTCATATATATATCAATCACAACTAGCTATAATTTCAATTTCATCAACTAGCTATACTTTTGATTTTAAATGAAATGAAATCTATTTGTGATTGAAAAAAAAAATACTGAACAAGATTGTGCTACTATTGACAAGACTATTTTAGAAGTACGTAAGAAATTCAAATAGCAATTTATATATATATATATATATATATCTTATATTAATAAGTGCCAATAAGCAATAGCTGTCGTACAACTTTTTTTTTATCAGTTTTGCCCCTGCTTTTTAAACTATTTACTGTCACTCAGTCTGATTTTTTGACAGTTTTAACGTTGTTTTGTATTTATTTTACATTGGTGCCCTATGTAGTCTGTGCCATTCTATTATTATGTTTTACACTTTTATCCTTACTTTTGTTACCGTAGTTTTGGATTTTTCTTGGTTTTTTAAGGTTGGGTTGAGTTGAGTTGAGTTGAATAAAATATTGTTAGAATATTAGTTGTAAATATTATGAGTATGTTGGGATTTAAAAAAGTTAAATTTTTTTATTATATTTTATATAGAAATTTGAAAAAGGTGTAATGATGAGATGAAGTGAGTTGAGAAGGGTTTGTTAAAAAGGGTTACTCGACCCAACTCGTATTTGATCCATACCGATTACCCATTAACCGATTACTTCTTCTTCCTCCTTTTTTTATTAGAGGAGGGAAGGGAAATAGCAACTCAATAAAATATAATTTATCACAAAAAAAAAAAAAAACCTTATTAAAATACAAAATTTTTATCACAAAGTAAAGTTTTTTTCTAATCTTTCCTACAAGCCACAGTACACGAAAAAAAACAATCAAAATCGACATAGGACGTAGCTATGATGCCCATCAATGGGGAAAAGTGGGTCCTAAGGATAGAAAGATGAAGTACAAATGCCACACCCACACTACAACTTGAGAAAAACAAACTCTTCGATGCCCATTTCCCCTTCTCTATTCCAAGCCAGACCCTATGCTTCTAAATCTACAACCAACTTTGATTGAGATCCACTTAATCTTTCGCACTGAGATATAGTATTAGTTCAAGTGCACTCCTCCCTAAAAGTTGATTTGGATTTTGCTAACTTGATAACATGAGAATTTGGGATAATTTGTACTATAAACTTGACCGGGACTCCAAGGAATTTGAAGAGTACAGCTTTGACATCCATCGGAGTAAATCTTCAGAGAGAGAGAGAAATTTTCTGAAACAAATGGACGATTACAGGGTTGGAAATCGAAATAGGTTAAAATGGGTAACAGGTAATACCCGTTTATGATTTTAACCGTAAACGGGCCGGGTTAATTCGGGGAAACAGATCGGGTCGGGTTTTTGGGCTTTTTATTCAGCCACTTTCCTTCTTATCGGATTTCAGTTTGTTTTGTTTTTCCACCGCCTGCCGCTTGGTATAAGGTTCTTTTAAACCGCTTGGTGGATTTCCAGAACTGCTTTGTGAGTTCCATAAGTCTTCCATCTGTTAAATCATGTAATTCGAAAATCACCGCTTGCTCTCACCGACTGAAATCTGGAAACTAAATATTTTCTTCCACTTCTGCTCTTCTCCATTCTCACTTCTCTCACAGAAAAATCTCTGTATGTTTCGAATTGCTCCTCCGCACAGCTTATCTCTCATAGCTTGTCTCTCTGTTTTGTCTTTTGGTTTTGGCAGGCTTGTGAATGTATTCCTAGGTTCGACGGAAACCACTTCTTCATGATCAACGGCAGCCAGCTCAACGGAAACTTGTCTCTGTTTTTTGTCTAATCTGCTTGTGATCTGATGCTCAGAGACACATGAAAATGCAAGACAATATGAAAAATCCTTAAACACGAGGAGATCAATAATTACAATGCAAGCATTCTTTGTTTTCAGGTAAATTACGAGCTTTTCATTGTTTATGCACTTATGCATATGCGGAGTTATTGTTGTTTGGGTGGTTGTTAGTGAGCATTTTAAATTATTGAAAGGGAATTGGTATAACGTTTTTTTTTCTTGTTCTTTGACATTCGTTGTTTTTGGTATAGTGAACTATTATAACATTTATGCATAGGCTTTCCTAGAATTTATAGGTAATTCACTAAAATTCCTTTATGAGTGGTGGATGATATTAATCTCATACAGCTGCAAGAGTTGGATTCTAATTTCTTAACAGATATAAAGCTATTGGCTTGATATCATGGGAAAGGCAATTACTGTTATATGTGTTCCTTAATCCCTTTTCATCAAGATTTTTCTATTTGAGTCGGCTGTTTGCAATACTATGAATGCTTCTCATTTTTTTGAAGGCAAAATAGGTGAGCCTTACTCTGTCATATGGCTTCTCTATCTTTTGAAAATTGCAAACTGGAAAGACAAATTGCAAGGTCTTGACTCTTTTGTAAATTGCAAAATCCTTTTGTCTTTCTGTACTCTTAACTTATGGTGCTTCAACTAATTAGTTTTATCATGCAACTCATATGTTATTTATCTTATTGGAATTAACTTTTTCTTCACCTCTTTCCTTGCTTCTTTTATTACGGTAAATTCAAACTTCAAACATGTAAAAAGAAGCATGGTGGCACCTTCATTTTTTTATTTTGAGCATGCATCTCACCATCTTCGAACTTCAGTTTTATAGCTATAGAGCACATCTGTAGTCTACCAAGCATGTTTATAACGTAGCCTGGAGATTATTATGTGGCTGCAATGTTTATAGAGTAGTTCCTTTTATTACCATGAAATTAATATCTCAAGTGGTACTGTTGAATAAATAATAATTTCAAGTGGTGACTATCACTTCTGATATGTGGTTCTAAAGTGCTTGAATCTGTTGAAATAATGGTAAGACTAATAAATTTTTGTAATTTGAACAAAAATTTTATCATGAGTATATTATGCCTAGAATGCTGAAGAAGATGTTTTACGTTATTCCTTGAGGAATGAACGTGCTTATGTCTGGATTAAATAACATGCAGTACAAGTTTTTATGTTGATGGCCGTCAATGGCGATATGATGAATCCCAACATCATGAGAGTGGCGAATATAGTATGGTCAACACATTACTTTTGGGTATGGATTACATGTATGTTGATAATAAAGCCTTTCGGCGTATGGTGAGTTGGTTATCCCATTTATTTGAAATCTTGGTGACTTGGCTACTTGCTACTCTTTTTGTTGTCTTGATGTCTTGTAAGGATTTTGTTGAACTCAATGTAACATACGAACCTAGAATTTAGGTTAATTCAGTTAGAATTATTTAGTTATGTTCTGATTATATTTATTCTTTTTATTAATTACTTATTTATTTATTTTCAGATACGTATAATTATCTTTTTGTTAAATCAGATAATGAACCAGATTAATTAGTTTTTAGGTGGTTTCCTTTTATCTTGTAATCTTTGTTATTATCGGATAGGTTTAAAAATTTTTGAAAAGATTCTAAGATCAAAACCAAATCAGATCTAGCTAATCCCCTGAAAACTCTAGCTAATCTCCTGAAAACTCTAGCTAATCTCCTGAAAACCCACGTAAAACCCTTTCCCTCACCTTTATAAAATCTCACCAGACCCTCAGAATAATGTTTCAGAAATTTTAGTTGACAAAGAGGGAAAAGAAAAGGATAGCACTCGTGCAGCCCCTTCTTTTCTGTTACCCAGCCACCTCATCAGAGCACCTTCAGATCTACACAGACACTGCCAGTCAACCACTTCGTTGAACACCCCACTATCTGGTAAGCCACTGCAGTCTGTCACCTTTTTCTCTCTCTCTTGTCACACGTTACCTTTCCTTAGCAAGCCTTAGATCCCATCGCTGGCCTGCTTTCTCCAGCAAATGATTATTTGCTTTGTACATATCCTCTTATTTCTTTTACTTTACTGAAAAGCACATGCAAGTTTTGGTTATTACACAAATGCCCTTCAACCCACTGCACCTAACCTTTCCGTAAACTGCCTCATAAAGGAACTTTTGGTGAAGTTACCTCTTTACCCTCTAGTAACTAGGCAGACTTTATATTTTAAACCTGATCTTATATGTGGGCTATTTTTTCCTTGTGGGTTGGGCTTGAGGTTTATTAGACATGTTTCATTAATATGGACTTTTGTTTTAAATTGGGCTTGATTCTAGTATATTTCAGAAACTTGTTTTAATTGATAAGTGAGTTGATTTCTTGTGGGCCTGATTATTTTTATTGGGCTGGTTGTATTTACAGAAACTGTTCTAGTAACCTTAAATGTTTTCTGTACTTGGGGCTGGGCTGAAACTTAAATCAGACCAAAGTTTCACTTAAATAAATGTATTAGTCTCAGACTCATTCTTTTATACAATATATTGAAGGGCTTTTAAGCATATTTTAAAGAATTCTTTTATATTGTTTCAGCTTGTTATCTTAGCTAATATTTCAATTGACCTTTAACTAAGTTTTATAAAATCATTAAGATTATCATATGAGCTTTGGAATAATATTATTTTAGGTAATCTTTTTTTATATTTGAATATTCATTATATTACCTCTATGGTAAGATTTTAAATAATTAGATTGCTACGACAAGTTTTCTAGAAAGATTAGTAACGTCTAGTGCCTCGTATAGGTCACGAGCTACGACGTGAGTATTCGGAAGCAGCGCTAAGAGGTAAATAATATGGTCATATAAATGTATGTGTAATGTAAATATTATAATTGGGTATGATAATATGTTATGGTTTTGATGGTTATCTACGTTGCGCTAAAAGCCAAGTCAAGGTTAGATCGCTTTCATGAACTTCTATGAACTATGATGATTTACATGAAAGTAAGCCTATATATATGTTGAGCCTTTATGGATTGTTGATTGATGGATTGAATGTTACTAACATCACATGGAAGCCATGATATTATCATATAATAAATTAAGATAGGTATTCTATGAATTAAAATAGCCAAATCATGCATGCTTCATTCATGTAGTGCTTAGACCATGTATGCCATGTATTGTTCATGCAATAACTTAAGTCAAGCATGCCATGTAATGAATAGCCAGATCATGTATGCCATATTCATGTAGTTTTGAGATCATGCATGCCATGAAATGTCATAAAATGATTAAATCATGTTAGGCCATGTCATGCTATGCTATACCATGTACAAGAATATATCATGTTATGCCATGCCATGTACAAGAATATGCCATGCTAGAAAAGTCTATGAAGTCCAAGAAAATTATCATGCATTAAGAAAGATAAGCATTTTAAGGTAACACGGACCCAAGCGTGTTTACCATAGTTATGCTAAGAAGGTACCACGGACTCAAGCGTGGTTATCACAAGTTAAGTGGAACACGGACTCAAGCGTGTTTCACTCCATGTCATGCAAGTTAAGTGAACATGGACCCAAGCATGTTTCACTCCATGTCAAGCAAAGATAAGTGAAACACGGACCCAAGCGTGTTTCACTCCATGTCAAGCAAAGATAAGTGAAACACGGACCCAAGCGTGTTTCACTCCATGTCAAGCAAGATAAGTGAAACACGGACTCAAGCGTGTTTCACTCCACGTCAAGCAAGATAAGTGAAACACGGACTCAAGCGTGTTTCACTTCATGTTATGCAAGTTAAGTGAAACACGGACTCAAGCGTGTTTCACTACATGACAAGTTATGTGGTGCCATGGACTCAAGCGTGGTTCACCATGAAATATGTATAATTCAAGATAAACAAGTTACTCATGCATTCACGTTTCAAGTTTGCCATGCTTATGAATGTTTCCATTCATGTTAATCCATAAATGTTATATGGAAGTTATGATAAGGCTTTAAAAATCAAATTTATGCTAAGCTAGATAGTATTTACGGTATGATGTATTATTTACTGAGTATTCGACTCATTTTGTTGTTTGTCTTTTTGTTTTCTTCTATGTTGATTGCCACAGATGGTGATTATGATGATGCAGAGCTGGATGGCCAGGAGTAGATTTAGTATATGGACTTAGAGATGAATAAGTGTCTTTTACACAAGGATTAAGTTTCCTTTATGTCTTTTCAATAACTAGTTTTGTTTAAGACTAGCTCACTTTTGCTTTATTCAGTTTCAGTTTTCAAGACTATTTATTTCCTTTCTTTTAAGTCTATTCCAATAAGTGAGGTATTTCAGAGTAATGAGTCTCTTTACCGGGCATTTTATCATGTTGGTTAGTAACGTCTCTATCCTACGGGAACGGGGTGTTACAATTGGTATCAGAGCCCAGGTCGAGAGATTCTGTAGACTCCTTTTGTTTTTATAAAAAATAAATAAATAAATAAATAAGTTAGGATAGAAATTACCTAGGACAACTCCTGGCCAGCTCGAGGTCCACAAGGATCTTTAAGATTATGTTTTAATTATTGCTTTGCTTGATTGAGTGCTTCATTGTTGATTGATTGTATTAGTTATACTCATTGCATGAACGATGTTTTTAGAATGGCACCAGTT
The DNA here is from genome assembly GCF_018687715.1 of Carya illinoinensis. NCBI lineage: Eukaryota > Viridiplantae > Streptophyta > Magnoliopsida > Fagales > Juglandaceae > Carya > Carya illinoinensis. The sequence continues at coordinate 25,379,551 of NC_056756.1, read as the reverse complement.
ACTAGACATAATGAGCACCCTGAAGGCTCCACAGAACCACCACCGAATGAGCCTGAGGTATTGGCTGCTGCTGCTACCAGACTTCTTCGGTACCTTGCTGATGATCAGGGTTTAGGAGTGAGGAATCCCAGGGTCGGTTGCACCCTAAACCAGTTTACGCAACAGCACCCTCCGACTTTTGACGGCAAAGCAGAAGCACTTGATGCAGAGAGTTGGATAAAAAGAATGGAAAAGATTTTCAGAGCTCTGTTCTGTACTGACGAACAGAAGGTAGAGTATGCCACTTATGTGCTGGCTGATGAGGCAGATGAGTGGTGGACCTCGACCCGGGAGCTATTGCAGCTTGAACTTGGTGAAGGGGTACCCATCACTTGGGACCGCTTCAAAAAGGCCTTTTTGGACCGATTCTTTTCTCCTGCACTCCGGGAGGCAAGAGCTAGGCAGTTTATTGACATAGCTCAGGGAACCATGACGGTGGAACACTATGCCGCCACTTTCGTGGCATTATCGAGGTTTGCAAGTTATCTGATTCCTGATGAGGAAAAAAAGTGTGAAAAGTTTGAGCGAGGCTTGCATCCGAGGATCCGAAGTCGTCTGATACCCCTGAGGATCCGTAACTTCACCGACTTAGTTACACGGGCCACTTTAGTTGAAGAAGACATGAGGGCGAATGCAGAGATCTTCAATCAAAGGAAACGCCAACAACCACTTCCCGAGCCCAATAAGAACAAGAAGCCTGCTCCCAGCCACCGACCACAGTCACTTCAGACTATTCCAACAAACCCGGTCTGCAAGATTTGTGGGAAAAGGCATTAAGGAAATTGCTTAGTGGGTCAGAACGCTTGCTTCAGATGCGGGCAACCAAACCATATGGCTCGAGATTGTCCAAGGAAGATTGTGTCACCTCCAGCTGTAGGGGGTGGCCAGAGGGCTACGGCACCGGCCAGAGTTTTTGCCCTTACACCAGGAGATGCTGAGGCATCTAACGACGTGGTTACAGGTACCCTTCCACTATTCTCTTGTTTTGCTACTGTTTTGTTTGACCCGGGTGCCACGCACTCGTTTATAGCAAGTGCTTATGCATGCTTGGATGTGAAAGTACCTGAGAGGCTTGACTGTCCCCTATCTGTTGCGACACCTACCGGTGAACACGTAGTATGTGACACCATACTTAAGAATTGCCCTATAGATATTAGTGGGAGGCACCTTCTAGCAGATTTGGTAGTTTTTGATATGATGGGGTTTGATGTAATTCTGGGAATGGATTGGTTATCCCGAAATCACGCCTGTGTAGACTGTTTTAAAAAGGAAGTAGTTTTCAAAACCCCGGGCAAAGAGGAATTTAGCTTTTGTGCAAGGAGAGGAAACTCCCCACCTCAACTGATCTCAGTTTTGCAAGCAACCAGATTACTAAGACAGGGATGCTTTGGGTTTCTGGCTAGTCTTGTAGCACCACCTGTAGAGGGACCCAAGCTTGAAGATATCCCCGTTGTCAAGGAATTTCCGGATGTGTTTCCAGAGGATCTTCCAGGGTTGCCCCCAGACCGGGAGGTTGACTTTTCAATTGATCTCCTACCTGGGACAGCACCCATATCGAAGGCACCTTACCGTATGGCTCCAGTGGAGTTGAAGGAGCTTAAGGAGCAGTTGAAGGAGCTGTTGGAGAAGGGTTACATCCGCCCTAGTGTGTCACCATGGGGCGCACCGGTTCTTTTTGTGAAAAAGAAGGACGGTTCGATGAGACTTTGCATTGATTATCGAGAATTGAATCGGGTGACAGTGAAGAACAAATACCCCTTACCAAGAATTGATGATTTGTTTGACCAGTTACAAGGGGCCCAAGTTTTCTCCAAGATTGATCTACGATCAGGCTACCACCAGCTCAAAATCAAGTCAGAAGATGTTTCCAAGACGGCGTTCAGAACTCGTTACGGACACTATGAGTTTTTAGTCATGCCATTCGGTTTGACAAATGCCCCAGCAGCCTTCATGGACATGATGAATAGAGTGTTCAGGGAGTATGTAGATCAGTTTGTTGTTGTGTTTATTGATGACATTCTAATCTACTCTAAAAGCCCAGCAGATCATGAAGGACATTTGAGGGTTGTGTTACAGATATTAAGGAAGCAACAGTTGTTCGCAAAATTCAAGAAGTGTGATTTCTGGTTGAAAGAGATTACCTTTTTGGGGCATGTCGTGTCAAAAGAAGGAATTTCAGTAGACCCGATGAAAATTGAAGCAGTTGTGAACTGGGCCACGCCAACCAATGTTAATGAAGTCAGAAGCTTCTTAGGTCTTGCAGGGTATTACAGGAGGTTCGTCGAGGGGTTCTCTAGTATCGCAGCCCCGATGACTAAGCTGACGAGGAAAAATGAGAAATTTATATGGACTGAAGATTGTGAAAGAAGCTTTCAGGAGCTGAAGAAGAGACTAGTCACAGCTCCTGTACTCACTGTTCCCTCGGGCAATACAGGATTTATCATTTACAGTGATGCTTCTCTTAAGGGTTTGGGATGTGTCTTAATGCAGCATGGGAAAGTTATTGCCTACGCTTCTCGACAACTCAAGAGTTACGAAGAGAATTATCCGACGCATGACCTAGAGCTTGCAGCTGTCGTGTTTGCCTTGAAGTTATGGAGACACTATCTCTATGGGGAGAAATGCGAGATTTATACCGACCATAAGAGTTTAAAGTATTTCTTTACTCAGAAAGACTTGAATATGAGACAGCGCAGATGGTTAGAACTTTTAAAGGATTATGATTGCAACATCAACTATCATCCGGGTAAAGCTAATGTAGTGGCAGATGCCTTGAGTCGGAAATCGTCCTCTAGTACCCTCACTTCTATGTACACCTCTCAGAAGCACATTCTTTTGGATATGGAGAGAGCAGGGATAGAGATGATTATGGACACACAGGCTCGGTTGAGCAGTCTGACTTTGGGATCATCATTAATAGATCGGATAAAAGTTGCCCAAAATAGTGATCCAGGCTTAGTGAAGATCAAAGGAGAGGTACCAGAAGACAAAAGGCTGGAATTTTCAATATCTGGGGATGGCACTCTGAGGTTTAAAGGAAGAATTTGTGTTCCGAATGTTAAAGAGATTAGAGATGTGATTTTGAAAGAGGCTCACCGCTCACTCTATACAGTTCACCCTGGTAGCACTAAGATGTATAGAGATTTGAAGCAACAGTTCTGGTGGAGCGGTATGAAACGTGAGATAGCTAATTATGTGGCTCAGTGTTTAACTTGTCAACAGGTCAAAGCAGAGCATCAGAGGCCATCCGGGCTATTACAACCACTCCTTATACCAGTTTGGACCTGGGATGAAATTGGTATGGATTTTGTTTCAGGATTTCCTAAGGCACCAGGGGGTCAGGATGCGGCATGGGTGATTATTGACAGATTGTCAAAGTCAGCTCATTTCATTCCAGTTCAGATGACGTATTCTACAGACAAATTAGCAGAGTTGTATGTACGCGAAATTGTCAGGTTGCATGGAATCCCTTCAAAGATTGTATCAGACAGGGATACTCGTTTCACTTCAGTGTTCTGGAGAAGTGTACAGAAAGAGTTAGGGACAGAATTGACCTATAGCACAGCCTTTCATCCGCAAACAGATTGGCAGTCAGAGAGGACAGTGCAAATTTTGGAGGATATGCTTAGAGCTTGCGTGATGGACTTCAAGGGCAGTTGGATTAAATACTTACCCCTGATCGAGTTTGCATACAATAACAGTTACCAAGAGAGCATTCAGGCGGCCCCATATGAGGTTCTTTATGGTCGTAAGTGTCGGTCACCCCTTTATTGGGATGAGGTTGGAGAGCGTAGAATCCTTGGGCAGGAAATTATTCAAGATATGTGTGAAAAGATAGCTGTCATTCAGAAAAGGCTCGCCATTGCACAAGAACGACAGAAAAAGTATGCAGATCAGAGGCGTCGAGAGCTGCATTTTGAGGTAGGAAGCAAAGTATTCTTGAAAATTGCACCGATGAAGGGAATCATGAGGTTCGGAAAGAAGGGCAAGTTGAGTCCGAGATATTTAGGCCCCTTTGATGTACTGGAGAGGATTGGAGCTGCAGCTTATAGGTTGGCTCTTCCACTGCAGTTGTCTGCCATTCACGATGTTTTTCACATCTCCATGCTTCGGGAGTATATACCAGATCCGACACATATTTTAGAATACGAACCCCTCCAAGTTCGTGAGGATCTCACCTACGAGGAGTTCCCAGTTGGGATCCTTGCACAAAAGACTCAAGTCCTCCGTAAGAAGACCATTCCGAGGGTCAAAGTACTTTGGAGTAACCACACAGAAAAAGAGGCTACATGGGAACTGGAGGAGGACATGAAGAACAAGTACCCATACCTGTTCGATTGAGGTACGTAATCTCGAGGACGAGATTCTTCTTAAGGAGGGGAGATTGTAACATACGAACCTAGAATTTAGGTTAATTCAGTTAGAATTATTTAGTTATGTTCTGATTATATTTATTCTTTTTATTAATTACTTATTTATTTATTTTCAGATACGTATAATTATCTTTTTGTTAAATCAGATAATGAACCAGATTAATTAGTTTTTAGGTGGTTTCCTTTTATCTTGTAATCTTTGTTATTATCGGATAGGTTTAAAAATTTTTGAAAAGATTCTAAGATCAAAACCAAATCAGATCTAGCTAATCCCCTGAAAACTCTAGCTAATCTCCTGAAAACTCTAGCTAATCTCCTGAAAACCCACGTAAAACCCTTTCCCTCACCTTTATAAAATCTCACCAGACCCTCAGAATAATGTTTCAGAAATTTTAGTTGACAAAGAGGGAAAAGAAAAGGATAGCACTCGTGCAGCCCCTTCTTTTCTGTTACCCAGCCACCTCATCAGAGCACCTTCAGATCTACACAGACACTGCCAGTCAACCACTTCGTTGAACACCCCACTATCTGGTAAGCCACTGCAGTCTGTCACCTTTTTCTCTCTCTCTTGTCACACGTTACCTTTCCTTAGCAAGCCTTAGATCCCATCGCTGGCCTGCTTTCTCCAGCAAATGATTATTTGCTTTGTACATATCCTCTTATTTCTTTTACTTTACTGAAAAGCACATGCAAGTTTTGGTTATTACACAAATTCCCTTCAACCCACTGCACCTAACCTTTCCGTAAACTGCCTCATAAAGGAACTTTTGGTGAAGTTACCTCTTTACCCTCTAGTAACTAGGCAGACTTTATATTTTAAACCTGATCTTATACGTGGGCTATTTTTTCCTTGTGGGCTGGGCTTGAGGTTTATTAGACATGTTTCATTAATATGGACTTTTGTTTTAAATTGGGCTTGATTCTAGTATATTTCAGAAACTTGTTTTAATTGATAAGTGAGTTGATTTCTTGTGGGCCTGATTATTTTTATTGGGCTGGTTGTATTTACAGAAACTGTTCTAGTAACCTTAAATGTTTTCTGTACTTGGGGCTGGGCTGAAACTTAAATCAGACCAAAGTTTCACTTAAATAAATGTATTAGTCTCAGACTCATTCTTTTATACAATATATTGAAGGGCTTTTAAGCATATTTTAAAGAATTCTTTTATATTGTTTCAGCTTGTTATCTTAGCTAATATTTCAATTGACCTTTAACTAAGTTTTATAAAATCATTAAGATTATCATATGAGCTTTGGAATAATATTATTTTAGGTAATCTTTTTTTATATTTGAATATTCATTATATTACCTCTATGGTAAGATTTTAAATAATTAGATTGCTACGACACGTTTTCTAGAAAGATTAGTAACGTCTAGTGCCTCGTATAGGTCACGAGCTACGACGTGAGTATTCGGAAGCAGCGCTAAGAGGTAAATAATATGGTCATATAAATGTATGTGTAATGTAAATATTATAATTGGGTATGATAATATGTTATGGTTTTGATGGTTATCTACGTTGCGCTAAAAGCCAAGTCAAGGTTAGATCGCTTTCATGAACTTCTATGAACTATGATGATTTACATGAAAGTAAGCCTATATATATGTTGAGCCTTTATGGATTGTTGATTGATGGATTGAATGTTACTAACATCACATGGAAACCATGATATTATCATATAATAAATTAAGATAGGTATTCTATGAATTAAAATAGCCAAATCATGAATGCTTCATTCATGTAGTGCTTAGACCATGTATGCCATGTATTGTTCATGCAATAACTTAAGTCAAGCATGCCATGTAATGAATAGCCAGATCATGTATGCCATATTCATGTAGTTTTGAGATCATGCATGCCATGAAATGTCATAAAATGATTAAATCATGTTAGGCCATGTCATGCTATGCTATACCATGTACAAGAATATATCATGTTATGCCATGCCATGTACAAGAATATGCCATGCTAGAAAAGTCTATGAAGTCCAAGAAAATTATCATGCATTAAGAAAGATAAGCATTTTAAGGTAACACGGACCCAAGCGTGTTTACCATAGTTATGCTAAGAAGGTACCACGGACTCAAGCGTGGTTATCACAAGTTAAGTGGAACACGGACTCAAGCGTGTTTCACTCCATGTCATGCAAGTTAAGTGAACATGGACCCAAGCATGTTTCACTCCATGTCAAGCAAAGATAAGTGAAACACGGACCTAAGCGTGTTTCACTCCATGTCAAGCAAAGATAAGTGAAACACGGACCCAAGCGTGTTTCACTCCATGTCAAGCAAGATAAGTGAAACACAGACTCAAGCGTGTTTCACTCCACGTCAAGCAAGATAAGTGAAACACGGACTCAAGCGTGTTTCACTTCATGTTATGCAAGTTAAGTGAAACACGGACTCAAGCGTGTTTCACTACATGACAAGTTATGTGGTGCCATGGACTCAAGCGTGGTTCACCATGAAATATGTATAATTCAAGATAAACAAGTTACTCATGCATTCACGTTTCAAGTTTGCCATGCTTATGAATGTTTCCATTCATGTTAATCCATAAATGTTATATGGAAGTTATGATAAGGCTTTAAAAATCAAATTTATGCTAAGCTAGATAGTATTTACGGTATGATGTATTATTTACTGAGTATTCGACTCATTTTGTTGTTTGTCTTTTTGTTTTCTTCTATGTTGATTGCCACAGATGGTGATTATGATGATGCAGAGCTGGATGGCCAGGAGTAGATTTAGTATATGGACTTAGAGATGAATAAGTGTCTTTTACACAAGGATTAAGTTTCCTTTATGTCTTTTCAATAACTAGTTTTGTTTAAGACTAGCTCACTTTTGCTTTATTCAGTTTCAGTTTTCAAGACTATTTATTTCCTTTCTTTTAAGTCTATTCCAATAAGTGAGGTATTTCAGAGTAATGAGTCTCTTTACCGGGCATTTTATCATGTTGGTTAGTAACGTCTCTATCCTACGGGAACGGGGTGTTACACTCAACGTCTTGGATATATCAACCTGTCTATTTATGGGCTTCACTTAATTAGTATGAACTGTGGTGTGCTTAATTCTTAGTGAATCTCCCGCACATTTTGAAGACTAAAGCAAGCCTTTTTACTTTTTAGTCAATCATGGGAATTGAGTTCTTCAAGTACATGTGCATGTGTCATGGTTAATCATTTCTTTTGTGCTTTGTTGTATCTTAATACTATGTTTTTGGCTCTTGTAGGCTGTCTTTCTACTAAAATGTTGTTATTGTTGTCGTTCGTTGTTGTTATTATCTACTAACAAATTAGAACCAGACTGTTACAATGCAGGCCTGAGTTGCAGATGGTCCACCGACCGAGGTGGTGCCAGGAAGATCAACGCTGATTTATAGGCCTCCCATCAACATATTTTTGTATTATTCTCTACTTAAACTGGCAATGAGTTACTTCCTGACCCAGGCAAGGTTTGGATGCTTGACCATTTGCTTTCATTTGAGAGGCTCAAGTTCCTGTCTTTCTAATGGTAACGTGAATCAATTTCTAATCCAGAAACATTTTGCTTACATGTTGCCCTAGATGTTGATTTACCTGTGAAGCAAGCATTTAATATACTGCATGAACAGTTATTTTTTTAAAGATTGAAAATAAGTTGAAATTGCTTTTGCTTAGTTTGAAATATTCTTTTAAGAAAATGTGATTTGTTATTGATAAAGGAAAATAATTATTAATCGATAAAAAAGGGAAAATAGTTTTTCAAAAATTTATTCTCTCTTTCCATCAAACCAATGTGCATTGATTATCTCAAGTGGAAGAGAATGGCGAAAATATTTGCACTTAATTTGCATGGTTTGAATATTTGTGATGAAAGATGATTTTAAGCTTATTTCCATGCGTTAATGACTTATTTCTTAATGAAGATTTTCCTTGCTTTTGAAGAATATATCTCCCTATTGCCAGGTCCCTAAGAAGATAGAGGGTTCTTCCACAAATAATCACTTTGAAGATCTCAACTCATTTGAGAAGATCTCATCAGATTACTCTACTCCACAAAAAATGCTTCAATTTAAAAAGCCTAAGAAAAAGAAATCCTCGTAGAAGAAAGAGGAGCTGGATTTAGATGTCCTTGAAGCAGAGGCTCTATCTGCCGTTCTGGGTGTTGGGGATCTTGGTTCCCAGAAGGATGAAAGGAGGCAAGCCACAAGAGAGGAGCAAGAAAGAGCTGAGGCTGAATTGAGAAACCATGCATACCAGTCAGCCTGTGCAAAAGCTAATGAGGCATGGCAATGATAATGTATTCTTCCATTTCGAAAATTTTACTTAATTTTGACACTTTTTTGGATGAACTGTTACTGCTATTAACTATGTATGTGAAGACATTTTATTTTCTGTTAGGGTTTCTTCCATCTTCCGTTGCATTACGTACATGGTGAATAACTTATTTAAAATTTTTTTATTCCATTTCTTATTTATATGCACTATAAATTTTATGTTGTTTTTTCCACTATAAATCTATCCTTGTTTGTTTTGATGTTTAACTTTAATTACTAATTCAAATTCTCAGGGTGGCACAAAACGATGTATTACTGGAAGAGATAATTGGAAGCAGTTTTGGATTAGCTTCAAGCAGCTCTACGGATCCGATCATAAAAATATCTGAAATCGCAGAAAGACTGATAATTGCTCCAGCAATGACGGTATAATTTCCTTTCTTTTAAGGCAAATATCTTATTTTAAAGAATAAAATTCATTTGTTTACTCTTTAGAATGATTTAATTTTATTTTTTTGAGACATGGAAATTGGAGGTTGGTTGGGATGAAATGGAGATGGAGGATGAGAATTTGTGAATTGTGCTGTGGATTTGGGACTGTGGATATGCTTAAATTTAAAATGTTGATTGTTTGTTGAGTTTAATTCATGTGGTAATGATGAATTTCGAATCCTTCTATATGGTATGATTTGGATGTTGGTTAATGCACGTAATTATTCTGTCTTAATGCAGAAATCCACATTGTTGGTTAAAGGCAAATTTAGAATGGTTGATTTTCATCAATCATTCCATTACATGTCATGCGAGAATTGCAATAAAGCAATTGGCTACGAGCGCGGCGAAAACTTCATATGTTATAGTTGCAAGAACATGACAATTGCACAGCCAAGGTAAACATTTTCATCATATTTTGAAATTAAAAATTTTAACATGATAATTAGAACATTTTAATTTCTGACATAAAAAAATAATAATTTATTCATTACTGTCAGGTGTCTAGTTTGCTTAGATGTGTATGATGACAGCACATTGACACCAGTGGCTATTTTTGGGTCTTTGGCAAAGCAAATTTTGGGATGCATAACGATTAATCTTATAGAACATAGAGGCAAGGTAAAATCTATACATTCAATTACGTTTAAAAAAATTGATACATTATCTTCTTATATGTTTTTCATCATTACAAGAATATCTATCTTATCTTGAAGATATTGCAAATAACATTGAAATAATGAATGGATCGTGTTGGGCGCGCAAATGAATGAATCTGGGAGGTTACGTCAAAATAGGCTTACTGTATTGTTTGTTAATAATGTCCCAGGAACATAAGAAAGAGTTTCCAGACCTTTCTTTTTAAACTTTCAACTGTTATAATATATAAGTACAAAGTGCTCATATATAATTGTAATTATGTTTATGGGAGTTCTGTGTTGTATTTATGAAATTTTGCAAACAGTATGTATAATGTTTATTATGAGCAGGAAAAAATTTGTTAGAATATAGATGAAACTCTGTCCGTTTATAGCTAAACTGGAAAATTTTAAAGTTGTGAAACCTATGAAAAATATCAATTGGGCACACGTGCATCGTGACAGCATGATACGTCTCCACTTGCCTTATTTATCTTTTATGAGTTGTCTACATATACTTCCTTATTTAGATAGCAGATGTTCCATACTTAGACAGATTCTATACATAGTCATAGTTTCCTTTCTTGTAAATAGATTTAATTCCTGTAATTTAGCCTTGATTCCAGCCTTGTATCTTGCACGCCTATATAATGAAAGGAAATCCTCACTAAGGAGGTATTGAATCCACTTGACATGATATCAAGAGCCAACCCTTAAGAAATATTTTTGGTTCATTCTTGTGGGATTTTTTTTGGTTGGAAGCTAGTGTTGACTATGTCAGCACTTTCTGTGAGTTGTTTGCTTGTGGCTGGGCTGCGATTATTTTTTTTCTTGGTGGTGGGTGACAGTTTTCATCCCGTCGGCAATCTCTGTGCTGGTTTCTTGCTTTCGTTGTCGCTAGGCTGTGATATTTCTTGGAGTTTTGTAGCTTTCGGCAATTTCTGTGATAGACTTGGGCTTCTTGGAAGTCTTTGTGGTAGCTTTCAGCAGTTTCTGTGCAGGAGTTGGGCTTCTCGGCAGTTTCTGTGAGGTTATTTTTTTTAGTTTTCGACAACTTTGGTTTTTTGATTCACGGTAGTTCCTTTTCTTGGGTTCTTGGCAATTTTAATTTTTGGTGCTTAGTAGATACGTGCAGTATTATTCTTGGCTGGCCCTTTTATGAGCATCATGTCTTCAGACTCTTTCACTGTGAAATTCATGGGTAAGAATTATTCTTCCTGAGAATTTCAATTTCTCCTATTTGTTTTGGGGAAAGATTTATGGGATCATATAGATGGTAGTGATCCCGCTCCTACTGAGCTTCCTAAGTTGGCTCAATGGACGATTAAAGATGCTAGGGTGATGACATGGATTTTAGGCTCTGTTGATCCTCTTATTGTTCTCAATCTGAGGCCTTATAAGATTGCTCAATTTATGTAGGAATACTTACGAAAAGTATATAATCAAGACAATATTAATTAGAATACGAGATTGCTAGTTACAATCAGGGCGATCTCTCCATTCAAGATTAATACTCTTTGGGGAGAGTTTATTGACATGATTTATGCCAAGGTCTCAGAAGCTTCTCTCTCTGTTGTGCAGGCCGTTCATGAGCAAAGCAAGCGTGATCAGTTTTTAATAAAATTACGACTTGAATTTGAGGCCACTCGCTCCAATTTGATTAACCGTGATCCTGTGCCATCTTTGGATGTTTGTTTTGGGGAGTTACTTCATGAGGAGTAGCGTCTTGCCACCCAGGCCACTTATCAGGATGACAAAATGATACCCAATGTTGTGGCTTATGCTGCTCACGGGAAGACAAGGGACGGGACATGCGGAACGTTCAATGCTTCAGCTGCAAGGAATATAGACATATTGCTGCCCACTATACAAGAAAATCTTGCAACTACTATAAAAAGCCAGGGCATATTATTAAAGATTGTCCTACTCGTCCCCAGAATCGTCAGGTTAATGCTTATCAGGCTACTGTGGGTTCCTCTTCTTCTGCTACTGCGGGAGATTCTCCTACTCTTACTACAGAGATGGTCCAGCAGATGATTATTTTAGCATTTTTAGCCTTAGGGCTGCAAGGTAACGGTTCCCTTTCATCCTTCTCATGGCTTGTTGATTTAAGTGTGTCTAATCACATGACTAGCTCTTCTAATACTCTTAGCAATGTTCGGTCTTAGGTTAGCGACATTTTGCACGGTGGTTTGTTGTTTTTTATCCTGGGGGCAACACACGTCATGGGTCTCATTCAAGTTTTAGTTATTGACTCTAAGCAGTTTACAATTGCGAAAGAGGGGGTCAACTTGGTTATCACAGAAAGGTCTTGGAAGGTGGTGGCTACGATTACACTGGGACCTGCTTCGACACAATGGCTGGCCAAGGCCATGGTTTCATGCTCAAAGTTAGAGAAAAATGATTTCTACACCACAATAAGGGAAGGTAACCGAAGCTTCATTGCTCAACGGTGTTGCAATGAAAGAGGCCTCTACTTGGCAGTGGTGGAATTTAGTGGTGGAGGGAGGAGGAATTTTATCTTTGTCCCAAAGGAAGAGGATAATGGATGGAGGAGAATGGGGGAGGTGTTGCAGGAGTCCTTAGTCGTCAATAGAAGTTTTCACAACAATGGAGGAGTGGAGAGGCCACATACGGAAGCTCAGCCACAGCCTCGTTCCTATCGAGAAGCACTGATGGTGGCGCAACCCTTTGAACATCGGTTTGAAAACAAAGGCAAGAAAGGATACAGTAATCCGAATACGGGACAACCCTCTGACAGTGAAAGACGTCTAGCAATTTGCCAGGGTAGTGGTTGCGGAAATGAAGGTTGCGTGACAGTAGGGGAGACGCTGAAGCTTCTTCTGGAAGCTAAGTCTCAGTTATGTGATTTGCAGGCTAAAGTAGACTTTTTAATAAGGAAAGAAAAGGGGGCCGAATGGTTATGGGCCTTCCTTGGGCCCGAATGGGACACTTGATCTACAACTTGTTAAACCCACACCAGAACATATGGGTCCCCTCCAAACCAGCCCCATTGTAGGCCCGTCCCAGCCCAACCAGCCCAACCCTTCTATATGCCAATCTCAGCCCAACCTGAATTCTCGGCCCAGCGGGCAGCCCCCATATGGAGAATATGAAACAGCGACCCGCAAGCTTCGTCTGGACTTGCTCCAAAGAAGAAAGTATCGGCTGTACCGATACCGACGGAGAACCCAACCCAGGTGGAACAGACAACGCCGGCGCTCACAGTGGAACAGATTCTGCCGTCAAGGGATGCCGAACAAGAGGACAGCAGGCATTTTTCTTCATTTCTCCCTGATCTTCACGAACAGAACGTAACAACAGGGGGCTTCGATTTTCGTTCAGACCAGATAGAGGCTCCTGTGGCATCGGGCGAGCTCCTTGACACGTTTTTCCCTGATTTACAAGCTCAGAAAGTAACGACAGGGGGCACGTTGATTTGTTCAGGCCAGATGGAGGCTCCCGTGGCTTCGGGCGAGCTCCTTAACACACAGAGCACGCTGTTTATGGGTAAGGAGTCAATGTCACCCTCAATGGAGGCTCCCTTAGTTTCGGGTGAACATCTGGATTTTTTTCCAGAAGGTGGAGATGGCAGGAACTTGGGAACTAGGGAGAATAGATCAGAGGGGAGCTCACAATATCACACAGACATCGTTATGGTCCCGTCTCGGATACTCAAATGGTTGCTGCTGAAGAGAATAATAACGTGGACACTTTGACTGAATGGGGAAGAAATAATTTATCTGGGGATGATAATGAGGTTGGTGACAGGAACCCTTACCCTTTGAATTGTTTATTACCCATAGACTTTGAGATGTCGGATTGGGTCCTTAAAAAGGTAGAGGATATACAACATGTGGTGGGAATAAAGTGTGTGGGTTATGAAGAACAATTCATGGCGCTTCTCACGGCAATAGAGGTGGGTCATGTACATACAAAAAAAAATGGCTCCAAGAAACAGAGGGAGCTTAAGAGGCTTGACTGGTCTTTGAACGAGGGGAGCTCCAGCCGTGATAGAACCAAAGGGAAGGGTAATGCTAATTTGTTATGAAGCCAAAAATTTTATCATGGAACGTTAGGGGGTTGAACGAGATCAACAAACGCCTTCGCATAAAAAATTTACTTCGAGAATGGAGGGCGGATGTCGTTTGTTTACAAGAAACTAAGTTGAAATTGGTGACTAGAAAATTAGTGAGAAGTGTGTGGTATTGTCCGTATGTAGACTGGATTTATTTAGCCTCGAATGGGGCCTCGGGTGGAATCCTTGTAATGTGGGACAAGAGGTGGGTCATGCGCATACAAAAAAAAAATGGCTCCAAGAAACAGAGGGAGCTCAAGAGGCTTGACTGGTCGTTGAACGAGGGGAGCTCCAGCCGTGATAGAACCAAAGGGAAGGGTAATGCTAATTTGTTATGAAGCCAAAAATTTTATCATGGAACGTTAGGGGGTTGAACGAGATCAACAAACGCCTTCGCATAAAAAATTTATTTCGAGAATGGAGGGCGGATGTTGTTTGTTTACAAGAAACTAAGTTGAAATTGGTGACTAGAAAATTAGTGAGAAGTGTGTGGTATTGTCCGTATGTAGACTGGATTTATTTAGCCTCGAATGGGGCCTCGGGTGGAATCCTTGTGATGTGGGACAAGAGGTGGGTCATGCGCATACAAAAAAAAATGGCTCCAAGAAACAGAGGGAGCTCAAGAGGCTTGACTGGTCGTTGAACGAGGGGAGCTCCAGCCGTGATAGAACCAAAGGGAAGGGTAATGCTAATTTGTTATGAAGCCAAAAATTTTATCATGGAACGTTAGGGGGTTGAACAAGATCAACAAACGCCTTCGCATAAAAAACTTACTTCGAGAATGGAGGGCGGATGTCGTTTGTTTACAAGAAACTAAGTTGAAATTGGTGACTAGAAAATTAGTGAGAAGTGTGTGGTATTGTCCGTATGTAGACTGGATTTATTTAGCCTCGAATGGGGCCTCGGGTGGAATCCTTGTGATGTGGGACAAGAGGGTAATGGAGAAAATGGAGGAGTTTGTAGGGGAATTTTCAGTGGCTGTATCTTTTAAGATGGCAGAAGACAATTTTATGTGGGCATTTGCAGGTATATATGGGCCCAATGCTGACAACATTAGAAAACTTTTATGGGAGGAAATAGCTGGAATTTGGAGCTTATGTGGGCATTTGCAGGTATATATGGGCCCAATGCTGACAACATTAGAAAACTTTTATGGGAGGAAATAGCGGGAATTTGGAGCTGGTGGGTGACCTCCCCTGCTGCATAGGTGGCGACTTTAACATCACAAGATTCCCTAGTGAAAGATCGGGAAACAGTCAACTAAGTCCAGCCATGACAGAGTTCTCAGATTGTATTTTTGATTTGAACTTGGTGGACCTCCCACTTGTAGGTGGCCCTTTCACATGGTCCAACAACCAGACTTACTCTCGACTAGATAGATTCCTAATTTCGCCGGATTGGGAATGTCATTACCCGGAGGTATCTCAAAAGAGATTACCACGTCTATGTTCTGATCACTTTCCTATTTTACTGGATGGAGGTGGTATTCAAGGTGGTCGGCGTTCTTTTAAGTTTGAAAACATGTGGCTTAAAAGTGAAGGCTTTGTGGACAAGGTAAGACATTGGTGGTCTTCTTATCAGTTTCATGGCACCCCCTCTTTTATTCTCACAGGTAAATTAAAAGCTCTAAAGAACGATTTAAAGCTTTGGAATTCTCAAAGTTTTGGAGATATGGGAGAACAAAAGCAAACCATGACCGAGGAGATTCAGATTTTTGATAGAATCACCGAAGAAAGAGCCCTCACCCCAGAGGAACTTTTACAAAAGACAGAGCTGGTTTCAGAATTAGAAAGAATATTATCTTTAGAAGAGATTTCTTGGCTTCAGAAGTCAAGAGCCCTTTGGTTAAAAGAGGGGGATCGAAGCATGAAATTTTTCCATAGAGTGGCCAACTCACATAGGAGAAATAATACCATTGATATGTTGAAAATCAATGGTAGAGATTGCACAGAAGCTCCAGTGATTAGAGAACATGTGGTGAGTTTTTTTGATAATCTTTTTTCAGAACGAGAGGGATGGAGGCCAACAGTGGATGGGCTGGACTTTGATTCTATTGAACCACAAGTAGCATCATGGTTAGAAAGAGCCTTTGAAGAGGATGAAGTACATGATGTGATTAGGAAAATGGAGAAAGATAAAGTGCCAGGACCAGATGGTTTTTCGATGGGGTTTTTTCAAACGTGTTGGGAGGTTGTGAAAGAAGACATTATGAACGTATTTCAAGAATTTTTCCATGCTGGAAGATGCAAGAAAAGCCTGAATGCTACTTTTATTGCTTTTATTCTGAAGAAATTTGGGGCCTCGGAAGTGAAGGATTTTAGGCCCATTAGCCTTATCAACAGAATCTACAAAATTCTAGCTAAGGTGCTGGCTAACAGACTAGGGGAGGTTTTAGGAAAAATTATTTCTAAGCCTCAAAATGCTTTTGTAAGGGGTCGTCAAATTCTGGATTCCGTGTTAATAGCCAATGAATGTCTGGATAGTAGACTAAAATCTGGTATTGCAGGGATCATTTGCAAACTGGACATGGAAAAAGCTTACGACCATGTAAACTGGAACTTTCTCCTATATCTTTTGCAGAGATGTGGCTTCGGGGAGAAATGGCACATGTGGATCAGATGGTGTATCTCAACGGCAAAATTTTCAGTCCTTATTAATGGCAGCCCAGAGGGTTTCTTCGACAGCTCTCGAGGTTTAAGACAGGGAGATCCTTTGTCCCCACTTCTCTTTGTTATCATCATGAAGGCCTTAAGTAGGATGTTAACAGCTCTGGTTGCCAATGGGTTTATGGCTGGTTTCTCAGTGGGTGACTCGAATAGAGGCTTTATTTCTATCTCTCACTTGCTTTTTGCAGATGACACACTAATTTTTTGTGAAGTAGATAAAGAACAACTTAGGGCATTAAAGGCCCTTCTTCTATGCTTTGAAACAGCGTCGGGTTTAAGGGTGAATTTTGATAAATCAGAATTTGTGCCAGTCGATAGAATCAGTAGTATTCAGCATTTGGCTAACAATTTGGGTTGTAAGGTGGGTTCTCTCCCTATGACTTATTTGGGGCTACCGTTGGGGGCTGCTTCACGATCCCTACAAATCTGGGATTTAGTTATTGAGAAAGTGGAAAAAGACTGGCAGGGTGGAAGAGACTATACTTGTCAAAAGGAGGTCGTGTGACTCTTATCAAAAGCACTCTCTCTAATCTACCAACTTATTTCTTGTCTTTATTCCAAATCCCAACCTCTGTGGCTTCACACATTGAAAAACTTTATCGGGATTTCTTATGGAATGGGATGGGGAACGAATTCAAATTCCACTTAGTTAAGTGGGAAAAGGTATGCAGACCACTCTCATCAGGTGGATTGGGAATAAAGAACTCGAAAACGTTTAACCGAGCACTTCTTGGTAAATGGCTTTGGAGATACAATATGGAACTGGAAGCATTATGGAAATTAGTTGTTGACTGCAGACATGGGAGAACGTGGGGTGGTTGGTGTACTAGAGATGGGAATGCCTCCTATGGGGTGAGGATTTGGAAACACATCAGACGAGGATGGGGAGTTTTTGCAAACCGTACTAGATTCTTGGTGGGGGAAGGGACTGGTATAAAATTTTGGAGGGACATCTGGTGTGGGGAGACGGCGCTGAAGGATGCTTTTCCCACCGTGTTCCGTGTGGCATGTGAGCCAGAAGCTTCGGTGACAGATTTTCTGGTGCATTCAGGGGATCAAGTCCAATGGAATGTCACCTTTATTAGAGCAGCTCAAGATTGGGAAGTAGACAGTTTTGAGGCTTTTTTCAGATTAGTGTATTCCACGAAGCTGAATGGTATGCGAGAAGATAAGTTGTGGTGGACACCTGCGGGTAAGGGGAACTTTTCAGTTCGCTCATTCTATAAATCCCTTATAACCACACCAAATAGTCAGTTCCCTTGGAAAAGTTTGTGGAGAAATAAGGCACCTCCCAAAGCACTTTTTTTCGTCTGGTCAGCGGCCCTGGGTAAGATCCTGACGACAGATAATTTGCGTAAACGTCGGGTAATCATTGCAGACTGGTGCTGTATGTGTAAGAAAGCCGGAGAGACCGTGGATCATCTGTTGCTACATTGTGAGACAGCGGGAGCCTTGTGGTACGAAGTGTTCAACAGAATCGGGTTAAATTGGATGATGCCTGCTATGGTGACTGAGTTATATTGGCTAGTTGGGGGATGCCGGGTGGATTACCACAGATAAAAGCCGTGTGGAAAATGGTTCCAATCTGTGTTATGTGGTGCATATGGCGAGAGCGCAATGAGCGGATATTTGAGGACAAGGAGCGGACACTAGTGGAGCTTTGCTCTCTTTTTTTCTCTTATTTAGTCCTCTGGGCCATCGCTGTAAACTTTAATGGCTAAAATATGCACGATTTTCTTTTGTCTTCTTTAGCATCTTAGATAAGTTTTATCTCTTGTATAACTTCTTGTTTTACTTGGGCTATGCCTATTCATATTAATACTATCGTTTACCTATAAAAAAAAAAAGAAGCAATGTTCGGCCTTATAATAGCTCATCACACATTCAGATTACTAATAGTAGTCAGTTACCTATTCATACTGTTGGGGATGTTAATTCTACTGTTTGGGATGGTTTTGTATCACCTCAGCTCTCTACTAGTCTTATATCTGTCGGACAGTTGGTTGATAACAACTGTGATGTTCGTTTAGCTCGTGATGGTTGTCTTGTGCAGGATCAGGTGTCTTGCCATACACTCGCGAAGGGGCCTAAAGTTGGACGTTTATTTCCTCTACGTTTTTCCCTTCCTGCTGTTATTTCGTTTGCTTGTAACACTGTGAACAATAAGTGTGAAGTGTGGCACAAACGGTTGGGTCCTCCTAATTCTATTGTTTTATCCCATGTAATAAATTATGGTTTGTTGGGCAATAAAGATAACTTTTCTTCTCATCTTTCTTTTGATTGCTCTACATGCAAATTAGGTAAAAGTAAGTCTCTTTCTTTTCCTTCTCATGGTAGTCATACTGAACGTTGTTTCGATTTGATTCATAGTGATGTGTGGGGCATTTCTCCTGTTATCTCACATGCCAATTATAAATACGTTGTTACTTTCATTGATGATTATATGAAGTATACCTAGATTTATTTTCTTTATTCTAAATCTAAAGTCTTCTCTGTTTTCCAACAATTCACTGCTTATGTTAAGACTCAATTTTCTTCTCGCATTTCTCGTCGTGTTGTTTTCTTTGAAAATTAGTCATTCTTTTATTCTCATGTTGAGTCTTTGCTTGCGATGCATGTCTTGCCTAATTTTGATAACTTGGCTTCTTCTCCTGTTCGCTTCAAACCTGGTCTTGTCTATGAAAGACGCCACCCTACTTTGCCCCTTCCTGAGCCTAATCCGCCATCTGAGCCTGCTCCGACTGAATCTTCTACAAGTGATCTGGACACTCTCACAGTTCCTCATTGTTCGACTAGAGTGTCTCATCCGCCTGATCGGTATGGTTTCTCCCATACCTCTCTTCATACTACTTTGTCTTCCATTCCCATTCCGTTAGGATATTCTGAGGCAGCTAAACATGATTGCTGGCGTGTGGCGATGGCCAACGAACTTTGAGCCCTTCAGGATAATCATACATGGAATGTTGTCCGTTGTCCTGCTCAGGTGAAAGCTATTGGTTGCAAATGGGTTTATTCTATCAAGTTGCATTCTGATGGGACTCTGGATCGGTATAAGGCCCGGTTGGTTGCACTTGGCAATAGGCAAGAGTATGGGGTGGACTATGAGGAGACTTTTGCTCCAGTGGCCAAGATGACTACGGTGCGGACTATACTTTCTGTTGTTGCCTCTCAAGGTTGGTTTCTTCATCAAATGGATGTCAAAAATGCCTTTCTTCATGGCGATCTTAAAGAAGAGATATACATGACCATTCCACCTGGTTTGTCCTCTTCTTCTCCATCGGATGTCTGTAAGTTGAAACGCTCGTTATATGGGTTGAAACAAGCTCCTTGAGCAGGGTTTGATAAATTACGCTCTACTTTGCTTCAATTTTCTTTTAAGTAGAGTCAATATGACTCTTCTTTATTTTTCTGTAATACATCGATTGGCATTGTTCTTCTTCTGGTTTATGTTGGTGATATTGTTATTACTAGGACCGATTCACCCAACTGCAGCAGCATCTTCAAGCCTCCTTTCATATGAAGGATCTTGGTCCTCTTACATACTTCTTGGGGTTGGAAGTTCATACTGATCCATCTGGCATTTTTTTGAATAAGCATAAATATACTTAGGATCTGATTACTTTGGCTGGTCTTCAAGATACTTCTTATGTGGATACTCCTTTGGAAGTAAACATGAAATATTGTCGGGACGAGGGTGATCTCCTCTTCGATCCTACTCTATATCGACAATTAGTGGGGAGCCTGAACTATTTGACTATTACTCGGCCTGATATTTCATTTGTTGTCCAGCAGGTTAGTCAATTCATGCAAGCTCCCCGTCATCTACATTTTGCTGTTGTTCGTCGTATTATTCGATATCTTTGTGGCTGTCCTAGTTGTGGCCTGTTCTTTCCTACTGGGACTTCTCTTCATCTTGTGGCTTACAGTGATGCTGATTGGGCAGGATGTCCTGATACGCGACACTCTATTACAGTCTAGTGCATGTTTCTTGGTGACTCATTGATCTCTTGGAAGAGTAAGAAACAGGATCGTGTTTCCAAATCTTCCACTAAATCTGAATACCGTGCGATGTCTGTTGCTTGCTCTAAGATTCTTTGGCTTCGTGGTCTCCTCGCTGAGCTTGGTTGCGCTCAGTCTGATCCTACTCCTCTCCATGCTGACAACAGTAGTGCCATTCAAATTGCTGCCAATCCTATTTTTCATGAACGCACGTAACACATTGAGGTGGACTGTCATTCCATTCAGGAAGTATTGGACACTCGTATCATTTCTTTTCCTCATGTTTCTACTGACCTCCAGATCACTGATGTGTTTACTAAGGCCATGACACGACAACGTCATCAATTTCTTGTGGATAAATTGATGCTTCTTGACCGAACAACATCAATTTGAGAGGGGATGACAGCATGATACATCTCCACTTGCCTTATTTATCTTTTATGAGTTGTCTATATATACTTCCTTATTTAGATAGCAGACATTCCATACTTAGACAGATTCTGTACATAGTCATAGTTTCCTTTCTAGTAAATAGATTTAATTCCTGTAATTTAGCCTTGATTTCAGCCTTGTATCTTGCACACTTGTGCCTATATAATGAAAGGAAATCCTCACTAAGGAGGTATTGAATCCACTAGACACATTGCATGTGTTGCTTTACTAGTATATATATATATGCATGTATGTGTTTGCGTAAAATTCTCACGTCGTATAGCATAACTCAAATAGAAATATATAAAGAAACTACTAAGCCTGATTTGAATAGAAATATGCTTTTATCTTATGTCATCCCATTATATCTTTTATTATCTCAACTCAATATCCAAACACCACAAACATAAATACTTTTCGATTTTAAAGCTTGAACTTTTTCATCTAATCATTGCCTAATTATTACAACTTAACTTTCCTAAACTTCTAAACAAAATATAAAAAAAACAATCCAACTTTTTCTAATCTTAAAATAAAAATAATATTAAAAAATTATATTCTAATAATATTTTAATTTTATAATATTATTATTCAACTTATTCTCCTTTTTTTTTTTCAAAATCTATAAAGTATTTTAACTCAAACTATTTCTAACTCATCTCATCTAAATTCAAATATATCACTATTATTCAAAAATTATCTTAACTAATATCATCTCAACTTACTATCCAAATTACCAGAACTTAAATAGCTATCAATCCAAGAACTTGTTTGAAAACAAATCCACGCATTTAATTTGTGGATGAAAAAGTATTATAATATTTAAATATTCCTTTATGTTTATATTGCATTCATGAGTACAGCTGGTTGCGTATAATGAGCCGACCTCGATCTGAGTAGTGAGTGATCTAGTCTCATTCGTTTAAGGTTTTTTTCCTTTTTCATAAGCCTCATTCGTTTAATGTTTAATCTGTTTTTAATGTGGTTGCTGGGTTACCCATTTTCAATATTTCTTGTTTCGATTCTTTAACTCTATCGTGGGTCGCTAGGTCAACGCAACAGTGGGTCACCCGTTATGGAGATTTTTGGTTTCTACATCTGGATATTTTTGGTACGATTCTAGAGATTTTTAGTCTAGCTTTGGGAATTTGTGGTTGTCTGTAGAGATTTCGATTTGATTTGCATGAAGACTGAAACCATTGTCACCATCTCTCTATCATCCTTAATTCCACCAAACTAAGGTGCAGCATTTCAGGCCATCTTTACCATAAAATTACTGCCATGCTTTTTTAAGGGCAGCAACCAATATGCACATATGAGCAACCACATCTTCACAACTATGCTCTATCTTACTTCAACCAACTGGTAAACCATTTTAGCAGCAACAAACATTGTTCACATGCATTTCCCTAATAGTTTAAGAAACCATGCATACAATTTATATCCATTTTGTGGTGCTAAAATTAATCATCAACCATGGATAGAATATAACTACCAAAGGTATAAAGCCATAGGCTATATGACTGGTATTGACTGGTTTTAATTGCAACTACTCAGAAGGGGATTCAATATGTGTGTTAGTATACCCAGTTCATGTTTAATTGACCTAACAGCAGCCACACAATAAAGCAACTAATTTCACCAGCAATAACTGGACCATACACAAGTTTCTAACTCAATAAAAGTGAATGCACCACTCCTTGTAATTAGAAATGACAACAAAACATTTATCAACATTGTTCAATACTGATAAATTGTAATTACCATGCAAGATTATATAACCTACCATTTATTTATAGGATTAATTCATGATTAGTCTGTAAACAGCCACCAATAACTGCACAGTTATGCCAAGAAGCAAAAATGGTCTAAAATGACATTACCTATTTATGAACTTCCAGCTTTAACATCCAATCTCGAGTCGAACCATATATATTCAGATCACTGTATATTTGTAGAAGTCGATCAACTTTTATATGTTCACACAGCCACCAAGGTAGCAACCAACCCCAACTGAACCCCTCGAAACCTGTGATAAAAAACAGAATTTGTTATTCTTCTACATCTGATTTTGCATTACTACTTAAATGAAAATAGTTTAAAGTTAGATACTTACATGCATGAGTTGCCCCAACAAACCACCAAAATAATATTATCATGTGTCCCCCTATTAGTTTACAGGGACATGGATTTTACAGTACTCCATTTCACATCTATACAAAATACTCTATGGGTACTAAGATATATCACAAGCCCAATAGCTCTCACACCTGCTACTCCGCTAGCTCCCACAAAAAATTATGTCTAACCTCCCACACCTATTAACAAAACCCATCCACTATATTAACCCCAAAAATTTCCAATAAATGTTACTTTTTTTTTTTAACATTTGGTCACTGAGTCTCCCCTTGAGACTCTCCCGCTGACTGCTGTTTAGCCGACAACCACCTCAAGATTTTGTTAGTTTCAAGTTACCTCTCCATCATTTTAATCATATCTCCTTTCATAACCTCTACAGTTGTCTTGTGATACTCAGCGTCTTTCTGATGTCATTCCACTAAGGCAGCGTATTCTTTATCCCGTTGATGGTCATGTTCTCTTGTTGACTCTAGGATGACCATTTCACCCAGGCCTCTTGCATAGCCAGCTCTATGCTCGAGTACCTCCCTAAATATAGCTGCCACTGCCTCTTCCGTAAATTCTTCAGGTTCCAACCCATTCATTTTTTCAACCATCTCTTTCTGCACATACACACAAGTCTGTTATATGGGGGATTGATCCCTTGCTGGAAAATCACATCTATTAACCAAGCATTAGCAACAAGTTCAGCTCTAGCTTACATTTCTAATTGGACTGAAAAGTAGAATGACTCACATGAATATTTTCTGTTTCAATAGTCATGAATTGATTCCTCTTCTTCGACTAGCAAACATCTTCGTAGAACTCCACCAAGTTGACCCCTTTAGAAAGCTATATGTCGAAAAAAAATATGGTCATCGCAAAACAATTCATGTTGGCCAAAAACATTACCTAAACAAATTTTGGATGCCTTAATCAACCCCAACTGAAACAGCCTCATCTAAATTTTTGTAGCTCTATAAATTGTCAACTTAATGCCCATATAACAACAGTGTACTGAATTGGTTTAGCTTGTCACCAAGTCCAATGTATTAACAAACCACAATGCACCTTCGGTAATTTCCAACCTTGACATGCATGACTGGCTAGTGAAAATGGACTTGTGTCCCATTAACATGCTACTCAGAAATTGATATACAATATATACTAGCATTGCCATCCAATGCAGCTCATGATTATGCACAACAGTTTATGCCATACAATAATTTGCTAATTTTTCATGTTAAGAAATATACCCAGCCTATGTGTATATTTTTTAAAGATCACAAATCTTATACCTTTTCCTCTAGAATCCTTGCGAACGATTTCCTCCCTACTGTATGATTGATGTTGCGCTTTTTGCGATTCTCTCTATTTTGGTTGGATATTTTCTGCACACAACAAGCCAATGTCATGAAATATGGTTAACATGAATTCATTCCTTCAATGCCTATGTCTAATACAAGAATAGAAAAAATGGAAACGATTGAAGACATTAGAATACATACCTTGAATGAATCACTTCCCCACCTATCACATAGTTTAGCCCATACTATTGGGTCGACCAAGATTGACCTGGATGCCAATGCCTCCTCATGGCTACCATATGAAAGATACTTTTTGTGCAAGCCATGGTGAAAAGCATTAAAAAGCTTACGCAATGCTTTCGTAATTGCCATTTGATGATTATAAAGATCCCAATCCAATTCGAAGTTACCCTACACATATGGTAATTGTTAATGTCATTTTCATATTGCCATACTATAGTGGAATTTTAAATAACATGAGTAAATGGCTTACTCGGACTCGCTCAATCAACTCGTCATTCTCGGCCTTGGGTACATCGGTCCATTGTCGATAACTCATGTCCACATTATGTTTCAATATCCAGGTGATTCGCGTCGTAAACATCTCGGCATTTTCATAACATGGGGCCATCTCTCCATCGTCGTTTATTTTCAGAGGTATTTTACCGTGCTTTTGAAGTTTGTCGAACTCAATGCACTTCGCAGGTCCCCATCCAGGTTTCTTCTGTTTGACTGGCTCCATTACAGGCATTGTGGTGGGCTTCGCTAAAAACTAAACAATCAGATAAACACATTATCCTGTTAAGGAGTATGTAATCTTGGCCTACTCCACATATCCTTGTTCACAATTAGCAACTTTTCAAAAGATTGGCAAATCATTTAGCCTACCAATATTGTCTCTCTGACTCTCAGGTCCCGGCCTTGGATTTGGATGTGGAGAACCCGCATCACTTGGAGGTTTGGTAGAGTCATCGTCACTTGGCTCATCAGGGTCTCTAGGGGTTTGTGAATTTATAGGGGGTCGACGTGGTCGGCCTATAAATGCGTAAGGTTCAGGTCGTCGTCGTACAAAAGGATCCCATCCTCTCCCCCTTCCTCAGACACTTTATGCCATCAACTCTCTTGAAATTCCATCGCACTTGACAGTGTATCAGCAATTATAGGTGTTGGACAGGGTTGAAAAGCACATTAGAACATAATATGACAATATCATGAGGCATATTCATGCAATGATGATTACTGGAACCTCACTAAATAACAACCCACATAACTTCAAGTACTACTTTTCTAGCATATTGCTTAGTAGTAAAATATTACCACAACACATACATGAAATAATAACACAATCCATTGCAGTCATCCTCCTATATTATGCTAACTATTAAGCTTACTAGAACTTGTAATAAAGATACATGTGTTGCAGCAAACAATTAGTGACTATTTGAGTGTGCGATGAGCTTTAAATGACCAAATTTTACCTCTTGTGTTGCTGCTCCTCATGAAGACTCTACTCCAGATTGAGACTGCCAGGCTATAATATGCAGAAACAGTATACTCTCCACCAACACTTTTGGCAAGTTAATGTGTCAGTTATCCATTCAAATGACTATGATAGTATAAAGCAGAAAAATAAGCATGCACGTATTTTGCCTGACATGGTCTATTGCCCATTAATTGTTGCAAAATTTAACTAATTAGCAGGATACCAAAGGTATACTAAAGCAAAATCACCACGTCTAGCTTACTTCATGCCCACTTCAAACATTAACTGTCACCCATACCCTACATAAACAGTCCAGCTAAGTCAACTATGTGCTTTTCTTGTCCCCCCAGGCCATTAATGTTAAGTATTACTCTCTCATAATTACTCTAAAGTGAGGTTCCACCATAGTCTCTCAACGATAAACTATAATGCCTTGAAACAATTAATGAGGTAATTTCATCCAAGTTTTCTGGGCATGCATGCAGTTGTTCAGTTTATTTATTCCTTGCCACTATGTTCCAACTAGCATATTAGTGATGTAAATTTTTTCCCCTTTCCCCATCCTCCTCCTGTGGCTATATTGATAGGTTGGTAGTGTACTTAAAGCTAACACAAAACCAAAAGGAGGATGTGGTGCAAACTAGACTATGGTGCAGGAAGTTGCACCCTTTAAATCGAAAGTTGGATTCCTTTAAACCGATTGCTTCACTCCAGCACAAATGTCTCTCTACATCATTTATGCATCTACGTTCACTGATCTTGTAGGTAATCTAGATGTTGCATTCTGTCCTACAGTTGGTCTGCAGACAGTAGGCTTCTTTTGAGTGGCAGTAAAGATTCCACACTCAAGGTAACTTCTAAAACTGTTACTCTTTCTTCTGGTAGTTGCAAGTCTTGAATTGACTAAGAGCTTTTGGCTCCTCAAGGTGTTGGAAAAATAGTTCTAAAGTTGGGCATTACATAAACAAGAATAGATGTATAGGGATTATGCATTGTCAAAAAATGGTGTCGTGGAAATGTATATAATGCCATCTCTTTAAGATTTGAAGAGATCGCAGAATGCTATGCACTGCCATAAGGTTTGTTTTATAGCCTCTGACTGAGTTTGTACTTTGAGATTGTGATTGAGTTTGTAATCACGAATAACTTCTTCTGTACCAATAAATGAAGTACCCCAGCACCTACGACTTGGAGAATGAACAAATTGTAGTCGATTATGTATGAATAAATTTTTGAATTTGTGTAAACACTACTAAAAAGCATGTATATGTAGATGTGGACCTCAGTTGATGTGGTGCTAATTTTTTTGCCAAGGATGAGCATATACATGACCTTTGATTGAAATTTATTAAAATTGTCTAGCTATGGGATATCTGGGCACAAAAGTTGAGACAAGACCTTCCAGGTCATGTAGATGAGGTATCTTCTATGTCTAAAAAAAAGGTCTTTCATATCTTATTCTGAATTTTAAATTGACATGTTGGTTACTGCTTTTGAAAAGGTTTATGCTGTTGATTGGAGTCCAGATGGTGAAAAGGTAGATTCAGGTGGTAAAGATAGAGTATTGAAGCTATGGATGAGTTAAATTGACCGAACCCCAATACGTAATTGATCGGTGTGCAACTATTGCGATAGCTATCAGATACCATATAGTGTTTTTGCACTACTTGAAGTGATAAGATTTTATTAATAACCGCTCACTCTCTCACTATCACAAGTTGATGCCATCTCCCGCAATGATGCACATTAATGATGGTTCTTAAAACTATTTTTTCCAACATGCTAAGAGATGCACTATTCTGGAAGGCATCACTCACTCTAGTCCCACATAAGCCAAAAATGGTGTTTCATACACTAACTATCTCGCAAGGAAAGAGAAGTGAACGATTAAAATCTTTATGATTGGTCCTCTATTTAAAAACGACACATTTAGACTTAAGTTTCAACATGGATAGATAATCTCAAAATAAATTGTGAAATGGCATAAAATGCATACAAGTAATTTGAAGTAATTTTGCTTCCAGAAAATATAACTTTGAAAATTTGTCCTTGTTGCAGTTGGAGTTTCAGTACAGTTATTGTGCACTTGTTTTGATCGTTTGCCTTGTTTCATTGTTTCCAACTCTAGGATCGTCTCACCCTTGTGTCCAAAGTTTCGCAATTACTTTAAGAACAATGAAGCTTCCTTGTAATTCAAAATGGGCAACGTGAAGTAGTTTCATAGCCATAAAAACTTACAGTTGCTCTTAGTCCATGACTCTCTTGCCCTCAAGTTTGTGAAGTACCATTTGTTAAATCAATACTGGCTTATTGGCATTAATATTACTTAATAATAAAAAACAGAGATTTTAGTATATAGTAACTAAAACAATTTCAATACTATCATAGGAAATATACTCGAAAATGCATAAATATTATGTTTGAAAAGCAAAAGTGTAGAAGTTACACTTGCTTTATGAAATCATTATTATGAAATGCATTCTGCAATATTGCAAAAATAGGCAGTCCAGCTGATGCCAGTGATGTTTGAAACGTAAAAATTGAAGGGTAGGCAAAGTTTATTTATAACAACTTAGCATGAGTTGCCTATGCGCTATGAATCAGATATTGAAGAAGTTACTCGCCCTCAAGCTTTCAAAAGTGTCCTTTAAAGTCACCTCCACAGGAGTGAAGTTAAGGCCTAAACTTTCTGCTCTCTCCCTGGATACCATGTAGGATGATGCAAAAGGATGGTCATCTCCGCATCTACAACATAAAAAGTGTAGGTCAATTTGTGTCTGAATTCTATTACAGCGGTAGTAGCTGTTATATGTTATAGAACACACTATCTAATTAACAGGTTGCATAAACCAAGTACAAAAGCTTCAAAACCGTCGGTTTGAGGTAAATGGCCGTTTAGAAAAGAGTTATAGTTATCTTTTTGTCCTGTAAGCATGTATGACATAGTAAATCTTGAATGTGTAACCAGTGTGAATCGAAAATTGACAAGTTGATGCTAGTATTGGATATATGGATACATCGCTTACTTTTCAGGAATGTTTATATCAGGGAAGAGTTCATGCATAAGCTTCACAAACTCAAAAAATTGGAGAACTCTTCCAACTAAACAATATCTTCCACTGGCTGATGGATTCTCGAAGGCTAGTATATGTGCATTAGCAACATCTCTAACATCAACCCATCTGGGAGACATAAATGGAATACTTTCAGCACCTGCATAAGAGAAATGTCAACTGCTTGCATCACAAAAGATTGTGCCTTTTAGAAGAGGGAATCAGGCAGACACCACTTTCTGGGAAAAACTAAGACGTTTTTAAAGATTATCAGCCGTATAGTTTCCAAAATTACCTTCAAAGGAAATGCATTTAGATCTTGATAACTTTCAATTTTTTGAAACATCCCTAAAGAATGAAATTACCATTGAATTATGATTCCTTCTTTGTAAAAGAAAAAAAAAAATCTTTAAACCAATCCTTTATAACTTTTACAAACAGTCCGAAGCAAAGTTGCATGCCACATAGTCGTTGCAAGAGTTCCATCATAATGAAGAAGACAAGTAATTCCAATAGATGTGTATAAGTACTAAAAATCGTTCAAGATGAAATTTGTAAGATTTATTTAGTATTAAGTTGATATAATTGGGATGTTATGCAGTGAGATAAACCATCTGGTGATCGACTTTTCAATTTTTTTTTATTTATTTTATTTTATTTATTTGCTTATTTTTTTTCCTGCATGTAATACCTGTAGTAGAAGCTACACCCATATTTTCTGCCTTTCTGTCAAGGCTGTGGGTGAGCATAAGTTAGGTCTTGCCATCTTTACCTTGACCTTCCATATGAAGCACCTTAAGAATGAGCAGTCATCTATTCCCATGTAATTGTTATAGTTTCAAATAACTCAGGGATTTGTACATAATAAGATTCAATATATTACTTCTAATGACAAATTTAAATCGTTTGGGAAAAATAAAGATGGATGAAGGGATGATAGCATGATGAGGATGCTACACTGGAGTACTCAGAATTCAGGAAAACAACATGAGTTCACGAATCGAGAGTAAGCAACATGGAAGGAAACGGCAGGCCACCCCTTTCATTAAAAGTACTGAAATAATAACTGATTTATTTTGGCAAATAGTTACTAATAGTTTGAGTAAGAGCTGCATTTGGATACAGACAACCACTATAGGAATAAACGTATCATGCATGCTATTGCTATTAATCCTGCTATTTAGCATATTCATTTTATTGCTCCCACTCAACTATATAGAACTTTTCACATGGTTCTTTCCAGCAAAAGAAAGTGACCCAGCACAAAACAAAATGCATGCAAATTTTCTTTTCGAGGTTTCTGCAGCGAGATGTGCTATCCTATGAACTATGAGAAGAAGAATAGAAAGTAAATAACAAATTAAATATTTACCCACACAATTCCAATTGAGAAACGTTTTAGTCACAAAGAAATCCCACAAAGTAAATCCAAAAACTTATGTGAGTTGATGTGATCTGTTAGATTATAAATATACTTTTATTTTTAAAGTATATCTAACGTATCATATGAAGACATTACAAATAATTGCATACACCTCAAAACAGGTTGCCAGAGAGTCAAACTTAAATAGGTTAGACGCATGGCAAACACTTTCCACCAATTAATAAGCACAAGTATTTGTTACTATTCAAATAGAAAGTTAACCGATCAAAAACAATATTCAAATAGAAAGGTAAACAATAATTTCACGGGCCGGATAATACCTTTCGCAAGTTTGAGAAATGGCTCCAAACTTGTATTGATAATTGGCTGTAAAAGGGGACCACTCACCCACCCAGGATGCATTGCTACCATGTCAATTCCATTTTCTTTGGAAAATTCCCAAGCAGCCTTCTCTGCCAAGGTCTTTGAAAGCATATACCAAAGCTGAAGAAAGCAATTATTTTTAGGAGACAGAAAATTTGTGTGGCTGCAATATAATTAGCCACTATCTAAGACTGCTGCTGATAAATAATATATGTTACACAACTAAACCGAATACAAAACATTTGAACACCATATTTACTAACGCAAATACGAGGAGGCATGGAAGGCATGCTTCCGATAAAATTCTTCCATGCCCCCTGGCCCCAGGGCAGTGGGGGCAGAATATTTAGGGCATATACCACTGCTTTACTTTTATCCTTTTTCCCTCAATACAAGCTTCTAGAAGCCAATAGAGAATTGGATGTTCAAATTAAGATTCTGCCATAGCCAACACTTGGCTCCAGTTCAGGGGCAATGGTTCACTTAATCATTCAAATATAGTGACAGAGACACAGAGCATAAATAAGTTTTAATGGAAAACAATATGTTCTTCAAAGCTATCAATAACAGTTTGATGCAAT
This sequence comes from Carya illinoinensis, assembly GCF_018687715.1. Classification (NCBI taxonomy): domain Eukaryota; kingdom Viridiplantae; phylum Streptophyta; class Magnoliopsida; order Fagales; family Juglandaceae; genus Carya; species Carya illinoinensis. The sequence continues at coordinate 25,348,283 of NC_056756.1, read as the reverse complement.
ATAATTAATACTAAAATTATTAAAAATAACAAGATGAAGCATAGAAAACAATGCAAAGTGTTTCAGACTCTAAAAATCCCAAATAATCTAATATTTACTGATGTGACATTTCAAATGGTTTTATACTTAAATGACCTAATTCATAGTTATTTAATACAAGATTCGATGACATGGCTTAACAGAAGCAAAGCTCCTGCTTCAAAAAACATATAGCTTTTCGATATGAATAAGGTCACCTTACAGGGCTACACCCACAGAAGATAGGAGATAAACGATCAAGAGGAAAAAGGAAACAAAAGAAGGAAATAACAGACTAACATATTGTCTGCACAAGATAACTTGTCCCAGGCTTGCCCTCATATACGTGCCATTATGGTTTAAGGGAGAAGCAGTCACAAAATCATTTTAAAGTCCTCATATGTAGCTTCAGCAAAGAACTTGAGAAAAAGATAATATGTAATAAGAAATTAGCATATATATGTGAACCTTCGATTCCTCACAAAAAGCTGGATCTGAAAACCAAGTCTCATCAACTAACACATCAGGAGTAAGGGGTTTTCCATTGTATACAACCGCTGCCATTGAAGATGTTATAACCACCCTTTTAACAGATGAAACTTTAGCACATGATCTAAGAACGTTAAGTGTTCCCTTCACAGCTGGCTCAATTAATTCAGCCTGAAAGGAATTATAAACAAAGGCATTTGAATTGGGTAAGTTGATAATGCACCAGTGCATTTAAATGTAAACTCTTGCAAAGTATCTGGACAGACTATGGCATTTTTCCATCTTAAATTTGAATGAGTTCAAAGAGATGCTAACAAAGACTTGCATGTGAACATTAGAGAAGATCTATTGGTAGTATTAATTGTAGATAAAAGATGTATCCAATAAATATCAACAAGCATATGTGAAAGCCCAAGAGGGCAATTTCATCTGAATAAACCCATGAAAGAATAAAGTCACATCATGGACTAATTCAGATTATAAGGGGACTTGAAATTCATCCACTTTTGGTAAACAGCTAAGCATTATACGACCCATTGGGATAATACATGACATTTGCATTGGTTCAATTAGCATGAAACAGAACGAACCTGAGGATTGTTGGCACTGAGATAAACAGGAGTGGCTGTATGAAAAACGCCCTCACATCCATCAACCAGGGAATCAAACGATCCTTCTTCCAGTAAGTCTGCTTTAAACAAATGAAGTCTTTCCTTAGCTCCATCCAGCATAAGCAAGTGTTCTGTCTTCTTTGGGTCATCTGTGGCACATATTTAAAGTTGAACCCATAAAATGTCTACATATAGTGCATCCTTTCAGGGGGGAAAATCATCCATTTAGTTAAAGTATTATTCGATCAGTCAAAGTATGGATTAGAGATATGGCTTGCAAAATGAAAAAATTCCAGCGTATGGGTGGAGAGGATAGAGAGGTCATGGAGCGGCTCGCATGTCTGATTATTCCTATTTCTTCAAAACCTATTAAATTAATTGCATGGAGTCCTCCGGACAGAGGAAGAATAAAGCTCAATGTGGATGGAGGTTTTTGCGGGAATCCGGGTGAGGCTGGGGGTGGGGGCATTCTTCGGGATTATAATGGCGACGTCATTGGGGGCTTTGCGCATACATATGATCATGCCACCAATACCTTTGCTGAATGTAAAGCTTTGTATGATGGACTTCGGTTATGTTGGCAATTAAATTTACGGGATGTGTTGGTAGAATCAGACTCTGTAGTTATTGTTGGTTGGTTAGCATCTGGGATATGCAAGTTTTGGTTCCTTTGGGATTTTTGGGAGGAAGTACAAAGCATGGTACGTGAGCTCAATGTTTGTTTTCGCCATAAATATAGAGAAGCCAATATGGTGGCAAATTTTTTGGCAAAGCAGGGATCGCAAGGTTTGATGTCGGATTTTTATGATGCGTCTTCCATTCATGGGCAGATTTGGGGTTTAATTCGATTAGATAAAATTGGCTGGTCATATTTGAGACGGTGATCTGTGACGTTTTATTTTAGCTTTTGATTTTTTGGCACTTGAGTGTTGGTTGTACATTTTTGTTAAAATTTTTCGATGGCCTTTGAGATTGTTCCCATGGTATTCTTCCGCCATACTTTGAGGGTTTTTTTTTTTTTTAATATATCCATTTAGCATTACCAATATTCATATCTTTCCCTTCTTAAACATCAAGTTTATGAGATCCTAAAGAAGTTTTAAAGCATCTAATTTTGAAAGCAAAAAATAATCTTTTCTTAGTGATTATAAGGAAGTTTGGGGCAAAGTGAACCGACAGTTGATCGAAGCTGTTCAACTACTTTATAAGACTACAAGAGTTGGTTCCAAGATACTCAAGAAGCTTTTAAAAAAACAGCAGAAAATATATGTAGTATTAGCCGTATCCCTCTCTCATGGCAAAGGAAAATCCTATACACTCCCAACTCAAGGAGCTCAAAATTAAAGAAAACATCGATTATAGAAGAAACCCTTATGTACTCTGACGAGAGAATCAGATAATATGTGATAATAGTTTTGAGTACTTACTTGGGTCACGAACAGAGGCATTGACAGTGTATCCGCGTTGGAGCAAGAGTTTCACCAGCCACGACGCAATGTATCCTGACGCTCCGGTTACGCACACGACCTTCTCTGCTCCACCACTCATTCTTTCTCCTTGGTACCTTTTCTGCACCACCACTTTTTCTGTCCCTCTTCGCACCGACTTCTTATAAAACACCATTTCCGTGTTTGTATCCGGACGCAAGCCATGACGCCATACAAACCTGCTCCAATTACATTTTGATTGACCACCTTGCCGTAAAACACAAATTTCTTCGAGTCTATCTATAAAAATATAAATATTCATGTTGCCGTCAACGAAGCGGTGTATCCGGACGCAAGCCATGATGCAACATTGCAACCAGTTCCACTTACATCGACCACCTTCCATAGATCACAAAATTTTCCCCAAATTACGTTCAATTCAATATCTTCCAACGATTGATACTTCTGCATACGTGATAAACACTTTTTTTTTTAATTTAATTTAAAAATCACAATTTGTCCTTTGAACCCATGAAAAAAATACAATTTTTAAAAAACATATGCTAACCTGCTTGGCGGAAGAAACTTCTCCGACCACAGATGGGGAAGAGAAGTTGGATTAATCATGTCTTCGGCATCACTTGGTAGCATGAATGCACCCCGATGGTGCCATCGTGGTCAATCCAAGTGCACCATTCGAGATATTTTCCACCGATGTCAGTCCTGGAATTCACCCGTTAGGGAGATTTTTGGTTTCTAGTTCTGGATATTTCTGGTATGATTCTAGAGATTTTTAGTCTAGCTTTGAAAATTTTTAGTTGTATGTAGAGATTTCGATTTGATTTGCATGAAGACTGCTTGTGTTTAATTTGATTTGTTGTAACTTGTAAGAGTAATTTAATGATCAGTTTGGATATATGGCTATGACATTTTAACCTAACACATGATGTCTCTTGCGGGAGCATTTTGCTCGGATTAACATATGTAATAAGGACATTTCAATCTAACACGACATACGTAGATGATGAGGTATCAAAACTGCGTAATTAAATTGTTAAAGTGATTAAATTGTTTAAATGATTAAATTATTTGATCAAAATGAATTAAATATTTAATTATATAGTAAATTATAATATTTGAATAAATTAATAAATTCTGATAATTTGGACTTGAAAATATTTATAATACAGTGCTTCATATAAAATTTAATATTTTAAATTTTACTACTCTCATATAGGAGTAATCTGGAAAATACACACAAAGTGCAGCACTAAAAAAAAAGAAAGATCAAAGCAGCGTATCACGTACGTTGGACGTGGAGCACGATCACGCCAATCACCAAACCTGCACAGTGGATCACGCAGAGACAAGCTGGGAGCCTGGGACGGCTGGGACGCAAGCTGCAGGAGGTATACACCGAAACACACTCTGGAAATGGAAGCAGAGCACGGACAGCAGAGGGGCACTCGCCCGAAGCAGGAGCACGATCTGGGACCTCAACGTAGAGCAGAAACCGGAAATCAGCAAGAGAGAGAGCAATCCACAAGTAAAAAAAAAAAGGCACGCTGGGCAGATTCACACAAAGAGGCATTTTCGATTTTCTACAAAATTTTTATTTCTTCATTTTATCTCTGTTTTTTGCTGTGTTACGGGGGGAAGACATCTGGATTAATGGGGGGAATCTTTCATGCGGCACTTTTCTTTTTGTTTTTATTCACTGGGTTCAGACGGCGAAGGGGCTTGTTATGGACCTTGTTGTATAGAGGATAGAATAGGGAATTTGTACAAACTGTGTACAGCTTGTGTTGTATGTTGATTGTAAATTCTGGATATTAAAAATATAAGTGAATGCTATAGAAATGGAAATGAAGGATGCAGGGAAGATGTTTGATAGAAATGCTCATAGAGCCATACATATTATTGAGGAAGTCTTCGAGAGCCTTCCAACCTCCATACGTGGATTCAAATCCAAAATAATTGTCTAGAATGAAGTTCCACTGCCTCCTGCACTCTCTCAAATGCTCTCTGACATAACAACCCTCTCCAATAAGAAGATAACACATACACATGAAAATAACGACTACAGACTGTAAATAAAAGTAACTAAAAGCTGAAAAAAATGCACATTAAACTAAACGGTGCGCTTCAAGTCCTCTCAAACGGTGCGCTTCGAGTTTCTTTGACTTCATTTCTTCAACTAGCTCGCATAATCCACAAGCTACGGTAAGTCATCCTCTTCCCGACAGCCACTTCTTCCCTTTCAACCCTTCCACTAACAGAGATCATAACAATCTCTCCCCTTTAAAAGACATTACCTACAAGGTGGGGGTAGAGTTCCTGTATCTTCCTCAACAATTCTCAACTGTTATCTTCAGTTGGTGCCCCAACCCATTTAATTAGGACTTCGGTGACAGCCCTAGGACCTTGTCTCTTCATCTGGCATTCTACTACAGCTTCTAGTTCTGGTTGAATTTCTCCTTGAGTGTTGATGGGTGGTAAGGAAGGTAAGGTACGAATCTGGACTCCAAGCTTCCGCTTGAGGCAGGAAACATGAAACATGAGATGAATTCGGGCCTCAGGTGGTAATTCAAGACGGTATGCCACCTTTCCCAGTCGTTGGACCACCTTGAAAGGTCCAAAGAACCTCGATGATAGCTTCATGTTGTGACGGGCTACGACGGTCCTCTGGCGGTAGGGCGTCAAGCGGAGGTAAACCCAGTCTCCCACCTCAAATTCACTCTCTGTTCTTATTTTATCTGCATAAAGTTTCATTCTTTGTTGTGCAAATTCGAGATTAGCCTTGAGTAGTGCCTTGATTTGTTCTCTGGTTCTAAGATGTTGATCCCAGCTTCATTTGTGCATGTTCCTGATACGTAAACCATAAGCTTAGGAGGAATATATCCATACAATGCCTCGAATGGGGACATTTTGGATGATGTGTGGTAAGAGGTATTGTACCACCATTCTGCCCTAGGTAGCCATTGAACCCAAATCATGGGTTTCAACCCGGCATAATACCTCAAATAGCCCTCCAAGGTCTTGTTAAGGGCCTCAGTTTGGCCGTCTGTTTCAGGATGGTAAGCCAAACTATACTTCAGTGTTGACCCCTGTAATTCAAACAAATTCTTCCAAAATGAACTTAGGAAGGTTGGGACTCTATCCGAGATTATGGCCTTGGGAAGACCATGTGTGATACTCCGTTTTTATGTGTATTTTCACTGAAGGAGTATTTAATTTAATTAATATATTGGTTATTTTATTTTAATTTATTGTATTTTAATTGTTTTTATTTTAGTTTGTTGTGGTGTTTAATTTATTTTAGTCGTTTTATAGTTTTTAAATTTGTTTTCGTCGGATCAGTTTTTAGACTCCGGAGGTGAGGATTGGACCTCATTTCTTTTCCTCCTCTTTTCTTTTTCTTTTCTCTTTTTCTTTTTCTCTTTTTCTTTTCTTTTTCCTTTCCTTCTTTTCTTCTTTCTTTCTTTTCTTTCTTCTTCTTTTTCCCCTCCTTCCCGCGTGCATGACCTCTGTCTCTCTCTCCCATCACTGTCCAGCTCCTCAGCCTAGACCTGCCACTGGTCGGCGACGTGGCCGGCACCACCCACCCAGAAAGTTCCCCCTCCGGTCGGTGAACCTCCCCACCAAAAATCAGTCCCTCCCGTGCCGTCGTTAGCCACCTAGAGCCCATCTAAGCCGCGGCATTTTTAGCCATTTCCGGCGCCGTCGCTCCACCTCTGACCACCATCTTTTCATCACTTCATCCCCTACCTCTTGCCGTCCTAACTCGCCCATTTCCGGCCCTGATCCGTTGCCGGAGCAGCTCCCACGAGCTCAACTCCGATTTGCTCTTTTTTCGCTTCTACCGCCACCCACGACCAAAACTCACTTCCATTAGCTTCATAAATATCTCTAGGTCATTCCTTATCAATTTCAAGTCTTGGTTTGTCCCCATTCGAAAGTGGGTATTTTATAACCCACGGCCACGGTGTAAAATACACTGTTACGTTACTTTTTCTCTGCCGTTTGCAACGTCGTGATCCTTCGAAAATACCTTATAGCCCTGTAAGTATTTTCCAAACTCTATATTAGATTTAAATATATTATTGCTCTTACAATTATTTATTTGACTGGTTGGTTAATTCCGGACTAAGTCCGAGGAGTCGGGGGTCGGATGGATTGAGGACAGAGTTGTTTGATTTTGATGATATTGTGATTGGTTGGATGATTTGTATCTTGAGGTGTGCATTGCATGATGCATTCATGTGCATTTATTAAATTGAGAAAACTGACTTTATTTGTGTAAATAGATTTTCGGGTGCTTGTGTATCACAACCCCAAGTCGGGATGAGGTATTATCTCGGTGGAGCTCCTCTGGTCATTCGGGAGTGGATAATACTGAGTGACATCCCCTGAATTGTTGCTGGACGACGACCGGATCGCACGATATGGTAACGCTGTCGTGTCGACTCCGTAGTTCCTAGGCTGGCGGGGACTAGAGGATGGCCTGGTCCAGGTACGAGCTGGGCGCGAGAACTAGGTATCGCTCGTTTAGGTGTCACATGCGTAATTGTTACCTGCGGTGTGACACATGAGCCAGAGTGTGCGGATGATTCCTAGGAGAGATCATGGTGCATGCAATAATTGGATCGGGTTTTTGGATATTGGATATGTGCCATTTTCTGGGAAAATGGCGAGGTTATGTTTGAGGCTTTGTGATCAATTTTCTGGAAAAATGGTAGTTTCTTGTTTTGGGCCATTATCTGGGATAATGGCAAGGACTGATTTTAAAACGTTATGTTTTGGGCCAAAATGGGATTTTGACATGCGTGGAAAAATGTGGTTTTATAAATTATGTGCATTTGCATTCTTTCATGAATATTGTTTGAGTTTAATATGTTTTTATCTTGTGGCGTTTGGATCTTTACTTACCTGCGGCACCATTTTAGTACCATAGATTTTGATGCAGAGGTCGAGGAGGAGGAGGAGGCTGAGCCCGAGAAGGCAGCTCCGCCGAAGTATTAATTTGGAGTTTATGCTTTGTAGTTTGGTGTTGAAACAATATTTGTGGCTTGTAATATTTATTATGTATGTTTTGAACGGGTTTGTATTAAATAAAGAAAAATTATGGTACTTAGTTATGAGACTTTTGTTATCCGCTGCGTGTTTTTATTTGCACAATTGTTGCATATATACACACTTGGCACTTGGCGATAGGGTGGTGACCCGTGTTGTCATCATCCCAACGTCTTGATTTCTACATGTCCGTACGTAGGATTTGGGGGCGTCACAGGTGATATCAGAGCGGTTTGGCTCTGGGTAAAACCACATGTCCCGTAAGTGCAGTACCAAAAAGTTTTTAAAGTTGTGATTTGAAATTTATCTTAAGTAAAGTTTGCTATTTGATTTTTCTTATTTGATTTGAATTTATTTGAGTTAACTTGTTTGTATTTATTTATTTAGTTATGTTATTGCATGCTAGTATATTTTATTTTCTTGTTATGTGGTTTCGGTTTTAGTTTTGGTTTTATGCTGTTGGTTTTTTTCGTTTCTTAAAGGGGGTCAAAGGTTGTGTTGTGGCAGGAAAATGGTGAGGCCAAGAAAGTCTACTCAAGAGCCTCAGGACGATACACCGAGAGATGATACCATCACCCAAGCGCTAAGGCAAATGACCGAGTTCATGTAGCAAAATTTTAGGCTACAACAAGGAGGGCCTTGGCCACAACAAGGATGGCCTAGTGGAGTGGCGCAAGCTGGATGCACCTATGAGCGCTTCCTAGCGCATAAAACTCCACCCTTCACGGGAGAAGAGGATCCACTTCGGACTGAAAAGTGGGTCAGAGATTTATTTGGTCAGACAAGTGTGAGAGAAGTTTCCAATAATTGAAGAACAGATTGACAACTGCACCAGTGTTGGCACTTTCAGAATCGCACAGGCCATTTGTAGTTTTCAGCGATGCTTCTAAATTTGGATTGGGATGTGTCCTTATGCAGGAGGGACGGGTTATTGCTTATGCATCTCGTCAGCTAAAGGATCATGAGAAGAATTATCCGACGCACGATTTAGAATTGACTGCGATTGTTTTTGCTCTTAAGATCTGGTGGCACTTTTTGTATGGGGAAGTTTGCGAAGTATACACCGATCATAAGAGCTTGAAGCACTTGTTTTCCCAGAAGAATCTGAACATGAGGCAGAGGCGATGGCTAGAGTTAATCAGTGACTATCAGTGCGAGATCAAGTATCACCCGGGGAAGGCAAATATAGTTGCTGATGCTTTGAGTCGAAAGTCACACTTGGAAGATAAAGTCGAATCGTCAGGATTGGATTATTTACTTTTCAGGATGAGAAGACTCCTTATTGAAAGTTCACGGCAAGAGAAAGTGTTATCTTCAATTCTTGATATTCGAGTAGCTGATTTTGAGGAATTGAAGACTCTTCAAAGGAAGGACCCGAAGCTGTTGGATATCAGAAAAAGAGTCAGAAAATCTAGAGGGCCGTTGCATTATAGTATGGATAAAGATGGAATTCTTCGGTTCTGAGATTGTATAGTGGTCCCCAAAGATTCAGAATTCAAGGAGCGAATTACGGCAAAAGCTCATGTGGCCCCATATTCAATTCATCCTGGCAGTACGAAGATGTACCGAGACTTGAAGAAAAATTATTGGTGGGAAGGAATGAAGAAGGATATTTCTTTGTATATTGAAAGATGCCACACATGCCGTCAAGTCAAGGCCGAACATCAAAGACCACGGGTATGTTCCAACCCTTCTCTATTCCTGAGTGGAAGTGGGACAACATTACGATAGATTTTGTAGTGGGCTTACCAAGGACTCCTAGTGGAAAGAATTCGGTTTGGGTGATTGTTGACCGGTTAACTAAGAGTGCTAATTTCTTGCCTGTTAATAACACCGATTCCTTGGGTAAGTTGACTCACTTGTACGTAAAGGAAATAGTGCAGTTGCACGGCATACCGAAGAGTATTGTGTCGGATCGGGACCCAAGATTCACATCTCAGATTTGGAAAAGTTTGCAGGCAGCATTGGGTACTAAGTTGAAGTTTAGTACTGCATATCACCCTCAGACGAACGGCCAATCAGAGCGCACTATTCAGACCCTTGAAGATATGTTGCGAGCATGTATTATGAAATTTTAAGGGAGTTGGGAAAATCACTTGCCGCTCATAGAATTTGCTTATAATAATAGCTTCCATGCGTCCATTCAGATGGCTCCTTATGAAGCTCTTTATGGGAGGAAGTGCAAATCGCCATTGTGTTGGGATGAAGTTGGGGAGAATAAAATAGTTGGGCCCGAAATAATTCAAGAGATGCAAAATCAAGTCTGGATTATAAGGGATAAAATGGCGGTAGATCATTGTCATAAGGAGGAGAGAATTATCTTTTGAAGAAGGTGATTGGGTTTATCTCAAAGTCTCTCCCATGAAAAGAGTTAAGCGTTTTGGTAAAAGGAGGAAACTGAATCTGAGATATGTTGGTCCTTTTCAGATTTTGGAGAAGGTAGGATCCGTTGCTTATAGAATTGCTTTGCCAGAACATTTTGGGGAAATTCACGATGTCTTCCATGTATCATCCTTGAAGAAGAGTTTTGGACAACAAGAGCGTATTCAGTTGCAACCGGACCTCATTTATGAGGTTGTTCCTTCACAGATCATGGATTGGAAAGAGCAACAGTTGAGATCCAAGACGATACCTCTGGTAAAGGTGGCATGGGGAGATCCGTTAGCTCAAGATTTCTCTTGGGAGAGAGTAGCAGACATGAGAGAGCAGTACCCCTATTTGTTTGAGTAAATGACGGTACGTTTCTTAAACTTGGTTTCAGTGGAATCATATGGCTTGTTTCAAGTTAGTGTTTGATCTTGCAAATTTCGAGGATGAAATTTGTTTTTAAGGAGGGGAGGATGTGATACCCCATTTTTACGTGTATTTTCACTGAAGGAGTATTTTAATTTAATTAATATATTGTTTCTTTTATTTTAATTTATTGTATTTTAATTGGTTTTATTTTAGTTTGTTATGGTGTTTAATTTATTTTAGTCGTTTTATAGTTTTTAAATTTGTTTTCGTCGGATCAGTTTTTGGACTCCGGAGGTGAGAATTGGACCTCATTTCTTTTCCTCATCTTTTCTTTTTCTTTTCTCTTTTTCTTTTTCTCTTTTCCTTTTCTTTTTCCTTTCCTTCTTTTCTTCTTTCTTTCTTTTCTTTCTTCTTTTTCCTCTCCTTCTCGCGCGCACGACCTCTGTCTCTCTCTCCCGTCGCCGTCCAGCTCCTCAGCCCAGACTCGCTGCTCGCCGGCAATGTGGCTGGCACCACCCACCCAGAAAGTTCCCCCTCCGGCCGGTGAACCTCCCCACCAAAATCAGCCCCACCCATGCCGCCGTTAGCCACCTAGAGCCCATCTAAGCCGCGGCGTTTTTGGCCATTTCCGACGCCGTCGCTCCACCTCCGGCCACCATCTTTTCACCCCTTCATCCCCTACTCTTGCCATCCTAGCCCACCCATTTCTGGCCCCGATCCGTTGCCGGAGCAGCTCCCACGAGCTCAAATCCAATTTGCTCTTTTTTCACTTCCACCGCCATTTCCACCACCAGCCATGGCCAAAACTCACTTCCATTAGCTTCAAAAACATCTCTATGCCATTCCCTATCAATTTCAAGTCTTGGTTTGTCCCCGTTCAAAAGTGGGTATTTACAACCCACGGCCACAGTGTAAAATACACTGTTACATTACTTTTTCTCCGCCGTTTGCAACGTCGTGATCCTTCGAAAAATACCTTATAGCGTTGTAAGTATTTTCCAAACTCTATTTAGATTTAAATATATTATTGCTCTTACAATTATTTATTTGACTGGTTGGTTAATTCCAGACTGAGTCTGAGGAGTCGGGGGTCGGATGGATTGAGGACAGAGTTGTTTGGTTTTGATGATATTGTGATTGGTTGGATGATTTGTATCTTGAGGTGTGCATTGCATGATGCATTCATGTGCATTTATTAAATTGAGAAAAACTGGCTTTATTTGTGTAAATGGAGTTTTAGGTGCATGTGTATCACGACCCCAAGTCGGGATGGGGTATTATCTCGGTGGAGCTCCTTTGGTCACTTGGGAGTGGATAATACTAAGTGACATCCTCTAGGTTGTCACTGGGCGACGACCGGATCGCACGATACGGTAACGCTGTCATGTCGATTCCGTGGTTCCTAGGCTGACGGGGACTAAAGGATGGCCTGGTCTAGGTACGTGTTGGGCGCGAGAACTGAGCATCGCTCGTTTAGGTGTCGCATGCATAGTCATTACCTGCGGTGTGACACAGGATCCAGAGTGTGCAGATGATCCCTAGGTGAAATCATGGTGCATGCAATAATTGGATTGGGTTTTTGGATATTGGATACGGGCCATTTTCTGGAAAAATGGCGAGGTTATGTTTGAGGCTTTGTGATCCATTTTCTAGAAAAATGGTGGTTTATTGTTTTGGGCCAAAATGGAATTTTGGCGTGCGTGGAAAAATGTGGTTTTATAAATTATGTGTATTTGCATTCTTTCATGAATATTGTTTGAGTTTAATATGTTTTTATCTTGTGACGTTTGGATCTTTACTTACCTGCTGCACTATTTTGGTACCGTAGATTTTGATGCAGAGGTCGAGGAGGAGGAGGAGGCTGAACCCGAGGAGGCGGCTCCGCCGGAGTATTAATTTGGAGTTTATGCTTTGTAGTTTGGTGTTGAAACGATATTTGTGGCTTGTAATATTTATTATGTATGTTTTGAACGAGTTTGTATTAAACAAAGAAAAATTCTGGTACTTAGTTATGAGACTTTTGTTATCCGCTGAGTGTTTTTATTTGCACACTTGTTGCATATACACACACTTAGCACTTGGCGATAGGGTGGTGACCCGTGTTGTCATCATCCCGACGTCTCGATTTCCACGTGTTCGAATGTGGGATTTGGAGGCGTCATACCATGTAGGCGTCATACCATGTAGCTTGAACACCTCCTTAAAGAAAACTTGAGCTACTGTTGCTGTTGTATAGGGATGAGCTAGAGCCATATAATGGCCATACTTGGTAAATCTGTTCACCACTACTAAAATCACACTGAATCCCTGTGAGATTGGTAGGCCTTCTATAAAATCTAGGGAAATTTCTTCCCAAGCTCTCTCGGGTATAGGTAGTGGCTGGAGTAGCCCAAGAGAAAGTACATTTTCAGCCTTGTTGACTTGGCATGTATCACACTCGCGTACCACCCTTTTAATGTCTTTCTTCATACCCTTCCACCAAAAGTCTCTCTTGGCTCTCATGTAGGTCTTCAAATACCTCGAATGGCCTGCTTGGGGGTTCTCATGAACAAATTTCAGAACCTTCTCCTTGAATGGGGACTGGGGGTCAAGCATCACCCTTCCTTTTTTAAGTATTATTCCTTGCTGAACAGTAACTCCTCTAGGGATCTCTTCCTCAACCTGAAACTTAGACAATAATTGTTCTAGTTCCATGGAAGAGCCAACATACCCTCCAATTTTTCTGAGTTGTCCTCAATTTCTTGTCTTCTAGAAAGGGCATCTGCCACCTTGTTTTCCTTTCCTACTTTATACTCGATTCTAAAATCGTAACCCATTAATTTGGTGATCCATTTTTGCTAGGCCGTGGTTCCCACTTTCTGTTCCAGTAAGAATTTAAGGGCCTGCTGGTCTGTTTTAACGACAAATGCTTGGCCTAACAAATAAGGTCGCCATTTTTGAACTGTTGTAACCAAGGCCAACAGCTCGTTTTCAGAGGTGGAGAGGTCTAGCGCCTTCCCCTTTAAAGCCTTACTCAGGAAGGCTATTGGTTGTCCACACTACATCAATATGGCACCTAGGCCCCCGTAACTAGCATCACATTCAATCGTAAAAGGTTTAGAAAAATCTGGTAATCTGAGTACTAGTGGTGCTGTCACTGCATATTTCAGCTTTTGAAAAGCCCGTGCTGCCTATTCATTCCATACGAATGCATTTTTTTTAAAGGTCAGTCAATGGGATTGCAATGAGCCCATACCCATGTATAAATTTGCGAAAATACCCTGTTAACCCTAAGAAGCCTCTTAAGGACTTAGTGTTCTTTAGGGTAGGCCACTCCACCATGGCTGCCAACTTCTTAGGATCTGCCTTAACTCCTTTTCTTGTCACAATGTGACCCAAATACTCCACCTTCGTCATCCCAAATTGACACTTAGACCTCTTAGCAAACAATTGATGATGTGCGAGAACTTCCAGCACCTGTTTAACATGCCCAATGTGTTCTTCCCAGCTGCAACTATAAACTAGGATGTCATCGAAAAATACCAGTACAAATAGACATAGGAAAGGTTTGAAAATTGCATTCATCAAGCCTTGAAATGTTGACGGTGCGTTGGTAAGGCCAAAGGGCATGACCAATAATTCGTAGTGGCCTTCATGAGTTCATCAGGCAATTTTGGGAATATCCTCCGGTACCACTCGAATTTGATGATATTCGGACCTAAGGTCCAACTTTGAGAACACTTATGCCCCATGTCACTCATCCAAAAGTTCATCAATGATAGGAATGGGGAACTTATCTTTCACTGTTTCCTAGTTCAAGGCCCTATAATCCACACATAGGCGCCAACTCCCGTCAGATTTTCTAACCAAGAGTACAGGGGATGAGAAAGAGCTGAAACTGGGCCTTATTACCCCTGTTTTAAGAAGCTCCATCACTATCTTTTCAATTTCTGCCTTATGGTAATACGGGTATCTGTAGGGACGAGTAGAGATTGGACTGGTGCCTTCCTTCAAAACAATTCGATGGTCATGATCCCTCGTAGGGGGTAGCCCCACTGGTTCTTGAAAGAGTGACTCAAACTATAACAACAATTGGTCAATTTCTGGGCATTGTTTGCTGTGTATTTCCTACACTTCATGAGAAATTAATTGCAGCAGTATAGCCTTGCCTTTTGTAAAGCTACTCAACTCCATTTTACTTCCTTCTACAAAGGAAGTCCCTGTTGGCTTTAACCCCGTTAGAGAAATGCCATGTGTAAGTTAGAGAAATCCCATGTGATGGGACCTAAGGTTTCCAGCCATTGTACCCCTAGGATAGCATCACACCCCGCTAATGGTAAAATACAATAAGAGGGGCTGAATTGAGACCCCTGGACTTTGGTAGCCACACTATTATAGCTTCCTTGGCTATGTATGACAGCCCCATTAGCTATCCTAACCTTCACTTGTTCCCCCCTCGTTAAGGGTATATGATTCTTTCTAACAATGAAAGGATCAAGAAAGTTGTGGGTACTTCCCGAAGCCACCAAAATCACAGCCATACCAGTCACAATTTTCCCATACAACCTCATAGTGTTATGACAAGGAGTGCCCGTTATAGCATTAAGGGAAATTTCAGGCTTACCTTCGGATACCGAGGTTAATGCTACCTCGCTGGAATCATAGAACACGTCGTCCACCTTATCATCCTACACATTCTCCTCTGCAAACATGAAGTAAACCTTTGGGATTTTGCATATGTGCTTAGGATTCCACTTTTCGTCACAATGCCAGCATAATCCACACTTCTGCTTCTCATCCATTTGAGTTGAGTAGACTTTCTTGGGTTGGGGTGAATATTTCTGGCCTTTATTGGAAATGTTGGTAGTTTGTATGTTTTGCACTCTCGTATTACTAAATGGAGTGTAGCTCCTTTCTGCTGTTGTAGGTACCATTTCACCCCAACCTCTTGCAAATTTTTTGATATTAACCGCATATTCCTCTTGAATTTTTGCCAGGCCAAAGGTTGCCCCCAGATTCAAAGGATTCAGCATCTTAATGGGAAGCCAAATTTCATCTTTCAACCCACCTAGAAAGCAACTCAGCTTATGTGGGTCAGTAAGCCCTCTGAGCCGATTAGTCAATGCTTCAAATTGGGTTGTATAAACAGCAACCGTTGAGCTTTGTTTGAACTTGGTGAGTGCCTTCATCGGGTCTTCGTAAACGGTTGGGCCAAAGCGAGTAAGTAAGCCATGGGTGAAAGTCTCACATGAAGTAATTTGGCCACTCTCAAGGGCTACTTGGTACCAAGATAAGGCATCCCCTTCCATGTGATAAGATGACATAAGAAGGCGTTGAGCTGGTGGAGTTTGATGAAAATTAAAGTACTGCTTGGCCTTAAAAATCCATGCAGTTGGGTCCATTCCAGAAAAATGGGGAAAATCTAATTTCACTCCTCTGTTGGGGTTTCTGCACTGGTCATTGGTTTCCAGTTCAAGGTCCACGTTGTTGTTGCACTGCAGGTTCAAATTGGTGGCCATGTTGCGAACCAGAGCAGCAAGTTGAAGAACTTCTTCATGGAGAGTTTGGAAACGAGCATCTTGTGCTTCATTCCAGCGGTATTGTGCATCCTGCCTGAGGACAAGCTCTTGATGTTTGGTTCGAGTATTGTCAGCCATGGAGAATTGGAAGGCTTGTGATACCACTTGTTATGGACCTTGTTGTATAAAGGATAGAATAGGGAATTTGTATAAATTGTGTACATCTTGTGTTGTATGTTGATTGTAAATTCTGGGTATTAAAAATATAACAGAAAGCTATAGAAATGGAAATGAAGGACGCAGGGAAGATGTTTGATAGAAATGCTCATAGAGCCATACGTATTACTAAGGAAGTCTTCGAGGGCCTTCCAACCTCCATACACTGATTCAAATCCAAAATAATTGTCCAGAATGAAGTTCCACTACCTCCTGCACTCTCTCAAATGCTCTCTGACATAACAACCCTCTCCAATAAGAAGATAACATGTACACATGAAAATAACGACTACAGAGTGTAAATAAAAGTAACTAAAAGTTGAAATAAATGCACATTAAACTAAACGGTGCGCTTCAAGTCCTCTCCAAACAGTGCGCTTTGAGTTCCCTTGACTTCATTTCTTCAACCAGCTTGCATAATCCTCCAGCTACGGTGAGTCATCCTCTTCCCGATAGCCACTTCCTCCCTTTCAACCCTTCCACTAATAGAGATCATAACAGGGCTCTCTGGTCTCTCTCGGTTTTTATTTTTTTCTTTGTGTGTTTCTAGAATTGATTCATTCGACATTATTATTTTTCGGCGGGTGGGCTTCCTGGAGAGGTGTTCTTCGGTTATTTTTCTTTTGTTTATTTCCCCTCTCCTTTTTATTTTACTTCAATTTTCGGTAAACTCACAAATATTTAAAGACAACATCCATTTTAACATATTAAACTACATTTCTAAGCCTAGGTTTTGGGAAGTAACCCAGATTTAGATTAAAGTTGATTACTCATACTTCATCCATTGATTTCTTTTTCATACTCTATTGCTTTGTGAAACAAGTTATATTTGTGAAAGTTTGGAATTCTTCTTTCTAATCTTGATTTGTTGTTGATGTGAAGCACAACTAATGCTTGATTGTGACATAAGACTTCATAGGTTTCTTTCATCTTACATTGACCAAACTTGTTTTGCAACTTAGTAGGAAATTTTGGATAAATTATAAACTGGACTTGAATTGTTTTAACTTCCAATCATTATCTCTTTGAATGAGTAAATGATTGAATAAAATGGAATGTGAGAAATATTCAATTCTAATTCATGCATTGGTGAAACCTGAAGCTTATATGTTTGATAAACTGTTTCTTAGAATCCCCTTTTGAAATCTCAAGTATTTTCAGTTTAGATTTTTGGCACTTTCTTTTTTCTTAAACTATTTTCTCTAGCATTTATTTCTTACTCATTTCTTTTAATCTTACAAGCATTCATAAAATTATTCTGTTAAAAAAAGTAGAGAAAAGATCCAAAGTATTCTTCATTAATACACTCCACATCAATACATAAATTCCATTTTCTGTTTCTTTTCTTAGTTGTGTAAGTAACCCATTTCATAAACACGCTCTTCACACAAACACAACTCATTATATACTTGCTCATCATGAACATTGGTGTCCCTGTAGAAATAACCTTGGAACTCATCCATAAATTGCTTTGATAGTTTCTACACTTGGAAGACAGATTTAGAAAGCCATCAAATTTTTGAGTGACTAAATTATATAATTTTAACACCTCATCAATAGACAGATATCTTTATCCAATTCATCACATGAATTCTTTACTAGGTAGAATGTAAAAGTTCTTTTATGACGGATAGAAATAAATAATAGATATTACTTAAAAAATAAATAAATTATAGATAAAGAAGTATAGATTCTGCTAAAAAAAAAAATAGAAATCCAACTCATAAATGGGTACATCAGATGTAAGTACTGTTGAACATGAAAGGAGTGCAGTCCAAAACACATGAAGAGCCCATTTTTTGTCTGATAAAGCCACCTCAGGAACACACTGGCTGTTGTAAGCATAGTGACATGTTCGTCGAGAATGTCCAACAAACTATCCTTGTAGTTTTTATGATATTTTGTACACGTATTTGATGGATTCGACTAGGGATATCAGTTCCTCTCCTCTTCTTTTCTTTCAATGTTCATGCGGGACCCATTCATGAAATAAAGAAAAGAAAGCAGCAAATGGCATGGGTCGAAGGCAGAATAGCAACATGGGCACTCGTTGCAGCAGCATGGGCAAAGCACGGAGACAGCAGTACATGGGGTCACCACTGCAGCATGGGCACGCACCAACGGAAGACAGCAGCTGGAACATTTTAGCTTTAGCATGGGTTGCAGATGGAAGCATGGATACAACAGCACACAGAGACTTCTTTGGATTTTGCTAATACGAATGGCCAGTGGTGGAGCCAATAATTGTTTTTAGGAGGGGCGACTTTTCTATTATATGACACATTTATATAAAATAAAAAGAGATTATTATTTTTTTTGATAGAAACAAACATCTTCATTTGACATAAATAATTATAGACATTTATGAAATCATAAGGTTTGAGAAAGAAAGTTTAGAATATAATCCCACCACATTTCAACATTCTCAACTCTCCAAACATTTCTAGCTAGCAAGCTGTTGAGCTGCCATATTGCCCTCTCTATACACGAGTAAAAAAACAACTTGTAAAGTAACTGCAGCACTTCAGTAAACAGATTACCAAGCATGGAATTTAACATATTATTTTGTTGCAAAGCTTGGACTAACATCAAACAATCGCTCTCAATCTCAATATGCGAAATTGCCATAGTGGAACACAGTTGCATTCCTCTGAAAACAACAATCAATTCAACTGCTTCTAGTTCATCCACCTCTAATTCAAGTTTAGAAGCAGCCATTACAATTTTTCCAGCTGAGTCATGTAGAATAACACCTACCCCTGCCTTATGAAAATCTAAAAACATAGCTCCATCAGTGTTGAGCTTAAGTATCCCAGGAGGAGGAGGCTTCCAACTAAAGTGATGTCGAGTTTGAACCTGAGATTTAACAGAGACAGATTTATAACTATGCAAAAGTTCCAAAGAATGAGTGATTGCATTTCGAGGACTTAAACCAGTGTTATCAAATTTCAACTTATTTCGCCTATACCAGAAACCCCAAGCAAGACAGAAAAATAGATCCAAGTTATTAACGTCCTTGCCATAAACAACAGTCATTACCAACTTAGAAAAACTAAGAGGTGTAAGGTTAGCCAAAGAAGGAAAATACTGAACCCATGAATCTCAAAGGTAGCCACACCTCAATAATGCATGCAATAGAAATAATAAAAATATAACTATATATAAAACTATCTCAGTATTTGCTACATATACATAGAAAAATAATAATAAAAACACAATTTCATATATATTTCAAATTTTTGATGATAATTTTTTATAGAATAATATTCATCTATTATTATTTTTGTAATGAAATATTTAGCATTTATTTTCATAAACACTATCAAGTGATTTTTTAGAATGTTATCTTTCATTCTAGTAAATAAGCTAGTTTATCAAGTGTCATATAAAATTTAGATATTTTCTTGTTATATTAATCATAAATGTTATAATTGAGACCTTAAATAATTTTTTTCTTAATTAATGAAGTCTAGAAGATAAAACTTCTCAAATAGTTTTATATAGATCATCAATTTTAAATGATTTTTCTTGTATTTTCATGTCATCAATTTAAATGATTTTTCTTGTATTTTCATATTAAGAAATCATTAATTGCTTGACAAAAAACTTTGGGATCCATATTAATAAGTTTATTATTTCTCCTAAACATAGTTTTAATTTAGTTTTGGTGAGGATACATACCTAAAAATAGATAGTATATAGAAATTATACAAAATTTTGAGACTATAGGAAAAAACATTAGAGTGGATCATTTCTAAGTACATTGAAATTATGAGGATTATAAATTTTTTTTTAGGGGGGGAGGTTGGGAGGGGGCATTTTTATATGTATAAAAGTATAAATAAAAATTAGGGGATATCTTTTCTAGGTCTGCCACTATGAAAAACTATAAAAAGGAACTGAAGGAGAGGAGAACGGGGGAGTAGTGTAGAGAGTTTTCAAGTTTTTTTGAGTTCCTCTAAGGAATGAAGAAGGGAGTTTAGTTTTCGAATTTTTCTTAGAGTTTATTTTTATTTTGATGCATTACAATAAAAACATGTTTGATTTCAGCTTTGTTATGAACTAATTGTACTTTTCTAGAGCTTTGATGTAGTCTAGCTTTGAACACACAATTTAAATTTCAAGTTATTTTATTTTTAATATTTTTATGATTGAGTGTTTATTCCTTGTTCTTAAATTTTGCAACTTTTTGGTCAATTATTGTTAAATCTATTGAATCCCAATGACTGAGAGGTGATTTGTGATTTTAGCTCTAGTATTAGACACTATTAGTTGAGTGAAAGTAGAGTACTTTACCGTGACTAGTGTGATTTCTTTAAGAAAAATCTAAAGAACTTAATGAGTTTCCAATTAATTAAATTCACATAGAGATATGGAGTTATTAGTTGGAGATATTTTTAATATTGTTCGAGAGAAAATATTGAATAGTTAAGGGATTTTTATCATCAACTTGGGATAATTGGAATTCTATAACAAGTAAGAATAAATTATGTGGGATTTGCTAGGTGAAATCAAATGCTCTAGATTTATCTTTATTATCTCTACAACCTTAAGTTTCATTCTCTTTTCTTTTAATTCATTTTCATCAAGGACTTTAGTTTAATGTAGTTGGTAAAAATCTTTAAAATCTAAGTTCTATTTCCAAATAGGAAATAATTTGGTAAATTTCAATACTCAATAGCATAAAAAGTCCCTATGGGTTCGACACTCTTATCTTTAAAACTTTACTAATTGTTGCGATTTTGTTCATTTGCAAATATCTTCACACCACTGGCAACCAAGAAGAAAATGTGGGCTCCGGGGTGGTATGGGGCACCTCTAATGCTAAAATCAGTGGGCGTTTTTTGTCTAGATTTATGGAGAATGAAGTGTAAATCATGTGGAAGAAGAAGAAGAGTCCCCCCTGTTGTGCCTAAACTTTGACTCAAACTAGTGAACCAAAAATTCAGGGCAGTTTTACCTACAAGTATACAGGTGTTGTAGTACCTAATAGGGTTGAATCTACAAGGATTGACTTATATGATAAGGAAAATAAACTCAAACAATGAAAAGAAATTATTAAAAGAAATGTGCAATCAAATAGAAGAAAAAATTACCATGATAAAGATTTTTAAAGTAACAGAGTAAAACTAAAATGATAAAATTAATTGATATGGAGAATGACTAAGGTTTTGAGGATCGGTCTAATAATTTAGAATATTGTTTCTGAACGATTTACTTCAATTAAACTAAAACAATGATTCCGTTTAATCGGAATATTTAACATTTAAGGTCAAGAAAAATAGTCACTAATGATTAAGCAAAAATGATTGATGGTTAAAACATTCACAAATCCATTTGAATATCACAGGGATTTTTCAAGCATTCAATGTATTCAGAAATCACAATGAATCAAAATAAATATATAGATGATCAAAATATCCAACAATTAAACCATTCAATTGATCGAACTCACAATATAAATTCTAATATTGGTTCGAAAACAATGTTTAAATCATTAGACTTCACATCTAACCTTAGTATAAAAATTTAGTCAACCATGTTTATCACAAGAGCCATGGATATTAAAAAAACATTCTCCATAGAAAACTAAAATAAAATACACAATCCAGCACTCAAAAACAATCTAGACAAGAGAATAAAAATGGAGAAAGGATAGAACCCAAAAATAAAAACTCCCTCAAAACGGAAGCCCCTACGTTCCTTTCTCTTTCCAACATTCAAAGCTCCAGGCCTTCCAAAAGTGAGACCACGTCTCTATCCAAGAACCCAAAATTTCCAAAGCCAAAAATAAAATAATTCTCTCTTCTCATCCGTGCCTTTTGCGGTCTCGCAGTGTTCCCCATCCAAAAGCCCCCAATGGAAAATAAAACCACTTCTATTTCCACTGAAAAGAATGAAGTGCCAGCCCACTAGAATTCAAACTCTTCTTGTCAAACAGAGGACTCTCCTCCTCTGCTCTCTCTACCGAAAGTTCCTCTCCACATTCTGTCTCTAGCATCCTAAACAAAAATCCCAAAAAACAATGAAAACTCTCCTCCAATTCACTCTCTCCGTAAATCCCCTTCTCCTCTACTGCCTCCCCTGTTCTCAAAACCCTCACGAGAAAAAAGAAAAGCTCCCCCTCCCTTCTTGTGTGTAGAGTAGCTGCTTGTGTAGAAGGTCCAAAAATTATTGCCCCTGCATTGCGTGTCAAGTTGTCAAGGAAAAAGTAGAGTTTCATTCCCTTTTTGTGTGCAGCGTCCGTCCAAAGCAAAGAAAGTTGTCAAGCCAACATGCTGATTGGTTTTACATTTCCCTCAAAATATTTCTTTATTTTCACACGTTGATTCCATGCCCATGATGTCTAAACATATGCGTAGAGGTCACAGTTAGAAGTAGGGGTCATTATTTAAAAGTAGTAAAAATAAGAAAAAGAAATAACATTGATAGAAAATCAAAATAAATTAAAAACTAAAAATAGAATATCAAAAATATATTGTGCATGCGAGAAAATATTGTCCAATTAAATCATAGGTTATAAAATTAAACATAAATCATGATATTAATCAATTTAAATCACAATTAGGATTTATGCTTATTAACCATTTTTTCATCTAAAACCAATTATAATGTCACGAACTAATTAAAATGTATTGGTTCTAAATGTATGAAATATGCAATATTTCAGCTCAATCACCCCCCTTAGTAAGGGCAGAAGTATTTATACCTAGCTCGGGCTTGGCCACAGAGAGAGATCATGAGGCATCAATCCGTACTCATATTAGACCTACTGTAAGCCTCTCCGCCAGGCAACAATGTGTTAGGGCAGGGTCATGCTGACCACTGGCACCCTAGGGAGCTCGTTGTTGCGTGTTTGGTCCCCGGTGAGCATTGAATGTGGCATGGTCTCGGCTGTGGTGTGCCCACCTTCGTATCCCATTAAACGCAGCAGGTCCTTGAATCAAGCCTACCCCATTCTTGGACATGTTCAGCTGCTGGTGCTCAGGGGTAGGCATTATTCTCATCCTTATTTGCAGGGTCCTGTTGGCCACTCAGGTGTCAGGGGATTCTTCATGGTCACGTGCCCTACATCTCCTACTACCGGGCTTTCTAGGTTGGCCTAGCGCGACTCCTCTCTAGTTCTTAGGACTTAGGCCTTCCTGTGCCTCTCGACTGGAGCATGTTGGGCCTGAGCTGGCCCCAGGAGTAACCCCCCTCACAGTACCCCACAAATGCTTATCACAAAGATGTGATGGGAATTTAAACTTCTTGTCACACCTTTCATGGATGCGTAACCTGTGATTGTTCATCTTGTTATTAATGCTAGAGGGCCTTTGAGCTTCCGACACCTCATTTATTCCCGATGGTCGGGCTAGGTCAGGCACCTCATTACGTTTTGCACTGAGGGTTGGTCTGTGTTTCCCATGCGTTCTTTACTACCCCCTTACGTCTGCTCTGACCTATATCAGTTGATTTTCCCAAGGCCACCATTCCCTATCATAAGTGCTTATGTCACCTCGGTTTTTGCAGCCCCTTTATCTTCCCAAAGGTTGATTTGACCGGTGGGGGGCCCATGTCTCGAGCTGTGCATTGGCTCATGCTCCCCATGCACTCAACGTGGCCTCTTTTGCTTGGGCCAAGTCACATTAGTTGGGCGTACAAACCATTTCGTTGGCGTCATTAATGTTAGGTGACCATTATCTTCCACGCACCCATCAGAATCCCATGGCTATATAAGATTCCTCTCCATCCTTTTTTTTGCCATTGTTGCCCCTTTCTTCTTTGAGTCTTCCCTTGCTTCTTAAGCTCTCCCTCATCGTCTCCTTCCTCATTGTTCCCCAGGCCTTCCTTAGTGATCCTCTTCCTTCTTTGTCCTCCAATTTTTCCTTTTCTGTCACCTTGCTCCTCCTTTGTCCTCCAAGCTTTATTCTTCTGTCGCCTTCTTTCTTCTCTTCTCCTCAAATGTTTTCATGGCCCTGAAAAGTTCTCCACTCCTAAACCACTGGCACCAACATTGATGTTTGAGCGATTCAGACAAAATACAACATCTCTGCCTCAGTGGTCCTGGAGGTTCCTAGAGAAGGGGAGCATGTCGTGGATCCTGACAGAATGGCATCTCGCGTGACCTTCTATCCCCAAATGTTCATAAATGGCCTTCGCCTCCCATTCTGTCTGCCCATCCACAATGTCCTCAACCTCTTAGGGTTAGCCCCTGTGCATCTTCATCCAAACACCTGGTGACTCTTGTGGCTAGCTGCATTATCTACGAGAGGGCACTTAGTTCTACCATAGGGCACTTGTTCATGTACCGCGTCAACCATCTCGATGGGAGCATATGCAGCTTCCAGGTGCATGTGTCTAGCCAAAAAATAGCCAACCTCGAGCAGCGACACTCAAGCATCGAAGACTGTGCTCGGAAATACTTCTTCAATTTGGGTGATCTGGTCATTCATCGCTCTTTACAAGAGCTTGTCCATCACCCTGACTCAGAAGAAGGAGGCCAGATTAGCGATGGTGTTGTCCAGGGTGTCAGCCAACCTTATCGACTCTGGGACTGGCCTGGCTCTCTTCGACGTCAACATTCGAAGCTACTTGACTTTGCCCGATCCCTTGTACATAGTTGGTAGGGACTTTTTGGGTGACATCCTATCATCTCGTAGCCAGAAGTGTTCATTTAGTCCCTTCAATAGCAAGTGGCAAAAGATGCGTCATTATGAAGCCTAGGGGTTCCCCGAAGCGGGGCCAGTGGATCCTGCAGCGGAGAAAACACTCCTAAGGTAGGGATGGTTGGAGGATCTAGACCCTCTCCTTCTCACAGGGGTCGAGAGGTGAGGACTAAGGGTCTTAAGAGGAAGATGGGGAATCCTGAGACCAAGCTGAGGAGTCCAGGGACCTCGCTCGGGGGTTCCACGGTGAGGTTAGGTGGTCTCTAGACCAGGCCCAAGGATCAGGACACGTGGATCCCGTGCGTCTGAAGATTCCAATCCCTTCACGAAGCGATCGAGCAAGAGGCTTGGAAACTATGACCCCTTTCGGCCCAGGTACACTCTTACACTTGTTCTTTGGGCCTTTCTTTTTCCGCCTCTAGTGGTCCCTCACATTGCAGGCCATAGAGTAGCTGGCGGGCATGGTTGTTGAGGAACGTGGGGATCGCGAGAAGATGAACAAGGTGCTTGAGTCTCTAGTTGGTCTCAGCAGCCATAAACTCAACCAGGCAGGCCGGGAGCTTGATAGCCTCTTCGAGCAGAAAAATGAGCTCACCGAGGAGTTTGAGGACATGAGGAAGTGCAACAAGCTCCTCACAGAGGATGCCCATAGGCGTAAGGTTAATAAGAAGGTGGTGAAGTAGGAGCTGGCTGGGGTCAAGGAGGAAATTGCCTAGTGGCAATGAGAGTGCAGACGCCTCCAGGATGCTCATGTCGAGACCACGGGGGATCTAAATAAAAGGGTGGCAGAGTTGGCTTGGAAGAGGTTTCTAGAGCTTCAATAGAAGTAGGCCTCAGTTGCTAGGCAATGCTTGAAGCTGCTATGTTGGAACTTTGAGCTCAACCAGGAGGTTTAACGTCAGAAGGCACAGATACAGAGGGCCAAGGACGGGGCCAATGCCCTTATGACTGAACTGGCCGTGAAGTCAAACACCATTATGGCTCAGAATCTTGAGATCTCAGTCATGAAACCCAGCAGAGAAGCCACCGCCAAGTACCTTGGGGGGATTAGGTCCCAGATTGTGAATACACGGGCCTGGGTGTATGGCTATAGGGAAGGTCTCAAATGGCAACGCAAACATCTGCAAAGCATCCCTTGATGGATCTACACACCCTGAGTTTGGCCTCGCTCCTTATAGACCCCCAAGTGCATGCCTTTGTCAAGAACTTTGGGAAGCCTAGGTTCCCTTTGTACCCTCTGGGTGCTCCTCCTTCTCCCCAGTAATCGGAATTGTATGGGCTTTTAAGCCCTTTTAGATGTAGCGCTTTTGTTTCCTTGTAAAAAAATTTCTTTTGGCTTGTAACTCCTACTTCTATAAAAGATCTTTCCTTTCGTTTGCTATGTAGTTCTTTGAATCTCACTCATTATTTTCCTTGCTTACTAGTTTTTTTTTGTGTGGCCCTAAGGGCAAGGCTTAGGACGTGTTGAGCCCGGCCTCAACTTGTAGCAAGTCTAGGGACTCAAATTTTCTTGGTCATGAGACTCAATAAGTCTAGAGACCTATATCTGAGTAGCCATGAGGGCAGAGCTTGGGATGCTCTGGGCCCAGTCTCATCCTCGCAGCGAATGTAGAGACTCAGCTTTGTTGAGTGGGAGATCAACAAGTCTAGGGACTCGGCCTTAATCCTTGGCGAGTCTAGGGACTTGAATTTTCTTGGTCACAGGGCTGGACAAGTCTAGAAACTTGTATCCGAGCGGCCATGAAGGCAAAGCTCAAGATGCTCCGTGCCCGGCCTCAACCCCATGGAGAATCTAGGGACTCAACTTTGTTGAACAAGAGATCGGCGAGTCTAGGGACTTGCCCTTAACCCGTGGCACTAGGGACTTGAATGTTCTTGGTCATGAGACTCGGCAAGTCTAGAGGCTTATATCTAAGTGGCCATAAGGGTAGAGCTCGAGATGCTCCAGGCCCGGCCTCAACCTTGAGGCAAATTTATTGACTCGACTTTGTTAGTTTCTAAATTTGATGACAGATAGTTTGAGGTGAACATCCACACATCTTCATTTATTGGATAAATTTTACATGGGTGTTGTTCTCTATTTCTAAGCAAAGTATTTATTTAGGTGCTCGGCATTCCACAGGTGAGGGAGTTCATGGCCTTGTCTGTCTTTGAGGTGGTAGGAGCCGGGTTGATTGTTTATGGTTACTATGTATGGGCCTTCCAATCGTGGCCCCAACTTCCCTTCTTCCTGGGTAGTCATGCTGGTTTGCTTCAGCACTAGATCACCTACTTAAAAAGAATGTAGCCTTACCCACTTGTTGAAGTACTGCTCTACCTTCCTTTTATTGTTTGTCGTTCACACCATTGCCTCTTCCTGCCTTTCCTCTATGAGGTCCAGGCCTTCCTCTAATATTTCATTGTAGATGTCTAGGTTGAAGTGCTAGACCCAGTATGTGGGCATCCCTACCTCCACGGGAGTCACTGCCTCGCTCTTGTAGGTGAGTGCAAAGGGCAACTCCCTGATGGGGGTCCTGACGGTCGTTCGATAAGCCCATAATACACCTGGAAGTTCTTTAGCCCATCCCCCTTTGTGAGCTCCCAACTTTTTCTTAACGGTGGATAGCAGAGTTTTGTTGGTTTCCTTAGCTTGGCCATTGACTTGTAGGTGTCCTGACAATGAGTGCTTGACTTTGATCTTGAGCTCTGCGCACCATTCTCGGTAGTGTGAGTAGTCAAATTGCCTTTTGTTGTCTGATATGAAGCTCTGGGGAATGTCGAATCGGTAGATTATTGATTTCCACAGGAACATCATGATAGCCCGAGCAGGCTTCATGATGACCCACTTCGTGAAATAGTTGACTGCCATGACTACGAATTTTAGCCCTTCTTTGGCTGCTAGGAACAGGCCGATCAAGTCTAGTCCCTACTGCGCAAAAGGCCGTGGGGCGGTGATAGAAGTTAGCACCTTTGGTGGGCAGTGTGGCACTGGCATGTGCTCTTTGAATTTTGGGCACTTCCTCACAAAGTTCTCTGCATCCCTGAGGGAGTGGGGCCACATAGTACCTGGCCTAGGTCACCCTTGCAGCCAAAGCCCTTTCGCCTGAGTGGTTGTCGGAGATTCTCTCATGAATCTCTGCTAGCAGGTATTGGGCTTCATCCAGTGAGAGGCACCGAAGGAGAGGTTTGGAGAAACCCATTCTATACAGGAACCCTCCCAATGAGGTGAACCATGCAACCCTCTTCTTGACTTTGCACCCTTCTTTCGAGTCACCTGTTAGTTTACCTTCCAGTAGAAATTTCATGACGTCTAATGAAAGTAGTGGAAAAGGTCGTGCTCTTTGTAGACTAGCTGGAGGTACATCTTCAGCTTCTCTCCCTTCATGGCAAACTGTCCCAACACCTGATTGACGACCACTTGGAAGGTTGCTTTAACCTTAACTTCCTTAACCCTTAATAGCCGAGCGACTAGCATCCCTGCTAGCAGTACTTTGTACTCAACTTCATTGTTGGTTGCTTCGAAAGCCAATTTTACAGCATAGTTGTGTTCTTCTCCATGTTTGGTCACTATGTGCACCCCTACACCCTTGCTAGCCCAGTAGGATGACCCGTCCACATAGATCTGCTAGGGCTTTCCTTGGGGTGCAACTTGTACTTCTTCTAGAAAGCTGGTGAACTCTGCGACGAAGTCTGCCAGCACCTACCCTTTAATTGTTGTACAAGGCAGGTACTCTATATCGAATTTATTGAGCTCAATTTCCCACTTGGTCAGCTAGTTTGATGTGTCCGACTTTTATAGGATCTTCTTGAGGGGAACGTCGGTGAGCACTTTCATTGGATGGGCTTGGAATTATGGTCTTCTTGCGGCAATTACTAGTGCAAATACAAACATTTTGGTTCATAAGTACCTAGGCGCGGCCCCGTGGATGGGTTTAATACCAAACAACATCATTTCAGTTGAGTTTGAAACACAACTATAGGCATAAAAAAAACATCATTTGAGACAGGTATAATCTTAAAAAATAATGTTATATGGCGTCGGCTAGTTTAGCAGTTTGAACCGACCTCAAACTGTGAATGAATCCACGTTTGTCAGTTTTGTTAAAATCCTGCCACCCGCTGACCAGTTCCCTATAGGTTTTGGCCAGTTCTAGCCTCCGGCTGTAGGTCTGTGTCAGTCACAGTCAGTTTTGCAGTTTTTTGTACACCCCTAATCAAGTCAATGCCCAGTAGTGGGAAGCTGTCTTTCGCGCAAGCCTTGCTCATGTCGATGAATTCGATGCACATCCATCACTTCCCACTTGCCTTCTTCACTAGAACGATATTGGAGAGCCATTCAGGGTAGTGAGCCTATCGGATGAACTGCGCAGCCAGGAGACGGTCCACCTTATCGACTATAACCGTATACTTCTCAACGCTAAAGCTTCAATGCTTCTATTTAACTTTTTGGGCCTTTGGGTCCACACAGAGGTGGTGCCCAATAATGGAGTTGTTGATCCCAGGCATGTCCTTATGACTACAAGTGAACATATCCTAGTACTCAATGAGAAGTAGCTTCAAGACCTGTCTAAGCTCGAGGGCCAACTTAGTCCTGAGCCGAACCATTCACTCGAGCCTTTGTTGATCCACCATCACCAGTTCCAAGGCCTCATTGGGTTCCTCCTACAGAAGTGCCTTCTCATCCCGGACCTCTTCATCCTACTTGGCCAAGACTGGTGGCGAAGGTGCTCGACTACCTCCCCTGCTTCCCCAATTATCCTGACTTTCTTGACCTCATGCCTTAGTTCCCAGGCATAACACTCTTGGGCAAGCACCTGTTTATCGTGAACCTCCTCCATTCCCAAATCAGTGGAAAACTTCATCTTGAGGTGGTAAGTGAAGGTTACCTCCCATAGATTCTTAAGGGTCGGGTGTCCCATTATCGTGTTGTACAAAGAGGGAGCTTAAACCACCAGGAAATCAACCATGGTTACAGAGGTCCTAGGGTCCTTCCCGGCCAGGACAGATAGGGTGATTGCTCCCATTGGTTAAACAATGTCACTCGTGAATCCTTTGAGAGGCATGGGGGCCGAGCACAGTTGGTCTGGGCTAATCCCTCATCCCGACGAAGGCCTCACAGAATAAAATATCTGCCAAACTGTCGTTGTTGATCAAAACCCATCAAGTCGTGAAGTTCACGATCTGTGTAGTTACCATCAATGCATCATCGTGAGGGTGGAGAAGGCCTTCTTCATGCTTCTGGCTAAAGGTATAGTGCTACTCTTGGGCTATCCTCTGGCCTTAGTGAAGACCCTTCCTGTCGTAGAGTCCTCCTGATATCGTGCTCTTCGGGCATGTGCCCTTGGGGCTAATGAGGGGTTCTTCCTCTTGCGTATCCCCCCCTTGATCTTGCAGATCTCCCCAACTGGGTGTTTGGCCTCATAGGGGTCTTACATTGTGGGTCCTCTGAGATTCTCTTCTAGCCCTTTGTCTCCTTAGGCTCACACTCAGTCTGTGCCCCAGACGACTGCCCTCGAGCACTCCTATTGGTCCTTCGACCGTTGCTGCTAGTTCTGTAGGTCTTCCAACACTTCCCTCATTTGTCTTAGAGTATTGCAGTCCTTAGTGCTGTGCTGGTCCATCATGTGGTAGGTGCAATACTGGCGGCCCTCTTAGCCCCATCATGGTTCCCTCATTGGGCTCAAGGCTCATTCCCCTTCTCTTTGTCTTTCGTGCTCCCTTCTTTCCTCCTTCGCGGTTGGGCCCTCCCTTTTGAGTCCACTTGCTCTAGATCAGACCATCGTGGAGCTGTCAGGGCCTTGAGGGTGTTTTCAGCATTGATGAGTCCATAAACTCCCGTAGGGGTCCTCTGCGCTATCTCGGTCATGAATGGGTTTTGAGGCCAGATTCGTCCTAACAAGGCCACCAAGGTGATCTTCTTGTCCTGGTCATCTGTGGTTATGCGCCCCCCAATTAAATTGGAAGAGGTACAACTTCAAGCTTTCACCGTCTTGTTGCTTCACCATCAAGCGGTAGGCAGCCAAGCGCTTTCTCTTCCAGCTCACCATGAATTGTGTCATGAGGAGGCGGGCCAGTTTGTCAAAGCTGTCCATGATCCCCGATTGCAGGAATCTAAACCAAGCTTGTGTGGCTCCTTTTGGGGTCAATGGGAAAGCTCGGCAAACAATCTCTCTGGGGAGCCATGCAAGGTCATGTGGGCCTTGAACGTCTCCAGGTGCTCCAATGGGTCCTTGGACTTGTTGTACACCTTTATCTGAGGGACTTTGAATTTGGGCAGGAGAGGTACTGCCATAACACCTGCGCTATACGGCAGGTCGGTACTGATGAGCAGTTGATCCATGGTGGACGATGGGCCCATCCACTTGAGCATCTCCACATACTTGTCTCTAAGCCCTCAGAGTTCGAGGTGCATCTTGCACCTTTCTTCCTCAGTTGCGACATTCCTCGGGGCAAGCCATGATTCGACATGCTCGTTATCACTGAGTTTCATTCTTCCCGCTAGTGCTTCATTTGTTCGCCTAAGTGCCTCATTCTCCTATTAGAGTGTCGTCTCCTCCACCAGCTTCTTTATCGTATCTCACATCTCTATGAGCCTCTCCACCATTATTTTGCCTTATTCCCCTTCCCTTCAAGTGGTTTGGGGCCACGTTGTTGCTGGCATACAAAGTATATGCTTCTATAGGAAAAATTCCCATAAATGGCAGCACTGTTAATGTCGTGTTTTGCAGCCCGAGTAGTTCCATGGAAGCCCAATGCTGAAACCTGCAACCAAGAAGAAATGTGGGCTTTGGGGTGGTATGGGGCACCTCTAATGCCAAATTCAATGGGTGTTTTCGATGTAGATTTTTGGAGAATGAAGTGTAAAGTGTGTGGAAGAAGAAGAAGAAGCCCCCCCTAGTGAGGGTGGGGGTATTTATACCTGGCTCGGGCTTGGCCACAGAGAATGATCGTGGGGCATCAGTCTATATTCAGGTTAGACCTATTGTCACCCTCTCCACCAGGCAACACTGTATCAGGGCAGGGTCTTGTTGACTACTGGCACCCCAGGGAGCACCTCATTACGTGTCTGGCAACTGGTGATCATTGAATGCGGCCTGGTCTCTAGTTGTGGCATGCCTTCCTCCATGTCCCATTTAATGTGGCGTGTCCATGAATCATGCATGCCCTATTCCTGGACATGTTCAGCCGTCGGGGCTCTAGGGTAGGCATTGTTCTCATCCTTGCTTGCAGGGTCCTATTGGCCACTTCGATGTCAAGGGATTCTTGATGGTCTTGTGCCCTATAGCTGCTCCCACTATTGAGCTTCCTAGGCCGGCCTGGTGTGACTCTTCTCTTGTTCTTAGGCCCTGTGCCTTTCTGTTCCTTGCGGCCAAAAATTGTTGGGTTCGGGCTAGCCCCAGTAGTAATAGCCCCCTCACATGTCTCATCAAAGATCTCCTTCTCCATGATGCCCAATTAATGTTTAATTTCACCTTTCAAAAATTGTTGCAACCAAATAATTGTAATAGAAGTTAGTAGAAAATAATCACTTGTACCTATAAAAGCTCCTCAATGACATCTTTCATGGTTATTATGCCAATATGTCATGGTTATTATGCCAACAACGTCTTCTAGGATCTTTGGGAGTGGATTGCCATCTATCTGTAGAATGTCTGAATACATTTCGTTTGTCCACTTCTTACTCCTAGGTCCACCCTTATGTGAATTATCCAGACTGTTGGGAAAGCTCTTCCACTTCTGGTGTGATATCTTGCTCTTTACAATCTTCTCTTGGAAAGGTTTTTCACCATCAATGACTATTCTCACATCATCTGCTTGATCTATTTTTAGAGAGAGAGAGTTATCAACTAGGTACCAAGTTGGTGCCTACTTTTGGAAGGGTCCCTAGGGGACACTTCTACCGCCTAATTGCACTGTCTTACAACAACAGCCATGTGGCTATGACCTTTCTAAAACTCATTCAATATGTCATATAAGGGCAAAGTCTCTGGCATCCTGTACCCATAAAAAAAAAAAATACAAACAATGCACATCAAATGCTTCTAGAATAATATCAATGTGAACTTCATCAAACCTAGGTCAAATGAAACCTTCATTTTTTTTTTAAATAAGTAAAAGGAACATATGTAACCTTCCTCTTTTTTTATTTTTTCCTCTCTCTCTAAACAAGCATATTATAGATATATTAAATAGTTACATGATACACAAGTCAATAGGGTGGGGGGCCTCAACATTCAACCCAAACTAGCAAATACAACATGAGAAAAAAGAAAAAGAAAAAGCGAGATATAGGATGAAAAACTTGACCCCGTCCCATTTCCCACAAGGGGATGTAACCTTACTTTCAATCAATACTAAATAATACCTTGGAATCTAATGTATTGTGACACTCTTTACCAGCACTTCATCTTCTGGGTGCATCGCTAGCAAGTTCTTGACCTAAAACAATTTTTTAACAAGTAAAGGTACCACTTTTTATTAAAAAGAACAATTCTTGACCTAAAACATTAGAACATAAATGACAAGAAAAGTATGTAACACTTTAAAAGGGGATCAAATAGATTAAAGCAATGAAAGAAGTTATATAAATGGATTAAGTGTTAAACTTTTTGTACTAAACTTTTTGTATTATGAAGCAATGAAAAAAGTTATATAAAAGGAAAACTCTTTACAATTCCTTCTAGGGAAAGTGACTCT
Organism: Carya illinoinensis; assembly: GCF_018687715.1. NCBI lineage: Eukaryota > Viridiplantae > Streptophyta > Magnoliopsida > Fagales > Juglandaceae > Carya > Carya illinoinensis. The sequence continues at coordinate 25,314,891 of NC_056756.1, read as the reverse complement.
TTACAAATCCACAATCTACTTCACTTCACTTAGTTACCTTTATAAATTCATAATAACCGAGCATCCTGGCAGCACTTTTCTAGCTACGTAAGGTTTTTGTTCTTTTTTTTTCGTCAAGGAGACAGAAAAGAAAAATGATATTTGCAGTCATAGAGTACTTAAGTGCCATGCACTTCTTTTAAACAAGTGAATAAATATTATGTGAAAAAATTATTTTTTTTAATAGTGAATCCCACTCTTTTTTAAAAGGAGTGCACGATGTTAACACAATCAATGATTGCATCTAGCATTACTCGAGAGAAAAATAACTATCCTCCAAACACTTCTCACAAATATTATTAGATACTCATAAAATTCACCACCCTCCCAAACTTTTTAATTGACATTTGTGTACATAATTGTTCCATATAGATAAAAACATAAAATTGCAAGTACTGTTAAAAAAGCACATAAAAAGATTGGTAAAGAGTATACCAAAATAGGTCCAATTATGTTTGGGTTTAGACTTTCGCAACTCTGCTTTCTCTATCTTTAGATGAGATTCTCTCCAACTCTTGTGAGTGAAACCAGATCTTGTAGCCCCTTAATTACGCTCAACAACCCTGACGTCCCACTATAAACCACCTTAACCAACCAGACTCGCTTCCATCTCCACTTTTTTATCCACCAGCTCCATTTCCATCTCTACAAACCTTCCCCAATTTCACTTTAATCTCCACACACCTGCAACCTCCCTACTCTCCCTTAACACCTGCAACTCCACCTTTTATCCCTCCCTCTGCAATGTTGTCCAACCTTGAAGATATTGAAGATATCATCCGAAAGGCGGCAACTCTCACCTGGAGTGATCTCCATTTGGAACGCGAGTCTAAACTTGCAAATCATTTCTCCAACCTATCCCTCATTGGTAAGTTGATTTCTTTCAAGTGTAATAGAAGGACTATCCATGCAACTATCAAAGTCGTATAGAGCTTCGTGAACAACTTAATCACAGAAGATGTTGATGTGAATGTGTTCCTATTTAAGTTTCCATCTCAAAATGTTAAGGATAGGATATTAAACAATAGGCCAAGGAACTTTAAAGGTTTCACATGGTGTTGAGCATATGGCCCCTATGACTTAGTGTGTATGAAGTTAAGTTAAAGTTTTTTGCTTTCTGGGTCAAGTACATGGCTTGCCATTGGAACTTTTGACTAACCTCAATGCTGAAAGGATCAGCAACTTGCTTGAAAGCCTAATAGATATAGACCGAGCCTCTATTTTCAGTGTGGCGTTGAGACGTTACTTTGGATTAGAGTTGAGTTAAGGGTGGACGAACCTCTCCCTGAATCCTTCAATCTGCCAAGGCCAAATAGGTAGACCAAGAAAATACACATAAAATATGAGAGGCTCTCCAATTTCTGTTATGGTTGTGGGAGACTAGGCCATACCATGCAAGCTTGTCCAAGTTTTGATACTAATCTAGAGCTCATGCAATTTGGTCCATGGATGAGAGCTAAGAGCACCCTTAAAAGAAGAAATAATGGCTTTGATCTGCAAGTGCAACAACACCCAAATCCTCTGCCAAAGCAACAACTCCCGAAGGTCCCTATGATCCCTCCTCCTGTTACTGAAGTTGCTATTCCAAAGGAAATCCTCAGGGTTGTACTTCCCCCAGTGCATATAAAAGAAGGGTCTAATTGTTGGATGATCTGCTTGTATACGGAGGTGTTTGGCATATTGTTCAGCTCTCTCTCTCTCTCTCTCTCTCTCTCTCTCTCTATATATATATATATATATATATTTTAGAAAAACCCTTAGGCCATTTCATTGAACTAGATCAGAAATACAAGCAGGAAGTTCCTCCATAGTTACATAACATCAGAAATGGTAAGAGCACTTTTTGCTAGTAAGTAGGCTATTGTGTTGCCATTTCTCCTAACATGAGAAACAATCCACTTTGCAAAAAAATTTAGACAGGTTCGAGTTTCACATAGGAACATGCTAGAACTACTCCAATCTTCTACTTCTTCTTGAAGAGACTTTGTACCTTGCAAAGTGTCCCCTTCCATAACAACTTCAGTTAGCTTCTCAGGTCTCTAGCAAACCGGGCTGCAACTAATGCCCCATAAGATTCAGCTAGAAGAGGGTCAGGGAAGAGATTTTTCTTCTGCCTCATGGTTGCTATTGTCTGGCCTTTATCATCTCTTACAACTACCCCTACACCAACAATTCCTTTAGCTTTGTCCACTACTCCATCCCAATTTACTTTGAACCAAGTCGTTGGTAGAGCCTGCCACACTTCTGCTGAAAGGAACTGCTGCTGGACTTTGTTTTGTTTTTGTGATTGGCCTTCTTCAGACAATAATTCCAATCTCAGTTTTGACTCTCTAAGCAAAATGTCAGGAGGCATGAAAAGTTTGTTGAAGATGAATGAATTGCTTCTCAACCATAGTTGTTTTGCTACCACCACGAATTCTTGTAGCTCTTCTACATTGAGAGCATCAATCAAAGCCTCAAAGAAATCTAGCATAGGCAAGTACGAGCTTCTGCTTTTCTGTAGTTTTTTGGAACACAAGCTCCAAACATCCTTTGCAGCCTCACAATTCCACAGGGCATGCATGGTATTTTCTTCTTCTCTACTGCACAAAGGGCATAGTGTCACTCACTATCTTCCTTTTGAATAATTTGAGTTGAGTAGGGAGGGAGTCTTGAAATGCTCTCCACAAAAACATCTTTTCACCTGGTGTGGTACGAAGCTGCAATATCTTGTTCCACATAGCTTTGAAGCATTTACTGGCCTTTGTCTGCCACTTCTTTTTCCTTCTCCATGTGGTATGCACCTTTCACTGAGAAAGATCCTCCTTTTGTACCATGCCAAATGAGTCTATCTCTCGAGTTCATAGAGCTGATAGGTGTTTGAAGAATCACTGAAGCTTCCCCTTCTTCATAGATTTCTTTTACAAGTTCTATTTTCCAGCTCCTTGTTGTAGGGTCAATGAGTTCTACCACTGTTGCCTTGCCATCGAGCACCTTAATTGGACTTGTTACCTTTGTTGGCTTAGTTTTTACTAACCATTTCTCTGTCCAAATGTGTATTTTGTCTCATGAACCCACCCTCCAAAAGGACCCTGCCTCTACTATTTTTCTTGTAGCCAACAAACTCCTTCATACAAAAGAAGGTTTAGATCCCACCTTAGCTGATTGGAAGTTTGATTGAGGGAAATACTTGGCTTTTAAGACTTGGCTGCAAGGGAGGAGGAATCTTGAATTATTCTCCAACATTGCTTGGACAGCAAAGCTTTGTTGAAATGTTCAAGGTCCCTAAAACCTAAACCCCCCTCAGCTTTTGATTGCCCCAACCTTTTCCATGAAATCCAATGTATTTTTTGCTCTTTTCTTGTTGTCCCCACCAATACTTTTGAATGACACTATTTATAGCTTGTACTAGGGTTAGAGGGAGCTTGAACACACTCATTGTGAAAGTTGGAAGAGCTTGAATCACTGCCTTTAGATAAATTTCTTTTCCTGCCTGAGAGAGGGTCTTGATTCTTTGGTTACTTAGCTTCAAATTGATGTTGTCTAGTAGTGTCTTGAAGGTTTTGAATCTGTCCTTGCCAACTACTTGGGGTAGTCCCAGATACCTTTCATATGGCATGGTGGTCCTTATTCCTGCTATTAACAAGATGAACCTTTGAGTAATTCTGCTGGTATTCTTGCTGAAAACAACAGAAGTCTTCTCCACATTTAATCTTTGGCCCGAGTCCCTTTCATAAGCTCTCAGTAGACTTACCATCCTACCCCATTCTTCTGCATTGGCCTTGCAGAACAATAAGCTATCATCTGCAAAGAAGAGATGGGATACTCTCATCTGTCCACAAGCCACTGTACCCCATGTATTAACTCCATCTCTTCAGCTTTGCATATCAAATTACTCAAGGCTTCAGCACACAATATGAAAAGGTAAGGTAATAGGGGATCACCTTGCCTTATGCCTCAAGTTGGGGAGAAGGTTTTTTGAGGTTCACCATTCACCAATAAGGAGTAGTTGACTGTTTCAACACAGTGCATCATCAAGTCCACCCATTTTTTCCCAAAACCCAGCTTGATAAGAACTGCTGTCAGAAAACACCACTTCACTCTGTCAGAGGCTTTACTCATGTTTAGTTTCAAAGCCATATAGCCTTCTTTACCTGCCATTCTACATTTCATAGTATGCAATGCCTCAAAGGCAACAATAATGTTATTTGAAATAAGTTTGTTAGGTACAAAGGCATATTAAGAAGCAGAAATTACACTAGGGAGCACTTTTTTCAATCTATTTGCTATAACTTTTGAGATAATTTTATAGAGGACATTATATAGGGATATAGGTCTAAATTCTGTCACCTTTGTTGGTGCCCTCTTCTTTGGTATCAAAGCAATGAAAGTGTTGTTGATGCTTCCCATGCTATCCTTTCCATTCAGCACATTCAATACTGCTTCACACACTTTAGGTCCCACTATGGACCAGTGTTTCTAGTAGAAAATTGTTGGAAAACTATCTGGTCCTGGCGAGCTTAGCCCATTCATGCTTAATAGAGCTTCTTCCACTTCCTAAATGTAGTAGGGTCTGGTGAGAGACTCATTTTGGGACTCAGTCACTCGGGTCTCCAATGAAGAGATGCAATTGAAAGGTTAAGTAGGGTTTGAGGAAGAGAAAAGGTCAGTGAAATAGGTTTGGAACATTTCACAGATTCCCTTTCTCGAGGTTACTGTCTAGTCACTGCTATCCACCAGCTTCTTGATCATGTTTGTTTTCCTTCTCTATGATGCAGCTTGGTGGAAGAACTTAGTATTCCTATCTCCCTCCTTATGCCACCTTTGCTTGGCCCTTTGCTTCCACTTCATGTTATCAGTCTCTAAGATTACATCCACCTCTCTTTGTACTTTCTTAATTTCACCAGTGAGAAGCTTTGGGTTTGGCCCATTTGGTTAAATGAAGGACGAGGGAATGGAGGGAGGATATTTAAAGGATTAATCAGCTAATGGGAGTTGTCTGGGGTCGGAGGATAGTGGTGATTAATGGGGTTAATTTTTTGAGGCAAATCAGTTATTAATGGGGATTGCTTGGAGTGGAAAGATACTGCTCCATCATTCAACGGGTTCTTGCTCAGTCAAGTGTTCCTCCTCAATTAACTCTTCTTTTCCAAGTGCGATATCCCTCCTACGTGCGGCTTCCATTCCACTTTCAGAAATGTGCACCGATGAAGGTGCCAATTGAAAAGAAATATTGGTGGAGTAATTCTGTTGGAAATTTGCACCAGTAGTGGAAATTAAGATAGATTCACTCCATTGTTCCTAAGAGACTTTTTGCTTCATGGGGACGTCAGTGACCTTTTCTTTGCCTTTCCTAGAGTGTGAATCTGCCAAATTTTTGGAGGATGAAGATGAGTTTTCATCTCCACTTCAAAGGCCCATTCCACTACACAAAAATCGATCAATCATCAGCTTTTGTTAAAAAGAAACAAACCTCACAAGTCAAGCCCCTTCTTCCCTCATAGCTCAAAAATTACCTGTCAGAAGGCTAGCCTATATACACTCTCTAAACCTAGCCTATCACCCTCCTTCCCGAAACCCAAAAGTCTTGAAAGGCCCCATAATAGAGCCCACCCTCATTTCCATCACTCCCTCCCCACTGAAAAAGACCCAGTCACTCCCCCAGCCCATTAACAAAAATGATCCCAGAATATCCATCAAGATGTAAACCCCCTTGTCCTTACCAACCATCCAATAGTACAACCCAATCCTCCCTATATCCCCAAGACCCTCTTTACCTCCCCTTCTTTGACCCCCTCCATTTCACCTCCCGAAAATCACAATCCCAAAAAAGGTGCTTCCTTCACTTAGAAAAGGAGGTTCCCATAAAGGAGAGAGCTTTACCTTTTTATCGAAAAAATTAATCTGAAACACATACCAGTAGTGAAGATACTGAAAGTGATGATAATATCACTATGGCTTCTTTAATCAAATCTGATGGCAAGAGGAAGTATTTGGCAGTCCAGCAAGGAAGCACAACATTTGAGCCACTACAAAAGGCAACAAAGACACAAGCTAAAACTTCTCAAGATGGTAATATCTTTCAGACCCCTCCTTAGAAATTCGCATATCTGGTTAAAGTAGCCAAAATGGCAAGAGAAATCTGTCATTGCCTAAGACATGAGGCTTTTGTATTGGAACTGTAGAGAAATTGCATGTTCCTCTGCAAGGCGTAGTTTAAGGGAAAAAAATCAAGACTCGCCGACCTGATTTTATTTTCCTAGTTGAAACTCTATTAACGGATAATAAAACTCATGGTGCTCTAAACAGCCTAGGTTTTTCTCTTTTTATGCATGTCCCTCCTTAAGGTAAAAGGGGAGGTTTGTTAGTTTTGTGGCATCCTAGTATGGATGTTGAGCCAGTACATGTTTCTAGTAATATTATGGCTTATATGGTGTACTCAGATCTAGCTTACACGCTATAATATCCGCTTCTTCTTTCTTCTTCTTCTTTAAGTATGAGTCTCGTTCTACGTGTTGAGCTTCAGTCTACGCGATGAACCTCGATCTACGTGCTGAGCTTCGGTCTACATGTTGAGCCTCGTTCTACGTGTCGAGCTTCGATCTACGTGCTGAGCCTTATCCTAAATGTTGTACCTCGATGGTGTGTTCCGAACGTTATCAAGTGGATTTCAAAGTAAGATAGATATTTTAATACTTACGGATATTTTAAATATTATGAAAATATCTATAAAAGATATTTTCAGTATTATTAGATAAGATTGTTTTTAATGTAGCATAATTATAACATTTCAATGACCTCTAAAATTATTATAATTGTGAATAATTACTTAATTTAAATATTTTAATTGCTTTAAAATATTAAGAGGTTTAACTTTACGTTGAAATCTCTTATTTAATTTAAATGATTTTGTTCTCTTTGAGTAATTAACGATACTTTATTATTTTAAATAATGATGAAGAAATATTATTTTATAAACTTTAGCTTATAAAATAATATTATATCTTAATTCCTCTTAGTGTTTTATCTAAGTGTTTTATTTTAAATAAAACACTTACGCGTTTTCAAATCAATGTTTAAACTCATCATTAGATTGTTTTGAGGATCCCGAAGCGTATGACTGAGATTAAATACATAGGCCCCTACCCTTTTCCCTTTACTTTTTCCTTTCTTCCTTTTCTCTTTTCTCTCTCTTCTCTCTCTTCCCATGCATGTCCAGTCTGTGCTTTGTGTTTCATGGCCTTCATCCACCTCAAGCAACCTCCCACCATTTCAGATTCACTGTTCACGATGTGATGCTGCCGTGCTCCGCCACCTTTCACCACCATGAGGCCACCATGAGCCTTTCCAAGGCCAAGCCTAGCTATTCTCAAGCCCAAACCGTCACCTTACGTGGTGGACAGCCACTATACGCGGTGTTACTACCACGTACGCTCCTCCAACGCTTGATCATGACGAGCAACGAGCGACGCACGAGTTATCCCGTCAATGGTATAACCCTTTATCTTTAGTTATTTACTTTTAAAGTAGTTAATTGGTTGGACTATAGACTGTGTAGTTAGTATTGTGGAGCTCGCTGCGTAGTTGTGAAGTGAAGTGTAGTTGTGAAGTGTTGTGCTTGATTTGTAGTATTGTGGACTGTGCTGTGAAGTGGGCGTGGGATAGATGCCATAGTTGTGATACGGCGTGAAGTGTGAAGAGAGTACGCGTGGATCGTACTCTGTGTAGTGCAGCGATGCGTCGTGTGACATGCACTATAGTGATATGTAGCATAGAATGAAGGGAGTGAGCGCAGAGTGTACTCCGTGTTGTATGGCAATGCATTGTGTGGTGTGCATCGTGTTAATAGGAGTTGTAGCGAAGGGAGTATGCGTGGCGCATACTCCATGTCGCGTTGCGATGCACCGTGAGATGTGTATCGTAGTGATGTTTGTTGTAGTGTGGATGGAAGAGAGTTCACATGAGTGCACTCTATACTAGGTCGTGATACACTGGATGGCGTGTCACGAAGGGTTGGATGGCGTAGCAGAGAAGCGTGGAGTGTATGGTGTAGTGTCAGGAAATTGTGTAACAGTGTTTCGAATCAGTGGTGATGTGGCTGTAGTCCAAGGTAACGGGTGTTGCCTTGAGGCTGACTTATGGCTGAAAGTAAGTGTGAAGTGGTGAAAAAGTATCAGAGAGTACAACGAAATCACGATGGACATTGTGCTGTTATTAAGGAATATTTCTCGATCCGCATAGTGTGACAGAGGTGCATTTCTGGATGCAGTCCTCTTGTCAAGTGGAGGGAACTGTGTAACAGTGTCTCGAAGTAGTGGTGATATGGCCTGTATTCCTGGGTGATGAGCGTCACCTTGTGGTTGACTATGGCTAAGAGTATAAGGAAGTGGTGCAAAAGTATCAAAGAGTGCAGCAGAAGAATGATGGGTATCGTGACGTGACTCGGGATTAGTCTTGAGCTACGTTATGTGATAGAGGTGCATTTCTGGATGCAATCCTCTCCTATCAAGTGTTGGGATGAATTTGTACCGGGACGGGAAATAGGAAGAGTCCTATCGACCAGGTTTGAGCAAGTTCGTATTGAAGTATGGAACTTGTTTATACAAGCGGGCATTCATTGGAACTATAAGTTACTCTTAAGTGATAAAAGGGGATGAGATACAAGTGTCTCTAGCAAGACATGTGTACCAGACAGGTTTACCATATGTAATGGGTAATCTGTCCTGATCATGGTTATATTGTGTTTTAGCCCCAGAGTTGGCTTAAATTCATGTAGCCTGAGTGGATGGGAATGAAGATTTTGTATGGGCTAGGATACGTGAAGGTAATGACGAGTATATAGTCTAAGGTTGGGATGCATGACTTTGTCGGTCGAAATCATGCGTCGGATTGTGGAAATAGAAGAACGAGATGGAGGTTTTAGTGTCTTAACCCTAAGGTAAATCATAGAGGTTCACTTTAAGGAATAAGACCCCAAAGGTTTTAGCATAGTAAATGGCACATAAGAGCCCAAAGATGGATGAAGAGTGTTCCAAGCGAGGCATAGTTCTATTTTCTAGAATAGTTCCTTATGCATTAGATAGATGATGTCGTAAGGTTATGTGTATGCATGTAGGTTGCCATCTGACACGCACATGAATGAACTGCATGGATTGAGTATGGCATGAAGTCCAGGTAAGTATTATGCTCATACTCTTCTAGAGTTTTCTTTATAGAAATGAAGAAGAAGAGGACAAAAGCTTTTCTTAAAAAGGAAAATGAAACCTTTTCAACACGAATACACGTTTTATGAAAGAAAAATAATGAAATGTAAGTTTTCAAGTATAAGTATGTCGCAGCCTCCCTTGGCAACCCCTTTTCAAGCACCCAAAGTATGTACTTGTATGCATGTGAATGAATGTTATAAGTAGTACGTATTGTATGTATGTTCACGAAAAGAATGAAATGCTGAAACTGAAATGAAAAGAAAGAAAAGAAAAGAAAGAAAAATAGATTTTCTAAAATAGCTCTCTCCCCTAAGAATGATTCTTTCTAAACAACTTTTCTTAAAATAAAAGAAAGAAAACTATTTTTTTCTCTTAAAAGAAGAGAAAACTTTTAAAACGACTTTTACAAAATAAAGGAGAGAAAACCCTTTTTCTTAATTAAAACTTTTATGAATCGAAAGAAATGAAGAACCGTAAGAACTGAAAGAAACGTAAGAACTGTATGGACTAAAATGAAAGAATGGACTGTAAAGGAATGGAAATGACTGTAAAGGAATGAATGGACTGAATGTATGATGTATAAAAATACGTAAGGGTCACATGGACTGGAATGGAAATGGTACCAAATGAATGGACTGGACAGGGCAGATTTCAATGCTGGGTAAGTAGTACTGGTAGTGCATCCAGTGCTGCACCCTGACGGAATGGATTCCCAACCTGTGGCCACGGACAGAATCAGGTCCAAAAGATCACTAACCCCAGCACACGGGGCGTAACAGTGTGCAATGGCCAATGAAAGTGAAAAGAAAGAACGAATGCATGTTAAGAAAGAATGCATGTATGTATGGATGAACGGAATGCATGAATGTACGTAAGTAAGAAAAGATGTATGCATGAACGTATGTAAAAGAACGAATGCATGAAAAGATTCTTTAAGAAATGAATGCAGCGTTGCATGGGGGAACTGTTTTAAAGAAGAAAGCATGTTTATAAAGAAAAATCTCACCTCGCAACATTTTAAAATGAAAAGAAAGACGTATGCATGCTACGTACGATATGTATGTACGGAATGATAACTGCATGACTGAAAAGCTATGTTATTATATTTTGACTGTATGAAGTAATACTTACGAGTCATCGACTCATTTCAGTTTTATGTGTGCCCTCCCAGGTACAAGATGAGCATGACAGGTCAGAACAAACACAACCCAAAGGGAAGAGCACGAAGGCCTAGGCAAGATGTTTTATAATTGAAACTTTAATTACGAAACATAATATTTTCTGCTATAATCTTTAATTAAGAAAAATGAATTTTATTTATGACATGGAATCTTTTGTTTCTTGGCATGAATGGAAAAGAAATTGAAAAGGAATTGTAATTCCCGTTGATTTTTATTAAAATCGTTATGAAAAGGACCCACCATAAGGACGGGTGTTACACACGCTATGGTTACTCTTATGTATTTATTGTCTTGCACAACCAACTCATAAGACTAACTTTTGGAACATGCTCCATGGTATTATCTCTACCTTCTCGGGCCCCATGCTAGAAATAGGCGACTTTAATGTTATTCTAAATCAAGTAGAAAAAGTTGGGGAAGGCCTTTGCTTCTTCCTCCTATCCTAGTGGGTTGAAAATTTGTATGGACCAAAATGGCCTAACTAATCTAGGATTCTTAGGACCAAAATTCACTTGGACCAATATGTGACACGGGCATAGCAACATCAGGGTAAGGTTAGACTGTGGCATTGCAAACTCTCAGTGGTCCCTAATGTTTCTAGATGCTAAAATTCACAACCTTCCTATTCATTCATCTGATCATGGACCCCTATTTCTCAACACTTAAAATGGTGGTAAGCCATTAGGATCCTTTAAGTTTAAAGAACTTTGGACTAAGGATCCGACCAGTTTCTTAGTTGTGAAGAATGCTTGGGAATCGATGTTTATTGGATCTCCTTCTTTTATCCTTTCCTAGAACCTCAAGACCGTAAAAAAAGCTCTTAAGATCTAGAACAAAAATTCCTTTGGACATAGAACATCTTATAGTTTGTTTAGAGGAACAACTTAGGAGGGAAGAAATCCTTTGGCATAAAAAATCACACACCCAATTGCTCACTACCGCTGATTTGAACACTAAATTCTTTCACATGTCATCTATCATCAAAAGGAGGAATGACATCTCTTGTATAAAGAACTCCAATAATCAATGGATTAATGATAACTCCAAAATTCAAGATATGTTCATTGACCAATTCAAAAACATTTTTACTTCCTCTCTTCATGACATTACTAAAGATTTGAACACTCTCTTTCCCGAGAAGCTCAATCTCCAAGATAATGACTTTGCAAAATCCCAAATGATGAAGAAATCTTTCAAGCCATCAAACAAACCCCTTCCTCCAAATCCTCAGGCCAGGATGGCTTCATTGGCTTATTCTATAAGCATTATTAGGATATTGTCAAACCAGATCTCATTCTGTCCATCTAGCATTTCTTCAACAATGGCCATCTCCTGATAGAAATTAATCATACTCATAGTGTGCTCATCCCAAAAACATAGACTCCTAACACTGTCCATCAATTTAGACCAATAAGCCTGTCAAACTTCTATTATAAAATCATCTAAAAAATTCTTTCCAATAGGCTTAAATCTGTGCTTCATAAATTCATCTCCCCACAACAATCAGATTTCGTCCTGGGTTAATTAATTCAAGAAAATACCATCATTGCCCAGGAGATCTTCCATCATCTAAAAATAAAAAAAGGGAAAAATGGTTTCATGGAATGGGATTTTTTTTAATTAAAGTTCTAACTTGCTTAGGCTTTAGTCAAGTCTGGATTAATTGGATTAAGGAGTGTATATCCACCGTTTCTTACTTTGTCGTCGTAAATGGGAGTCCTCGCGGTCATTTTACCCCCTTGCGAGGAGTAAGGCAAGGAGATCCCTTATCTCCTTTTCCGTTCATTATTGGAAGTGAGGCTCTATCTAGGCTCATCTCAAGAGAGGAAAATCTAGGCAATATCAATGGAATTAGTATAAGCAGGAGAGGTCCCTCCCTTACCCATCTCCTCTTTGTAGACAATATTAACCTCTTTGGTTAGGCCTCATCCAATATAGCCAAAGCATTCCAAAACTGTCTAAAGAAATACTCATCCTGGTCAGGCCAAAAGATAAATGTCAACAAATCCTTCATTCAATTCAGTAACAATACTCCCATGTCTTCGAAAAGAGAAGTGAAAAAAATCCTCGACTTCAAAGCTTGCACTAATAGAGTCAAATAACTAGGGCTCGCCCTCAGCTTTGATGCCCCTGCTTAGATCCTCTTTAAAGACATTGTTGAAAAGTCTAATCAAAGCTCTCAGGCTGGAAATCTAAACTACTTTCCCAAGAGGGTAGAATTACTTTGATTAGATCAGTTGCAAGCACAATACCTTCTTACATCATGTCTAGTATATGGATCCCCAAAAGCATGTCAAGTCAAATCAATAGAGCATGCATGAAATTATGGTGGGGCTTTGATCTGAAAAAAAGCATAGCTTCACCCCTAAATCTTGGAGCTCGATCTACAGACCAAAATCAATGGGGGGGTTAGGGATCAGAACAAATTAGAACAACCATCTCTTTTATCAAAGCTCTTCTGAGTAAACTCGGATGGCATCTCATCAGTGATGGCACTAGTGTTTGGAAAAATTTCCTAACAAAAAAGTACCTTAATTCTTCCAATTGGCTAGATGTTAGATGTAAGCAATTTGATTTGAGGTTCTAGAAAGGTCTATTAAAACAAAGAGATTTCCTAGCCACTAGTTTCTATTTCCATATCAACAATGGGTCTGACACCCAAGTGTGGAGTGATCCTTGGATTCTTTCTCTGAACAAGCATGTTCCTAATGCCTCACACTCTTCCATCATCCCTGACCCCACATGAAAGTCTCTGAACTTATCCTTGAGCAACCCAAGCAATGGAATAGTCTTCTGCTTCAAACTCTCTTCTCAGAGAGCTCTGTGACTGAGATAGAAAAGATCCATTTAGCTCTTTTTAACTTTCACAACAAGAAAGATAACATCAAATGGGTTCGTCACTCCAAATTGTTTTTAGTTAAATTAGCTTATGCAACCATCCTATCCCAATACCAGGGACAAAATTCAAACTACCACTTGCTCAATTGGAAAACCTTTCTCGTCTCTTCTTAAGATGTCCTTACTCAAGATTATGTGGCGCCAATCCCCTTAGCCCTTAAACATAGAAAGGATCACTAACCAAGACATCACAAACTGGATCCTTTTTATTCTAAACCCAACCATCAATCATACTATAATGATCCAAGGTGTCAAGAAATTCTAGCATTTTGTGTAACCTTAGCCATGGACAATATTTGGTTCTATCGGAACAAAATCATTCATGACTCCCCCACCATAAATACTGATCAATTTATTACAAAGGTCTTAAAGTCTTACAAGGAACACTGCAATGCATGGGAGTGGAAATCAATGGGCAATACTCCTTTCTGGACTCTTCCTCCACTAGACTTTCTCTTAATTTCATTTGACACAATAGTCAAGGAGTCTGGGAGCACAGTAGCAGCAATCGGCAGAATCCACAATGGTACAACCATCATTGTAATCACAAAGTTCTTGAGATCAAGGAACCCGAACCTAGGGGAAGCAATGGCACTATTGTGATACCCTGTATTTACGTGTATTTTTATTGCAAAATTATTTAAAATTATTTAAAATTATTATAATTAGTAGTTCTTTTATTTTAAATTAAACGTGTTTTTCGTTGTATTGTTTTATGATTTTTAAGTTGTGAGATTTAAATAATGTGTTTTTTTGATATTAATAATTACTTCGCATTTAAATTACTCTCTAGCTTGAATTATTTTATTGTTGGGCTTTAACTATTTTATGTTATTAATATTGAATTGTAGTATTTTTATTTGGATTTTATTGTACTCTTTATTTTCAAATAGTTTATTGTTGAATTCTAATATTTTATTTTATAAAGTTACTGTATTTAAATTATTTCATTTAATTCGTCATTTTAAAATTCATTTTTGTTGGATCAGTTTGTGATCCTGAGTTGAAAAGACTGGACTTCACTTTCTTTCCCTTCTTTTTACTTTTTCTCTTTTTCTTCTTTTTTTTTTTTTTTCTTTTTTTCTTCTTTCTTCCCTGCTCTTTCTCTGTCCCACGCGCAACGTCCCCTCCCCCTTCCTCCATCCATTTTTTTTCATCCACCAAGTGCATCACCGTGCACCACCCGTGTGCCTCACCGCCCCTCCCACCTGGTTCCTCACCTGCTGGCGACCCTCCCCTTCCATTTTTAGACCACCCCATGCCGCCGTTAACCCCCACGCGCACCATGAAGCGGTAGCCTAAAATTCTCCCTAGTCCACCGTCGCTCCACCATCAGCCACCATTTCTTCACCACTTCATCACTAACCTCTTGCCGACCTAGCCCACCCATGTCCAGCTCCGATCCATCGCTAGAGCAACCCCCACGAGCTCAACTTCATTTTGGTATTTTTTTACTTCCACCGCCTTTTACGCCGCCACCCATGGCCAACCACCACTTCTACTAGTTTCATAAACACCTCTAAGCCATTCCCTATCAATCTCAAGCCTTGGTTCGTCCCCATTCAAAAGTGGATATTTTACAACCCACGATCACAGTGTATTTTACATTGTTACATTGCTTTTTTGCCACCTTTTGTAGCCCCTTGATCCTTTGAAAAATATTATATAGCACTGTAAGTATTTTTCAAACTTCATTGTAGATTTAAATATATTATTGCTTTTTTAATAAATTGTGACTGGTTGGTTATTCCAGACTGAGTCCGAGGAGTCGAGGGTCAGATGGATTTGAGGATGGAGTTATTTTATGTTTGATTGATTTGAAATGTTGGATATTTTGTGTCATGTCATTTGCATTGCACGGTGCATGCAATACATGTGTTGGATATTGAAAATTGGATTTTCACAAGATAAATAGATTTTTGGTTGCGTGTGTATCACCACCCCAAGCCGAGATAGAGCATTATCTCAGTGGAGCTCCTCTGGTCACTCAGGAGTAGATACTGAGTGACATCCCCTGGCGACGACCGGATTGCACAATACGGTAATATTGTCGTGTCGACTCTGTGGTCTCTCGGTTAACGGGGACTAGAGAATGCCTGGTCATGATACGCGTTGGGGTGGGACTGGGTATCGCTCGTTTAGATGTCACATGCCTGGTCGTTATCTACAGTGTGACATAGGAACCAGAGTGTGCAGATGATCCTTAAGGGAGATTATCATGCATGCATTAAAATTGGAACTGGTTTTGGATATTGGACATAAGCCATTTTCTGGGAAAATGGCAAGTTTGATTAAAGGATTATTTATGGGCCATTTTATGGGAAAATGACGAGATTTTATAAGAAGATTATTGTAAACCATTTTTCTGGAAAAATTGTGGTTTTTTTTTTGTTTGGGCCATTATCTAAGATAATGGCGAGGACTTGTTTTAAAGGAATTTATTGTGGGCCAAAAATGAGATTTTTGGCGTGCGTGAAAAATTGTGGATTTTTGGGACACATGCATATGACATCTTTTCATGCATATTGTTGAGTTTAATATATTTTTATCTTGTGGTGTTTGAATTATTACTTACTTGCGGCACCATTTTTGGTACCGTAGATTTTGATGCAGAGGTTGAGGAGGAGGAGGCTGAACTTGAGAAGGCGGCTCTGCCACATTATTGAGTTGGAGCTGTTTTACTTTTGGACATTATTTTACTTGCTTTTATGTTATGTAATTTGGATTTGAAACAATCTTGAAATTTGTAATACTCTGGTAAGCTTGTGTTTTAAGTGAATTTGTATTTAAACAAAATTATGATACTTAGTTGTAAGACTTTTATTACTGCTGCGTTAATTTTATTGTACACATGTTACATGTACACACAATCAACACTTGGTGATGGGATGCGTGACTTGTGTTGTCATCATCCCGATGTCTCGATTTCCACGTGTCCGTACGTGGGAATTAGGGGCGTCACAGGTGGTATCAGAGCAGTTCAGATTTGGGTAAAACCAAATATCTCATAGGTGCAGTACCAGAAAATTTTAAAAGCTTGAGTTGAAATTATTTTGTTTATTTATTTTGAATTGTTTTTTTATTTAACTTGATTTGATTTTATTTTATTTGAAATTATTTTATTAAATTTGAATTTATTTTATTTAATTCCATTTGATTTGATTTGATTTGATTTGGTTTGATTAGATCTTATTTGAATTGAAAATATGTTGTTTTATTTATTTCAGTGTATGTTATTTTATTTAATTGGTTTATTTCTAATTTTATTTATTTTGTTTTGTTTTGTTCTGAGTTGAAAGTGGGGTTAAGGGTTACGCTATAGCAGGAAGGCAGTATAATCGAGAATACCATTATTAGGCATGAACATTTAGTGTAGTAGGCTTAAATTCTTAGCGACGTGTTTTTCCTTTATAATGTTGAGGTCTGAAGGGAATGTCATGGTATAAGTGATCTTTTTGGAGTAAGAACTCATGACGCAATGAGGAGCGGAATTAGCTTTAAGTTGCTTGAGATGATTGGGGTCTTAGATTCTGTAGAATTTTTGTAATGAGGCTATAGAATAGGAGAGTGTAGGTTCAACGAACTTCAAGGATAGGTTTATGAGAATTTTATTTAAGGTATGAGCCCTATATTTATGTTATGAAATAAGTTTGTGGGGTTTATGGTGGTAGGTTCAACAAGCATTTGGGGGATTAGTTAAATTGGAGGTTTTAGATTTTGCCTACACGAAGAAGCAATTTCATAGCAATTGAGGCTTAAGAATTTGCAAGCTTTATAAGGTGATGTTTTAGATTTGAGGACATCGATCTTGAGGATTTATGGAAATGAACCTTATATAGTTTAAGGTTTTAGAGTTGTAGGCTTAAAGGGTTGATTTATAATAAGATTTGAGTTCTTAGTTTTGCAAACTTGGTGCGCTAGCTTGATCTACTCTAGAGAGTGATTAGTTTGTAACCATTAAAATGAGGTTGATCTGAGTTGAGTTATTGATATGGAAATTTTCAGGAGCGTATTTCTTTGAGGATTAAAGGTAATGATCTAGTTTGCATATTTTTTTAGGATTAAAGATGTTGATCTAGTTCGTGTGTTTTTCTGAGGATTAAAAATATCGATCTATTATGAAAAATGATTGTTTTAACTTGAGGTTGTAATTGTAGGTTTAAAATTTGATCCATATTAATTTTAAGGATAATAGATGGTGCATATTTAGGAAAATGATTTTTATCGATTCAAAGGTTATAAGTCTATCAAGCTGTTGGGAATAGTAGTTTATGTGTTGATATTGAATGCAATTGAATTTAAGGCTTTATGATCCTTAGACTTTTGGGACTGGATTATTAGCAGGTTTAAGGTTATATTCAGTACAAAACTTTAAACGATTACTAGTTGCTAACTTAAGGATGTAAGATGAGCAGATTCAAGAATAGTTATTTTTGATTTGAGGATATAAATCCAAATGATAGAAATGGTAGGAATGGATCACTTGTATGTTGGAGTATTGGTTAAAAAAAAGAAATCGATGCGTAATAGTTGTGAATGTATGGATTTTGAGAGTGCAGGTCTTTATTCCATTTTTGACTAGAATGAATTGGTTTTGGTAGGAAATTGAAATTGATTCGATATGATATTATTAATTTAAGAGATCTTGGTAGTCATGAGTTTCTGGTGAGTTGATCGGAGTGTGCAATCGAAATGGGTTACTCAATGGAATGTTGGTTGATAATAATTGTTATGATTATCTTCAGGTATAGTAATTTAAATTTGTGAGGCTATACTTTTCTTTGGAGATCAAGCGCCCAATTGGGAGAATTAGGGATATTGTTATTTAACTTGAAGAGAGATTGTTGGGTCACCATGTGTGGTGTATGATAAAATTTTGGAAGTGGAAACTTAGGCATCAACGGTAGGTAGCATAACCATATGTGTGAGGTAATAAAGCTTAGGATCCATGAGTGTTGTTCAATAGTTTTTGATGGATTGAAGATTTAAACAGTATGGCTTGCCTTGAGGTTTATTTGTGTTGTGCGATTGAAGGAATTATAAGTTTTAATACTAGAGTTTTTTAGAGTACAAGTAGGTGGGTGAGTTACCAAGAGGGTTTCGATTATGTCTTGGTGAGGTTAATGGTAGTTTGTAGTGAGTTTAGTCACCGCCAGATTAGATAATATTCATAATGTAGGTGATGAGCTTGAAAGTGTAGGTTGTCGGGTAGAAGTTATAGGTGCTCTTGTTGGTTGGCCTAGAAGGACTCGAGCCTTTTTGGATATGTTCCTTATCTTTAGATGAGACAGGTGTATTTTGGGATGATGTTACATGTTTTCAATTTGGGACGTTGAGGTTGATCGGTATTGGTTTTTGACAATGATTATTGATGCACTTTGTGGAGTATGGATTTTGATTAGTGTAGCTAGAGCCAACTGAGGAATGAGTGATAAATTGTTGTTTTTGGAGGTATACTATTTTCTGTCGAACTGTGGTAACGGATTTTCTTGTTTTCAGGTGTTGAGTTAGTTTGTACTCAAGGGTGTTAATTTATGAGGACATAGTTTTTTTACATTTTCGCGTATGGAAGCGTGATTTTTAGAGATAATTGGGTGTTCAAATTTTGTGTTGATTTTGAGGAAGTAGTGGTTACTCAAAATTTTCAGAAGATACTAGCAATTGGAGAGTAATCATTTGGTTGTACTAGTTATGCTTATTGATGATTAATTTTGAAAGTGGCTATTAGGTTACCAAAGTGTAGTATGCAATGAAGTTTGGGAGATAAAGTATAGGATTGGTTTACGTTGGCACAATTTATTCTAGGAAGATATTATCCATTGAAATTACTTGAGTATTGTATTAACGTTCTTATGGAAATGGTGATTTCCAATTACATGGCCACCCTAGGAGTACATCGTGATTTGCAATTGGAGTACTAGTACGAATATAATGGAATCGCCTATAGGAGTAGATTTGGGAGAGCTTTACTTGTGCCTGCATGGGGTTAGTTGATGGTATGTTTTCTCAAATGTGTCTTGAATTGTACCTTATATCCTGCTTGGCACTGATGTTTGATCTCATAAATTTCGATGATGAAATTTATTTTAAGGGGGGAGAATGTGATGCTCCATATTTACGTGTATTTTTATTGAATTATTATTTAAAATTATTATAATTAATAGTTCTTTTATTTTAAATTAAACGTGTTTTTTGTTGTATTATTTTATGATTTTTAAGTTGTGAGATTTAAATAATATGTTTTCTTGATAGTAATAATTACCTCGCATTTAAATTACTCTCTAACTTGAATTATTTTATTGTTGGGCTTTAACTATTTTATGTTATTAATATTGAATTGTAGTGTTTTTATTTAGATTTTATTGCACTTTTTATTTTAAAATAGCTTATTGTTGAATTCTAATATTTTATTTTATTAAGTCACTGTGTTTAAATTATTTCATTTAATTCATCGTTTTAAAATTCATTTTCATTGGATTAATTTGTGACCCTGAGTTAAAAAGACTGGACCTCACTTTCTTTCCCTTTCTTTTTCTTTTTCCCTTTTTCTTCTTTCTTTTTCTTTTTTTCTTCTTTCTTCCCTACTCTCTCCCTCCCACGCATGGCGTCCCCTCCCCCTTCCTCCGTCCGTTTTTTTTGTCCACCCAATGCGCCACCCATGTGCCTGACCGCGCCTCCCACCTGGTTCCCCACGTGTCAACGACCCTCCCCTTCCATTTTCAGGTCACCCCATGCTTCCGTTAACCCCCACGTGCACTACGAAGAAGCTGCCTAAAATTATCCCCACGTCGCTGTCGCTCCACCACAGCCACCATTTATTCACCACTTTATCACCGACATCTTGCCGACTTAACTCACTCATTTCCAGCTCCGATCCGTCGCCAAAGCAACCTCCACGAGCTCAACTCCGTTTTGGTCTTTTTTCACTTCCACTGCCGTTTTCGCCCCCACCAACGGCCAACCACCACTTCCACTAGCTTCATAAAAACCTCTAAGCCATTCCCTATCAATCCCAAGCCTTGGTTCGTCCCCATTCAAAAGTGGATATTTTACAACCCACAGCCACAATATATTTTACACTGTTACGTTACTTTTTCATAACCTTTTGCAGCCCCTTGATCCTTCAAAAAATATTATATAGCAATGTAAGTATTTTCCAAACTTCATTTTATATTTAAATATATTATTATTTTTTTAATAAATTGTGACTGGTTGATTATTCCGAACTGAGTCCAAGGAGTCGAGGGTCGGATGGATTTGAGGATGGAGTTATTTTATGTTTGGTTGATTTGAAATGTTGGATATTTTGTGTCATGTCATTCGCATTGCACGGTGCATGCATATACATGTGTTGGATATTGAAAATTGGATTTTCACGAGATAAATGGATTTTTTGGTGCGTGTGTATCACGATCCCAAGCCGAGATAGGGCATTATCTCGGTGTAACTCCTCTGATTACTCGGGAGTAGATAAAACTGAATGACATGCCCTGGTTAAACTGAGCTCCTCTGGTTAATCTGAATTCAAATTCAAATATGTTCCACAAAAGTATATTAGTGGGACATATTTCTAACAACTAGACAGTAAGATGTACACATAATGGCCCAATGAAACATGCCTAAATATTCGGTAATACAGAAGTTGTGTTGTCCATTCGTCTTGGTTAAAAATGGTGAAAAATCAGGAACAAAACGCTAAACAGAAATCACAATCTTCCCTCGTACTTACATTGCAATAGTCAACATTATTTGAAGATAATGGCAAAAATCAAAATGCTCTTGTGCATTCACCTAGCCATTTGTACATGAAATCAGATCATACATAAGTTATATCTAAAACTTTTCCTTCTACATTAGTACATATATTTGAAACTCCTAAATGAAATATAAAAGAATATACATATAAATATATATTTATGTACATATAAGTGACAGCACCATGTCACGTTCCTAACCTCTTAACACCGCATTCAGAGCAGAACTTAGAAGTTTCTCTCAAGTACGGGGCCCCACATTCGTCACAAAACTTTGCCGGGCTGGATGGCTGACATATGATCAATTTTAAAAGTTCAGTAAAGACACAGGTTGAAAGAAAAAGATAACAAATAAATCCTCCTGAGCCTTTTTCAAACATTCACAAAGCTATAATGAAGCCCTACTTTGTTTTCCATAAGAAAAAGCATCAATAAAGATTCGAGAAAATTAAGCAGGATTCATAGATAGTTTAAGCTCGTGAGGATACACAAAGATTTTAATAAAATATACAATGAAGGAAATGGACCATTATTCATTCTGATGTAAATATAAGGGACAAAAAGATCACATGAATTGAGACATTGAAATGACATACTGGCCATTGTTCCTGACATAATCACAAAGCAAAAACATTCCCTCTTAATAGATTGGCAGTACCAGTTCACACTCACAACATCACATTTCAACACAAGAAAACATGTGAATGCAAAACTCTGATAAAGTATAAATTACACGAAAAATAAAAATGCACAGTAACACCTCCCTAAAAATATTTCTCAATATAACTCGCTGTTGAAAACAAAAGCACGCACATACAGACACAAAGAAATCAAAGGAGTCCTATGGTCAAATATGCTTTTAGGGGACAGATAGCAGGTTATCCAAGGAGTCCTATGGTCAAATACGCTGAGCTACTTTTGACCAACTTTGTTTTGGCTGGCTATAATAATGGAAAAATAGAAGTCCACAAATAGGTTGTATAGATGTGCTTGTTCTACACCAGCAGAGCTAAAATTTAACATAATATCTTATCTTTGAGGGTAACCATGCCACTAGCCATGAAAATAAAAGTAAAACTTATGATATTCAAGTAAGTGCTATCATAATTCATAGTGGATGGAGGAATAATCAAATTAATAACCCACCAGTACATGCAAACGCCCCCCAGCATGACCACCACCTGTGAGCGGTTGTAAGGATGCCATCTGTTGTGATATGGTTGGTTGATGAGGATGAGAAATTTCAGGCAAGTGAGAAGCTGGAGCACATTGATGACTGTGAGGATAGTGGGATGCAGGGTGCATGTGTTGTTGATGATTCTGATGAACTGGGTGAAATTGGGGCTGATGCGAAAGATGTTGCATAGGATGCTTGCAAATGATCTGCTGCTGATTTTGTGGCTGCAAAGAGGGATAAGAAACGATAAAGAAATTTTACAAAAGAACAAAGAAGGATTCTATATTGAATGCCATAAATATATCAAGAACACATTTGCAAACGTCTCAATCACAACCATGGCAATCTAATAGCATTATTAATATGAATATAGACAAAGATTGATTTTAGTTGATTTCTGAGTGGTGCATGTGAATATAAATCTAAACAGGATTTGCTCTGAATCATGAAGTGAGCTAAAATGAGGTGAACTCCACATCTAGGCCCTGCCCATTATTTTAAAAAAAAAATGGACACAGAAATCAGTCAAATGATTTTAACCAGCCTTAACCACTTCAGAATCACTTTTTTATTCAACTATGGAATGCATGATAAGGTCTCAAATTAATCTCTTGTTCAACATGTAGATATGGCACGAGTCTTCAAAGAAGTGCTGCTAAACATTTTTGTCGTTATACTTCAGATTTTTCCAGCTCACTAACTACTCTCAGCACAGCATCATGACATTATTTCATTCCAGCTACAGTTAGGGCTGTCAATTTTTTACATGACCCTCGAAACCAACACGTAGTATTTCTTTTGATAAGTAAAAAGATATTTTATTGATATTGAAATAGGCATAGCCCAAGTGCACAGGAAGAATAGGAACTAGAAACTGATATGTAATATTAAGGTTGGGCATAATCGGGGTTAAGGTCAATTAGGGTTGACCCGAATTTGACCCTGTAAATAATTGAGTAGTATTGAGTCAACCTGTGGGTTCATGGGTTGACCCGATCATCCAAAAGGAAATCGGGTTGACCCGATTGACCCGCTACATATTTCTAACTAGAAATTGAGTTTTAAATGGAAAAATAGAATTCATGTTTTAATTATATTCTTAAACGTTTCTTGTATAACCTTTGTCTTGTTATATGGTAGTAAGAATGTTCAAATATTTGTGAATCTTTTTCATTCTTGTTTTTCTTTTTAAATGGGTCTTGTGGGGTTGACCTAACCCCAATTGATATACAGGTCAACGTTAGTTATTTGGGTCGGGTTCAGGTCAAGGTGTTTGACCCGATTAGTTATTCATGTCAAGTTCAAGTTGACTTGAAATTGACCTGACTCTGATCCGACTCGACACAATTGACAGCCCTACGCCACAACATAACTTCACTCACATAAGTTTGGCCGTATTAATGTTAGGCCATGCATAACCATTAACCCTGGTGGAGCATAATTTTGGAGGATCAGAACTCCAATTTCAGGTCCTGATCCACTGTACCCATGAGACAAGTTCTATGGAAGTTGATGCTAAGCAATAGGGGTGTAAAAATTAACTAGAAAACGGGACCGGACCTGTCCAGTTTTGGACCCGTTCCCTTAATTCCAAAACTGGCTGGTACCGGTCCGGTTTCAGTTCTATGCTTTTTAGGGCCGGACTGGTTCACTATATTATATATTTTAAATTAATTTTTTTAATATTATATATAATATTTTTTATATTATATATAATAACATAAATTATAATTATATATAAAATAATGTTATTATAATTTATAACATAAAATTTTAATCTTAAACATGAAAATTTATTTGATCATATGCTTTAATCATAAAATATATATATATTAATAACATTTTATGGCCTAATAAATTCTCAATATGCTCTTTTTGATAAGTACATTAGTAAATTAGTAATACATTACATTAGTATATAATGTCTATTAATTACAATTTACATTTTATGGCCTAATAATAATAGTCTAATACTATATTACTATTAGTAATATATTTTAAGTCTATATATAAATTACTATATAAATCACTATACTACATAATTATATATGAAATAATGATATAGTAATACTAATACTATCACTATCAATGATATAGTTATAATAAATTAAAATCACTATAACAAATACTAATACATAGTTATTCTAATCACTATAACTAATACTAATATATATATTAATACTATTAAAACCGGAAAACCAGACCGAATTGGATCGGAACGGGTAAAACCGGAGGTACCGATTTAAGAGGATAACTTGTGCGTAATCGATTTTCGAAAATGCAAAACCGGTGCATGATAGTTCGGTCATAAATTTTGTCCAAAACTGGACCCGTTACACCCCTACTGAGCAACTACAAGTATTTGCTAACCTAATTCGAGGCTTATTTTCCAACCATCTCTTTAATGAACCTTGTAGGATCTACAATATTTCATGCAAACAGAATATCTATCAATCTAAACACCTGAAATTAGATTTTTAGTTGGGTCGACAATCATGCAATGTCCTATAAGCAGGGCAATAAAGTTGTTCATGTTAACATCGATTATAGCGACATTTCTGGACCAGTGACCAGAAAGGCTTTAGCACTAAAGCGAAACAAAAGAATGGAGAAAAAAATGAAGGGGAAAGGAGCAGAAAACAAGTACCTCCCAAAGGCAGCTTGCAAAATTCATGTTTCAGAACAATAAATAGCCAAAACTTTTATAGGATAACTAAAGCCAAAAAAAAAAAAAACATACAGTGCCTATGCATGGTGAATATAAACTAGGTATCATTTTGCATTAAAGAGGCCCACCAATTAAAAAGAAAAAAATTGATAAAATCAAAAGTAACATTTGGGGCAGAGAGAGAGAGAGAGAGAGAGAGAGAGAACTAATCGTTATTTTGTGAGGCTCTGGATTATCGTCACAGAATAACAATGTGTCATTTGCAAAATGGAGATGAGACACTAGAAATTAATTGACATCCAATTCCTTAAATTTGAATTATCTAGAGGATGATATATTTCGATTCAAAAAAATCCTAAATAGACAAATAGGGTCCCAAATAAGGATAAGAGATACAGCAGCTGTAATTACCAAATGTTATACCTACTTCATATCCTAATTTGTGAACAAGCACCAGCTCCCATTCCATGATGCGGCCAATTCTTTCCTTCTAAATCTTTCAATTTTTACTCTTCTATTTCCACATTCTTCTTGAATTCTTTCTCATACTAGTTGTAGCCTGATCATGAGGCTGAGCTGTAGGTCAGTACCAAGTTCGTGGCTAACTAGCCTTTCCATGGATCAAACTAGATCAGTCTGCCTTCTCGTTATCCAAAAGAAGAAAAAATAAAAATGGCTAGGCACATGTTTCAACTTTCCTTTTGAACTTTTTAATGAAATATTTTATTAATTAACAAAAAAGTATGATTAAGGTTTTGTGGATAAAGTGAAGCCATGAATGGTTCCCCCAGTTTTGTATTGGCAAGCAAGTTGAAAGAAGTAAAGAAACAGGAGGAGTTGGTTGTATTCAGAATCAGGAAAGGTTTCTATTAAATAAATTGTGGTTGTGATGGGATTCCGAGTGAGCTTTATGCATAGAGGAGGAGAAAATATGATATTGCTAGAGAACTGGGCCACACAATCCTTGCCGAAAAAGTGAGTTGGAGACAGATATCTAGCACTATGGTGAAAGGAATGAGACAAACTAAAATTTTCCATCGTTTGGCTAACTCGAATCAAACAAAAAATACTATCAAATCCCTAGTGATCAGCAGCTCAATCTCAACAGACCCAAAAAAGTAAGTGAGCATATCATACATTTTTACATATGCCTTCACTCTAAATAGTTGATTTGGCGACGCAAGCCATATGGTCTTAAATTTGATGCTGTTGGAGTGGAGGAAGCCACATGGATAAAAGGAGAGTTTGAGGAAAGAAAGATCCATAAAGTCATGCATGCTCTGAATGACAAGAAGGCAGTGGGTGTGGATGGATTCTCTAATGCCTTTTCATAGATGTTTTGGAAGATGCTCAAGGAAGATTATAAATTCCATGAGTTCCATATTAGCAGAAAGTTTGAAAGAAGCCTAATGCAACTTTTATAGCATTTATTCCAAAGAAAACAAGCAGTGGTGTGGAGATAAAGGAATTCTGTTCCATTAGTCCAGGGGGTGGTGTTTACAAGATTATTTCTAAAGTCCTAGCGTAGAGGATGAAGGTAGTGCTCAAGAAGACGATAAACCCAAAATGCATTCATAAGGGAAGATATATTTTAGACACAATCCTAATTGCTAATGAAAGTCTTACAAACGTATTTTTATCAAGAATGTCATGTAAATGAGATTCAGAGTAGGCTTACAACCATGTGAATTGGGATTTTCTGCTATGCTTATTGAGGAGATGTGGTTTTGGGGCAAAGTGGTGTCAGTAGATAGCAGTGTATTTCTACCGTGCATTTCCCCATTCTGATCAACTGAACAACATCTGGCTTCTTCAGTAGTTCTTGCAGTCTGCATCGAAAGGACCATTATCCCCTTTGCTCTTTGTTGTGTCAAATGTTAAATGCAATGGTAGATGGGGGACTCTTATCAGATTTTTCTGAGGCAAAGGAACTTGAAGAACTGCCAATACTCCAGATCTTTTTCACAGATGAGACACTGTTGAACCCTTGAGTTACTCCCAAGTGGCTTGGCATGTATTAGGTTTTGGGTTTAAATCTGAATATAGATTCACCTTAGACTATTACTATTAGCAACGTAAGGATTTATTAATTCCCTAGAGGGGCTGGGGTCTAAGCTATGATTCAAACCTGACTTGAGGGTGTGCCTGTAGCTTCCTGCTGTCTAGGCCCCTCTTGTCTGTTTCCTAGCAGGTAGAGTGCTGCTATGGTCACGCCCAGGTAGAGAAGCCACTTTTGGTTGCCCCCTCCTACCCTTTTTTATTCAGCAAAAGAAAAAAAAAAAAACAATTAACTAATCAGTGAGGATTATTCACAGGAAAGGTGAACTTTATTGACCCTAGTGGATCCACCTTGTCCTAGGTTGGCATTGACTAAAATGGTCCCATGCTTTCTTTCTTGGTCAACCAATGAATTTGAACCAGTCAACTTGATCTAATACCAATGGTTAAAATAACATAATCATTTTTTTAATTTAAAGTTAAAATAACATAATCATACAATCTAAAGGTATCTTTTTATCCAATCATTTACCCAAACACAAAAATTAATACAACTTTTACAAACTCCAAAACAAAAATACTCTTAAAAACTTTACCCGTCCACTTTCACAAACTCCAATATAAAAATTATTTTCAAAAAATCTTACTCAAGTTTTTCTCTCCTTTTCCAAAACCCAATCTCAAAAAAATTCTCAAATATTCTCCAAATCTGTGTAACCAAACATACCCAAAACATAGCAACAATAATTTAATTTCAAAAATTATAAATACCTGCTGAAAATGCTTTGTATTATTTGATTCACATATTCCACAAGATGATAAGCAACTAGATTTTTCTCTCTTTATTCCTCTTTATAGTTCCATTCCATAATAAGTTTCTAAACTATAGGAAAATAAGATTTCTAACTATGTGGAGGACTTACCGTTTGAACTCCTTCCCTTTCACTCTAATTATATTTCAACGAAAATGTTGTAATCTCAATAAACTTAGTGGTCAATCATTAGATTGGAGCCTGAACATGATAATATTATGGACTATTATATATCATTTTATACAAGTAATTTTGTGTACTATATATCTAATCTACTTTAACAATTTAACACGCTACTTAGAATTGCAATGTAATGACTTATACGTTATTTGAACAAAGGTTGAGAGTTGACTAATATACAAAAATACTTTTATTTCAATTCAAAAAAAAAAAAAAATTGTGAACTATTTCATCTGGTCTTTCATTTGTAATGCCATATAGAACAAAAAACAAAGAATGGGTCAGTCTCTTTAGTTCTGTGCATCACGAATTTCATATTAGCACATAGGCAGCCCACAGCAAGTCATTAATTCATTGTTGGTGGGAAAATATAAGCTTTTTTTGTATGTAAAAGAAGATCAGCTCTATGAAAATGGAAAACCAAAATGCATTTTAACAGCAAGTTCTAAACCAAACAGACCATTGATGGCTGTATGAAAGTATGAAGTAAAATGTATTTTAGCCCTTTTTTTTTTTTCTCAAGTAAGGTAGTGCTGGATTCAGATCCACTACTCTGTAAGAGATGTGGTCGATTATTAAATAGAAATTAAAGACTAACACATAGAAAATAGACAATAATTGCTTCTTAAATAAATTCACTTACAGAGCGAAAACCTTGAGCAGTAGCCAATGTAGAGGAGTTATCCGTGATGGGAAATGCCTGAAAAAACAACAAAAGTACAAGAAGTTACATCTACCTTCAATTTAGTCAGTAAGGCACAGCAATCAAAATGTCTTACAATCTACTTAGTTGAATTGTCAATATTTTCTATAAAATCTCTTGTCACTATGCAGAAAACAAAAAGTTGAATGACATATCTTTTCTTTTCATAGCACAAATTTTGTTAAAAGCACAGTGGGGTGCAACCCAAATACACAGGAAGTGTACAAAAGGATATACCCTTCTAGCACAAAAAAGAGCAAAACTCCTTGAGCTCTAAAAGATTGGAGACTTCGTAGCCGGTGTAAGCAATCAACCAAGCATAGAGATTGTTCAGCTTGATGGCTTTTAATTCTATCACCGTCCTTTCATGACAATTAAAGGATCAGACATTGTAATCTTGCCAAATACACCACATTAAACTCAAAGTGACCATCTTCCAAGCTTCTGCATTATTAGGGCCAATGCAAGGAATCCACCAACATGCCAAAAACTCCACCACATGCTAGGGCATAACCATTCAGACCCAGAAATGCAAAATACCTTCACCAATAAGCTCCCAGTGAACTCAAATGCGACAGAAGAAGATCTATGTTTTCCCGATTTTGCTTGCACATTCAACACCATTCCATTACCACAATATGCCCCTTTCTCAAGTTATTCATTGTTAAAATCTTTCTTAGAATGTGCTTTATTTCTCCAAATACACTTACATGGAAAAAAGGAGTGAACTAGAGGGGCAAACCCCTTGAAATAGGATTTGACCTCAAAGATTCGTCTCATGGACGAGGTCTATAACACCCCACTCCCCACGATTAAGAATAAATCACTTTTAGAAATTCTGGGGAAACTAGAGTGCTACTACTGAACTTGAATTAAAATATTTTTATTTTATTCTAAAGGAAGCACCAGGTACAAAGATTCTTATAATAATTAAAGTTGTTTTATATTAAATACTGAAATCATAAGAGAGAGTTCTTGAAAGCATTTATTAAAATTCTCAAAGTCTGCGCTATAAACTTAAAATTTCTGTACATGATCCAGGCCATTGGTCATGCCTCCCTAGACCCTGGACTAAGACCCGTCTTGCAGCTCTACCTTCATAAATATTTTGACCTGGAGTGGTTTAAAAAAATTAAAAAAAGTAAAATAAAAACTAAAATGAGTCGATGACTCAATAAGAAACCTATCATAATGTAAACATACTTAACATAAAGTTTGTCATAAAAGATTTTATGCCGAGAACTTAAAATCATGATTTTTCATACGTATGCTATGACATGCATGACTTATTTGAATTAATTGACTTGTTTGGCTGATTTGAATTATCTAACTGTTTTGACTGGCCAACACACTTAATCCTGTGTGCAAGGTTGTGCACTGGTCCAAGGGGAACCGCTGATCTAATATGATAAAATACTATGGTGGACCAAGCTTGAGTCCATGGCTTGCACATCCTGTAATATCCGCTCCTTCTCTCTTCTTCTTCTTTATGAGCCTCGATCCACGTGTCAAACTTTGGTGTATGTGCTGAGCCTTGTTCTACGTGTCGAGAGTCAGTCTATCTGACGAGCCTCGATCTACGTGTTGAACCTTATCCTACGTGTTGTATCTCGATAGCGTGTTCTGAAAGTTATCCTGCGGATTTCAAAGTAAGATATTTTAATGCTTACGGATATTTTAAATATTATGAAAATATCTATAGAAGATATTTTCAGTATTATTAGATAAGCTTGTTTTTAATGTAGCACAATTATAATATTTTAATGAGCTTTAAAAATATTATAATTGTGGATAATTACTTATATTAAATATTTTAGTTGTTTTAAAATATTAAGAGATTTAATTTTACGTTGAAAACTCTTATTCAATTTAAATGATTTTATCCTCTTTGAGTAATTAACGATACTTTATCATTTTAAATAATGATGAAGAAATATTATTTTAAATAAAACACTTACGCGTTTTCAAATCAATGTTTAAACTTATCGTTAGATCGTTTTGAGGATCCCGAAGCGTAGGACTGAGATTAAATACCCAGCTTTTTTTTCTTTTCTTCCTCACTTTTTCTTTTTCTTTTTTTTTTCTTTCTTTCTCTTCTCTCTCCCTCGTGCACGTCCAGCCGTTCACTGTGCATGGATTTCCTCCACCGTTCGGTTGAAGCTCCCAGCCGGCGCCACCTCCAACCGTCGTGCCCCACCTCCCACATCGGCCTGACCCTCCCTCACCGGCGAGCTCCACTGCACCGGTGGTGTGCTTCACCGGCCACCCAATCTCTCTCCTTCCTCCTTCAAACAAATGGGTATTCAAGCTTTTTTCTCCTCTTTGAGCCACCATACACGGCCAAATCAGCCACCAAGCACCACCAATGAATTCACCACATCAAGGACTTCCTCCCCATGTCTTTCTTTTCCCCTAACTCTCTCTTTTTCTCCGATGGGTCTCCATAGCTAGAGTTTCGGTTGCACCACTGTACGCCGCTGTACACGGCCACCCATGGTGTTTCACCACCACCATCTTATTCCTCTCATCACCATGACCTTCTCCAAGAAATTTCATGGCCAACAGAGTTGTGTATAGCTCTCACTCTCCCTCACTCTCCAAGGCCGAAACTAGCTTCAAGCAGCTGATCCGCTGCCGTGAGCCACCGTATGGCCACCACCTCGCCACCACAGCTTCACCACATCTTCATCTACCTTTCCCTAGCTTCCCATGAAGTTCTATGGTCTTCCACCACCCCAAGCAAACTCCTAGCATTTCAGATTTATTGTTCATAGCATGATGCCGCCGTGCTCCGCCACCTTTGACCACCACGAGGCCATCATGAGCCTTTCCAAGGCCACGCCTAGCTATCCTCAAGCCTGAACCGCCACTTCACGTGGTGGACAGCCACCGTACACGGTGTTACCGCCACGTACGCTCCTCCGATGCTTAACCATGACGAGCAGCGAGCGATGCACGGGTTAGCCCATCGATGGTATAACCCTCTATCTCTAGTTAATTTACATTTAAAGTAGTTGATTGGTTGGATTGTAGACTATGTAATTAGTAATTGTGGAGTTCGCTGCGTAGTTGTAAAGCGAAATGTAGTTGTGAAGTGTTGTGCCTGATTTGTAGTATTGTGTGGATTGTACTATAAAGTGTGGACATGAGATGGATGCCGTAGTTGTGATATGGTGTGATGCGTGAAGAGAGTACGCGTGGAGCGTATTCTGTGTAGTGCAGCGACGCGTCGTGTGATGTGCACTATAATAAGGTGTGGTATAGAATGAAGGGAGTACATGTGGAGTGCACTCTATGTTGTATGGCGATGCACCGTGTGGTGTGCATCGTGTTAATAGGAGTTGTAGTGAAAGGAGTACTTGTTCCACGTACTCCATGTCGCGTAGCGATGCACGGTGAGGTGTGTATCGTAGTGATGTTGTCATAGTATGGATGGAAGAGAGTTCACGTGAGTGTACTCTGTACTAGGTCGTGATACGCCATCCGACGTATCACAGAGGGTCGGATGGTATAGCAGAGAAGCGTGGAGTGTATGGTATAGCGTTGGGAAACTGTATAACAGTGTCCCGAAGCAATGGTGATATGGACTGTAGTCTGGAGTGACGAGTGTTACCTTGTGGTTGACTATGGCTAAGAGTATAAGTGGTGGAAAAGTATCAGAGCGTGCAGCGGAAGCATGATGGGTATCGTGATGTGACTCGGGATTTATCTCGAATTACGTGACGTGACAGAGGTGCATTTATGGATGCAATCCTCTCTTATTAAGTGTTGGGATGAACTTATAAAGAGCCGGGAAGTAGGAAGAGTCCTATCGACCGGGTCTTAACAAGTTGGTATTGGAGTTTGGAGCTTGTTTATACAAGCAGGCGTTTATTGGAATTATAAGTTGCTCTTAGGTGATAATAAGGGGATGAGATACTTGCGTATCTGGCAAGACAAGTGTACCAGACAGGTTTACCATATGTAATGAGTAATCTGTCCTGATCATAGTTACATGGTATTTTAGTCCCAGAGTTGGCTTGAATTCATGTAACCTAAGTGGATGGGAATAAAGATGTAGTATGGGCTAGGATACATGAAAGTAGTGATGAGTATATAGTTTAAGGTTGGAACACATGGCTCTGTATGTCAGAATCATGCGTTGGATTGTGTAAATAGAAGAACGAGATGGAGGTCTTAGTGTCTTAACCCTAAGGTGAATCACAGAGGTTCACTTTAAGGAATAAGACCCCGAAGGTTTTAGCATAGTGTAATACCCTAGTCTTACTATGTGAGTTTTTACGTCATTTTATTTTATTCCTTAAGTTAAATATATTCATGTAAAGATTTTTATTATTTTATTTAGATGGGTGTGTTTTTTTTTACTTTTATGTGGGTTGTTAAAATAAATTAAGTACATGATTTTAAGGCCTTGTAGTATTTTCTCCTTAAATCCTAAAATTTTATGATTTATGAAAGAGCACAAATGATTTCCACCATTGGATTGGTAATTGGAATAGTTATCTTCCTAAATCTAATCCTAACCCTCCATTTCCTTAAGCTTTTAATGACCAAAATTTAACTAAGCCTTCTTCTCTTGTGAACCATTGGTCTACACATAATAGATGAAGGATTTTATCTTCAAACCCATTGGTCTACACCTAATAGATGAAGGATTTTCTCTTCAAACCCATCGGTCTACACCTAATAGATGAAGGATTTTCTCTTCAAACCCATCGGTCGACACCTAATAGATGAAAGATTTTCTCTTCAAACCCATCGGTCTACACCTAATAGATGAAGGATTTTCTTTTCAAACCCATCGGTCTACACCTAATAGATGAAGGATTTTCCTCTTCAAACCCATCGGTCTACACCTAACAAATGAAGAACAAGTCTTCTTCATCTCTCTTTCCATGCTAGCCAACGCCACTTCCCTCTTTTCTTCTCCTCTTCAAGAAATCAAACTCCTCTCATTTTCTTCAAGCTTTGGACCTTCACTTCACCTCTTGAAAGAATCTAGGAGGTTAAGGTAAATTGTTTAATGCGATTTAATGTGATTTTGGAAGCTAACTAAATTGTTTAGTTTATGTTTTGATATTATGTTTTATATATATACATATATGCTCTGTTTTAAGGGATTAAGTATTTATATGGGGATGTTTTGATGTTATGTTTTGTATATCTACATATATGCTCTGTTTTAAGGGATTAATTATATATATATATAAGGCTGTTTTAATGTTCTGTTTTGTGTATATATATAATTATGTTCTGTTTTAAGTGATTAAATGCATATGTGGAGTTGTTTTGATGTTATGTTAACTAAATTAACTATTTTCTTATGTTACTCTTGTAAGGATTTGTCGAGAGGGTAGTTAATTGAGGTAACATTAAGGGTCGTCACGAAGAAAAAGGAAAGGACTGTAAAGGAATGAACGGATCGAATGTATGATGTATGAAAATACGTAAGGGCCACATGGACTGTAATGAAAATGGTACCAAAAGAATGTACGGGGCAGATTACAATACCGAGTAAGCAGTACTGGAAGTGCACCCAATGCTGCATCCTGACTGAATGGATTCCCAACCCGTGGCCACGAGCGGAATCAGGTCCAAAAGACCGCTAACCCCAGCACACGGGGCGTAACAGTGTGCGATGGGCAATGAAAGTGATAAGAATGAGCGAATGCATGTTAAGAATAGATGTATGTATGTATGTACGAATAGACTGAATGCATGAATGTACCGTAAGTAAGAAAAGATGATTTAATGAACATATATATGCATGAATGTACATAGAAATATAAATGCATGAAAAGATTCTTTAAGAGATGAAGGCAGCAATGCGTGGGGAGCTGTTTTAAAGAAGAAAGCATGTTTTAAATAAAAACGCCACCTCGAAATGTTTTCAAACGAAGATAAAGACATATGCATGCTATGTAAAATATGTATGTATGGAATGATAACTGCATGACTGGAAAGCTATGTTATTATATTTTGACTGTATGAATTAATGCTTACGAGTCATCGACTCATTTTAGTTTTTATGTGTGCTTCCCAGGCACAAGATGAGCATGACAGGTCAGGACAGGCACATCCCAAAGGGAAGAGCACGAAGGCCTAGGCAAGATGTTTCATATTAGAAGCTTTAATTATGAATTGTAATGTTTTCCGCTGAAAGCTTTAATTAGAAAAAATGAAATTTTATTTATGACATGGAGCCTTTTGTATCCTGGTATGAATGGAAAAGAAATTTAAAAGGAATCGTAATTCCCGTCGTTTTTTTTTATAAAAATCGATATGAAAAGAGGACCCACCACAAGGACGGGTGTTACACATCCATTCTAACTGCATTGGTACCAAGCATCTGAATGACCATCTGATTTATCTGATCTTTATCTTACACTTTATCGAAACCTTACGTGTGACATGCATGAGCTGTATTTTTTTTTTTTTTTTGATAAATGAAATGCATGAGCTGTATAATACATACATAACTATAATATGAGAAATGAAACATGATCATGAGTTATGATGAATGATGTGCTTGCAGATATTATAACATATGTGGAACATAAACATTGGCTTCCAAAGAACTAGCTTTAATAATAATAATAATAATAATAATAATAATAATAATAATAATATAACTAGTTAACGTATGTTAGTCTTAATTTATGATCAAGCTACTTACCTTGCAACGTTAATCCAATATTTTTGACATGAAATCGATCACGTAAACTAGAAGAGAGAAAACATGAGAGATATTGTGAGAGGATGAGGCAATCAGCTATTGGCGTGATGAACATGGGACATGCACGGTACTGGACTAGGTATCTTGGGTTCGGCTGCTGCACTTATGGAGATTTATGGTTTTTCTAAATAACATACGGAATGGAAAATATTTATAGAGAGATTTGGGAAAGGGTGCCAACGAGTTCGAGTTAGATTCGGTCACAATTATTCAAGAAAAAAATTTGAATTTAAAAACATGACCTAGTAGTTCATTCACTGTAGGATTGGTAGTGATTGAGACTATGTAGGAGACTTCAATCAGCGATGATTTTAAATTGAAATAAATTTCTAACGGCTAATCTTTAAATTCTAAAATGAGTCTAACTCATTAGATAAATCATTTTTTTTTTTTTTTGGATAGTTAATAAGAGAATTTTATTCCAAGTAAATAGACATAACCCAAGTACACAGGATGTATACAAGTGAATACACCTAAATGCAAGCTAAAACAAACCATGACTAAAACAAGACATTACAAATATTCCCGTCCCTTGCAAGATTCTTCACCCAAAAATTTAAAGTGCTAAAGAAAAACTCCTTAAGTTCCCCCATAGAACGTTCACAATCTTCAAAACATCTTTCATTCCTCTCCAACCATAGGCACCAAAAGAAACACAAGGGGGATCATCCTCCATATTGCTGCATTGCCTCTACTCCCCACAAGACCTTGCTAGCAAGCCAAGAAATCCACCACATCATAGGCATCACCCAAGCAATGCCTACCCTTGCAAAAATCTTATTCCACAACTTCGTCACCACCTCGCAATGAAGAAAGAAATGGTTAACAGATTCACCATCCTTCTTACACATATAACAGCAATCAACTAGCAGTAAACCTCTCTTCCTCAAATTATCCGTGGTTAATATGTTCCCAAGAGACACCAGACAACAAAAGAAAGTAACCTTGCCTTGGCCCTCCAAATACATTTGGATAGTCTTTAGCTCCCTGACTAATTATGGATGTATTGAGTAGAATCTTAGAGGTAGAGGTGAATGGGTCTTTTTTGTCTGGATTTTCAGCAGGTGGTACTTCATTTGGGAGCATCAATATATCTCATCTTCTCTTCGCTGACAACTGACAACACCTTAATCCTTCATGAGCCAGATCCGAATCAAATTTGTGCATAGAGAGCCCTCTTACTTCGTTTTGAAGTTGTTTCCGGTCTCAAGGTGAACTTGTTTAAATCTGAATTGGTACCGATTGGCTTGGTAGATCATATCAGAGACTTGGCTGAAATCTTGGATTGTAAGTTTTCTTCTTTGCCTATGAAGTACATTGGTCTTCCATTAGGGGCCCCTCCTAAATCCAAGGTAATATGGGATGGTGTTATCGAAAAAATAGAGAATAAATTGGCTAGTTGGAAAAGGATGTATCTATCTAAAGGGGGAAGAATCACTCTCTTAATATTATTATTATTATTCTTTTTTTTTTATATAAGTAATAAGTTATCTCATTGATATAAAGATAGGTAGAGCCCAAGACACTAGAAGTATTACTAACATAGGAACTCCAACCTTTCTGTATATACTTCCATAGCCCCACTCCATAAGCCCCCCAGCCCTCTTTAGAACACCAGCCCCCCCCCCCCCCCCCCCCCCCCCCCCCCCCCCCCCCCCCCCCCCCCCCCGGGTTCATTTCCATACTTCGTGTCAATCACCCATGTCCATAAGGCTCCCCTCTCATAGTTATAACGCCACAACCATTTACCTAATAGAACCTTATTGAAATCCCTCACATTACGAACTCCCAAACCACCGTCTCTCAAAAGAGAGCAAATGTTGTCCCACCCCACTACGTGGAATTTAAACTCATCACCTATTCCACTCCACAAAAAATCATACTGAATTTTCTCCATTCTCAATACAATGTTAGTGGGAAGGGGAAATAAAGAAAGGTAGTATGTTGGAAGGTTTGATAAAGTGCTCTTGATAAGTGTGATCCACCCCCTTTTAGATAAATACAACATTTTCCACTCAGCCAGCCTCCGCTCAAATTTTTCTAGCACCACCTCCCAAATTGACTTAACTTTGAAATGAGGTCCCAACGAAAGACCAAGGTACTTCAAAGGCAGAGAAGAAACCACACAACCCAAAAAGTTAGCGAACCCCCTAATGTTGTTTACATCACCAACCGCAACTATCTCCGTTTTAGCAAGGTTAATCTTCAACCCAGATATTGCTTCAAAATAAAGTAAAATGGCTTTCAAAGATTGGATATGCTCTGCATTTGCCTCACAAAATAGCAAGGTGTCATCTACAAACAAAATGTGAGAAATAATGGTAGAGCCGTGGATATCTCCCACAAAGAAACCTGAGAAAAACCCACCCTCTACTGCAGCCGACACCATTTTACTTGGCGCCTCCATTACTAGAACAAACAAGAGGGGTGATAATGGATCACCTTGGCATAGTCCTCTTGAACTGTTAAAAAATCCCACTAGATCTCTAGTTACCAAAACAAAGAATTGAGCCGTTGACACATAGTGCCTCATCCATTTCCTCCATCTTTCCCCAAAACCACATCACCCTAGCATATATATCAGAAAATCCCAATTAACATGATCATATGCCTTCTCCATATCTAATTTGCAAATAATACCTGGAGCTCCCAACTTGATCCTACTATCCAAGCATTCATTAGCTATAAAGACCGAGCCCAAAATTTGTCTCCCTCTCACAAAGGCATTTTGTGACTTAGAAATAATCTTCGTCATGACCGTGCCCATCCTGTTGGCAAGAACTTTTGAAAGCATCTTATACACACTGCCCACAAGACTAATCGGCCTGTAATCTTGGACCTCTCTTGCACCAGCCTTTTTAGGGACTAGAGCAATAAAAGTAGCATTTAAGCTTTTCTCAAATTTTCCATAAGTGAAAAATTCTTGAAAAACTAGCAATACATCCTCCCTCACCACTTCCCAACAAGTCTGAAAAAAAGCCATAGTGAAGCCATCCTGCCCTGGAGCTTTATCCTTATTCATTTTCCGGATAACTTGATGTACCTCTTCTACTTCAAATGGTCTCTCCAACCAAGCCGCACCATTTTGATCAATAGCCTCAAAGACTAACCCATCAATAGTAGGCCTCCATGCATGAGGTTCCGACAACAAATGTTCAAAATGGCCAGCCACATGCTCCTTTATAACAACTTGATCAAAGGAAGCACTACCCTCTATGTTCATGGACTCAATGGAGTTAAACCGCCTATGTGCATTAGTGATTCGGTGAAAAAACTTTGTGCATTTATCCCCCTCCCAAAGCCACAAAGCCCTTGACTTTTGCCTCCATGAGATCTCCTTCATAAGGGTCAATCGTTCAAGTTCAGAAACTACTTAATCTTTTTTGTTGTTCTCATCTCCTACACCTTCCAAGATTTGTAGTCTTGAAATAAGCTCTTCTTCTGTGACGTTACATCTCCAAATACCTATTCATTCTGTATCTTCAAATCCTTCTTCAAAGCTTTCAGCTTGTAGGCCAATATATTGCTCGGATTGCCCTCAAATAAGTATGAATTCCACCATTGTCTAATCAAGTCCACAAACCTAACCGTTTTTAACCACATATTCTCAAACTTGAACGACCTTCTACCCCCTTGAATACCACCACAATCTAACATTACAGGGAATTGATCAGAGCATATCCTCAGGAGCCTTTTTTGGCTTAATTCTGGGTATTGTAGCTCCCACGAGGGAGAAATGAGAAATCTGTCCAGTTTTGACCATTTCAGGTTATTAGACGAAGTAAATTCACCTCCCATTAAAAGTATGTCCATCAAACCTAGCTTAAAAATGAAATTCAAGAAATCCATCACAGCTTGATTTTGTCGTCCCTCCCCTAATCTTTTGCTGGAAAATCTTATCACATTAAAATCCCCGCCAATACACCAAGGAGCCTCCCACCAAACACTTAGGCCAGCCAGCTCATCCCAAAGCAACCGCCTCTCACCATCCAAGTTAGGACCATATACCCCAGCAAAAGCCCATAAGAAACCATCATCTATATTTTTTTAAAAACACCCCCAAGTATTCTCCCACAAACTCGTCAATGTTCCCCACCAGCCTCTTATCCCACATAACCAAAACTCCACCCGAGGCCCCTTTCGAACGTAAGTATGTCCAATCTTCAACTTTGTTTCCTGCAAACAAATGATATCCACCTTCCATTGCCTCAATAAGGCTCTTATTCGAAGGCATTTATTAATCTCGATTAGCCTCCAAACATTCCAACTCAGAATTTTTGGCTTCATTTAACAACTGTCCCAGCTCTTCCCTTATTTCTACCACGACTTGACTCAATAAGGCTCTTATTCAAAGGCATTTATTAATCTCGATTAGCCCCCGAACATTCCAACTCAGAATTTTTGGCTTCATTTAACAACTGTTCCAGCCCTTCCCTTATTTCTACCACGACTTGCACTCCCCTCATTTCCATCATAATTAATGGACCACGCCAACCTCTTCAACTCCCTATTTGTTTTAGACCCAGCACCATGTTGTCCTGCCTCAAGGCTATAATCAATGCCTTAAACTGATCTTCTTAACCCTCACACGAAATCCCCAAACAACTTTGCAATTCTTCTACCTTTTTCAATACCCAATCTGGAGCAACAATAGGAGGGATCATACTTATAGGGATAGGATCCTCTCCTACTGACTCCTCCCCCTCGTTTGAGTAATTACAGGGGTCATAGAGCATCAACTGGCCTTCCCCATCTAACTCCCCCTTATCCAATGAGTCCCCCACTTTGTTGAACAACTAGAGGATCTACTCGTACTCCCTCCAAGGGTACCATGAGCCATAAAAGCATCACACCACCTTAACTGAGCCTAACCCAAAGATATTGATAAATCTAGAGGTGTCCCAATGCTCGTCGGAACTTTCTATGGCAGTAACAGCTCACCCTGAGCCACACCCGAGTATTCTTGTTCAGAAATGCACAATTCGAGACCTTCTGCATCCACGATTTCCCCCATCTCCACTTCCGGCAATTGTACTACCTCTGACAGACCACCACCCATGTCACCACAAGCCGTCATCCCTATCTGTGTAAGACTCGGGCCCGGTACAGTAATTTCAGGCTACACCCTCACACCCGATAAGTTCAAAATCGGGCCTTTCTCCTACCAGACTTGGCCCGACCCATAAGCCACCTTCTTCCCCTTCCAATCCGTCTCTCCTTCAAGGCCTCCACAGCTCTTCTTCCCTTTCTAAGGCCCACTCACCTGAGCCTTACCCAACACAGCCACACCCCTCTTTTAAACCTCACTTGGGCCACAGACCACACCCAAACCCAAGCCCATCCCTTGTTTCTTCTCTACACATTGTATCATCCAAATAATATTATCTTGCAGCTTATCTATCTGACATTTCATCTCTTCAAAACAAGAAACTCACTTTCCTCATTCGGACCGACATCCACTCTGCCACCTTTCTCTCTTGCTTGGGCTCCTACACTCCTTTGCAGGCCTACCCCTTCTCTCGAGCATGCCGCAGTGTCAGAGTTATGGCAACCCATGACACTTCCTTGGGGAAGCAGAGCCTCCCTATACGACCGAAATGGTGGTTGCTGTGGTGGTTGGAATACCAAACCACCTACACTACCAGCCTCCCTCATAACCTCTCCACCAACATCCTCCAGCCCTTCCCTCCCTATCCTCTGGTATGAATATTATATATATCAATAGGAGTAACCAAGTACACTGGACGTATACAAGAAAACACCTAACCCATACTAGAGAGGCCCTAATCACCAAAAAAGCCCATGAAAAACTACCCAAAATACATCAAGCCCGAATTGGAATGGAACACAGCTCCCCATCCCCAACCCCAACCCCTTGTTTCCTGTAATACTCTACCCGAAACTCCCTCTACAGGATTGTCTTCACAATGCCCTCCTTTTAGTCTTCACAAGCTATCACTCTCTTATTAAAAGTACATTATCTAACGTCCCTACATACTACTTCATTATTCTCGATTCCAGCTGGTGTGGCTAATAGGATGGAAAGTTCCATTTGATTAAATGTAACCACCCCCGCCCCCCCAAAAATCCCACCTCAAAAAAAAACCCCTCTTCAATATTGGGAAGGTTTGGGAATTAGAAAGTTGAGCATTTTCAATAAGGCCTTACTCAGGAAATGGTTGTGGCGCATCACTATGGTTGATGCTAAATTTGGAAGCATTTGGGGAGGTTGGATTTCTAATGAAGTCTGTGGATTGTATGGTGTGAGAGTATAGAAATTTATTAGGAATGGCTGGGAGGATTTCCTTCGTAATTTCAGATTTGTGGGGGGGCATGGAACAAGGGTCAGATTCTGGGTTGATGTTTGGTATGGTGATGTTGCTCTCAATGAGGTTTTTCCTTCTCTTTTCAAAATTGCATTGCATAAGGAAGCCTTTGTTGCCGATTATATGGACTCTTTGAATGGTCTGTTGTAGTGGAATGTGTCATTAATTAGAGCAGTTCAAGATTGGGAAGTGGGAGATATTTGTGATTTCTACAACACCTTGTATGCATTGAATTTGGAGGGTGGTGTGGAGGACAAACTATTGTGGATACACCTCAGGAACAATAATTTCTCAATTAGATCTTTATACAATGCTTTGTCTACCCATTCTTCTACTGTTTTCCCTTGGAAGTGCATTTGGAAGTGCAAAGTGTCCCTAAAAGTTGCTTTCTTTGGTTAGTTGGCCTCTCACAGGAAACTTCTAACCAAAGACAAGCTGAGGAAGCATAGATTTTTTTATAATGGATTGGTCCTTCACGTGCAAAAGGAATGGTGAATCAACAGACCATCTACTTCTCCATTGTGATTGTGGCAAAGGCTCTATGGGATGAAATCTTTGTAAGGTTGGACATTGGTTGGGTGATGCCAAAGAGGGTGGTGGATCTTTTGGCTTGTTGGTGCGGAATATAGGGAATTCGTCAAGTAGCGGGTGTTTGGAAGATGGTAATATCTTATGTGGTATATATGGAATGTGAGGAATGGAAGATATTTTGGGAGGAAAAGAGGGGGGGGGGGGGGGGGGGGGGGGGACCTGCTATTGTATTAAAGGGGGTTAATTTTAATGACTTGTTTGCTTCTTTTTTTGTTTGTAGGTTGTAATTAGGTATTTCACTCTTGTATACACCTGTATAAATGGACTATGCCTAATTATGAGGATCAATAAATTTCTTTATAAAAATAAAATAAAATCCTACATGCAAGCATTTTGGAAGTGCAAAGTGCCCCTAAAAGTTGCTTTCTTTGGTTGGTTGGCCTCTCACAGGAAACTTATGACCAAAGACAAGCTGAGGAAGCATGGATTTTTTTTATAATGGATTGGTCCTTCATGTGCAAAATGAATGGTGAATCAACAGACCATCTACTTCTCCATTCTGATTGTGGCAAAGGCTCTATGGGATGAAATCTTTGTAAGGTTGGACATTGG
Organism: Carya illinoinensis; assembly: GCF_018687715.1. Lineage (NCBI taxonomy): Eukaryota > Viridiplantae > Streptophyta > Magnoliopsida > Fagales > Juglandaceae > Carya > Carya illinoinensis. The sequence continues at coordinate 25,272,091 of NC_056756.1, read as the reverse complement.
TTGGGTGATGCCAAAGAGGGTGGTGGATCTTTTGGCTTGTTGGTGCGGAATACAGGGAATTCGTCAAGTAGCGGGTGTTTGGAAGATGGTAATGTCTTATGTGGTATATGGAATGAGAGGAATGGAAGATGTTTTGAAAATAGAGAACACTCATTTGGGGGGGGGGGGGGGGGGGGGGGGCTGTCTTCTATTGTATTAGAGGGGGTTAATTTTAATGACTTGTATGCTTCTTTTTTTGTTTGTAGGCTGTAATTAGGTATTTCACTCTTGTATACCACCTGTGTAATTGGACTATGCCTAATTCTGAGGATCAATAAATTTCCTTATTAAAAAAAAAAAAAAAGTCCTACGCGCAAGCATTTACGTCTTATCTCCCACACATCCATCAATTTTTTCTACCACCCTCCTATGCCACATGAGCAAAATCTCTCTGAAAAAATCCTCATTTGAGCCCATACAGCACCAATCCATGTGTTGGCATCCCCACAAGCTTCAAACAATAGCCCTAAAAACAACAGCCAGCTTAGTCTCCTACACACAAACAATATTTGTTTCAATTCCATGATTATATTCTTGACAAGCAAGCAGTTATCCATCTCATTCAACCCTCTCAAATTCCAAGACAATCTTTGGCTTCATCCACTAAATATTGACCCCCTTTCCCTATACCTTTGCCTCTGCTAGAATTACCATTCTTGTGATCATAACTAACAGGCAATGTTGACACTTTTATTTATATGTATGGCATGTTAACCATTTTAATCCATGATTTCCCCCCACCTTAGATCTTATCAGATTTTTTTGGTGACGTCAACCACCAATTGCAGTAAAAAAGACATTAAATCTGCTTCAAAACAGAAACATGATAGACCCACAAAACTGTAAAAGCCTTTTACCTTCTCTAAAATCCATTCAATGGAATCAAGTGAAGGAGGTACATACTCTTCTAGAATAGCAAATGGACTACATTTAATAGGGTTCATAAAGACTCGATCCTTTCCCAGAATACAGCACCATATCAGAGAATGGAAGTCCCATGTCAGCTACACTTCTCTGCTTACAAATTTCTGAAACACAAATAGAAGCTAGAACCTCACAACAATCCTTCCCCTTGCTCCTCTCTGCTTGAGAGTCATTTTCCAAAGTATCATAAAGCTCCCCAGATAAAGTATCTTTCTCCTAATGTCTTATGTTATCCAACTAATCCTCATCGAATGCCAAAGGCACAATATCTATTGGAAAACCACCTGGAGATACATCCAAACAAGGAAGTCCTTAATGTATGTGCACATAAATTCATCATCAATGTATGTGCACGATTCTGTGACTCGTGCAAGCTCCAGATACAGAAAAAGATCTGGAAAATCTTCAGACTTTGAAAAGAGGAATCTCCAATATCAGCTGTACCAGTGAGAATGCTGAATTGCTTCTTCTCATTCTTTCTTTCTTTCTTTTTTCTTTCTTTTTTTTCTTTAATCACCTTTACATGCAGTCCAGGAAAAAAAAAAAAAAAAAATCAACCATATAATTTCCTAGTGACATCTTTGATGACCCCTTAATGTGACATGTAAAATGAAACTTACAGGCAAACCATTGATGTTAGACACTGAGTTTGTTGCAACACGCCTATACTTGTGTCTTGGAGAGTAGAACTTATAATCTCGAGCAGAGACAGCTACCTCATTACGACCAGTCAATCGTTTAAACCTGCACTAATGAGCAAAAACGTCATAAATATATAGGCACACACAAAAATAGCAAAGCGTAGGTAACCCCTTCTAAATATAAGAAAAAATAAACCTACAACATACCACTCAGCATCCTCAATAGGCATACTATTTGGCTTTTCAATAATAACCAAACCATTGACTACCACAAAACGAACTCGCTTCTCTTCTTGTATTACTAATTCTGGAAATCTTGTCCTAGTTTCAACAGAAGTTGCCAACTCTCTTCTTTTGAATGTACAGGGTCCTGTTGAGCAAAGTTTAAAGATGCAAATGCTAAATCTGGAGGTGTAAGAAAGAAATATAACAAAAGAAACCCATTATCAAACACTATTAGCAATAAATGAGAAGCACAAATACTATGCTAAAAATAAAACAAAACAAAGTTCCAAGCAAAGGTTTTTAATCCCAAAGGTACATTGAAGGAGGAAAAATGAAATACCTTTCTTGGGGAATTTCTTAGCCAGCCTTCTATACAAACCACCAGCTGCCTCAAGGGCTACTCCAATGGTCTTCTCACGAATACCATTCAAGGAAGCAAGCCTAATATTTACATCAGCAACTAAAGTTTCATACATATTTGCCACATACATCAAGGGTAATGCAAACCTCGGGTCGCCTTCATACTGAACCTCTCTCATCTTCCTCTTATTCAGTTTATCTTGTCCAGACTGAACATTATAGTCAGCCTCAGAATCCGCCACTTCAATTACATTATCATGTATAAAATAATCCACAATAATTTGTAGAAATCTTGCCCTCGCTGATTCAATAGGTGAAACATCTAGTTCAAAATTCAACAACTCAAATCAACCAGCCATTTTAGGCACAAAAAGTCTATAGAATTCAATTAGAAATCCAATTAAGAGTTTCATTTTTAAATCAATTGTACCTTCAACTGTCAAGCTATCATAGGAACCGCTTGAAGGCCCATTGTTTTCAAGTCCAGAGCGATCTTCTTCAGCTTCTATGCTGTGAAGCGGTAAAGAGTTCCTATACGATTCATGCATGCAGTCCTAAAAGATATATTGCATAGATTTAGCAATTTGCAAAACAACTTACACAATCGTATGACAACTATTGAATCTTAAAGCTTAAAAAACTCCTTAACATATACATACCATTGCCACAGACTGAGAATGCTCGCCTGTCTAATACTTCAAAACAATTATTATTATTATTTGATAAGTGATATAATCCTTCAAAAGAATCAGTAACTTATCGGGACTCCTCATATGGTCCAGTTTAATCTACTACACATCAATGTAGGACTTAGCACAGGTCCGTACGAAACCTTGACATTCAATACAATTATGGTATCGCAATCTTCCCCACAAAATATCTTATGTCAGGAGCACTACAGTGCCCCTACACTATATAGCGTTATTAAATGGACGTTTTTACCATTCATCACGAGTTAAAGATGCACTTGCTACACCTGCGTGATATCCCAAAAACCTACACGACTGACGCTCCTCTTGTAATTGCTCATATAAAGGAATTTCAACGAGTGCACACCCAGTAGGAGACTTGACACATTCCCAGTATCTGATCCATTACCCCATCTACTCGTGTCTGACTTTTAAGCCCAAGCATGACTACAAATTCTCATCAACCAACTCCGTCATCTAATTTCCTTATTTATAAACAAATTATTTAAAGTTCGGAATAAAGTACACTCTGTTAACTCATTTCCGTTCTTTTCTATCGCAGTTTTGCTCTATTTCCGTCAGCTTCTCAGAAATCATACAGACAGCCATTACAAATAAAAAGAAAAAAAAAAAAACTTAAAAATAGATATAAGATACTCACAACGGAATTAGAATCAACATCGTTGTCCAAGCTATCTTCTGTGACGGCTTCCCGGTCAACGTCGCTGATGGCTTCGATGTCGGCAGGCCGAGCATCAACGGTGTTGAGGTCATGCAAAGGGCTTCCGATGAACGAATTCGCCGATCTCAGATTGTAGTGCTGCACTGGAACCCTAGTCCCCATACTCTTTCTCTGACACTTTTCCTGGTTACTTCTATACCGAAGAATGAAAATTTATTGCAGATCTAACCCAGGCATGCACCCTTCAATCTTCTTCTTCTCCTTCTCCTTCGTTTGGATAAGAGTTTGTTGCCTGAGAGGCAGAGAGAGAGAGAACAGTGGGAAAGGTTGAAAGGTTTTGGGGCAGTGGGTTTGCTTTGGAAGACGAAGGAACTTCAACGGCTATACAGACTGAGAGGAAGAAAGACCGTAGCTGAGCTTTCGGAATTCCAAGCCTCACTCCGATCTCCACACCAAGCTCCAATGCCACTAGGGTCTTCACAACATACTCCGATACTGCGGGTGTTAAAGATATTATGATGGCAACCTCACCTTTGCTACCGTGAGCTCTCCATAATATTCAGGCTTGTCATGACCTCCTAAAATAAATATTCTTTAGTCATAAAAATAAAAGTTATAAAATAGATATTTATTGCTCGTTAGAGCAGTGCCACGCACGAGACAGGTCAGATATGGGTAATTTTTTTTTACATTAAAATATTTTTTTTAAATTATAATATCATTAAAAAATATTTCTTTAATTATTAAATAAAAAAAATTATTAAAATCCAATTACCGCTGAAAGTAGCATTTTTCTTCTTCATAATTAAATTGTCAGTTTCAGTGATACAAAAACTGACAGCACTACTGCATCAGTGAAAAAGATTACGCAGCACCGTAATCCTAATTACATTAAAATGCAAGAGATTATCTCTCATCATGATAAGATTTCACACATCAAGACTTGGAAAATCGATAGAATATTTGCTGCATCATTATAGGAAAGTCTAACTGTAGTTTCCCTTATTTAATAAGTAAATACAACACTCTTGTATGTAATTACTCTGTAAATATAGTATATAATTAAATAAAAGTCCTCTCTATCTTATCAAGTAAGCTAGAATTTCTCAAACTTTAAAATGCTTTATGGTATCATTAGCTGACGGGCGATATAGAGAAGTTTCTTATGCTCATTCTTCTTCACTCTGTCAGAGTCATCAATGTCTCAACAAGATGGTTTTTCTTACCTTGTCACTCAAAATGTTGCCAACTTTGTCTCATTGTGTCTTACTTCCACAAACTTTCTCATTGGATTGGCCAAATCCAAATTCAAATGTTAACTAATCTCACATGAGTTTGCATTTATCTATTTCATTTAAATTTAATTCCCACATTAGATTATCCATTTACTATCTATATAATAATAAAATATTATTGATTTAATAATTTTTTATTTAATTTATTTTTATCACATGTTTTAGTTATACCAATTAAATTTTAATAATAATTATATTCTAAATAAATTAATATTAAAAAAATCATATTTTCAAAAGTCATTTAATGCTAATAACCAAAAATATTTCATTAAATTCATCTATGATTCTATATGAACTTCTTAGTTACTAATCAAATACCTTCATTTTCTATCAAACCATATTCTTTTGCCAAACTTTCTTCCCAAACTTTCTTCTATCAATTACAGAAACATACTAGTTACAAAAAAGACCTACATAAATCTGCATTTCCAACAACAAATTACCATGTCTAGCAACATACTTGTGTTCATGTCAACAACACATGACAGGAGCACAAAAGAAACTCCCATATTACAACCCAATTTGTACAATATAGACATCTATGTTAAACCAAAAAAAGCCTAGATCTATCATACTAAGTTACAAAAAACATGCACATACTAACTTACAAAAACCATCCACATAAATATGCACTTCCAACAATACAAAACATCAGCACAAAACACAGCTTTCAAAGAGTTTCAGCAATATCGACCAGCCACAAAGGGTGTTTTGAATAGTACCTGCAAAAACACAGCCAATCATAAATGTTAGCACAACAAAGTATGCAGATTTTAATAAGATAAGCTAAATGAGACAGAATTTAATAGTTTTCTAATTATTCATTTGTTTATAGCCACATATATAAACTATGCAATATTAAGCCCAAAATTAATGCAAACTGTGGTTTTGGTAAATTGTGAGCAGGAAAATAAAATAAGAAAAAACAAAGTCATTACAAAACTAATCATACTTCTCCCTCCATGAGTATACAAAAAAAAAAAAAAACACCCATGAAAGTGCCAATGCACTATCCCCAACAACCTACCTCAAAACAACCATGAAAATGTGAATAAGCACTCACCCATTGGCAAAGAAACTTTGCAACTCTCTATCCTTGACAATAGAAGCAAACCAGAAAGTTGATTGATTGTCTTATTTCATGTTTGTCTTTATACAAAATTATTCAAAAAACTGAGCAGATAATGACCCAAAACATTACAAATTACCTAGGATGACCAACAAAAAAACCCAGAATATTATATCTCATTTTTCTACAAACAAAAGAAGAATTAATGTCTTTAGTAGTGTTGAATTCCCGACATCATTAATTCTTCAACTACAGACTGTCTTCAGAAAACAACTAGACAATGTGCATCACAATTTGCAACAAATGTTGTTTTAGCATGTTAGATTACACAAATAACATAAAAGAATCAAGGGATTAACAGGTTCTGCCAGCAGTGATATGCTTTGGTTCTCCAATTTATTACCTCCCAAGTGCAATAGGTGTTATGTTGATGTGCAGTAGATTTCCCAAGGTCGATTTCACAAGGATTAAGGCAACTTAAGTTCAGAATTTTGCCAATAGATAGGAGGAGATGTTTCTCTTTTAAGGACAGCTCTTTAGCCACTAAGTTGACTAAGGGGTAGTTCCTTGATTGAGATTCTATCTTCCCCTTTTGTGTGTGTGTGTGTTTTTTTTTTTAATAACAAAGGTTCAATCACTAGAGATTCCAATTGAACCTTTCCTTCTTTCTTTGATTCTAAAATTTAATTAGAGTTTGACAAATCAACAAAAATTGCTAAGAGAAAAAAAAAAAAACTTATACTTAGAACAGACCAACACAGATTCAATGCTGTTTAACAGAGTGAATAGTTGAATTAAATGTATAGAAACCTAAGTCTTGGGCAACCTTCTTGCACTGAGTAGTCCACGAATTCCCCTATCTTAGAATTTACTTCAAATGTCATACTAGTCTAGGTTAAAACATTTGGATGATAATCTCATATACACCCAACCAAGAAATTGAAAAGAAATAATTTCAGTAAGTTTTCTATCAACCCAGTTTTAATTAATAAATTCAGAGTAATGAAATTTTCCACACTTCAAGTATATAATATGCTGTTAATTTACAATATATAAAAAAAAAAGTGAAACAAATCCAATACTTCATTGAATACAGGGGTGAAGAAACTCAAAGAACAATGCAATTAGGCATAGTCTGAAAGTCGAAACCCTTGAAGAATAAACACTGCTCGATGGTTTCCTTCGACTTAGGGTTCAGAAAACTACCCCCCCTTCATCTTAGGATTCATCCATAAAAATAAAATAGAACAAAAAAAAAAACTTCTCGACTGTAAAATAAAAGGAATAACCAAAAACAGCAAAAACCCCATAATTTTCTTTTGCATTTCGTCCACGCCACCTCTTCTCGTCCTTTCTCCTCCTTTTATCCTCCCCTTTTACATCCTTTGCTCTACATCTAACCAACTCCTATCCAATTCCATCCAGTTTCTTCTAGAGGGTAGAATCTGTAAAACACAGATTGAGGGTTCAAGTTTTGAGTGTTAGAGGAAGCCGAAATGCCCTAAGTGTTGGTGTGGAGGTGTAGTGGGTGCATTAAGAGTGAAAAAAGTCTGATTTGCCCCTTATTTCTTTTCCTTTACCATGGAGTGTCCCTTGTACAAAAAATAATGATTAAATGAGTATTTTTAGAGAAACTTAGATAAAAAAATCTTTAATTTAAATATTCACTATCCACATTATTTTCACTTAATCACACACCCACCTAACTAGCTTGTTGCTAGCCTCTAGCAACAAAAGTGATCATGAGAGTAATATATATTCACCACACAATGTAATAAAAAATTCATGGCCTCAATCAGATTCAAAGGTCTTTAGAGCCCCAGGGTTGATGCAAAATAGATATTGATTTTCCATAGAAGTTTATACATCAGTCAGTCAAACTTCCAAACGGAAACTAAAAGGACTGCATCCCCTTGAGTGTGCATTGTGATAAAATTTCCAAGGCTATCCACTAAAGTCCATTTATTAAAGGTTCATCAGTAGCAACTGATAAAGAAAAATCATTGATCTTACTCTAACTTAAAACCATTACAATGGTGGCTTTCACGCTATTACACTTTAAAAAGGCTCCTTTTTTTTTTTGGTGGCCCCGGTAATAGGCAACATTTTCCACTGCACTTTACTTTTCTTGATCCCTAGCTTGTCCCTTCTCTCTCTCTCTCTCTCTCTCTCTCTCTCTCTCTCTCTCTCTCTCTCTCTCTCTCTCTCTCTCTCTCTCTTGTTTTGTTCAGAAGTGAATACCAAAAGGAATCAAACTTATGGATATGCGCCTATCCACACTTCCAAAAGCTTGCCCTTACCACTAGATTATCCCTTCCTAAGCCATTAGGATATGGTTCCTTAGAGTTCTTTTACAACTGCAGTGATGAACACCCACTTATGGTACAAAAGTGTTGCTAGTACAAACAAGTGTATGTGACTCAGTGTTTAGCAGATTTCTCAAAGTTCACTACTGACTGAGACAACCCACCAATGGATAAACTTCTATTTTGAATTAACATCTCCAACTTCAAATGCCACTGTAGTTCATAATTCCAACAAGTCTTTCCTTAGGCATGAGGTTTTGAACATATCAAGAAAAAAATGATGAGTGAGTGAAAAGGAAAACATTCTGCTTTCTAATCTCAAAAGAAAATGTCATGCAATGACTTATAATTGTGTCCTAAAAATTCTGCTCCTACCCCCCAATTAAAATTCAACATTATCCTCAATTATAACAACTTGCAAATGAGGGATAAAGACAAAAGCAGAAAGAGTACCTAGTCATACTGTATGTAAAAGGGAAAGGAAAATACAAATGATAAAGAGAGAAAATCTGCAAAAACAACAAGATTAAATTGACAAAATGCAAAATACTATTGAGCGGTTGGGTAGATGGGGTCCTGCAACACAGTTGTTGCAATCTCAGGTGAAAATTTGATCACGAATGGTTTAAGCCTCTAATCATTTACTTTGAAAATGTTTCCATTTTGAGGGTTCATAATCTTAATAGCACCATGTGGCCAAATTTCCTTAACTACATAGGGTCCAGTCCATCGAGATCTAAGTTTACCAGGGAATAAATGAAGTCTGAAATTATAAAGCAAAACTTGTTGATTGGATTCAAAAGATTTTCTGAGAATGTTTCTATCATAAAAAGTTTTCATATGTTCATTAGTAATCCTAGAATTCTCATAAGCATCTCTTCTTAATTCCTCAAGTTCAGAAAGTTGTAACTTCCTCTCAGATCCAGCCTTATCCATATCAAAATTGAATTTTTTTATGGCCCAGTATGCTTTGTGTTCTAGCTCAACAGGAAGGTGGCATGCTCTACCATAAACTAATCTATAGGGAGACATGCCAAGAATTGTCTTGTAAGCAGTTCTATAAGCCCACAAAGTATCAGTTAACCTTAATGACCAATCTTTCCTACTAGGATTCACTATTTTTTTCAAGGATCTGTTTGATTTCCCTTTTGGCTAACTCGACCTGACCATTTGTTTGTGGATGGTAAGGTGTAAACACCTTATGATGAATTCCATATTGGGTCTGTTACAAAAGTGTGACCCATTGTCATTGATAATAACTTTTGTCATACCAAACCTTGACACAATGTTATCTTTAAGAAACTTGAGAACTACCTGATAATCATTCTTTTTGCAAGCAACAGCCTCTATCCACTTAGAGACATAGTCTACTACAACTAGAATGTAAATATTTCCAAAATATGGGGGGAATGGTCCCATGAAATCCAAACCCCAACAGTCAAAAATTTCTAAAACTAAAACTGGCTGCAGGGGCATCATGTTCCTTCTAGTGATTCCTCCCAATTTTTGACAGTTTGTGCACCTTTTACAAAATTCAAATGCATCCCTAAACATGTGTGGCCAGTACAAACCAGATTGAAGTATTTTGGCAACTATATTTTTAGCAGAAAAATGTCCACCACAAGGTTTAGTGTGGCAGGAAGTGAAGACTGAGTGTATGTCATAGTTTGGGACACATTTGCGAATTATTTGGTCAGAACAATACTTAAATAGGTAGGGATCATCATAAAAAAATACATGACCTCTGACTTAAACCTCTTCAAGTCTTGGGTGGTCCACTGTGTTGGTGTCATTCTTGTCACTAAAAAATTGACAATATCAGCATACCAAATAATAGATTCAATTGACAAAATATTTTCATGGGGGAAAGAGTCAGAAATAGGTAAAGATGATGCAGCCTCTGTGAAGGAGAGCCTAGATAAATGGTTAGCCACCACATTTTCTACTGATTTCTTATCTTTAATTGCAATGTCAAACTCTAGGAGGACCAGCACCCATCTAATCAGTCTTGGTTTAATATCTTTTTTTGTCAACAAATATTTTAAAACTGCATGGTCAGTGTAAATGACTACAGGTGACCCAAGAATGTAAGCTCTAAACTTGTCTAAAGTAAAGACTACTGCAAGCAACTCTTTCTTTATGGTTGAATAATTTTTCTGGGCCCCACTCGAGGTCTTACTCCCATAATAAATGACATAGGACAGGTTGTTTCTACGCTGACCAAGAACAGCTTCTATGACATTTTCATTAGCATCACACATTATTTCAAAGGGGAAGGTCCAGTTTGGAGGTTGTATGATTGGGGCTATAGTGAGTAACTCCTTGAGTTGCTCAAATGCTGATTGTTGGTCTATAGTCCACTCAAACTCAGTGTCATGCATTAGCAATTTACACAAGGGTCTAGAGATGGAACTAAACTCTCTTATAAATCTCTTATAGAACCCTACATGCCCCAAGAATGACCTAATGTCTCTCACTGTTTTAGGTACGGGCAGTTTGGAAATTATGTCAATTTTTTATTTATCCACCTCAATACCCTTATAGGACACTATATGCCCTAGTACTATACCCTGTTGAGCCATAAAATGGCATTTTCCCCAGTTGAGCAGTAAGTTCTTCTCCTCACACCTGGCCAAAACAGCTTGCAAGTTAGTTAAACAGCTCTCAAAAGTGCTTCCATAAATAGAGAAATCATCCAAAAATACCTCTAAGCTATTTTCAATTAAATCACTGAAAATACTAAGCATGCATCGTTGGAAGGTTGCTGGGGCATTACACAATCTAAAAGGCATCATTCTAAATGCAAAAGTCCCAAAAGGACAGGTAAAAGTAGTTTTCTCTTGGTCCTCAGGAGCTATTTCAATATGATAATAGCCTGAAAAACCATCCAAGAAACAATAGAATGCATGGCCTGCAACTTTTTCTAAAACTTGGTCCAGAAAGGGCAAAGGGAAGTGGACTTTCCTAGTGGAAGCATTAAGCTTCCTATAGTCAATGCACATCCTCCATCCCATAGTCACCCTAGAAGGTATTAATTCATTTTCTTCATTTTTTACCACAGTCAATCCTATTTTTTAGGAACCACATGAATGGGGCTGACCCATCTACTGTCAGAAATTGGGTAAATAATACCCACATCCAACAACTTAAGTACTTCAATTTTGAGTTCTTCCTTCATTGTGGGGTTAAGCCTCATTTGCATTTCCCTAGATGGTTTGACATCCTCTTTCAAATAAATCTTATGAGTACAAACTAAAGGGTTAATACCCTTAATATCAGCCAAAGTCCATTCGATAGCCTTTTTGTGTTTAGTTAGGACCTCTAGCAATTTTCTCTCTTGACTATCAGTTAAGCGAGAAGCAATTACCATTGGAAAAGTTTGGTGAGGACCCAGAAATGCATATTTCAACTGGGCTGGTAAAGGCTTGAGATCCAAGGATGGGGTTTGCTCTCCAGAAGGTTTAAGTGGTTCTGTCACTGGCTGAAGCTATTCAAACTTTAGCTTCCATTGTACTTCAGCTGGGTTTCTTGCAATTGATGCAGAAAATAATTCATTACTTCCTTCATTAGACATACTGATATTTTCTAAATCAATTAGTGAATCACAAAGTTGATAGGATAAATGGCAATTTTCTGAGCTAATGTTGTCCAACATATTCACTTCTTGCACTTCTTCCACTTCTTGGGGCTGTCTGCATAGATTAAAAGTATTTAGTTCTAATGTCATATTCCCAAAACTTAGTTTAAGCACACCACTTATGCAATTTATTAGAGTATTGGAAGTGGCCAGAAATGGCCTTCCCAAAATTATTGGTGCTTGAAACAAGGAGTTTGTTGAAAGTTTCAAGTCAAGAACAACAAAGTCTACTGGGTAATAAACCTTATCAATCTGAACTAAAACATCTTCTACTACCCCTCTAGGTATTTTTATCAACCTGTCAACTAGTTGTAGGGTAGTGGAAGTAGACTTTAACTCCCCTAAGCCAAGTTTTTCATAAGCATAGTAGGGTAACAGATTTACACTAGACCCCAAATCAAGTAAAGCATGCCCAATTTTTGAATTTCCAATCATACAAGCAATAGTGGGTGAACCTGGGTTCTTATACTTAGGAGGAGTGTTGTTTTGTCTGATTGCACTGACTTGTTTAGTGAGAAAGGCTTTCTTTTTTACATTCAATTTTCTCTTAACAGTGCACAAGTCTTTAAGAAATTTTGCATAAGTGAGAATTTGTTGAATAGCATCTAACAAAGGTATATTGATTCTCACTTGTTTAGAAACTTCAAAAATTTCAGCATGATACTTATCTTTGTGCACAGGGGTCAACCTTGTAGGAAAAGGTGCATGTGTTTGAAAGTTGTTCACCTTAGTTTCAACATGTTCAGGGATAGAATCCTTACTAATGGTGGCTGAGTTAGGAGTGGAATTTACCAAGATTTTCCCACTTCTCAAAGTTGTTACAGCTTTTACTGGTTTAGTGTTGGAAGTCTCCACTGCCTCTGACACTTGATGAATCTGCCCCTGTGGGTTAGGTTGAGGTTGAGCAGGGAATTTTCCCTTCTCTTGAGTGTGCAAGGTTGTGGTTAACCTTGTCAAGGATCCTCTAATCTCATTGATGGCCTATGAAGTCTAGTTGTTGATGGTGGTTTGCCCTTGCATGAATTGTTGAAGGTTTGCTGCCATTTGATGTACAATGTCCTCAAGATTCCTCCTATGCCCATAAGGTTCTGCAGTAGGATACTGAGGTGATCCTGATGCAACTGACTGTTGATTTACTGTGTATTGAGAAGGGCATGGTGCATGATTAGAGGGTTGGGTTGATTGGTAATTCCTCCAACTTAAATTTGGGTGGTTTCTCCAACTGGGGATGTATTTGTTAGAAAATGAACCTGGAAAAGGTTTAGAAATCATGTTAACAGCTCCAGATTGGTCCACTACTTCTTTAAAAGCTGGGCTAGTGGGGCAATCATTAGTGGGGTATCCTATGTCCTCACATATGTTGCATTTTTCAGACACTCTTTGAACAACCTATGGTTTCTAATTTCTTAGTAAGCATAGACACTCTAGCATGCAAGTCATCCACTTCCCTCAAGTTGTATTCCTCCCCCCCCTCTAGTTATCTTTAAAGGTTTAGTTCTATCATATTCATTTGAAACATCCCATGACTGAGCGTTTTTAGATAAATAATCAAAATATTCAAAAGCTTCCTCTGATTCTTTATTGAAGAACTCTCCATACACATTGTCTCTACAAATTGTCTCATCTTGGGTTGGAAACCCTCATAGAAAAAACTTATTTTCCTCCAATTTTCATACCCATGATGAGGACAAACATTGAGTAAATCCTTGAACTTCTCTCAGCTCTGATAAAAGGTTTCAGTTTCTTTTTGGGCAAAGTTCATAATCTGTCTCTTCAGTGCATTAGTTCTGTGCATAGGAAATTTTTTTTAAAAAAACTCAGTTTGCATTTCTTGCCATGTAGGCCTCAAAGAATTCAGCCAAGTCTTGGCTTGTCTTTTAATGAAAAGGGGAATAACTTGAGTCTGATATCTTCTTCTGTGCAAGTCCGATCCATAAAAGTTGATCAAACTTTCTCAAATTCTTTAATGTGCAAATAAGGAATTTATGATTCCATTCTATGAAAATAAGGTATCAAAGAAATCATCCCGACCTTAAAATTAAAATTATTTGCATTCAAGGGTTGAATGATGCATGAGGGTGAACTAGCCCTAACAAGTTGCAAATAATCCTTGGGGGTTTTGTTTTGGTTTACCACTCTTCTCCCATCATGTTCTTCTTTAGCCATAGTGCTAAAACTATCGGAGGATGACTCAAATGAGAGTAACTCACAACTAGAATATGTCACTGATTAAGTTCTGACTAGTTTAGAGGAAAAATCACGACTCCAAACAGACATACAAATCCCATTAGTCACACCAAAAACCCCCAAACAGCTTGTTACTTAGGATTGAATACACTATAGAAAGCATTAGGGGTTAGAGATCACCAAAGTGTGAAGAGGTTCACACTTAATCACTCCTTGTCTCTGTCAATTCTGCAAATTGCCATTAATCCTCGGTAACGGTGTCAAAAACTTGGTTCTCCAATTTATTACCTCCCAAGTGCAATAGGTGTTATGTTGATGTGCAATGGATTTCCCAAGGTCGATTTCACAAGGATTAAGGCAACTTAAGTTCAAAATTTTGCCAATAAATGGGAGGTGATGTTTCTCTTTTAAGGACACCTCTTTAGCCACTAAGTTGACTAAGGGGTAGTTCCTTGATTGAGATTCTATCTTCCCCTTTTGTTTTTTTTGTTTTTTGTTTTTTTTAATAACAAAGGTTCAATCACTAGAGATTCTGATTGAACCTTTCCTTCTTCCTTTGATTCTAAAATTTAATTAGAGTTTGACCAATCAACACAAATTGCTAAGAGAAAAAAAAAACTTATACTTAGAACAGACCAACACAGATTCAATGCTGTTTAACAGAGTGAATAGTTGAATTAAATGTACAGAAACCTAAGTCTTGGGCAACCTTCTTGCAGTGAGTAGTCCACGAATTCCCCTATCTCAGAATTTACTTCAAATGTCATACCAGTCTAGATTAAAACATTTGGATGATAATCTCATATACGTCCAACCAAGGAATTGAAAAGAAATAATTTCAATAGGTTTTCTATCGACCCAGCTTTAACTAATAAATTCAGAGTAATGAAATTTTCCACACTTCAAGTATCTAATGTGCTGTTAATCTACGATAGATCAAAAAAAGTGAAACAAATCCAATACTTCATTGAATACGGGGGTGAAGAAACTCAAAGAACAATGCAATTAAACATAGTCTAAAAGTCGAAACCCTTGAAGAATAAACATTGCTCGATCGTTTCCTTCGACTTAGGGTTTAGAAAACTACTCCCCCTTCATCTCAGGATTCATCCATAACAATAAAATAGAACAAAAAAAAAAAAAAAACTTCTTGACTGTAAAATGAAAGGAATAACCAGAAATAGCAAAAACCCCAGAATTTTCTTTTGCATTCCGTCCACGCCACCTCTTCTCGTCCTTTCTCCTCCTTTTATCCTCCCCTTTTCCATCCTTTGCTCTGCATCTAACCAACTCATCTCCAATTCCATCACGTTCCTTCTAGAGGGTACAATCTGTAAAACACAGATTGAGGGGTTAGGTTTCGAGTGTTAGAGGAAGCTGAAATGCCCTAAGTGTTGGTGTGGAGGTGTAGTGGGTGCATTAAGAGTGAAAAAGTTTGATTTGCCCCTTATTTCTTTTCCTTGACCATGGAGTGTCCCTTGTACAAAAAATAATGATTAAATGAGTATTTGTAGAGAAACTTAGATAAAAAAATCTTTAATTTAAATACTCACTATCCACACTATTTTCACTTAATCACTCTTCAGTGCACTTCTCACTCCTCAAAGCTACTACATTTGAATAGATCCATTCTTATGTTTATTTAGGATTTCCATTTGAAGTGATCTGAAGTATTCTTGCTGCACTGCATTCTTGTTATCAACATCCAAACTCATAACTTTCATCTCCATCTTTTTCTTCGTAAGGTCTATCATCCCAGTCCTATCTCTCTCAGCCGGCTTATCTCTTCCCGTCGCTCAATCATCATTATCTTCCTATCACTTTCCATGTGACTTAACATTTCATCAAACTCAGTAGGTGAAGATTCTTTGCATTTCCTTTTTATTTTCCTTTCTTTTTCAGCTTTCTTGCTTATTGGCCTCTCCGCATTGACAAACATACTCTCACAAATGTTGTCATCCTTGGCATTGGCAATTGGAACAGTGGAACTACTTCCATTTCTCTTTGTTGGCAAATATCCATATGCACTTGTCACTTTCACTAGTGCCTCAATAGATTCCAAGAATGGTCCAAATTATAGGTGGTTTTTGTGTCGATCGGTACACTACATTTGCCTTCTCGATCTAAAAAACAATTATAAAAATATTAATACATATTTTAATAAATATTTATAATAATTAGAAATATACATTGTCTTATTCATTGATACCGCTTGGATGCATTGTTCAACTTGAGCCAAGCAACCACAAAACTTATTTGTGGCTTTTTGGATGGTTGACCATCAATTAGTGAACGAGCCTACAGAACATTCAGGCTAATTCGATTTTTTTAAAAGTATTGAAATAATCATGGATTCTTATCCACAATTGGATGAACTTTTGGCTAATCCCCCTGATAGCGTCTATACTAATGTTGAGCCACTCTAATACAAGGAGGTTGTCTTCCTCCGTGGTAAAGGACACACCCCGTTAGAATTTTTTAGTTTGTGAACCCACAAATTGATATAATTTAATATGATATGTTAGATCTACTTTACAATAAAATTATCTTTACAATATAATAAACTACATCCAGCTACGCTAATTTGTGAGTTTACTTTTGTAAGATATCTTTGTGTCTAAAATATTTTTCAAGCGAGAACACATTAGCAATAGTTTTCAACACTTTTGATTAACAAACACGAGCATTTTATGAATTTCATATCATAACCTCATGATCAATATGAATGTTTAATAAACTTTGTACCATACCAAGTACTTAGGACACGTTTAGTTTATAGAATGGACATTTCTATTGTTGAAGGAATGGAAATGCCTTCTCATATTCTTTTGTTTGGAGACAAAAGATTGAATGGAAAATTTGAATTGAAATAAAATTATTAAAGTATCCAAATAGCATAACTTTTTCAAAAATACATTATCTATTTTTTATAAAATAAAATAAAATTTTAAAAAATATATCGTTTGGGATATCCATCCCTCTCAAAGCCCAAGGGGTGGCCAAACCACCCTCAAAATAGCCTTTTGCCGCCCCCTTAATGGCCACAAGGTGCCCACAAGGTGCCCACAAGGTGCCTTAAGCTACCCTTGTGGCTGTGCTGGGGGTGGCCCAAACCACCTACCATAGTCACTGAATGATCGATGACCCTTGGTGTTTTGGTAGCCACCAACAATTTTTTTTTTAAAAAAAAAAAGGAATTAGCATCAATATTCTTGGAATATCTATTCCTTCAAATAAATTTTCATTTCTCTAAAAATTCTACAGTAAATAAGTATTTATGGAAATAGGTTATATTATATTTCAGCATCATATTCCACCTAGGGCTGTGCAAATCCTCCGCCAGCTTTGACTCCGATCTATGCCTGCTCCGCCTCTGACTTTGATAGAGTCAAAGTAGTTGGAATTTGGAATCAGAGTCAGAATTTGTATGGGATCCAAACTTTGACTCTTTTTTTTTTCAAAAAAATCACATATAAAATGGCGTCATTCTACATCTGATAGTTTGAATTATTAAGTTAACTAAACAAAGTCATTCCATTTCAAATGGAACAATTTCGTTTTGTGCACATCAAGGGTCCAAAATGTAAGACCCCCCCTTTCTCCTCCTCACTTTCGCAAAGCTTCTTTCTCTTTTCTAGATTTCTCTTCCCGTGAGCCATGCTGAGACTTCCAGCCATTGCCTAATGCCATCACGAGCTTAGACCCACCATAGACTACTTCCCATCAACCATCATGGCATCATAAGGCAATTTTAGCCTTCTAAATTCATGTGTGTTTATTGTTTGATTTATAGTTTTTTCGATTTAGGGTTCCAAAATCAAATTGGGTTGATTGTGAATTTTTTTGTCTGAATTGGGGGATTTTAATTTTTAGCCTTTAAATTGGGGGATTTTTTGCTGAAAACTTGAAAACGCCATCCAGACAATGTTCGCTCAATGCTTTCTAGAGCGAACTTCATATAGATTGTTCACTCAATGCTTGCTTGATTTTGGGTTGAATGAACTTCATACAAATTGTTCTCGCTCGACCTTGGCTTGAGTGAATTTTAGACAAATTGTTTGCTTAATGCTTGCTTGACACTCCTCTCAAGTAAACTGTTAAGCTAAACAAAAATAATGAGTTAATTTAATTAAAGAAGTTTTTTCTTTTCACAATGAATATGCATGATTTGTATTTTTTTTAAATCTGTGTGACTTTTAGTAATTTTTTTTTTCTTTTTAAAACCATACACATGACACATATGGTTTGAAGCACGTATATATATATATATATTTTTTTTTTTATTGGAAACACATGTCTAGATTATTTTCGTAACATGTCTTTATTGGTTGTTTCTTAATTTTTTTCAATGCAATTTATATGGATATGGATGCTACACCTACTCAGGGAGGTACTTCCACCCCTAGACCCACGTCTAAAGTAACTATTTCCTGTGCAAGTAGTTTAGTACCTATAAATATAGAAAATGAGGGTATTTTTAATGAGGATAAGGAGTTGGATATTGATGTCGGTCGACCACCATGACATAGTATAAAAAGGTTGTGGACAAGAAACATTTCACCAAAATCTCCAGTGATTATGAGAACCCGCAAGCAGGATTCCACCACTGTAGGCAATTTTATGGTTGTCACTTGAAGAAGTAAGGCATTTTTGTATTAATAGCATATCTTAAGAGTTGTAAATGGTATAAAATACACAAAGGGTTGGTGGCCAATGATCAGATGAAGCTAAGTTACGAAACTTCTACAGCCACGATGGTACGCAAAGTAAGAAATTGTCAATCCCTCAATACAATGAGAAGATGTTGAGGGATTTACTTGTGAAAATGATCATTACGGATGAGATGCCTTTTCTCACAATTGAGGAAAAGGCTTCTGTAAATTTGTGCAATGTCTTGAGCCTCGATTTCTCATGCCTTTATGGTATACAGTGATGCGAGATTGTTTGAAGAGGCATACCAAGGAGAAGGCCCAGATGAAGGAGATGTTTATTACCACTAGCCAAAGAATGTCATTCACGATTAATTCACAGACATATATAAAAAATCTCAGCTAAATGTGTATCATAGCCCACTTAATTGATAATGAGTGTATGTTGCACTAGTAGATTATTGGCTTCAAACAAATTGAAGATCACAAGGGTTCATCCATTGGAAAGGAGATAGATGACTGTTAAAGAATTAGGGGATTACAAAAGTACTTTGTATCACAATTGACAATACCAATGCTAATGAAACTGTAATAGATTAGTTCAAGTGGAATACGACGATAAAAAAAGATATAATTTGTGAGAACGAGTTTATCTACATTCGATGTTGTGCTCATATCATCAATCTCATAGTTGTTGAGGGGTTTGAAGGAGATTGATGATTCAATTGTCAAAGTCCGCAACCTTATGAGATATGTGAAGGCTTCCCCCCAAAAGCTTGGTAAGATTAAGGCTATAGTTGAACATTTTGAGATCCAATCTTCTAATATGTTGAGCTTGGATGTTTGCACTCAATGAAATTCACATACACAATGTTGGATGTAGTACAAAAGTACCAAAGAGGGTTCGAGCAGATGGAGGTCGAGGATGGGAGCCTAAGATATGCTTTGCTAGAGCCAGTAGGGGGGATATGGGGGCTCAGTGTGCTGGACACTATTGATTTGGCCAATGTGAGGTACTTTGTTCAATTTTTGAAGTTATTTTACAACATAACTGTGTGCATATCTTTCAAATACAATATCGTGAACATGTACTTCAAGGAGTTCTCTAGGTTTTATGACCATTTGCAACAAAGTTGTGATGACATTGTCAAATTGTTGAATGGTATGGCTATAAGGATGAAATCCAAATATAGTAAATATTCGGGGATGTTGAGAAGATAAACAAATTATTATTTGTTGCTGCAATTCTTGACCCCCAGTATATGTTGATTATTGTAGAATTTTGGATTGGGATGTCCTCGGTGATGAGAAATTTGATGAGTTTATTATAGTGTTGAAGAGTGATATTGATGTTTTATATAATCATTACAACAATAGTGGTCAGCTTTCAAGCCAAGGTGTTAGCTCCTCAAGACCGATTGGCTTGACATCTTCCTCAAATGACACGTGTGGAAGTAGTTCATAGGTTTTGATGCAGAGGAATCATCAAATATAAGTATCGAGGAATATTATGCAGTGTAAGTATAAGGCTGAATGTTATTTTATGGAAAATGTCAATGCATCTAATGATACATTTCATAGATTAGCTTGGTGGGAGACTCATTTCACCAAATTTCTAGTCCTTTCTTGAGTAAACTGGTATGTACTAGCCATTCCTATCACTATGGTTGCCTCTGAGTCAGCGTTTAGCACTAGAGATCGCGTGTTGGATGCTTAACAGAGTTCATTGACTCTAACCACTGTGGAGACCCTCATTTGCACATAAAACTACTAAGTTTAATGCCCATTCGACTAGATACTGTTGATGATGCCAAGAGCTATAAGCTTGAATCAAGTAACTTTATACTTTTACATGATTAATTACATATTTTAATGTTTTAATTATTTAACTTATAATTTTTATGATTTTCTAAACCTAGTCGTGACACCCCAATATGATTGCAGATGATTGAGATGGACTGTTTGTGTGAAAATATCTGCAAGTGTATAGAATTATAGCAAGTAGTCAAGTGTTTTAAAAGAAATGAATGTCGAACTCAAAAAGATTAATTTTTGTTACTGAGTACTGAAATTTACTAAATTAATTTCTATTTGAAAAACCAAAAAACTGGAAAAATTCTAATATTTAAATTAAATTGAAATACTTGACAAAAAATAAATTTAAGAATAAAAGAGCATAAAATCTAAGATTGCAAATATAATAAAAATAGATCTAGACCGTTTGATTTTATCTAGAAAATTCCACCAAATTTAGATTGCAAATTCTAAGTTTTCCAAGTTGATGATAAAAATCCATTAATTATTCAATATTTTCTCTCGAATAATATTAAAAAATATTTCCAACTAATAACCCATCGTATCTCTATGTGAATTTAACTAATTAGAGACTCATTAATTTCTTTGAATTTTTCTTGAAAATTACACTAATCACGGTAAAGTATTTATACTTTCACTCAACTAATGTTGGTTAATCCTAGACCTCAAATCACAAATCACCTCTTGATCTCATTGCAATTCAATAAGTCGAACAATAATTGGCCAAAAAATTGCAAGTATTAAGAATAAGGAATAAATACTCAATCATGGAAATATTGAGAATAAAATAACTTGGAATATAAATTGTGAGTTCAAGACTAGACTACATCAAAGCTCTAGAAAATAAAATTAGCACATAATAAAATTGAAAAGAAAAAGAATAAAACTAGTGTTCCTCATTGGAGTTGGTTGATAAAGCATACAGCTCTCACCTTTGCTCTCAAGATCTGCCTCTTCCTTAATAAAAATAAAGAATAAAAACTAAACTAAGAATTGGACGTGGGACTTGGACTAAGACCCTCAGACCCCTTTTATTTTTTTGTTACAAAATGGACATGAGAATATATTGATGGAGTTGGTGATAATGCCGTATAGGATTTTTGAAAATCACCAATGTAGAGTGCATGCTTCAAAAATATTTTGACTTGATCAACATTAAAAAGTTCTGGAGAATCTTCCGGCTGCTATGGTTCAAAATCCTGGGAGCTTTCCTTCCACGCAACACCAAGTTCAAATTTGAAAATGTGATGACCTCACCCTCCACTACCATTCCATCCAACCTTCACACGCCAACTTCAAATATTCAAGATGCTATGCAATCCTTTCCACAACAAATTCCTTCTCACATCCAACTTTTATCTTCCATCAATCCTTCAAACACAATCAAATAAAGAAAAATAAATAAAAATAAAATAAAATATAAAGAAATAAAGGAAAACTAACAATTTTAATAAGTAAAAGAGTAATAAAAATCATGTAAAAATTACACTTATCAAATTCTCAAAACTTAAAATAATCTAGCCCTCAACTAAAGAAAAAGAGAGGAAAAAAAAAAAAACAATTAAAACAAGCATAATTGGTTTGATTAATAAAAATTATTGCCTCCAAGATTGCGTAAAGTTTATAATCCAAAGGAATCATTCAATATCAGTCAAGTCCAAAAGTTAATTCTTTTCGCACGCAGTTTTTCTTTCTTATCAACTTTTGAGCTTTGAAGAGTCTCCTGTGTAAGCTGAGGAGCTTTTCTTGCTACAGGCAAGGATAGTCCCCTGGTTTTTAGAAATCGAGGGGTCTAGTTAGTTGTCTCTTTACCAATCCTTTTCAGTGTGGATATCCCCTATCCCTCTTCGCTCTGTCCAAATCAAGTTAGGAGCAACTGGAAAAAGTGTAATAGAAGTTCCCCCGGGACAAACAGATCTGACCAGTGATGGAAGAAGCCTTAATAGAAACTTGGGGAAAACTCAAGCTGACCGAACGCGAGCAAACAGATGTCTACTTCGACTTAACCACGGAAGAGGTAACTATCAGATGAGGCAACATGAGCTTACTTGGGCTTGTCATAACGGAGAAAGTGATTAATAGTGAAGCTTTCAAAATTTCAATGGGAAGGATCTGGAAGTTACGAGGAGGACTACAAATCAAGGGTGTAGGTAAAAATCTCTTCTTATTTGAGTTCGAGGAAGCCTCTGATATGCAAAGAGTAAAGCTTGGTAGGCCGTGGACGTTTGACCGTCAACTTCTTTGCCTCAAAGACTTTAATGGTTTGATTTCTCCAAAGGAGATGGTCTTTGACAAAGAACCTTTATGGGTGCAAGTGCATAATATTCCATTGGGAGGAATGACTAGGAAAGTGGGAGAGCAAATAGGTAAACAGGTGGGGGAGGTCATAGAAGTGGATGTAGATGAGCAAGATGTTGGCTGGGGGCCTTATCTTCGTATCAAGGTCTTAACCGACATAACAAAGCCATTAATGCGGGGAGTCATGGGATCATTCAATGGCAAAAGAGTATGGCTATCTTTCCAGTACGAGAGACTTCCATCTTTTTGCTTCAACTGTGGTATTATCAAACACAGTCCAGATGGTTGCCAAAGTCAAGATCAAGCGAAATCATTGCATGGGAAGAAAGAGGTACAGTATGGGGTGTGGCTACGTGCTGTTAATCAGAAGGAACCCCTTAAGGAGTCGAAGGCAGGCAAAGGAGGGGCCAAAGAAAACCCAGAAAATTATACAGGTCATGAGGAAGGAGATGGTGACGTGGACAAGGCCTCTAGCCACCCAGCAAGAAAGTCAAATAACTCTGACAAGTTGGTAGGAGAAGTGTTCCCAACCATCCCTCGGATAGGACTACCAAAGGAGACTCTACTACACAGAGGAGCAGGTTCCTCGGGTCCACAGCCAGGTATGGGTTCTGACCTGCTTTCAACTAAATATCCAACTGTCTTAGTTTCACCTAGTAAACAAAAAGGCTCCGAACTAGAATGTCAAAGTCACTGCCTTGTTACAAAGAATAGTGGAAGTAAACTAGATGTATTTTTCTCGTCAAACCATGAGGGTATGAAAGGGACATTAAGCCAAAATAAGTCAGGGGGGACTGTTACAGCACCTACCCAAGAAACACAAAAGCAGGATAGCCTCCCTACAAAAGTTCTCCAGGAAATTGACCCTAATGCACCTACCCCTACTCACCCTAAAACATGGAAGAGGAGGGCGCGTAGGGAGGGGACTATGGACATTGAAAACAACAGAGTTCTGGAGAAGGAAGAAGTTCAGTATAGTGCAAGTGAAAACCAACAAGTTAATACTTCAAAGAGGAAGGTTGTATACAAAGGTTCAAGTAGGAAGAGAGGGAAGCAGTTAATGGAGTTGGTAGATGAGGATTCAACCGTTATGGCAAAGGCTGGTTAATGGAGTTGGTAGATGAGGATTCAACCGTTATGGCAGAGGCTGGTGACCAGCCCTGTCAACCCAAATGAGTCTAATAAGCTGGAACTGCCGAGGGCTTGGGAACCCCCGGACAGTTAGAGTACTTAACATGTTAGTTAAGGATAAGCGCCCGGATTTGGTTTTCTTAATGGAGACTAAATGTAAAAATAGGAAAATGGAAGCAATTAGAGTGAAACTAAAGCTTGAAGGGTGTTTCACAGTGGAAAGCCGTGGAAGTAGTGGGGGTCTGGCCCTTCTATGGGGTCAAGAGTATGAGGTACAGATCCAGAATTTCACAAGGTGGCACATTAGTGCTATAGTGAAGGAGAAAAACTGCCAACAGCAATGGAATTTCATTGTTTTTATGGCAATCCCAACACCTCAAAAAGAGACAGTAGCTGGGGTCTGTTAAAGGCTATCAAGGACCAAACCATCTTTCCTTGGATATGTATAGGAGATTTTAATGAGATAAAAAGACAAGAGGAGAAGTGGGGAGCTGCACCAAGGCCTTATAGGCAGATGGAGAACTTTAGAGATGCTCTTAGTACTTGTTCACTGCATGATCTAGTCACTAGTGGTCTATTTTTCACATGGTCTAATAACAGAACTGGTCCCAACTTCACAAAAGAAAAACTCGACAGAGCTATGGCCACACCAGAATGGATGTCCCTCTGTCCAAACAACATCTGTCAAGCACTCCCAGCAGTTAACTCAGATCACTTTCCCCTCCATCTAAGATTGGATTTTCCAACACGGAACAGCTGTAACAGAAAAGTTGTATTTAGATATGAAGCAGCATGGTCTCTGAGGAATGAATGCCAAAATTTGATTAAAGAAGCATGGCAAATTCCTACAAAAGGGCATCACCTGGACAAAGATTTCAGAGATAAGCTAACAAACTGTCAAAGAGTGTTGCAGAAATGGAAAACAAAAAACAGAAAACTTGCATCTCATAGCATCCAGAAGCAGCTGCAGCAGCTAACAGAAGTGCAAAATTCAGGGTCAGCTGACCACATCAGTTGCATGCAACAACAGCAGGAAGAGATAAATTTGATCTTAGCAGAAGAGGAATTAAGGTGGAAACAAAGGGCGAAACAACATTGGTTAAAACAAGGGGATAGGAACACAACCTTCTACCATAAATATGCCTCCCAAAGAAGGAAAACCAATAGCATCAGGCTCTTACAGGACCAGTTCGGAACTGAAGTTATTGACCAAGGAAAGATAGGAGTAATGTTCACTGAGTTCTTTTCAAGGTTGTTCACCTCTTCACAGCCTACTACAACAGTGGCATGCATCTCAGGCTTGACCTCCAAAGTATCTGAAGACATGAACAGAAATCTCCTACTGGAATTCACTCCTCAGGAAGTTAAAGATGCAATTTTCCAGATGAACCCGTTAAGTTCACCAGGGCTAGATGGCTTCCCTGCTCATTTTTATCAATCCAACTGGGAACTTATTCAGAAGGAAGTGATAGACTTATACTCTACATTTTTTGAACAAAGGAGGCCCTCTAAAGGAAGTAAATGACACCTTCATCACCTTAATCCCTAAGATAAAAGAGGCAAAGGCATTGAGTGATTATAGACCCATAAGTTTGTGCCATGTCATCTATAAGGTCATAGCAAAGGTGCTTGCTAATAGACTTAAAGCTGTCCTACCAAAGGTGATCTCTCAAAACCAAAGTGCATTTGTACCTGGAAGGTTAATTACAGACAACATTCTAATAGCCTATGAAACTATCCATGGGATGAACACTCGGGTTAGAGGCAAAGAGGGCTTTATGGCACTTAAGTTGGACATGAGCAAGGCGTATGACCGAGTAGAGTGGTGCTTTTTAGAAAGTGTAATGCTGAGAATGGGTTTTGAAGCTAAATGGGTTACTCTAATCATGAGATGTATTTCTTCTGTCTCTTATTCCATCCTGCTCAATGGAAAAGCTCAGGAATCTTTCGTTCCCTCTAGAGGATTAAGGCAGGGGGACCCTCTCTCCCCCTACTTATTTATTATCTGGGCTGAAGCTTTAACCTCAATGCTGAATGAGGCAACAAAAACTGGCAATATTACAAGTGTGCAAGTGGGAAAACAACCAGTTTTTATCAACCACTTGTTCTTTGCTGACGATAGCTTGCTGTTTTGCAAGGCTAACTCCCTGGAGTGGAGTAGGATCCTCTACATTTTAGAAACCTATGAAAGGGGATCAGGCCAGATGTTAAACAAGGAGAAGAATTCTATTTTCTTCAGCAGAAACACGCCTTTAGAAAATCAGCAAATGATCCTTCAGTTGGCAGGGGTAAAGTCTCAGGGATCCTTTGAGAAGTACTTGGGCCTCCCATCTATGGTGGGTAGGAAAAAGGTGGTTGCCTTCCACTCTATCATTGACAGAACCTGGGCCAGAGTTACAAATTGGAGGACCAAGTTTCTGTCTTCAGCGGGTAAAGAGATATTGCTTAAAGCTGTACTTCAAGCAATCCCAACCTACTCCATGGGTATTTTCCTTCTTCCTCAGTCAATTATTCATAGACTTAATGTTCTTTTGAAAAAATTCTGGTGGGGGTACAATGAAGACCACACAAAGATTCAATGGGTGAAATGGAGTCTTTTGGGGAAAGCAAAGGAACATGGTGGGCTGGGGTTTAGGGATCTTAACAGCTTCAATATTGCTATGCTAGCAAAGCAAAGCTGTCGCATCTTAAAGTTTCCAGATTCCCTTCTAGCCCAAGTTTTTAAGAGCAAGTACTTTCCTCACTCAGATTTTCAGGAGGCAAAACTGGGCAACCGGCCTTCATTTGCTTGGAGGAGTATAATGAAAGGCAACCAACTACTGAAAGAGGGGTTAATTTGGAGAATAGGGAATGGTAGAAGAACCAAAATATGGGAGGACCATTGGATCCCCTCATCAATACCTTACAAGACCATTAATAGAAGAGGAGAGAGTAATCTAAATTGGGTCTCTGAGCTAATCGACTCTGACCTGAAGCAGTGGAAGGAAAACTCCCTTAGATCCCTTTTTAGTCCAGAGGAGATTGAGAAGATTAAAGCAATTCCTATCAGCCTAGGAAACAGGGAAGATCAGCAGGTGTGGGCAAGCTCATCGAATGGCCTTTTCAATGTTAGAAGTGCGTAGCTCCTGCATAAGGAGATGATCAGTCAAAAGGAAGGTGAATCCTCAAAAAGCATGGAATACACTGTCGAATGGAAAGCCATATGGCAACTTAAAGCCACAAACTTAGTCAAAATGTTCATCTGGAAAGCATGCCAAGATGCCCTCCCCACGCTGGAAAATCTGTACAAGAGGAAAGTAGTTGAGAGTATGAAGTGCCCAATATGCAAGTAGTCACCTGAAACAGGAATTCATGTGCTATGGAACTGTGAAGCAGCCAAGGATGTGTGGGGACAGGGCTGTATTAAAGTTCAAAAAATGGCAGGAAATGGTACCTTCTTCAGTGAGGTCTGGAAACAAATGACAAAGAGCTTAAGCAAAGAAGAACTAGCAAAAGCAGCAATCACAGTCAGACTAATCTGGTTCAGAAGAAACAACTGGATTCATGAAAATTCCTTCACCCCTCCAGGACTAATTGTTCAAGCAGCCAAAATGGAAATGAAGAACTTCAAGGAGGCCATGGGTAAGCCTCAGACCTATTCTGACTACAACTCAGATACATCACTCAGTTTATGGAAGAAACCACTAGAGAGGTCCTATAAACTTAACTGGGGCATAGCCACGGGAAAAGATGCAACAAAAGTGGGAATTGGAGCTATTATAAGAGATTCAGGTGGTCAGGTAATTGGAACCCTACGAGCTACAAGAACCTTAAAATCTGACCATTTCACAGCATAAGCATATGCTTTACTGATAGCTACAACATTCTGTAAAGAAATAGGTACCTCAGCAGTGACAGTGGAGGGGGAATCTCTGAGAGTGTTAAACATCTTGAGAGGTGCAGACACTGATTGGAGTCAAGGGGGACTTATTGTTGAAGAAGCAAGGGGAATCCTCAATTCGTGTCTTCCATGGTCTGTTAACTTAGTCAACAGGGAGGCCAACTTAGCAGCTTGTTCATTAGCTAAAAATGCTCTTGTGTTGTATGAAGATCTATGTGAGTTGGAAGAAATTCCTAACTGTATTTTATCCACTG
Source organism: Carya illinoinensis (assembly GCF_018687715.1). NCBI lineage: Eukaryota > Viridiplantae > Streptophyta > Magnoliopsida > Fagales > Juglandaceae > Carya > Carya illinoinensis. The sequence goes on along the minus strand of NC_056756.1, from coordinate 25,244,010 downwards.
TTCTCAGTGAGATGATGTAACTCTGTTTGAAGATTAATAAACTAACAAGGTTTATTTCAAAAAAAAAAAAGTCCAAAAGTTAATTCAAAACTCACTTCCACCTCATTATCAATCCTCACATTCTGCATTCCTATCATTTGTACTTCACCATTAGCTCCCTGGATTGTTTTATGCAAACAAGAAATGAATAATGGGTCTCTAAAAAAAACTCCATAGGCTAGCTTTCAAATTACTCTCCACTAATGTAGAACAAAATTATCACCAGGTATCACTAGGTCATTATTAAGCTTGTAATGTAAGGCTAAGGTGAGGGCTATAAAGAAAAGATAGGATTCAAACAAAGTAAGAGAACTTAAGTTTGAACACCAACAAACTAAAAAGAGCATTCTCACTTCTAACACAAACATCTCTTCTCAATCCTCTCAAACCACTTCATAAGACTTTCAAATATATCTCTCTTTACCCTCTATTCAGCAATTTAGACTACCCTTTTTTTTGTTTTTTTAAATAAACCAATTTTTTCATTGCCTTTGTGGATGACTATCGTCGGCCTTAAATTGTCGATGATACAGTAGCCTTATTGACTTTTCACACCCCAAACTTGTGATTTTGATAACATGGCTATGATAAACTTTACTTGTAGCCTTTCTACCTCTCTCGCCTTTCATGCTCTTGTGAGTTTGTGTCAACTTAGTTCTTTTGAAAGGTGAGGAAATAAGTGTTTAAGCTCAAATAGGGTACGGAATATGATGGTTTGCTAGGAAGAAAAATATAAGGCCAAAATATTATTCAAGAAAGCTTGAAGAGGTGACTAGGGATAAAGATAATGAATAGGTAAGTTTGAAAGGCTCAATCAATCCAAAGAATGCCTTAATCATTTCCCCAATAATATTCTATCTAGGACTTCATCTCGAGCGTAATCAAACAAGTTCTAAAGTTTGTTGAAATCTCACAAAATTCACATAAAATGTCTCTAGGTATGCAAAAGAATTAATGATCATGATAACCATGATTCATTAAATAATAAAGATCTCAAATTAAGCAAGATCAAGTAAAGGATTAACAAGTCAACTCAAGCAAAGAGAATTTTTCCTAAAAATTATAATCATATTCTTATCATAGACTTCTTATTCATCAAACCAAAAACAATTAAAAATATCAGAAAATATTTTTTTTATTTTTTTATTTGTTTTCAAACATAAAGGAAATAACAAAAATTAAGGATTAAAATGAAAGCAAATAATAAAAATTAAAAATTAAAATTATCTTCCCCCAAACTTAACTAACACATTGTCCTCAATGGGTAAAGTCAAAAGAATGAGAGAAGGTAAGAAATGCTCCCCTGATTATTTTCTTTTTCTTCCAATTGAATATTTTCCTTGAAGGTACTTCTGTGTACCCCTTGGAGATCTCCCAAGCCTCTTGAACTTCAAATTTGATGTATGCGATTTGAGCTCAAGCTTGAGTGGTTCCTTACTTGCAGAAGTCGGTTAGAAGAAACTTAACTCTTCTACTTTTGGCTTAGGTGGCCACTTTTGAAATTTGGCTTCATAAATCTTGTCGGCCATGACCATGTCTCATTCATTTATTTGAAAGCATGAATGCACCTCGGGATGAAATTTCATGGCTTTAAAGACATTGAAAGTGACATGCTCATCTTCGACCCTCAAAATAAGCTTTCCTTGTTGGATATCGATTAAAACTCTCCCTGTCGCAAGGAATGGTTAGTCTAGAATTAAAGGAATCTCCTCGTCCTCCTCCATATCGAGTACAATGAAGTCGGCTAGGAAGAGAAACTTGTCCACCTTTACCAATATGTCCTCAATGAGTCCTCTCAAGTACTTAATTGATCTGTCCGCCAATTGAAGAATGATGGTGCTTAGCTTTGTTTCTCCAAGACCCAATTTCCTGAAACAGAGAGAAGCATTAGATTAATACTTGCCCCTAAATTGCATAAAGCTCTATCAAAATAAGATTTTCCTATAGTGCATGAGATCACAAAACTCCTTGGATCTTTCAATTTAGGCAGCAGCTTCTTTTGCAAAATCGCATTGATCTCCTTAGTCAGCATCACTGTCTCATGCTCCTCCAAGTTTTGCTTGTTTGATAATATATCCTTAAAAAATTTAGCATATTTAGGCATTTGCTTTAAAGCTTCAATAAGAGAAATATTAATATGCAATTTCTTAAAACAACTAAGAAATTTAGAGAATTGATTATCCAACTTATTTTTTTAAGTTTTTGAGGAAAAGGAATCAGTGGATCCTAAATTGAAGGAGAATTAGTTTCAGATGTAAACTCCCTAGAATTCATGGGTTATGAATCTTCTTCTTTATTCTCCGTAGAATTTCCAGCTTACTTGTCACCCACTTCTTGCTTTGCTTTGTTCATCTTGGACTTGGCTTTCTTCATCTTGGACTTGGCCTCCCCATGATTGTCCATATTTTCATGCTCTGTACTTGCCGCTTGTGGCTGCTTGACATGCTCCTTCAGATTGGTTGCAGTATTTACTCAGCAAAGTCCCTGTTTTCCTCTCGATAAGCATGTTTGCAAGCTGACCGACTTGAGCCTTAATATTGCGGATTGAAGCTGAGTTGTTTTGGATCGCCAAATCAGTCTTCTCCATGTATTAGTCCGTCTTTTGCATGTACTGCATGAACATCTCCTCTAGTGTCGAATTCTTTTCTTGCTGAGGAAACTGTTAAGGTGGTCTTGCCGACCCTTGATTATTGCTCCATGAAAAGTTAGGGTGATTCCTCCATCTGGGATTGAACGTTTCAAATATGGATTATCTCGATCCTAAAAATTGGATACGTAATTTTCTTGTTCATAACTCGGTTGGGCAAAAGGATTCCCCTCTTAACAATCAGTGCTTGAGTGATTTCCTGGGTAGTGATTACAAAAAACATTAGTTTGAATAGCATTAACGTTCATCTTATCTAGTTTTTTGGATAGATTTGCCATCTGAGCCGCCAATGTGGAAATAGAATCAAGCTGAAAAACTCCAGCTGCCTTTCTTGGCATTGCTCTCTCTGAAGGCCATTGATAGTTGTTGGATGCCAATTCCTCCAAAAGTTCATAAGCTGCTTCATGATTTTTACTCATTAAAGCCCCTCCAGCTGTTGTATCAACCATGGACCTGTTTATGGCTCCCAAACTATTGTAGAATGTTTGGACTTGAAGCCATGCTGGAAGGTTATGATGAGGACACTTTCACAATAAATTTTTGTATCTCTCCCATGCTTCATACAAAGATTCATTCTCAAATTGAATGAATGTGGTAATATCATTCCTTAGCTTTGTTGCGTTGGTTGGAGGGAAATATTTTGATAAGAATTTGTGTGCCAACTCTTTCCACGTGGTGATGATACCAGGTGATAAAGAGTTTAACCATGCTTTTGTTTTTTCCCTAAGTGAAAATGGAAAGATTCGTAACCAGATAGCATCATTAGTCACTCCATTATGTTTAAAAGTATCACAAATTTCTAGAAAGTTTGCAATATGGACATTTGGATATATATATATATATATCCTCCTATGACAGCCCCCCATACTGGATAGTCTACTATATCATTTGAATGATGGCTAGCTTGATCTCAAAATTATTGGTCTGTATAGCCAGTCTCCTTATGCTTGATGTAGTCCCATTAACTGAGGGCATAACATAGTCCCTTAAAGCCCTATTCGCTCTCCATTCTGCTGATCCACCATAGTGATGGCAAATGTGGTGACTTCTTGCTTCTTCTTTTTATTTATTCGACGCAAAGTTCTCTCAATCTCGAGATCAAAAAGTGTAGACTCTAATGGTTTAGATCGGGGCATACACTTCTAAATCCTGAAATAAAAATAAAAGAAAAGCAAAACTGAGATCTAATCAAACCAATCTTCAAAAATAAATAAATAAATAGATAATCCAAATTAGTAACAATCTAGGTAGTATTAATATCAATAAAAATTAATTAGTCCCCAGCAATGACGTCAAAAACTTGTTCATGTGAAAATATCTGTAAGTGCTCGTAATCATAACAAGTAGAAAAGTGTTCTAAAGAAAATGGATGTTGAACCCACATAGATTAAGTTTTGTTATTGAGTACTGAAATTTACTAAATTACTTTTTATTAGGAAAATTGAAAAAATGGAAAGATTCTACCATCTAAATTACATTGAAATATTTGAAAAATAAAAAAATTTAAGAATAAAAGAGCATAAAATCTAAGATTGTAAATATAATAAGAAGAGAAATGTTGTTTACAGTTTTGTGTGGGGGATTGCGTGTGTAGTCCCATTGATAAAAGATGGTAAAAGGGAAAAAATATCATTTTAAAAAGAATATTATTGTAATTTAATTTTTTTAAACATAATTGCATGGGCTTGCATGAGCAATCCCCAAATAGGGGTTGTATGTAGACTAATTTAAATAAAAATAAATCTAGAGCGTTTGATTTCACATATCAAATTCCACACAATTTATTCTTCCTTGGAGTCAAAGTCCAAGTTTACCTCCAACTAATCTAACTAGAGTCTCAAAATTAACTTTACTAAAGGAGTTAATCAAATATAGCTTTTTTGGTATGTGATGCATATATCAGGCAAGAGATTCAATAAATAAGAGGGAAATTACCTTTACTTCCTCTTTTAAGATACTTTTCCTACTTATAATAGCAACCATATACTAAAACAAGATTTATGCATATTGTTGGAATTGAGAAAAAAATAGTAATCCAATGGAGTAATGCAACTTAAGAAGTTATGCTAGAAAATGATAAGTTGGAACAAGAGAGAACTCATAATCATTCTTTGTGAATGATTCTTCATTGAATTTTTCCAATAGTTGATAAAATTATTCTACTAGCCAGTCAATGTGGAAGACACACATTCTATATTGCTTATATGAAAAAAAGTTTATTTGTAAGATAATTATTTCTTAAATTTCTTATACAAATCAAACAATGCCAAATCCATAATGCACAAAGTGTTTCCTACACACCGATTTACAAATAAGACTTTCGTAATTATAACCAAGCCAAGATCAATAGCATTTAAACATGTGTTAAAATGCATAGCCAACACTCAAAAATTTGCATAGCAACCTGGATGGCCCATTTTGTATTTAAGCCCAGTATAAAAGCCCTCTGTAAGTAGGCTCGAACTGAAGAGCCCAGCCCCAACAGGGATCTGTACACTACACGCCACTTTACTCTAGAAGGAGCAAGTCTCACGCATGTACGTGATTGTTTCGGTTGCTTTGAGATGATATAAGTCGATAAACACAGCACAAGATAAACATCACAAGAAAGTAATCTCATATAGTGCTGATCCAATCCAACAGGAACTTTCTATATATACTAGGTAACCCCAAAAATGATTTATCATTGAATTCTAAATTACTTGAGTGATACACTTTACTGACTTAAGCATCAGAGTGTTCTCAAGTGTATCATGCTGGAGTCTTCTTAACATTTGCAGGTAAACAGTTGCATTTGTGGTGAGGGACACGTCCTTAACATTGGTGCCGTTTGTGGAATCTGAATTTGGTCTCTCGTTACAGACCAACGTGGTTCTCACATGTCAACTGTAACCCATTCCTTAGCAAACTGAGAGATGGATACACTGCCAACAGTCGTGGAATCATGACTAGTAGCAACTAAGGAAAAACTAAAGAAGGCGTTGGAGGCTATGGAAATTCTAAAAAAAGAAAACGATGACTTGCGGTGAAAGAATGGTGAATCTAACAACACCACCATACCTGGTCACAGCTGCTTTGTACCCGATCATAGTGAGCAAGGTGAGAAAGAGGCCCAGTGCAATGCAAAGTCAAGCCTAGGAAGGGCAGAGAATAAAAAGATACATGATGAATTGAAAGAATTGGTAGAAAAATATGAAGAGATGACGAGGAGGATGGGGGGATCTTCCTATGTGGAATGCTTGCTAAACCAAACTGACCTGCATATAGTGAACATATTATGGCCATGGCGCTCCCGCCAAAATTCAAGGTACCCCAGATAGACATGTATGATGGGTCCAAAAATCAGTAGACCATCTGGAGAACTTTAAGGCCCACATCACTCTCCATGGTTTTCCAAGGGAGATTGCATGTCGAGCTTTCCATTTAACCCTAAGGGGAACAATGAGAGGGTGGTTCGAGACCCTCAAGCCAAGGTTAATAAGTAGTTTTGAAGAGTTGGCTAAACAATTCCTAACCCAGTTTATACCCAGCAGAAGGCGTCGGCGCCTAGCTGCTTACCTGCTAACTGTAAAGCAAAAAGAAGATGAGAACTTTAAGACCTACCTGCTTACCCACTTCAACAAAGAAAGGTTAATAGCAGATGACCAAGATGAAAAGATTACCCTTGTCGCCCTCCTAGGCTGGATATGGCCACAAAGTCCTTTTATGGCCGAGCTAGCCAGAAAGACTCCTTCCACCCTTAGGGAGTTCATGGATGGGGTGGATGACTTTGTTAATGCTGAAGACACACACCGCAGGGTTTGGTGGATCCTTAAAAGAAGGACAACAAGGTTGAATGGAGGAGAAGGTAGGTTGATAGAAAAACTGGGGTGAGTTAGCAAGTAAGGAGGAAAGAAAGGCTACCAGACCACAATCTTAGATTGATGCATAGTAATTTAAATATATAGGAAGAGGAGAAGGAGAGTAAAGAATAACATTAAATTAAAACAGGCAATCGCTACTGTAAGTACCACAAGATATGGTCGCTCTGGACTGAGGACTGCACGACCATGAAGAAAAGAGTAACCAAACTAGCAGGAATGGGAGAATTGGAACTGATGGTGGCAAAATGCTCAAAATACAGAAGGTGCCACGATTCTAGGCCGGGTACTAAGAGGAGCAGTAGCCTTGAGCAACAATATCAATACCGAACTGATGTTGGCCAAAACGATAGGGATAGGGCGCCCCCAAAAGGCAATAGGAACAGGGTGCCTATAGGAGAAATTTGAACAATAGCAGGGGGTTTTGCTGGGGAAGGTGTGTCCACATCTAGCAGGAAGGCGTATGCACGGAAGGCAAGGTATGAAGAGGTATATGTAACAAATAGAGCCCCTAAGCACCAAAAGCTTAGTAACCAGATGACAATTTTTTTTGGGGAGGAGGATAAGGAAGGAGTGTTGTACTCACAAGATGATACTTTGGTGGTCACCCTTGTGATAACAAACTACACGACCAGGCAGGTACTAATCGACAACAGAAGCTCTGCAGATATACTATTATGGAAAGCATTCTCCAAAATGGGTATTAATGCCAATAAACTAAGGCCATTCCCAATGCCACTAAAGGGTTTCTCTAGAGATACAATATAGCCTATTGTGTCTATCACCCTCCCAGTAACCACCAAGATTGGTACACGGACGGCCACCATCATGACCGACTTCTTAGTGGTAAAAGCCTCGTCTTCCTACGATGCAATATTAGGAAGGCCAACACTCAACCACCTCAGGGCGATGACATCCACATACCACCTCAAGATGAAGTTCCCAATTGATAGTAGGTGAGAGAGAAGCAAGGTGAACAAGTTCTAGCATGAGAATGTTATGTGCAAAAATTAAGAAGTGGCCGCAGCAAAGTTTGTGTCGTAGCAAAGCAAAAAGAAGCATTGGCACCACCTTCGGTGGAGGCGAGCAGAGTCAGCAGCTTATTGAGACCAATGAACTGTTGGAACTTGTGATGTTATATCCAGACCGCCCTAGAACTACTACACGTATTGGGACCCAAGTCCCACCAGAGGACAAAGAAGCCCTGAAGTAGCTATTAATAGAACACAGAGATGTGTTTGCATGGAGTCATGGAGACATGCTTGGCATAGATAACAACATCATCAAACATCGCCTGTGCATGGATCCCACCCACAAGACAGTGCGCCAGAAAATAAGGTTGTTTAGTGCGGAGAAGTATGCTACCATTAACGAGGAAGTAAAGAGACTACTCGCTACTGGGTTCATCAAGAAAGCTCATTACCCAGAGTGGTTATCCAATGTTGTCTTGGTAAAAAAGGCTAATGGGAAGTGGAGAATGTGCATGGACTTCACCAACCTGAATAAAGCTTGCCCAAAGGATAGTTTTCCTTTACCATGCATTGATGTTATTGTGGATGCAACAGTGGGACACCGTATGCTGAGCTTCATGGACGCCTACTCGGGTTACAATCAGATATGAATGCAAGTAGTAGATAATGAGAAGACCTCATTTATAACGAATCAGGGGTTGTATTGCTATCAAGTTCTATCGTTCAGATTGAAGAATGCAGGGGCTACCTACCAAAGGTTGGTTAATCGCATGTTCAAGGAGTAGATTGGGAAGTCTATGGAAGTGTACATAGATGACTTGTTAGTGAAAAGCAAGGAACCCACCAAGCACCTTGAAGACCTGCAAGAGACATTTGGAATCTTAAGCTGTTATAGGATGAGGCTGAACCTTGCAAAATGTGCCTTCGGGGTTGAGTCAGGAAAGTTTTTAGAATTTATCGTATCTGAAAGAGGAATTAAGGCCTCCCTAGAGAAGATAGAAGCCATACTCAACATAAAGCTGCCAGGAAATCTGAATGAAACTTAGCAATTGGCAGGCAGGGTAGCCACCCTGAGTAGATTCATAGCCAGGTCGATAGACAAATGCCTCCCCTTTTTCCAAGTAGTATGCAAGATGCACCCCTAGAGCGAAGAGTGTGATGAGGCTTTCAAAAAGTTGAAGCAACACCTAGCTAGCTCGCCACTCCTAAAGTAGCTAGAGAAAGATGATATACTTTGTGCATACCTAGAAGTTTCCTAACACATAGTATATGCCGTCCTAATAAAAGATGAGGGAGTAGCCCCGCATCTTGTGTATTACATAAGCCAGGCTCTTAGAGAAGCAGAAGTGAGATACCCCCGAGTTGAGATGTTAGCTTTCGTCTTCGTAACGGAAGCCAAAAGACACCACCCATACTTTCAATCTCACTCAATAAGGATACTTACAGAGAGCCTGTTAGTGAAAGCTGAAGAAAACTTGATAGCTCAGGAAGATTGGTAGGGTGGTTGATTGAACTAAGTGAGTTCGATTTAGAATATGTGCCAAGAAAGGCAGTAAAGGGGCAAGCGCTGGAAAACTTTGTGGCAAAGTTTTTAGGCTATCCCTAAGAAGACACAGTAGCTCCAATGCAAAAGCCATGGGTAATATTCATATATGGCTCATCCTGCCAGGCAGACGGGGGTCTGGGGATGCATTTGCAAAGCCCCGACGGTAAAGAAGTGACATATAAGTTGGCATGTACAACATCAGGAATGAAGGAGGTGCCTTTCCCATGGCAAGTGGAAAGGAGAATCATCAAGATCCCAACCATAGGGAAAGAAGTGGGTGTCCTGGGCTCCAATATCCCAGTTTGGGCGAATGGTGTGGTCGAGTACCTATATGAAAGAAAGTTACCAGAGGAAAAGGAGGAGGCAAGGAGGGTAAGGAGAAAGGTGGCAAGGTTCATGTTCATCGATGGAGTCCTTTATGAAAGGGGTTTCTCAACCCTGTTACTATAGTGTATTTCCCTATAAGAAGCACATTAGTATGTCTTGGTAGAAATACATGAAGGAATATGCAGAAACCATTTTGGTGGAAAGACCTTAGCTAGGAAGGCGGTAAGTGTAGGATACTACTAGCCTAATTCACTAAAAGATGTGTCAAGTGCCAAACGCCTCTCCAGAGGGGTTAACATCTATGACAGCACCATGGCCTTTTGCACAATGGGGAGTAGATTTGGTTGGGCCATTCTTGACAGGGAGAGGCAGAGTAAAGTTCATGGTTGTAGCCGTAGATTATTTCACAAAGTGGGTGGAGGCAGAGCCACTAGCAAGCGTGACAAGCAAGACTATGACAAGGTTTTTATGAAATAATGTAGTTTGTAGATTCAGAATCCCTTGAAGCATAGTGTCAGAAAATGGGTGCTAGTTTGACTCTGACCGTTATAGAGAATGGTGTGCGGAGTTGAAGATAAAGGTGAAGTACTCCTCACCAGGCCACCCTCAAGTGAATGGGCAAGCAGAAGCAACAAATAAGTCGTTATTCTTAATTCTAAAGAAGAGGGTCACGGAGAAAAAGGGAGAGTGGACGGACAAGCTGCTAGAAGTACTTTGGGAGTATAGAACATCAACAAAAACTCCAATAGGGAAATCCCCATTCACATTGGCGTATGGGTGTGAGGCAGTTCCCCCAGTCAAAGTAGGGCTCCCAAGTTATTGAACAAGCCACTTCTCAGCTGCCCAAAATGATAAGAAAATAGAGGAGTACCTCGATTTAGTGAAGGAAGAAAGGGAAATAGCATAAGCCAAAATGTTGCAAGAAAAAAGTTAAAGTCAAGCAATACTTCAACAAAAGGGTAAAGTGTAGGACTTTTAAGGTAGGAGATATGGTCTTGAAGAGAAGCGGAGTGACTACCCAAGATGAAGGGAAGATGGTGCCCCAGTGGGAAGGGCCCTACTTGGTGGTACCATTTGAAAGGCAGCCAAAGGAAGGAGCTGCCACACCCATGGAATGCAGAGCAGTTAAGGAAATTTTATCAGTAGCATTTATAGTGGTTCCATTTACTTTGATCTCATTTCTTTTTTGTTTTACATTTATATATTCATGTTTGTGGTAGCATTTGCATTTGTTTATCACAACTTAAATCCTGCCATGCTTTGTTTCATTGGTTATTTCCTGGTAGAAATAGGCATTTGTGCAAAATCAGGCGAGCAAGGCATGAAAAAGGGGAGGGGAGGTCACTAGATCATGCCACCCTTAAACACCTATGACAAGCTTTAGTAGCTTACAGTGCCATGAAAAAAGGGCGCAAAGGGTACTTGACCATGATAACCTTAAACACCTATAACAAGCCTTAGCAGCTCGTGGTGCCATGAAAAAGGGGCGTGGAGGTCACTAGACCATGCCTTCCTTAAACACCTATGAAAAGACTTAGCAACTTGCAATGCCATGAAAAAGAGGCGTGAAGGTCACTAGACCATGCCACCCTTAAACACCTATGACAAGCTCTAGTAGCTTGTGGTGCCATGAAAAAGGGGGTACGGAGGTTGCTAGACCATGCCTCCCCTAAGTACCTATCAAGAGCCTCAACGGATTATAAAATAGAAGGCTAGGAGTGAGCAATTCAAATAAAACAAAAGGCCAAGGGCCAAGGACGCATAACAGAAAAATCAACAGATACTCATCATTAAGGCGTGGGTAAACCAAAGTCTATTATTAATATAAAGTTTCAAAAGTAAAAAATATAAAGAGTAAGCATAATACAAGAGTAGTCAAGAAACAAAAGAAAGAAAGCCATCTAAAGGGAGCTAGGGGGCATCATTCTCAGTGGGCAGCAGTAGTGGAGGTATGCCTATGAAGGCATTAGGCATCTCATCTAACCCAAAGGTGTCGACTCGGTGGCGGGTAGCTACTTCAAGGAGGAATAGGTTCTGGTCTAGAGCCTCGAGGTCTGTACTAGGGTCAGTCAGAAGGCAAGACCTAAGCCTCAGGATGCCAGCACCATAACCATAAGCAAAGGCACGATCCCTGTTAGCAGGGGCCAGGACTAATTGGCCACGCAGGCGGGCAATTTCTACCTGAGCAGCAGCTAGTTTGTTCCTCTTCTAGGTTAGCTGCTGGTCTTTGGCAAGGAAAGCTAGATTTGACTTCCTAATCTCCTTGTCCAAATTCCTGTGGCTATACTTGTATTGTTGGTGGCATTCCTAGAGCTCTGCCAAGGCCCCCTATGCCTCAGAAAGGTCAAGGGCAGTAAGGCGGGTCTTCTCCATGACGGCTACCAACTCTTGAACTAGCCCTTGATTGCATTTTTGTGAACGGGTCAGCTCCTCGTGGGTTGAGCCCAACTCCTCACTGTGGGTGAGAAGCTCAGAATTAAGGGGAGTGAGATCCAATTCAAAGCCTCTCTGAGCATTAGAAAGTTGGGACTTTGCAGAGTCCCTTTCTGACTGAAGAAGCCTCAAGGTGAAGTCATCTCTAGTCTTCTCCTCTTGGGCAGGGCTTATAGCATCACAGAGCTTGAAGACTTCACTTTCAAGAATCTCTATATCACAATGCAAGGAGTGGGAGTAGCCCTCCAAATGCTCTGGTAGTATCTCCTGCTTCTCCACCAAAATCTCTAACTCCTATTGGTCCACTCGCCATTTTTCAAAAGGGAGCTTGGCAACATAGCACAACTTTTGCCGCTCTCTGACCTCCTCCTTAAGACGAGCTCGATCAGCCAAGATCCACGCTGCCAAATCATTAATGCCCTACAAAATTAAAAAAAAAAAAAAGGCACTCAAGTAAGAAATCGCATAAGAAATTATAAAAAAAACAAAGGAAAGCAAGTCACTTGCTGGTGATACCTCACAAAGCCAATCTTTAGACGGCTAACCATTTGGGCAGTGGCCTCAGCTTGGGTGTTGGCAGAAGAAGAGGAGGTGCCACCACTAGCCTCTCCGCCTAAGATCTCCTTAGGGCTAGGAACACCCCCTGGCAAGGAGATCTTGTCAAACCTTAGCGAGGTGGCATGTTCCCAACCACACCATCCAGGTTTTCAGTATCTCTCAGGTTTTCTGTGGGGCTGGAACTCTATCCACCCCATCAGTAGGAAGGACGCTTGCCGTCCTTTTGAAAAAATTCCAAGTTAGGGAAGGGACAAGACCTCTTGCCAAAGGTGGATGAGCCTTCTCGCCCACAACAGGGTCCAAGTTGAGGGTAGTTGCAACTTAACCGTCCAACTCACCCTCCCTCACCAGGTCTTCAAAAATGGAGAATTTAAAAATGGAGCTAGACGCAAGGTGAGCGCCTATTGGAGGGGCTCAAGTTAGGAGGTGGCAACTAGATCTAAGAGGGCCAAACTAGCCAAGCCATTAGCAGCTCCCAGTCTGAGAGAATGTAGCCACATGGAAGAACCGCCAGACATAGGGAGTGTAGGAGTGACTAGCAAGGTAGGCACCTGGCCGTGGTCACCCTTTGAGGGCTCTAGAGTTTTGTTTTTGCTTAGGCGCAGGGGAAGAGGCATCCTCATTGCGAGCCATTTTCTTTTGCCTCTTCTATTCCTTTTCGTTCTCATTTCTCTCTTTCTTCTCCTTCTTTTCCTTCTTCTCCTTCCTATCTTTCTTGCTCCTCTTCTCCCTTTTTTTTTTTCACTTTCTTCCTTCTTAGATCGCCTTTTCTTTTCCTTCTTTTCTTGCACGGCTTGAAGATCCTTCTTGCCATTCTCCGAAGGTCTATCAAATTTAGGGGGAGGAATTGTGGTCGAAATCAAGAATGATTGCTCCTGAACATGGGAACAGTTGGGGGACATCAGGAACCGATCTATATGGGCGGGCATTAGTAGGAAAAAATTCCAAAGCTAGTCAGGTGAGCCTGAGCCCAAGAGCGGACAATTTCAATTTGTGCGAGTTCCTGAATTGACAAAGGCTCCATGTTCTCCCACAAACTCTTATCAGGAAGGGCGTCATATCGCCCTAACTGGAAAATCTCTTAAAGGGGCTTCAGGCGTTGGAAACTCTCAACCTTGGCTAGTAATGAAGAAAAACTTGTTCGTCCAGTTTTTAGCATTCGAATGCTGAGTCTCAAATCGAGCCAACGTTTGCCCTTTGTCTTTCTTGTGAAAGCTAGCTACCCTTGGTGGGGGGCCTCACATTGTAAAAGGACAAGAAATCCCGAGTACTAAAGTTCGGGTAAATATCCCCAAAGGGCTCCAAGACCATAGAAAACTATGCAGGTGCAAAACAAATGCCCTCAGTGTGAAGCGATGGAGTTGAGAAGGCTCCAAGCTGAGCAAATCCAAGATGTTACAAAGAGGGCGACATAATTGGAGTCTCAGCCCATGAGACAGAAGGGATGTGGTTAGAGTAACTTTGCCTGCGAACCCTTCACATCACAGCACCCAGGCATAGGGACCTCAGGATTGCATCTTCAGGGATGCGGAATTCATCCCAAATTTCTAGGAAATGCTTCTATCTCAAGGCTGAAAGCCAGCCATACCCATCAAAGACTAGGGTGTCTGGTGCTGGGAAAGGTTGAGCAGAGTTGCCATTGTATTTTGCCATGGAAATTTGAGAGAGAGAATGGCAAGGAAATGAGGAAGACGGGATGGGTAAATGCCAAGAAACAAGAACAGGGGGAAAGCACGGGCAAGAATGGGAATAGGGAAAAGAAGTAAGGGAAAGAATAGAAGAGATTGGCAGACGAGTATTTAAAATGGGCGAATAGGAAACGCCAGCCGTAGGCATCATGACTTGACACTAGAATAGAAAAGTAACCATCACATGGAATCCTTACCGACGCTACATCAACTGTTAATCATGAGTGACTCTTCGATTTTTGAAAATGTGAAGGGATAACAGGGTATTTAGCAGTTTGTAGATAGACTAGGGGCTATTTTAAAACAGGGATTGGAATGGAAAGGGGGCCCATAGCAATGTACACACTAAGAAAATATATATGATAATAATAAAAATGTGTTTGTAAAAATTGTCAACATAAATTCCTCACGCCATGGAGCGAAGGGAATTAGCAGAGTAGTTGGAGGGCCCATTTTGTATTTAAGCCCAGTATAAAAGCCATCTGTAAGCAAGCCCAAACTGAAGAGCCCAGGCCCAATAGGGATCTACACACTACATGCCACTTTACTCCGGAAGGAGCAAGTCTCACGCATATACATGATTGTTTTGGTTGCTTAGAGATGATTTAAATCGATAAACATAGCACAAGATAAACAACGCATGAAAGTAATCTCATATAGTGCTGATCTAATCCAATAGGAACTCTCTATATATACCAGGAAACCCCAAAAATGATCCATCTTTGAATTCTGAATTACTTGAGTGATACACTTTACTGACTTAAGCATCGGAGTGTTCTCTGGCGTATCACGTCGAAGTCTTCTTAATATTTGCAGGTGAACGATTGCATTTTGGTGGGGGAACACATCCTTAACATCCTAGCACCTAAGTGAAAAAATATTAAAAAGGGTGGGTCTACACCCACTGTTGGGGCTCCCACTAGGCCAAAATAATTTTTTTTGGTTTTGTTTTTTCACATTATTTTTTAACACTTTTAAATATTTAAAAAAAAATTCACAATATTTTTAAACATTATTTTCTTAATCACTAAGTAAAAATAATTAAAAAATAAATTAGAGCAGTAGCTCCGAGCGGGATCCCCCAGCTATTTCCTATTAAAAATTAGGGACAAAAACTTTGTAAACTACATGATAAACTTTTTAAAATTCTAAAAGTAAGATAATTAAGACTAGAAAATGAACATAAGTTAGAAAAACATATATCTAACAAATTATAAATGTTAAATTGAATTGTGTATCGGTTAACATAAAAAATATAAATATAAAACAAATTAGTTCAACTACGACACTTAAGAATTAAATTAGACAAAAATAAAAATGAATTAGTCTTAGTTAGAATATTTAAAATCTATTTTTTTAAAAATAAATAGGATGATAATGTGGGCAGACATGCGACATGTTTTATGGCAGCCACGTGTAGCACATATAGGATCACAAATTCAACTCAAATTGGTACGAAAATGACAAAGAACTCCGATCCTTATATGTGGTCAAGTGGCTGATCATAAGGGTCATGGGTAAGATGGGCTTCAGCAACAGATGGATTAACTTGGTCATGCAGTGTGTAACTACGGTATCCTATTCTCTCCTTATTAATGGTAGTTCTCATTGCAAATTTATACCAACTAGAGGGATCATACAGGGAGATCCTCTCTCCCCCTATCTTTTCATCCTGGTGGCTGAGGTGCTTAGTAGCTTAATGAATCATGCTGAAAGTATCAAGATGATTCATGGATTTCCTATTTCCAGGGGGAAGCTTAGCATTAATCACCTATTTTTTGCTGATGATAGCTTGATTTTCTGTAGAGCCAATGCAAGAGAGTGGTCATCTATCCATGTTTTGCTAAACCTTTATGAAGAAGCCTCGGGTCAGAAACTTAACAAGACCAAAACCTCTATCTTCTTTAGTCCCAATACAAAGCCAACTACAAGAGAATACATTTTGAATCTTGCTGGAACTAGGGCCTCTTCAAGCTATGAAAAGTATCTTGGATTACCAGCTCTCATTGGTAGATCTAAGCATGCTGCATTCAAGGATATCATTGATAGAATCAGAGGAAAAATCAGTAACTGGAAAAACAAGTTTCTCTCTCAGGCAGGGAAGGAAATTCTTCTTAAGGCTGTGATTCAAGCCCTTCCCACTTATTGCATGGGAGTCTTCAAGCTACCTAAATCCCTTTTGAATGAAGTCAATAAAATTATGCACCATTACTGGTGGGGCCATCCACAAAATGAAAAAAGGGTGCACTGGGTATCTTGGGGTCAGATGGGAAGATCGAAATCTGCAGGTGGCTTGGGCTTTAGAGACCTTGAGAGCTTTAATTTAGCTCTTTTGGCTAAGCAAGGATGGAGAATTATCCAACAGCCCAATTCCCTTGCTGCACAGGTCCTAAAACTGAAATATTTCCCAAGTATTGATTTCATTCAAGCCAAAGTGGGTTATAGGCCTTCATTTATATGGAGAAGTTTCTGTGCTGCAAAGGGACTGATAGAAAAAGGCTCCATATGGCGCATTGGTGATGGTCAAAACACCAAAATATGGAAGGATAGGTGGCTGCCACAACCTACAAGCTATAGAATCCAATCACCTGTACATATTCTGCTGGAGGATGATAAAGTGGCTAGACTCATAAACCAAGGAACTAAGCAGTGGGATAGAGGCTTGATAACAGAAGTTTTTGGCTCTGAGTTAGCAGCAGTGATCCAGAGAATTCCCATAAGCTCTTCTGGTGCTATGGATAAACTAATCTGGTTGGGATCCAAAGATGGCTCTTTCACTGTTAAGAGTGCCTATCACCTTCGGAAGGAGCATTTTGCACAGCTCAAGGGACAATCTTCTAGAGGGTTGCTGAGGCAAAGAGACTGGACTGGCTTGTGGAACCTGCAAATCCCTAATGCTACCAAATCTTTCTTGTGGCGAGCATGCTTAGAAGCTCTCCCTACAAAACTCAATCTCTTCAGGAAAAAGATTATGGACTCCCCTATCTGTCCTATCGATTGCTCGGAAGAGGAAACCACCACTCATGCTCTCTGGAACTGCATCTCTGCCATGGATGTTTGGAGTCAAGGCCATATTTTTTTCCAAAAAAGCTCTTTAAGGGTAGACAGCTTTAAGGAACTGTTCGAGTGCCTCAGCGAGCAGTGTACTCAACCTTTGATGGATCTATTTTCAGTCATTACCAGGAACATATGGCTTAGAAGGAATAAACTGATTTTTGAGGGTTCCTTCATGCATCCCAATCTGGTGGTGAAACAAGCCTCTCTTTCTCTTGCAACTTATAAGGAGGCCCAAGGCAATAGGAAAAATACACCTCAAGCATCTAGTACTCAAACTACTGGGTGGTCCCCTCCTTCTTCAGGTTCAATTAAAATTAACTGGGATGCTATTGTGGATGTGCCCCAAGCTAAAGTTGGCATTGGTCTGGTGGCCCGAGACCATGAGGGCATGGTTTTAGTCACAAAACAGCTTCTTATTCCCAGCATTCCTGACCCTCTATTGGCTGAATCTTTAGGAGCTTTTCAGGCAGCTTCTCTGGCTAAGGACTTGGAGTTCAGCCCTGTCATCTTGGAAGGGGACGCTATACAGATAGTGAATGGCATTAATCAACATGTTGAGAGATGGGATAGGGTGGGAATGGTTATGTATGACACTAGTTTGGTGCTCTCCAGTTTATGCCAATGGTCTATGGCTTTTGTTAGGAGATGTGGTAATCAAATGGCTCACAATCTGGCTAAGGATTCCCTTAAGCTAGGAGAGAATTCGGTTGTTGTGGTCTTTAGACCTCCCTGTAATCGTGTATCTCCATCTTCCTTGGTTTAATGAAATGGTGGGTTTTTTTTTTAAAAAAAAAAAGTGGCTGATCATAAAATTTTGACAAGTGGGAAGTAAGGAGACTTTGACCTTTACTTGAAGACCTCTTTCTTCTACTCCCAACTTCTTTCTTACCCAAACCAACACTTCCTTTCTCTCTCATTTCTTTCAGCCCTCCATTGCTCCTCAAGCCACCTCCCGGTTGAGATTCTTGCAAAAGCTTTCACAGGCTCCCCACCAAATAACTCAACACTAAAAGTTTGCAATCATCCTACACTAAAATTAACACCACAAGGGGGTTCATTGAGGTTGAAGAAATAAAATTAAGTGTTCAAAACATTTAAATTTATTAAAAGTTTTAAGTAATTAGTAGTGCTAATCTTTGGTTGTAAATGAACATATGTGGTGATTGATGAACGAAATTTATAAAGAATTAATATAGGGTTTTGGTTTGGAGTCTTGACTACAAATGTTAGGGTTGAAGAGTTTCTTTGATAAGCCACCTAATTGATGATGAATTGGTATGATTTGAAATGTGTGGAGTTGATTTGATTAAGGTTTGAAGTTAAAAATTGGACAAGAGAGAGTTTAGGGTTTCGACCAACATGATATAAAAATTAGAATATGAAATCTTTAGTTAATAAATCATTTAATTAAGTGAATAAACTATAGGGTTTGCTGATAAGTACTGCAGAGATGAAATTTGATTTGGATGAAAATTGAAGACACCATGAGAGTTAGTTGCGGTTTGGATAATGAGATGAGATGAAATGGTTTTTTATGAAAATTGAAAGTTGAATAAAATATTATTAGAATATTATTATTATTTTGGGATTTGAGAAAGTTGAATTGTTTATTATATTTTATGTGAGAATTTAAAAAAGTTGTAATGATAAGATGAGTAATGTATGGTTAAATTTAGTATCATAATAAAGTTTAACATAAGATGAATTATGAGAATTTAGGGAATTCGAAGTGTTCAAAACTTTACGTGAAATAATAGAAATTTAAAACTATAGCAGGGAGAACTTTGCCCCTATTTATGGTTTTTTATGTGTTAAATTAACATAAACAAGTATAAAAATAGACAAAACATATAAAGAAAATTATTTGTGAGAAAATGGTTTAAATAGGGCTTAAAAACTAGTTTTAGTAAAGTTTTGAAGTGAAAAATGCGTATAATGAAAAGTTAATGGCAAAATCGTAGTTAGACAAAGATTAGAGTACAACTGAAATTTTCTGGCATTATAAGGTTAGAAAAGTATTTCCAAAATTTAAATTGTACACTAATAATTTCTACACCGATAAACAAATATTTGACTTAATATCTATGATTGAAGCATGTGACTCATGCCTTATGAATTTTAATGTGATGTTGAGATATTAAATATTTTATTGATTTGTAGCATATACCGGAACCGGAATAAATGACTGATTGTAAAACCGAAAGAATGAATGATTTATCGTACAAAAACTATTATAGACATAAAAAAAATTATATAAAAGTAAACTTATAAATTAACGTGGCTTCATAAAATTCGTTAGATTTATTTTATAATAAAAATAATTTTATAATCTAACGTATCACATTAAACTACATCAGCTTATAGTTTACTTTTATGACTAATATAATTTCCTTATCATAATCATGCATGTTAAGGAAGAAAAAGATGTATGAGTCTCAAGCTAAGGGATTGCCCTGTTGCTGGTGAACTACAATAATGTTCTAAGACAGGTTGTATGAATCCTATGTTGAAAATCATGTTAAAATAATGAGGGCATCTAGGCGAATGGGGACTGCATGCGCGTGAATGAAGTACAATTACCAAAATACAATAAATTTTCTCAATATACACAAATGTCCCGAGCCCAAATTGAAAGTGATGCACTTCTTGTAGTTGAAGAACTGAAAAGGGAAGGAAGGTCATCAACTTTGTGGAGTACGCTTATTCAAGACATCAAAGCCCTTCTATCCACCCTTCCCAATCGGTCTATTCAGTACAGAGATCGTGAATCTAATGGTGTAGCACATGCTTTAGCTAAATTTGCATGGCATCTTGATGATATAATCCTCTGGTGGGATTCTATTCTAGAATGTATATCCCAAGCTATTTGGGTTGATTCATCATTGTAATGTTGTTTTATGAATAAAGTTGCTTATTTCCTATAAAAAAAAAAAAAGAAAGTCCCAAGCCCTTATTTTCATTTTCTCCCGCCCCTATTCAACGTCATTTCTACTTGATCTCTGTCTTCAATCTTTGTGCTTTACTAGTTAATCGTTTCGTGTTTCTCTATTTTGCTTATGGGAACAATTGATTGTAAATTATTAAATAAGGTTAATTCGAATTACCTCAAAAAGAGAAATTTCCACAAAGTCAGATTTCCACTCGTCTTACAGCCCACGTCATTTTATTGTTTACAATTTTATGTCGCTTAGTAGGCTACTAGTGTAATATCCGCTCATTTTTTCTTTATTTATGAGCCTCATTTTACGTGCTGAGCTTCGATTTAAGTGTTGAGTCTCGATCTACGTGTCAAACTTCGATCTACGTGCTGAGCCTTATCCTACATGTTGTACCTCAATGGCGTATTGTGAAAGTTATCCAGCAGATTTCAAAATAAGATAGATATTTTAAAACTTACGGATATTTTAAATATTATGAAAATAAGATATTTTCAGTATTATTAAATAAGCTTGTTTTTAAAATAACACAATTATAATATTTTAATGAGGTCTAAAAATATTATAATTGTGGATAATTACTTATATTAAATATTTTAATTGTTTTAAAATATTAAGGGATTTAACTTTACGTTGAAAACTCTAAAATTAATTTAAATGATTTTATTCTCTTTGAGCAATTAACGATACTTTATCATTTTAAATAATGATGCAAAAATATTATTTTATAAACTTTAATTTATAAAATAATATTATATCTTAATTCCTCTCAGTGTTTTAATTTTAAATAAAACACTTACGCGTTTTCAAATCAGTGTTTAAACTCATCGTCATATCATTTTGAGGATATCGAAATGAAGGATTTAGATTAAATACCCAGCCCCTTCCTTTTCCGCCTCACTTTTCTCTTTTCCCTCTCTCTTTTTTTTTTATTCTCTCTCTCCCATGCATGTCCAGCCTGAAGTACACGTTGCTGCTCCACCGTTGGCCTCACCTCCGGCCACCGATCACTCCCCCCATGTCAGCCAACACTTCCCTCCAGCCGGCAAGCCACACACTCCCCCTCTGTCCTCCCAAGGCCTCCTTGACCAAAATGGGTAAAAACCCATCTTTCACCTCCATGCCGCCGTACACAGCAACTTTGGCTTCACCATTGGTCACCAACTAACCACCGCCCTTCGACCAACATTCCCTCCCGCTGGTGAGCCTCCACGTGCCCTCCTCCTCCCTCCATAGTACCATCTTCAAAATGGGTTTTACACCCATTTCCTCCACCTAGAGCCGCCATACTCAGCCAAAATGGCCACCAAGCACCATCAACGGCTTCACCACATCATGGGCTTCCTCCTCATGTCCTCCTTTTGCTCTACCTCTCTCTCTTTCTCTGATGGGTCTCCACAACTGTCCATTCGGTTGCACCACCATGCACTACCATACGCGGCTACCCACGGTGTTTCACCACCACCATCTTGTTCCTCTCATCACCATGACCTTCTCCAATAAATTTCATGTCCAACGGAGTTGTACACAGCTCTCACTCTCCCTCTCCAAGGCAAGTGCACCGATCAAGTTTTATAGTAAAGTGATGAGAAGAGTATCGTCCTTAGGGATTGGTAACTTACTTTTGACAAATACTGAAATTATATTAATCTCAATTTTATCTAGAGAAGTCACTAAGATTTTTGTAATTGTAATTTAAAATAAAATTAATTCAAAGAAAAATACGTAAAGGAAAATAAAAATGATGTTTGAAGATCAAATTAATGGGAAAAAAACTTCTAGGAAATCAATTTCATCTAATTCCTCACTATGTTTTACCCATCTAACTAATTGAATTTAATTCTTTTTGTTTATTAGCAAATCTCTAATTCATCCAAAAGCCTCTTTCAATAGTCAATTGAAAATTATTCTTGTTCATTATTTTACACAAGAGTATGCAAATTAATAAAGTAAGAAAGCAATATGACTAATGATTTAAATATACATAGGTTCATACAAGTCTTTCAATCTCTATATTTACTTATGCTGAAATATTCAAGATCTATCTTATAATTCTATCTTTCGATAACAAATCATAAGATTAAAATAATTTAATTAATGGCAAGTTAATTAGAAACAATAAACTCAAAATAAATCAGATAAACAAAAAAAGAATTACTTTAAATTAGCATAAAAAATCAAGCATAGTTCAAAACTAGATTACATCGTTTTCCTAAAATAAATAAAATTTAGTTCATGTTAAAAATTATGGTGAATTCGTTTATCTTGAATTTAGTTCATGAATTTAATTTTTAGCATGAACTAAATTTTATTTATTCTAGGAAAACGATGCAATTAGAGGATAAAGATCAAGTTTGATTTTTTTCAAATTTGAAATAAAATTTAAATAATAAAAATGAAGCCTAAAATTAACAAAAATAAATAAAATTAGACTAAAGTTTAAAGTTAAGAAGTGATAAAATATACTAAATTATGTAAGTATCAGCACGTATTTCACTTCTTGTGGCCAATCCGCCACCATGAGCCACCGCCTGGCCACCATCTTGCTACCATAGCTCCACCACACTTTTCTCTACCTTTCCCTAGCTTCCCATGAAGTTCTATGACCTTCCTCCACCTCAAGCACCCTTTCTCCTTTTCGGATTCACTGTTCACGGCGTGATGCCACTGTGCTCCACCACCTTTGACCACCACAAGGTCACCTTGAGCCTTTCCAAGACCACGCCTAGCTATTCTCAAGGCCAAACAGCCATTTTACGTGGTGGACAACCACCATACGCGGTGTTACCGCCACATACGACTCTTCCGACACTTTAATCATGACGAGCAGCGAGCAACGTATGAGTTATCCCATCGATGGTATAACCCCCTATCTCTAGTTATTTACATTTATAGTAGTTGATTGGTTGGACTGTAGACTGTGTAGTTAGTAATTGTAGAGTTTGCTGCGTAGTTATGAAGTGAAGTGTAGTTGTAAATTGTTGGGCTTGATTGTGTAGTATTGTAGACTTTGCTATGAGTATGGGTATGAGATGGATGCCGTAGTTGTGATATGGCATAAAGTGTGAAGGGAGTACACATGGAGCGTACTCTGTGTAGTGCAGTGACGCACTGTGTGATGTGCGCTATAGTGACGTGTGGCGTAGAATGAAGGGAGTGCGTGTGGAGCGTACTCCATGTTGTATGGTGATGCATTGTGTGATGTGTGTCATGATAATAAGTATTGTAGCAAAGGGAGTACGTGTGGCGCATACTCCATGTCGGGTAGTGATGCACCGTGAGGTGTGTATTGTAGCGATGTGTGTTGTAATGTGGATGGAAGAGAATTCACGTAAGTGTACTCTGTGCTATGTCGTGATACACCAGATGACATGTCACGAAGGGTTGGATGGCATAGCAAAGAAGTGTGGAGTGTATGGTGTAGCATCGAGAACTGTGTAATAGTGTCCCGAAATAGTGGTGATGTGGCTACAGTCCAAGGTGATAGGTGTCGCCTTGAGGCTGATTTGTGGCTGAAAGTAAGTGTGAAGTGGTAAAAAGGTATCAGAGAGTGCAGTGGAAGCATGATGGGTGTCGTGATGTGACTCGGGATTAGTCTTTGAGCTACGTGATGTAACAGAGGTGCATTTGTAGATGCAGTCCTCTCCTGTCAAGTGTTGGGATGAACTTGTATAGGGTCGGGAAGTAGGAAGACTCCTATCGACCGGGTCTGAGCAAGTTGGTATTGGAATATGGAGCTTGTTTATACAAGCGGGTGTTCATTGGAGTTATAAGTTGCTCTTAGGTGATAAATGGGGGTAAGATACATGTGTTTCTGGCGAGACACATGTACCAGACAGGTTTACCATATGTAATGGGTAATTTGTCCTGAGCATGGTTACATGGTGTTTTAGCCCCAGAATTGGCTTGAATTCATGTAGCCTGACTAGTTGGGAATGAGGATTTAGTATGGGCTGGGATAGGTGAATGTAGTAAAGAGGTAAGTAGTCTAAGGTTGGGACGCATGACTCTGTCGGTCGGAATCATACGTCGGATTGTGGAAATGGAAGAACAAGACAGAGGTCGGTCTTAGTGTCTTAACTCTAAGGTGAATCACGGGGATTCACTTTAAGGAATAAAACCCCGAAAGTTTTAGTATAGTAAATGGCACATAAGAGCCTAGGGATGGACAAAGAGTGTTCCAAGTGAGGCATAGTTCTATTTTTTTAGAATTGTCACTTATGCATTAGATAGATGATGGCATAAGGTTATGTGTATACATTGTAGGTTCCCATCTGACAGCACACGAATGGACTGCATGGATTGAGTATGGCATGAAGTCCAGGTAAGTATTACATTCATACTCTTCTAGAGTTTTCTTTATACAAAAGAAGAAGAAGACGAAAGCTTTTCTCTAAAAGGAAAATGAAACATTTCTCTACGAAGACACGCTTTACTTAAAAAGAAAACAAAACATAAGTTTTCAAGTAGAAGTATGTAGCGGTCCTCCTTGGCAGCCCCTTTTCATGCACCCAAAGTATGTACATTTATGCATGTGAATGGATACTATAAGTAGTACGTATTGTATGTATGTTCACAAAATGAAACAAAAAGAAGCTTTAAAAGACACATAAGAACTATTAAGGACTGAAATTGTAATGGATTGTTTCTAAAACAACTTTTAAGAAAAGAAAGAAAACTATTTTTTTAATAACTTTCTCTTGTAAAAATGACTCTTTCTAAAATAACTTTTTCAGACTCTTTTTAAAAAAAAATTTAAAATCAAAGAAAGAAAATTATTTTCTTTTAAAATGATTTTTTAGGAAAGAAACGAACTGAAGAACCGTAAGAACTGCAAAGGAAAGGATTGTAAAGGAAGGAACAGACTAAAATGAATGGATGATGTATGAAAATATGTAACGGCCACATGGATTGAAATGAAAATGGTACCAATGAATAGATTAGACTGGGTAGATTGTAATGTCGGGTAAGTAGTACAAGTAGTACACCCAATGCTACACCCTGACGGAATGGATTCCCAACCCGTGGCCACGGGCGAAATCAGGTCCAAAAGACCGCTAACCCTAGCATATGGGGCGTAACAGTGTGCTATGGCCAATAAAAGTGATAAGAATGAACATATGCATGTATGTATGGATGAACGGAATGCATGAATGTATGTAAGTAAGTAAAGATGAATGCATGAATGTATGTATGTATGCATTTATGTAAAAGGACGAATGCATGAAAAGAATCTTTAAGAAATGAAGGCAGCATTGCGTGGAGAACTATTTTAAATAATAAAGCATGTTTTAAAGAAAAGAGTAATGCTAAATACAGTCGTGAAATGTGCAAACGCTGCGCAATCGCTTTGAAAAAGAGTGAGATCCATGATTAAAAAGTTAGTTTTTTTTCCATGTGGGTCTCGTATTAATTCACTTTTTTTAAAGAGATTGCACGGTGCTTACACAACACCCACTGCAAATATCATTCTCTAAAGAAAAGAGTAACCCTACCTCGCAACGTTTTCAAACAAACTAAAAGACGTATGCATGATAAGTACGATATGTATGCATGGAATGCTACTTGCGTGACTGAAAATCTATGTTATTATATTTTAACTGTATGAAGTAATGCTTACAAGTCATCGACTCATTTTAGTTTTATGTGTGCCCTCCCAGGGATAAGATGAGCATGACAGATCAGGACGGGCACCACCCAAGGGAAAGAGCATGAAGGCTTAGACAAGATATTTTGTACGAGAAACTTTAATTATAAAGTTTAATGTTTTTCGTTGTAATCTTTTAATTAAGAAAATGAATTTTATTTATAACATGGAGTCTTTTGTATCTTGACATGAAAGGAAAAGAAATTTTAAAGGAACCGTAATTCCAGTGGATATTTTATCAAAATCGTTTTGAAAATGACCCACCACAAGGACAAGCGTTATAACTAGAGCCTCCGAGAAAATTCCACACTTCATGGTCAAGAGATCTGGGTGGTTTTTCTAGGAAATGTAGAGAGAGAGGATAATTTTTCTCTTTTGTAAGTAGACTTTTCCACTCACTTAATTTAATGTATGTAAACTCTTATTTAAAGAGTTTTCACATGGGAAGTTAATTAACTTCCCTAAAGTTGTGGTAGCGGTGGGAAGTTAATTGATGAACAACATGGACACAACATGGGTCATGAGGAGTTACCCACTACCAAAATCTCTCACTTGTCCACTGTGGATGCTATGTCCATTAATAATCTCCTCTTAATCTCACAATCAATTATCCCTCATACAAAAAATAAAGCATGTGACCTGACGAGAAGGCAAAAAGTAGAAGTACTATATTAAGCTACCATCATACTAACATAGTACATCACTCATAACATTTCGTCTGAGCCCCAGACTATTTGAAATCACTAGGTCAAGGATTCTTAATCCCTCACGAGTTTATAACTCAAAGCAATTCATGACCTTATATTATATAATATGCTCATGATTATATCGAGTTAAAATGACACAATCGCTCAGGCTATGAGACATAAAATAGCAAGTATGAATCCAAACAATCTTTCCTAGACACTTATGTCAATTCAATTAGATTTGACTGCTTTCCTAGACATGGTCCATGAGATTGTATCATTCATGGCTCTAAGAAAACATGCTAAAGTAACAACATCAAGTTTTCATTTCCTGACATAGTTCCAGATTCAAGGGCATATGAATAGATCATTTATTGATCCATTAGGTCGCACATAGTGATGGAGCAGGGATCCATCCAATCACTCCCTCATATGGTCGTCTACAACACATACAATATGAAATGTATATTACTACAAAAATTTCACTTATTTGGGTTTGTCACATTCAAACGCCGTAAGATTGTCACATTCAGTTGGTATAATACTAATGTCAATTGAAGCCGAAGACGAAGTTGATTGACTAGCAAAAAAAGAGACACTTCAAATGGCTCCTCCCAAAGCACAAGCGGGATTTGACAAAGAAAAGTACCTTTCTTGCTTTTGACCATACGCAAGGCAAAACTTTCCATTTTAGATGTGCAAGACATTTCACGCAACAAGCACTTCTCTTATCATGTGGGACCCGGTTGGAAGGAATTTTTCATGGGTTGGAATTTTTTTCTTTAGTTTTCCTATTGGAGATAGCATGGGTTAACTCTCTCTCTCTC
Source organism: Carya illinoinensis (assembly GCF_018687715.1). Taxonomy (NCBI): domain Eukaryota; kingdom Viridiplantae; phylum Streptophyta; class Magnoliopsida; order Fagales; family Juglandaceae; genus Carya; species Carya illinoinensis. The sequence continues at coordinate 25,216,788 of NC_056756.1, read as the reverse complement.
TCTCTCTCTCTCTCTCTCTCTCTCTCTCTCTCTCTCTCTCTCTCTCTCTCTCTCTCTCTCTCTCTCTCTCTCACAGTTAAAGGCAGAACAAGAAGACAAAGAAATTGATAGCAGCGTACAAGTTGCAGATGTGGACGTTTTAGGTAGATTCTTTCGACTGGATTCAACTTTTGCACAAGGACGCCAGCTATCATACTGATGTGACCTAGTTTTTTGCTATGTTTTCACTCCACCTTTGCTCTCTTGTCGTAACGTCCGTCCTTGTGGTGGGTTATTTAGGAAAAGATTTTATGAAAATAGACTGGAATTGCAATTCGTTTTCAAATTTCTTTTCCTTCCATGCCAGGATATAAAAGACTCTATGTTTATAAATAAAACATATTTCTTAATTTAAAAAGTTACAGCGAAAAACATTAAATTTTTAAATTAAAGTCTCTTGTACAAAACGTTGTGCCTAGGCTTTCGTGCTCTTTCCCTTAGGCCGTGTCCGTCTTGACGCATCATGCTCATCTTGTCACTGGGAGGGCATGCATAAAAACTAGAATGAGTTGATGACTCATAAACAGTACTTCATACAATTAAATAACATAGGTTTTTAGTCATGCATTCATCACTCCATACATATCTTACATAGACATTCATTTCATTTTAAAACGTTGTGAGGTGGGATTTTTCTTAAAAAAAAAAAAAAACGTTTTCTTCTCATAAATAGTTCCCCATGCTTCACTGTCTTTATTTCTTAAAGAGTCTTAACATGCATACATCTTTTCTTAACATGCATACATTCTTTCTTATCAATTTTATTGGCCATTGCACACTATTACATCCCGTGTGTGAGGGTTAGCGGTCTTTTGAACCTTGATTCCACCCTTTGCCATAGGTTAGGAATCCATTTTGTTAAGGTGTAGCATTGGGTGCACTACCAATGCTACTTACCTGGCATTGCTATCTGCCTAGTCCAATCCTTGGTACCTTTATCCGTTCATTCACGTAGCCATTATGTATTTTCATACATTAAATATTCATTCATTTCAGTCCATTCATTCATTTCAGTCTTTTTAGTCCTTCAATATGTTCATTCATAAAAGTCATTTAAAAAGCATGGGCTTAAACATCATCATTCATGGCATCATTTAAAACATCAGTTCATGCATCCTTTAAAATGTCAGTTCATAGGGACATTTAAAACTCTTTCTTCTCGTCATTTAAAGCATAAGGCCAAAGCCTCGCATTTCATTTCATGAAAATACATCCAATACTTGCTACGTATACCATCCATTCACATACATACACTTACATACTTTGGGTGCGTAAAAATGGGCTACCAAGGAGGGCCGTTACATACTTGAAAACTTATACTTAACATTCTTTCTTAAAACGTTATTCATGTCGTTTCGTAAAGTGCCATAAAGTAAAAGCATTTCATTTTCATTTATGTCTTTTAGAATACTCTAGAAAAGGATAAACGTAATACTTACTTGGACTCCATACCATACTCATTTCATGCAGTCCATTCATGTGCGTGTTAGATGGCAACCTACATGCATACACATAACCTCAAAGTCATTCTCTATCTAGTACATAAGCAACTATACTAGAAATAGAACTGCACTTCATTTGGAACACTCTCCATCCATCTCTGGGTTCTTACGTGTCATTTACTATGCTAAAACTTTCGGGTCCATTTACCTTCACTACCTCCATCTTCCATGTCTTCCTCATCACGTTGCCTCTTTCTGGGAACCACTTAGGTCACTTTCCAAATCCATCTTTCTATTCCGAGGTCTCATCCTTTAAAGTGAACCTCTGTGATTCACCTTAGGGTTAAGACACTAAGACTTTCATCTTACTCTCCTATAACCACATTCAGATGCATGACTCAGACTAACTAAGTCACGCATCCTGATCCTAGACAACATACCCAATACTAGCTTCATGCTTCCTAGCCCATACTCAATCCTCATTCCCATCCATACATGCCACATGACTTTAAGTTAACTCTAAGGCTTAAACATCATGTAACCATACTTAGGACAGATTATCCATTATATATGGTAAATTTGTCCGGTACACGTGTCTCACCAGATGCACATGTGCCTTACCCTTTATCACCCGACTTATAGTCCAATGAACGCCCACTCGTATAAACAAGCTCCATACTCCAATACCAACTTCTACTCAAACCCGGTCAGTAGGACCTTCCTACTCCCAGGCCCTTTTACTAGTTCATCCCAACACTTGACACGACAGGGCTCCATTCACCACTACATCTCCATCACGTCACGTAGCTTGAGAAAAATCTCAAGTTATGTCACGACACCCGTCATGCTTCCGCTGCACTACTCTTATATTATCCCATCATTTCACACATACTCTAAGCCATAAGTTAACTACAAGGTGACACCTGTCACCTTGGACTACAAGCAGCATCACAGCTATTTCGGGATATCGTTACACAGTTCCTAAAGCTGCACAACACGCTCTACACTCTACTACGCAACCATCCTTTTCTTCACAACACACCATACGATGCATTGCTACACCACATGGAGTACACACCATGTGTACTCTCTTTGCTACATCACATATTACTACAACGTACATCACATGGTGCATCACTACATGACATGGAGCACACGCCACATGTACTCTTTTCACAACACTACGTCGCATTACAACTACACAATTACGACTAACACTTCACTACATCGCTACACTTCACTTCACAACTATGCAGCAAACTCCACAATACTAACAACACAGTCCACAACGTATCAACTACCATTTATCATAAATAATGAGGGATAGAGGATTATACCCTCGATGTGATAACCCGTGCGTTGCTTGCTGCCCGTCACGGTCAAAGGAGTTAGAAGAGTCATACGTGGCGGTTAATTGCATACGATGGCTGTTTGGGCTATTGAAGGTGGCTACAGGTGTGGATTTGAGCATAGGAGGGTTTGGTCGTGGTCCTAGAGTGGTGGCCTCAGGGTGGTGGCAAGGTGGCACACGGTGGAGGCACGGTGGTGGTGGTATACCGTGGCTAGACGCGACGCATCTAGCCGCAAGGTAGAGGAGAGGCCGTGAGAGAGTGGGCGAGAGTGAGAGAGGTGGGGACTTCAACTAGGCATGGAAATAGCTAGGGGAGGTCGTGGTGGTCAGGGGAGGCCGTGGGTGGCCATGTGGTGGCCTGGGTGGCCATGTACGACAGCGTGGGTGGAGAACCCGTATGGGTTCCGTGCGTGTTTGTAGTGGTGCAATGGAAAGGGAGAGAGTTGCAGGGAAAGGAGGCCATGGAGGTGGAGCCTGTGAGCTTGTGGTGCTGGTGGCAGTGCTCGGTGGCCCAGTTGGCCACGCACAACAGCACAAGGAGGAGAAATGGGCTTTGAAACCCATTTTGGTTGGAGGGAGGAGAAGAGAGAGAGAGAGACTTGCCAATGGGACTCACCACCAGTGGGGTTGGACTTGCTGATGTGAGAGGGACACACCGGTGGCGGAGGTAAGGGTGGACGGTCGGCAATGGCTTGGGTTGGAGAGATGTGAAGCACGACCATGGAAGGGAGGCGTATCGTCAAGCTGGAGAAAGGGAGAGGAGGGAGAGAGAGGAAAGAAGAAAGAGAGGGAAAAAAGCTAGGTGCTTGGGAATTTAATTTAGGCCCTTCGTCTTGGGATCTTCAAAAAGATCTAACGGTAAGTTTAAATACTGATTTGAAAATGCGTAAGTATTTATTTAATTTAAAACACTGAGAGGAATTAAGATAGAATATTATTTTATAAACTAAAATTCATCAAATAATATTCCCTGATTATTGATTAAAATGATGAAGTCTTGTTAATCACTTGAAGAGAATAAAACCATTTAAATTAATTTAGAGTTTTCAACATATTTTATATTTCATAATATTTTTAAATGACTAAAGTCGTTTAATTTAAATAATTTTCCACAGTTATAATATTTTTGGAGCTCTTTAAAAATATTATAATTGTCTTATTTAAAACAAGTTTAGTATGATAATGCTGGCAATATCACATATAAATATTTTCAGAACACTTAAAATATTCATAAGCTTTAAAATACAATTGATATCTTTTAAAATAAGCCATCGAGACTTGGCACGTAGAACGAGACTCGTAACTATAAAAGAAATAAGGCTCGTAACTAGTGTTAGATTCTGTACTTTATTTTATTTTTCTAATGGAGAATGTTTTTAGAGTTCCAGGGCTCTTATGATGAACTTGATTGGCTAAATTTTCGTACTAAAGTGAGAGGTGAAGTCTAATAATTTAGATATTGTTTCATGTCAACAATAGAATTTATATCGTGAGTTTGATCGATTGAATGATTTTATTATTAAATATTTTGATTATCTATATATTTATCTTGATTCATTGTGATTTTTAAATGTATTGGATACTTGAAAAATCTCTGTGATATTCAAATGGGTTTGTTAATGTTTTAACCATCAATTGTTCATGCGTAATCTTTAGTGATTAGTTTTCTTGGCCTTAACTGCTAAATCTTTTAGTTAAACACAATAATTATTCTAGTTTAATTGAAGTAAATTAATTGGATACAATATTCTAAATTATTAGATAGATCCTTGAAATTTTAGTTGTTCTCTATATCGATTTTTTGTATTATTTTAGTTGTATTTTGTTACTTTAAAAATCTTCATATCAGCAATTTTCTTCTCTATTTGATTGCATGTTCCTTTTAATAATTTTTTTCATTGTTTAAGTTTATTTTCTTTATCATATAAGTCAATCTCTATAGATTCGACCCTGTTAGGTATTACAACACAAGTATACTTGCAGGTAAAACTGCTCTAAACTTTGATTCATTACTTTGAGTCAAAGTTTAGGTGTAACAACCACAAAGGCACTCTAACTTAAGTTTCTTAGCACAGTTACTCATCTAGCACTTGCCTAAGATCTCATATTCTGCTTTAACCAGGCTTTATGAAGTTGTGCAGATACTTCATATACGACTCTTGTAAATCTCATCTTAGCCAAGCTAAGACGATATTCTTTAAATTTATTTTAAATGCTCCAAAAACATTAAGATATTTACTAGCTCACTTTCCAAGTGCCAAAGTAATCAATTTGTCTCATTTTGCTCGGAATTCAAGCGTCAAGGTGATCATCCATGTGAGCGGATTGATCTCTGCCTACTGACATGTTTATAATGTGTGATTTTCACTTAGTATCAATTACTTAATAATATGAGATAAATACAATAATCTCACTGCAATAGATCTAATAGTGTTAAATATACAATAAAGTATAAGGTATCCTCAATACAATATATATCAAATTTAATGCAGTCCCAAACTCCTAACATGAGTCTGGAAAACAATTCTACTAGTAGCCTTACTAAGAGAATCAGCTACCTTCTTGTTAGTAGAGATATGTTGTAGGATCACCTCACCTCGTATAACAATAACTTAAATGCAGTGAAAATGAATATATATGTGTTTGGTTTTGCCATGGTATTTGAGATCCTTGGCATATGCAAAAACTGCTATACTATCACTGTATATCTTAATGTTTTCATCTGCAAGAGCCATAACCTCTATGCGCTGGAAGAATCTCCTCAACCAAACAACCTCTCGTATAGTTGTTGAACAACCAACATAATCTAACCAAAGTTTTGAAAATTGTTCCGTTTTGGCCAGAATGGTCGGAATTTGTCATCTCGGAATAGTAGCCAAAATTGTGTAGCTATATATTTCGTACCGGCTCAACTTCCAGGCGTTTCAGGTCATTTCGGTCCATTCTGGCCAGAATATATATTTCAGTCCGAAGTTACACATAGGATTCTAATAGGAATGATAGGATGGTATTTTTGTAATTAAGTTAAAGGCCATGGGCATATCCATAATTTTTCCCCTTTACTTTTTGATTCTCGGTCTCCCCCTTCCTGTTTATGAATTTGTTGGGAAATTTCTTTACTGCTTCCAGGCAGCAAATCACGGATCACCACCGACCCCCGCAGCCCACACAACCACAGACTATAGATGACTCCACACTCCAACTACACCACCTCCATAAAGTTGCAGATCCACTGTGTTAACTTGCAGCGATGAGGCCACCTCCACAACATTGTAGCTCCACAACACCGCGAGCCTTGACCTGCAGCGTTGAATTGACGACTTCACCTGGTCTGCAGCTCCTCTCAATGCAGCTCCTTTGAGTTGATCTGTAGGCATTGGATAATTTAGATTTAGATTATTAGCTATGGATCTAAACCTTTTGCTGTGTGTTGAGAATTTGAAATTGATGTGAATATATATAATAGATCTGCTTTTGACTAAATCATAAAATAGGAATCCGATTTTTTTTTTTTTAAGGTAGAATCGTAGATAGCTGTATATACTATATAAATCAAAGTTTTTGCTATTTTATTGTTGACTCATAAATCTACTTTTTTTGCTTTGTTGCAATATAGGAGTATATAGATTCTTTTGAAAAATGATATAGTATTGATTGAGCTGAAATATTGCATATTTTAGCTATTTAAAACCAATGTATTTTAAATTCATCATGATATTATTATTGGTTTTAAATGGAAAAATGATTAATAAGGATAAATCAAAGTTGTGATTTTAATTGATTAAAAGCATGAATTTCTGCTTGAATTCTACCAACTATTGATTACTGTGCATTCTAGTCCATAATTTTTCTTGCTTTCCATTATCATTTGCGTTTGTACCATTGTTTTTCTTGTTCTTCATGTTCATAAAGTTTCTTGAGCTATCTTTCCATCTTTTGGGTTCAATCCATGAACCTCAAAAGATAGAAGCACTTCTTGCCATCTTTGAATGGAAGTTGCTCAAGCTAATTTTTCATTTGTGTTATTTTGTTGTTGAGTGTTTTCTTTTTTTTAATCTCCATCTCCATTTTTCGTGCATACCATGGTTCATTATGTTCATGCCTTGTTCATACTTTGTCTTGAGCTTTCCCACCATTCAAACACTCCCAACTCCAGCTAACCTCATACACGGCCACACCAATCACCCCACATCATGCTCACTTAAACCATGACCCACCATTGCCCTCCAACAAGCCACCAAACTTCCAAAGCCTAGCCCCCACTTGCCGTCCAACCCATTCCTCATTTCCCTCAAAACTCACGGATCCCCTTTTCACACTCAAATAAATCCACCAACTCATTTCCAACCCATCTAAATTATACATTAATTGGAAGGCTGCTTGTTTGGCTTAACTTACATCGGTTGGTGCAGCTAAATTAAGGTGAGGAACATGTGATGGATTGGAAGAAGAAGGCTGCTGCTGTCCACTGAAATTAACATAGAAGAAGTCATCAAAGGCTGCTGCTTTCCACCGAAATGAAGGAAGAAGAAGGCTGCTGCTGTCCACCAATTGTCTCCACCAAATTTGACATTGAAAAAGTCATAAAAGGCTGCTTCCTTTCGATTGAATTGGACAAGAGCCGAAATGAAGGAAGATAGAAAGAGAACATGTGATGGATTGGAGTTTAGTCGGCTGGATTAATTTCTCTAGCAGGAGTGATAGTCGGTTTGAAGGGTTTTATTGGTGCTGACTTTATTCTGGTGAGTAGAGACATAGAGGGAGTCGGTCAGTGCATGATTAGAGAGAGTTGTGTGCTGGAATTAAAAAGGAGTGAGTCGGTGCATTTCTGGAACTGAATTAGATTGAAGAAGGGAGATGTGTTGTGCTGTGATAGAAGGAGGCAATCGGTGGGTGCTTGTGTTGTATCGGTGCAGATTATTTTTCTGGAAGTAATAAGCAGTCGGTGCATGCTTTTTCTAGGGGTTGAAAGGAATTGGCTAGAGTCATTTAATTGGCTAGTAATTTTCCAAGATGTGAAGTGAGGATTAAAGAAAGAGTAGGTCAGGATTTTATTCTAGTACGTGCAGTAGGTGGGTGAGTGTTGTGTGCTGAAATTTGAAAAAACATATTGAAGAGAAGAGATAGGAGAAGTCGGCTGGTTAATTTGATTGGAGGAAGGGCAGCACCAACTTGAGGCAAAGAAGAACCGTGTATGAATTTTCAACAAGTTAGGCGTGAAGTATGAATGATGTGCTAAATTTTCTGTATACATATCGTGTTGGACTTGGTTGCTTGGTTTAAATTGAGGAAAAGATTGAATGCAAGAGGCGACAATAAAAGATTGAATGCAAGAGGTAGCCGAAATGAGGTGTGAATGCAATTGAGGTGTGAATGCAAATAAAGTATGAATGTGAGATGCAACTAGCCAAGATGTTCGGCTATAAAAGGATGCAGTCCGAACTCAACAAAAAAACTTACAACACACAACTACAACTTACATTTTACAATTTTCTGCTTTTGTTATTTCTTTGTTATGTTCTTGAAAGAGTTGGCTCTTTCTTGTGTTCGGATTTTTGTTTTTCCTTTTGGCTTCAAAGCTTTGTTGTTTTAGCATTTTTATTAAGTGTATTAAGATTTGTTCTAGAAGTTTATTTCATTAAGAGTAATACCTTAATATTAAGTGTGCTAGTTTGTTTCATTACTATTTTGTTTCATGCAACAAAAAGAAATTGTTTTAGAAGTTTTAATCAAATTGCTAGTTTGTTTCATGAAACAAAAAGAATTGTTTTAGAAGTTTTCATTAATTATGTTACCTTAATTTATTGCAAGAAAGGTTTGGTTTTAAGCTTTTGTTTTTGTTTTTTATTTTTCTGAACATCATACGTGGGGAGTAGAGAAATTGTTCTAGAGTTATTATTAAAGGTTTAGAGATTAATTTTCAAGAGTGATACGTGAGAAGTTGTTTCCTTTTTGTTTTGAATTTCAATTGAATAGTGAAAGGAAGTTTTCGTTTAGACTTTTCGTTCTCTATTTTTATTTAACTTCAGTTTAAAGTTTATAGAATACTTTTGAGATATTTTTTTACTTAGAAGTTTGGTTAATTTATTTTCTGTTTACTTATTTCGTGTTATTTATTTTTCTCACTTCCTTAAGTTTTCATTTAATAGTGATTACAATTGTTATGTGTTATTTTGAGAATTTGTGATTTAATTACAAAGATGAATTCTAGAATCTTGGTTTTGGGCATTTTCAATTTTCAGTTCATGTTTTGTCAATTACTTTCTAATTTAGTTTAATTCTTAATGTAGTTTTATTAATTTCTAAGTTTAATTTATTAGTCCTTTACATTTCAATCCAACAATCAAAATCTAAAAACATGAATCTAGTCCATGACTAGTACCATTTTCCATCCATTGCACATACCATCATTTTATTTTCTCTTTGTGAAGCTTTTCACATTTTTTTCAACGAGTTTAATTTTAAGCAACTTTCCCTGAGGAGACGATCTAGGAATTTATTCCTAATTATTACACGACATCCTCCTGTACTTGGGATAGCATTAGTGCTACTCATTTTTGAGTGAGTCAAGTATAGATCTGCATTTTTTGCTCTGTTACACTCTTGACTTATAAGTTATAAATGTCTATTTTGGTAAACTTGCTGTTGTTGGTTCTTAAGGATCATTGATCATTTTTTTTCAAAGATCATTTTTTTTCATAATGTAGGATTATATAAATGTCTAGTTTTCAATCAAGTAGTGCTACATCAAATACAGTTACTCTTGCTAGATTAGAGGATTCAGCATAGGCCCATGCACACGTAGTGCCAGGGATAATAAATAGTACTCAATGTGTATATTGTAGCAAAACTATTAGAGGTGGCAGAGTCACGAGATTGAAGTATCATCTAGGTGGGATTTCAGGTGATGTAGAAGCATGTAAAAAAGTCCCTGATAATATAAAATGGCAAATGAAGGAATTGGTCAATAAAATGAGAAGGAAAAAAAAAACAAAGAGAAGAAAAGAAAATTAAACTTAGAGATTGGAAGCCCTGTAGATTTACCATATAATAATGTTGATGTTGATGATGATGATGAGGGAGGGAGTCAAGGAATCATTCATGGTTCAAAAGAGAAGGGGAAGGAGAAAGTAGGTGGAAAATCAAAGATTGCATTTAATAGATTGTTTTCTCCAAAAACAACTCCTGGGTCTCAACCTTCTATTAAAAGTGCTATGTGTTCAAAGCAAATGATTGACGAAGCAAAGATGGCTATAGTAAATTGGTGGTATGATGCTAATTTACCTTTCAATGCATCTCAAAGTTGCCATCGGGTCAGGATTCAAGGGTCCTTCTTTATATGAGTTGAGAGGAAATCTGTTGAAGAATTCGGTGACTAAGGTTCAGAATTATCTCTAAAACATCTTGGAGGGATAGTGGTTGTTCACCGATAGCAGATGGTTGGGCAAACTAGAGGCAATAACCAATAATTAACTTTTTAGTTTATTGCCCAAAAGGTACAATGTTTTTGAAGTCTATTGATACATCAAGCCTTAGAAAAGATGATGAAACATTATTTAACATTTTTTATGAAGTTGTTCAAGAAGTTGGGATTGAGAATATTGTACAATTTATAATGGACAATGATGCAATTTATAAGGCTACAAGAAAAAAAGTTACAGCATAAATATGACTCTTTCTTTTGGTCCCCGTGTGTAGCTCATTGTATAGACTTGATATAGAGAATTTTTGTGATCCCAGACATTTTTCTATTATTGAAGAAACTATAAAGAAAGCAAGGAAGATAACAAAATTCATTAATAACCATGCTTGAGTTTTGGCTTTGATGAGAAAAGACTTTACCAAAGGTCGTGATTTATGTCACCCTGTAGTCACAAGGTTTACTACAAATTTTATAAGTATCCAATGCTTACTTTTATTTAGGAAATAGTTTAGACAAATGTTTACTAGTGATAAGTGGGTTGTATCAAGTTATTCTAAAAGCAACATAGGGAAGGAGATAGCTAGGATTGTTCTAAAAGATAAAGAGTTTTGGGCTCAATGTCAGTTTATTGTATAGATCAGCGAGCCTTTGGTTTGAGTACTATGACTTGTCGATGGGGATAAGAAGCCTATAATGGGATACTTGTGTGATGCGATAGAGAGCAAAAGAAAATATAAAAGCAAGATTGAAGAACAAAGTTACCGCATTTATGCCATTCATGAGGATCATTGATGCTAGGTGGGATAAGCAGCTTCATAGTCTATTACATGCAACAGGTTGTTCTCTTAACCCTAGAAATTTACTTTAACCCTTGCTATAAAAGTAAAAATGATGTTTCAAGGGGGTTTATGACTTACGTTATAAATTTGGAACTTGATTTTGATAAGAAAGATGAGATCATTCAACAACTTGAATTGTATAAGAATGCACATGGTGATTTTGAACAATCATTAGCAATCTGTTAGCGTGAAAAAATTAGTCCAGGTAATCTCAATATCTTTTGTTAAATAGTGTGAATCTATATTTTAATTTTTTTATTTAATTTAAAGTAATAATTTATAATTGCACATGATTATGTCCAAACTATTATGCAGCCATGTAGTAGTTCAGGGTGTCGATCCACAGGGAGTCAGAAGAAAAGCTACAAGATGCAAACTTAAGGGAAAAGATTAAATGACAATATGACGAGAATATCATAATTCTACCTAAAGCATGCAATTAAATTGAGTTAGTGCATGGATAAAAAGGTAAGTAAAGTTTCGGGCTTCAATCAATCGAATCTAATACTCTAACTTTTTCAATTCAAACTATATATACAATTAAGAATTATAGCACCAAATTTCTAATCAAAAGATATGACGTTATATGCATCTACTTTATCAATTTTAATTCTAGAATCTATTCTCCATTAACAAACCACAATTTTCATGTATAAAAAGAAATATCAGATCTAGAGCCAACATTATGTTCCCAAACAATAGTGCAGCAAGAGCTCACATCAATGGCATGGAAAACTTGTTTAAGTCACAATCATATATTCATAATCCTATGACTTACTAAAAACCATAGCAAGATTTAATATAATTGTCTCAAACTTATAAAAATCCAAAACAAATAGAGAATTCAATCCTAGAATTTTAAACAATAAAACTCAATTTATAAATTGAAATAAAGTCAAAGTATTTTGATCAATCAATCTCTACCTTAAGCTTTATCCAATATTTAGTTCTCTCATCCATGAGAGAACTAAAAAAGTAAATGATAAAATAATTTTCTCGCCTCATCATAAACCTAACAAGTCAAAACCAAAAATTGCCCCCACGTCCAAAAAAAAAAAAAAAGACATAAAGTGCCCTTCCATTCAAAACAAAAAGAAAGATATCATCATGGGTCCCACATGTCTTTTTTCTTTGAAACCTCCAGACTCCTTTGTGTCTAAAACCAAGATCCCTCCTTGTGTACATCCGTTCGTGCTAAATCCTCTACGTGCCTCCAGTTCGATAAAACCCTAGACATAATGCCCATGTTGCGTGCGTCCAAATTAGCTGCCTTCCGTATCATGAGGTTACATTACCAGCCAGCTGCTCCGTGTTGCATGCCAAATAAAAATAATCTACTCCTTTCAGCATTGTGTGCGTGTGTTTCTTTTGGTTCAAAACTCAAAAAGTGCTCTTGCTTGTCTCACGTCCAAGATGAGAATAAATCTGCTCCTGCGTGTCCCTCGTTCAAAAGTCCACAGCTCTGTGTCCCACTCTTTTATGGATTCTGAGATTAAATATAAAAAATGTGCTTAGAAATATGTTAAAATAAATAAAAGCTAAATTCAAAAATATAAATTAATTCCTATGATTTCTATTAACATTTTAGCATTTTAGTCCAATAATAGAGTATTTAGTGTGCACTTTCATACACTCATCACCCCCCCAACTTGCTTATTGTTAGTCCCTAACAAATTTTATGCAAAAGAGATGAAAGAGGCTAAAGAAAATCACTCAAACAAGACACAAATTCACACTTTCCATATTCATATATCAAAACAATTTAACAAATCCAATAACGCATCAAGATCAATCCACCTATAGCAATTCATAGAGTATGTGTGTTCTCCAAACCATAATCTTACCACTAACTTTGGCACGTGCAATATCAAGAATATCTCAAGCAAAAGGTTCAACTCCATAACTCACGGGTATAATAATGATTCGTGTAAGGGCTCTCTCTTTGGAGTTGAAAAGTGGTGTACACACATTCACATGGAAACCTCCAGACTCCTTTGTGTCTAAAACCAAGATCCCTCCTCGTGTACATCCGTTCATGCCAAATCCTCTACGTGCCTCCAGTTCGATAAAACCCTAGACATAAAGCCCATGTTGCATGTGTCCAAACTTGCTGCCTTCCACATCATGCGGTTATATTACCAGCTAGCTACTCCGTGTTGCATGCCAAATAAAAATAATCTACTCCTTTCAGCATTGTGTGCGTGTGTTTCTTTTGGTTCAAAACTCAAAAACTGCTCTTGCTTGTCTCACGTCCAAGATGAGAATAAATCTGCTCCTGCTTGCTGCGTGTCCCGCGTTCAAAAGTCCACAGCTCCATGTCTGACTCTTTTATGGACTTTGAGATTAAATATAAAAAATGTGCTTAGAAATATCTTAAAATAAATAAAAGCTGAATTTAAAAATACAAATTAATTCCTATGATTTATATTAACATTTTAGCATTCAAGTCCAATAATAGAGTATTTAAAGTGTACTTTCGTACACTCATCAGCACTTCTACTGTGGGTGCATGGTGGACTAATTTTGGAAATGAGGTTCCAAATCTTCAAATATGTGTTGTTTGCATATTAAGTCAATGTTGTAGTGCAACTGCCTATGAAAGAATTTGGAGCACATTTGAGTTTATTCATTCGAAGAAGAGGAATAGATTAGAGCATAAACTTTTAAATGATTTAGTATTTGTTCATTATAACTTGAAGCTGCATGAGAGGTAAAATTTTTCAAAAATAATGCTTTTTTACTATTGAAAAATATGTAAAATTTTCAATTACATGTGACTTTTATTTTGGAAAAAACATAAAAATGGAAGAGATGCTTTGGATCCAATCAATCTTGAAAACATTGACTTGATGGAGGAATGTGTAGGTGAAGAATCAGAGCTTATTGATGGAGAAGATTTGGATTGGGAAAGTATTGAGGAGCCATTAGCCTCACTAAATTTGGAAGAGGGTGATAATGTTGGTTTTGATGTTGATGATGATGGTAGTGATATTGTAGAAAATATTTTGAATAATGTTGTAAATGTTGATCCTTGTTATCTTATTGATAAAGATGAATGATTATTTCTTATAACAGTTGGATCGTGAACTTATGATATTTTATTGAGTTTTATAAATATGTGTATTTAAGGCTTCTATTGACTATTGAGAAATATTATTAAGTTTATCAGTGTGTATGCTTTTAAGATTTGTATTACTTTTATTTTGGAATATAGTTATTATATATAAAATTTATTCATATAATGTCTATCCTAAAATGGTACACTGAAATGTACTGATACCCAAATATTTTTTTCTAATGCCTCAACCAAAACGATTACCGGATTGGAATTCAAAACTTTGACTCTGACTCCATTATGGACAAAGCAATGTATGATTGTTTCTTGCTACACCAAAAAATAACTCCTCCACTATTTATAAATGCATAACCTGTCATGGACTTTTGTTTATTTTTGTCACTAGCCCAATTGTCATTGCTATAACCTTTCAGTCTCATGTCTCCACCCTGGTAGTAATGAACAAGATCTGTTGTACCATGAAGGTATCAAAAAATCCTTTGGTAATTTGTTTCTTTTTCTCATTATTTTAAGGGCAATGTTCTAGGCTTAAAATATAACACTTCTCGATTGGAGTGTCTATGAGTTTGGAGTTGTGCATACAAAATTTTTATAGAAATTTCTTAATGTAAGTCTTTCGAGACAAGCTAAGAAGCTTCCTGGATCGATCTCTTGAAATTTTTAACTCTTAGCACATAATTTGCTTCACCCATGTCATTCATCTCAAAAGTAAAAGACAACCACTCTTTTATGGAGACAATTATTTCCATTTCATTTCTAGCTAATAAGATATCATCCACTTATAAAGACAAAATTAAAACTTTTTCCTGTACTTTTAACATACACACAATGATCTTCTTCTAGCATCTCAAAGCCAATTGAAGTAATGGCCTCATGAAATCTGAAGTACCATTGTCTAGATGATTGTTTAAGGCCATAAATGGAATGTTTTAGCTAGCATACTTTGCGCTCTTGTCCCTCAGCCTCAAAACCAACAAGTTGATGCAAATAGATATTCTTTTCTAGTTCTCCATTAAGAAATGCAATTTTCACATCTATCTAAAAAAATTCTAAATCTAGATGTGCAACTACAACTAGAATGAGGTGAATGGAAGCAAATCTCACCAAACAGAAGAATGCTTCTTCATAATCTATACCCTCTCTTGGAGTATAACCCTTCGCCAAGAGTCGGGCCATATACTTGTCAATTGATCCATTTGCCTAACGCTTAATTTTTAAAGCCCATTTTTTTCTATTAGATTTACGCCCAATGGAAGATCAACTAACTCTCAAACTTAGTTCCTTGCCATAGAACTCATCTCATCTCTCATAGCAGCAAGCCATTTATTTGAAGCAAGTGAATTTAGTATTTCCTCATAAGAAGAAGGTTCATCAAAGTCATACGGAGCATATATAAAGGATTCCCCTTCAATCTCAAAACGATGACGAGGAATGGTTCCACGTTCACTTCTATGTAACTGAGACTCTTGTGAGTTACTTTCTAGTGGTATACTCTACTAGGAGGCTAGTCACTCCCACTATCTTTTGCGATTCTAGGATGTGATAATTTTCCACCTTCACCAAAAGATGGTGTAATTCTCTCAAGTTCTTGTAACTCAAAAATCTCAGGATCATTCTTTGCTTCACCAATATTAAGAAAATCATTCTCGATAAATGTGATATCATGCGACTCTGTTTTTGTCATCCCTCCGTTAAAATGTTTACCAAACATTACATAGCCCTTTGAGCTCTTTGAATATCTTATGAAGATATGTTTATTTGCTATAAGGCCAAGTTTTCTATATTTATGGGAAGTGGTGTGAACATAACCTTTGAGCAAGTTTTCTATATTTGCTCTAAGGCCAAATGTTTCAAATATGGTTTTGTGTTATTCCAAAATTCATATGGGATTGAAAGAACAGACTTAGAAGGCACACAGTTCAAAATATAGGCAGCAACTAGAAGAGCATCCTCCCAAAAAGATCTAGCAAGTTAGCTTGCACCATCATTGATCGAACCATTTCTAATAAGGTACGATTTCTCCTTTATGTAACACCATTTTGTTGTGGTGTGCTAGGAATCGTTAACTGCCTACGTATCCCTTTTTGCTTACATAGTCCTTGAAACTCTTTAGACAAGTACTCTCGACCTCAATTAATTCGTAGAATTTTTAAATTCATTTCTTTTTAATTCTCAACCACAACCATAAAGCACTTGAAGAAGTCTAATGCTTCAAAGCGATGGGAGATCAGATAGACATAACTGAAACGTGAGTAGTCGTCTATAAAGGTGAGAAAAAAAGAGGCACCATGGCATAAATTCACATTCAAAGGTTCACAAATATTAGAATGGACTAGCTCACAAAAAAAAAAAAAAAAAAAAAAGCCTCTTCCAAATGGCTTCCTACAAGTCTTACTAGTTAAACAAGGCCCACACATAGATACGCTTACATTAGCGAGAGACCCTAATAGGCCTTCTATAGCTAGTCTAGCCATTATATTTTTTCCTATGTGGCCTAGCCTGGCATGCCATTTCAATGAATTAAAAACAACATCATCATCATTTGAAGCCATAAAAGAAAATGAAGATTTATCTAAATCCAACATAAAGAAACCATTTGAAAGAAAACCATATCCATACAAAGCTCTATTCAAATAAAATTCCAGCTACGGGCCATCAAAGTGAAAAGTAAAACTTAACATAGAAATAATTGAAAATAGATTACATTGAACATCAGGTGCATATAGCACATTAAAAAGAAGTAACAAGCATCCTAGACGCATCTTGAGTTCGTAAGTGCCAACTCCATGCACTTCTTCCCCAGTTCCGTTACCCACTATAACGTACTATTTGCCAACTATTATTCTTCTATAATTTATGAACCCAACTCGATTTCGAGTTACATGTTTGGTTGCTATTGTGTCTACAATCCATTTAGGGATTGAGTGAGCAAAAAAAATATGTGAACAAACATACGTAATGAGAGAGTTGTGTTTAGAGGATACCTTTTTTGCTTCAGTGTACTCACAAGCAGAGTGTCCCACTTTTCCACAGTTATAGCATTTCAATTTAGACTTGTCCTTGCCAGCACGCTTGCCTCTGTAGCATTTTGCTACTTTTCCATCTCTTGGCCCAAGACTATTTGCCACTCCAGTAGATCTCTCATATTGCTTGGCTTATGCTTGAATAACTTGTGATTCCCAACTCGGGCAACAAGTAGAATATTAAGGTGCACATCTATGCACTATGCCTCTTGCTCCAAATGGCGAGATATATTTGCAAAAGTCTTAATATTCTCACTGTGTGTCAAAAAAAGCTTTATTTGCCCCCAAGTTGACTCAAGCAAATATGTTATCACAATGGTAATTTGTTATTCATTAGTGAGATTATTGCCAACAGCCTTTAGATCCGGAATCAAGGTAGATATCGACCCCAAATGCTCAGTCATGGTATGTTTAGCATCCATAACATACTGCTTAAACCTCATAGTGAGAGCATGAAGCATAGTAGCTTATGTAGCTTATATCCCACCATAGGCGATTTTTAGCTGGTTCTACATATCTTGAGCAGTTGGGTAGTTCTCAAACTCCCTAATAAGATCATTGTGCATATTGCTAAGTATGGTAAAGCATGCACACCGATTTTTCTTTGCCCAAGCCAAATAGGCTACCATATCATGACGATGTTGGGAATTATTCCCTTTCTTAGGTTGTATCATAAGATGAGACAAATTTTCAAGGACCTTTTGTTCATTAAGTAGACATTGGATTTTCCTATGCCACATGTCATAGTTGGTTCCATCCAATTTCTCTCCTTCATAAGATCAGCAAATACATTCTTAGTAGCCATGATCACTAAATTCATTGCGCGAGATTGACATTAGCACACATTTAATTGTATTCCAAAATCTAACTAGACCATGGAATTCCTTCATATCTAATTAATTTTGAATAAGATTTATAGAGGATTTTTTTTTTAAAAAAAAAAATAAATAAATACTCAAAACTCATGCACATATACTCCATCCATCAAATATGAAAAATCCATAATCACTGCGCTAAACACTTTAGGCATAGGCTCCACTCGAAACCTCATTGGTAATTTGGTACAACATGTTAAGGTGACCTTAAAGTATATCAATAGATGTGAAACACATCCCTTTACATGGTCTCAATAATAAAATTACATTCCCAATATTATATTCCCAATATTACATTTCCAAATAAAATCCTACTACAAATTTATGAACCTAGCTTTCTAACCATATAAAATTTATTTCCATAAAATAAGAATTGGTTGGTTAAAACTTGGCTCGAA
This sequence comes from Carya illinoinensis, assembly GCF_018687715.1. Lineage (NCBI taxonomy): Eukaryota > Viridiplantae > Streptophyta > Magnoliopsida > Fagales > Juglandaceae > Carya > Carya illinoinensis. The sequence goes on along the minus strand of NC_056756.1, from coordinate 25,198,322 downwards.
TTCACAATACATGTTTTCATGTAAATATTTCAAGCTTTAAGCATGTCATACCATAGCTTCTAATGAAGAATCCAAAACATAAACAATTATGGCATATCATCAATTACATATTTTTACACTCATTTCAAAGCATCTAATAACATATGATTATATTCATATGGGCGAAAACAAGCAACATAGCCTCTGATACCAATGTTAAATAATGTTAATTTGAATTACCTCAAGGGGTGGAATTCCCATAAGGCTAAATTAGGGGTGAAAACCGATCATTCGGTTTCGGTTTTGGACCAAAATCGAAACCAAACCAATATCATGGAAAGATGATGAATCTCGACCGAAACCGGCCGTTTAAAGGGGAGAAAACCGTCTACATCGGTCTTGGCGTCACTCCGGTCGGTTCGTCGGTGTCTTCGGTGGCGACGGAGCCTATTTTCAGGCGATGACGCCGCAATGACTGCCGAAGGGTGAGACCGTGAGAGACGACGCCGAGAGCCGAGAGGTGCGACACTGCGAGTGAGAGAGAGAGGCCCTCCGCCTTGCCATGGCTACATGCGCCGTGAGAGAGAGAGAGAGAGAGAGAGAGAGAGAGGGGGCGGCGTTGAACAAACGAAATGAGAGAGGAGGAAGAAGAAGGATACTGGGGGACTTTAAACCCTAGAATGAAACAGCACCGTTTGGCTTAAGCCAAACGGCACCATTTCATTAAGTTTTTTTTTTTTAAACTTCAGATATTTAAGTGAAATGGCGTCGTTTAAGTAAGGTATAAATCAAAAATCATATACCTTATTAAGTCGGCCGGTTCAGCGATTTGAACCAGGGTCAAACCGCTGCCGAACCGACGTTGATCGGTTTTGAAGAATAGCTACCGTCCGCCGATCGGTTCACAGGCGGTTCCGGCCGGTTCCTGACGCGGCCGTTCGGTTCGCGTCGGAGGCGGCCGGTGGTGTCGGTTTCTGTACACCCTTAGGCTGAATCTTTGCTCATCTTACAGCCCACGTTACTTTGTTGTTTACGTCACTTAGGAGGCTACTAGAGTCTCCTAGAAAATTCAACGCTTCAAGATCAAGAGATCTAGATAGTTTTTCTAGGAAATGTAGAGAGATAGAAGAGAGTTTTTCTCTTTTATAAGTAGACTTTTCTACACACTTTTTTTTAAATATAAACTTTTCATTTCATAAAACTTCAAACAATACAATTGTTGTCTCTGTTTAGGCATCCCACAATGAAATCTGGGACATCCTCTATCCACACTTTTTCTTCATCTAAAGTCAATGCTTTTTTTTGCTAAAGTATGAGCTACCATATTCTTTTCTCTATGGGCAAACTGTATGGTCCAATTTAATCTGTGTTTGAAAGAAAACTTTGCATCTTCTGCTATGGGGCCATAACAAGTCAAAACTTCTTCTTCACTTTTCACTACAGAAATAACTTCCTTTGCATCCCCTTCAAATCTGGCTTTCTGGATACTGAGATCATTGCACAATCAACTGCTTTCCTTAGTGCATAACACTCTACCACTGCTACATCTTCTACATTTACTTTCTGATCACACAAAGCAACCAGAGCCTCTCCATTCTCATCCCTGATCATAATGCCAATTCCCATTGCCTTCCTTTTTGTGTCCAAAGAAGCATCCCTGATCATAACCTTAACATAATCACTATCTGGTTTTTCGCACCTCAAATTTATACCCCTAGTCTGCACTTGTCCACCATTCTTCACTTGCCCACCAGGTTTATAAGCATTATGAGCATCTTGAAAATCTTTAACAGTAGCCTTAGTAGAAATGATTAGATTTCTAGGTCATTCGACCCTTTGTTAAAAAAAAAAATCCATTTCTACATAGCCAAATTCTCCTAAATATCACTGCCAATTCCTCCAATTGACTTTTATTTAAAGAGGACATTAATTTCTCCCATAATAGCATAAAATCATCTTCAAATCTGATCCACTTTTTAACATAACTATTTTCATCTCCCCATATATCATTTGTTGTAGAACATTCCCACAAGGCATACATCAAGGATTCATCTTCCACTTCACACATAGGACATCTTTTGTCTTGCATCACTCCCCTCTTATATAAATTCACCTTAGTAGACAAGTTATTACCAGCTTTCCATAAAAATAATTTTGTCACTCCTGGTACATCTAAATCCCATATATTCCTCCACCTTTCATCCTCTTTTACTTCATAAGAGCTCTTACCTTTGGTCTTCTCCCTATTATTCACATGCAGAAAATATGCACTTCTAACAGAAAAGTTTTCCTTTTTGAAGGGCCCCAAAACATCTTGTCTTTGACTCTACCCTTACTCAAAGGTATACTAAGTATCTTTTCAACTTCCTCTTTGTGAAAAATGGTTTTAATCTGTTCTTCATCCCACTCACCCTTTTGTTTATCAATTAAGACAAAAACCCTTGAATATGCTTGCAGCACTTTTACTAGAGATTGAATAGCATACGAGGAGGGACTAGGAATCCACTTAGACCCCTAAATTTTTATGTCTTCCCCATCACCTACTCTCCACCTAATCCCATCTTTTAGCAAATCTTTGGCTGACCAAATACTTTTCCACACCAGAGAAGGCTATACACCCAGCTTAGTCTCCAAAAAACTTGTTTTCATTCATTTCCTTTACTTTCATTCATTCCTTTTCTTTTCATTCTTTTCATTTAGCAGTCTATTTCATTTCATAAAATATCATTTTATTTTATAGAACATAAATACAATAAATACTACATATAACATCAATTCATATGCATACAACTATTCTTCGAGTGCTTAAAAAGGGGCTACCAAAGAAGCTCATTACATACATATACTTAAACACTAATATACCTTAGCATAGATTCATAAAGCACTTTCATTCTAAAAAAACATTTTATTTCCCTTCATCTCATAAAAGAACATTTTTTTTTCATAAAGAAAAAAACTACATAAAAGTATGAATGTAATACTTACCTGGACTCCATGTTATCTACGTTATGTAGTCCATTCATGTAAGTGTTAGATGGCAACCTACATGCATATATAACTTTCCATTATTTCTTTTCTCTTTATGATAGAACATTAAACATAGAATTGGCATATTAAAAATACTCTAACTCTTAGTTCGTTCTCTTCCATGATGCTAAACCTTCAATTGAGTCTTTACTTAACTTCATTTCACTTAAACTAGTCATGTCCAAATAACTTCATCAACTACTTGCATACATCTTCATGACCCTCTTAATTGTACAATTTACACCTCTAGTCATTCTTGACACCCTTTCATTGAACTTATACAAGTCATCATTAAGTCCTTGAAGCATAACCCTTGCCATAAATCTTAAGCCTATGAATCTAGAACCCCAACTTTATTTTCTAACTAATAAAGTGAGCTCCTATGTCTCACTTAAATCCTCCAACCATCACTCAAGTCTACCACTCAATCCCACCTCACCATGAATTTCAACTAGAGTTACAATACCCTTTCTCCATACATAATCCGATCCAACATCAACCCAACATCAACCCAAGTTTCAATTCACTTCCTCACCTACAAACATGTTATACAATCAAACCATGTATACATGCATAATCTACCAAATATACACGTGTCATACCCCTCTTATTACCTAAGATCAAACAAACGCCATCCATACATAATATATTCAAAGTACATAAATCTGCCCAAATGTATACCATCCACTCCCTTACAATCCAAACCAACACACTCAATACATGAAATCTGCCCATACCATTTATACACTTGCACCACACATTCACAAATCTTACAAGCTTTATACAAATACCACACATTCAATACAAGCTTCTTTAGTCAACCCAAATACATCACTCTATATAATTTATCATAGTCAACACATCAAATATACAAAAATTTGTCCAATTAAGAATCAATAACATTATCATGCTTTCCAAACTTCACTACCACTCCATTTGATCCCGGCACTTCAAGACAATCCATCTCCATTTCAACTCCATATATTCACATCAATCATATCAATCTAATTCAATTAGGTAGCATAATCCAAACTCAGGCATAATCAAACAATTACAAACCACTTCCATACTCAACATCTAATTCAAGTGAACCCAAAGGTTATTTACTAAATATGTCCATACCTTCAACTGACACAAAAATACACTTGTTCTATATATCTATCACTTGGGCTGGACACAAATCCATCACACAACCCAATAGTCATATAAATTTCATATTACAATCAATATGAATAAAAATCAATCAATCCAACCTCCACAAATACGTTACTCAATTTACAAGCCTCTTAGTAATACATATATATTCCTGAGTTACCATCGAGCACATATATAAATTAGACCCATTATCCATTTAGACACAATATATCACAGCCAACACTAGAAACACATACTAAATCCATAGCCCATTTAAGCTCCACAAAAAACAAACCAACACAACACACATACTTCAAAATCTCCATGCTTCACCTATTACTCCATCACAATCCTAACCACCCCTCACTTCTTCTAAGTCTACCACAATCAACATAATCATTATATATATCAAATTTTTCAATAATATAACAGAACACCATACACATCCAATCACATATAACAATCTATGAGAGATAAAGGGAATAGGGGTTATAACATAAACAATCTAGAGGCAGCTATTGTGTTGCTTGGGGCTGTACCAAAATAAAGGGCCTCATTGCATCGGGTGGGTAAGCATGGAGGCTCATGGTGGTCGGAGGTGGGCTGGGTGCAACTAGGCAGTTCTGTACGATGCCAGCAACTGGGCATGGAGTTGGGAGCTTCAGTGGGGAAAAGGCATGTGATGGTGGCTTGCAAGTAGTGTTGGTTGGTCATGGATGGCATGCTCGTGGTGGCTGATGGTGCATGAGAGATGGGAGAAATGGGGAGATGAGGGAGAGACTGGAGACTGAGGGGTATCAAGGCTTTTGGTGGACGCTTGGTGCTCGGAGTCTCAAGTGGCTGGCCTTTGGTGGCTCATGAAGGTTGGAAGATGGCAACTTAAGGGAATTGTGCGGTGATGGGATGAGAAGAGAAACCATGAGGGAGAAAAGGGAATTAGGAGAGAGAAGCTGAGGGAAGAAGGGAGGGGGGGTCTGAAGATGAATTCAAGAGAGAGAGAGAGAGAGGGGGGGGATTTTTCACCACAAAGTGTGGTGGTGGAGGTGGCACTACCGATGGTGGCGTGGCTGGAAACGGTACAAAGGCTTAAAGTGGGGGCACCTGGAGAGAGAGAGAGAGAGAGAGAGAGAGAGAGAGAGAGAGAGAGAGAGAGAGAGAGAGAGAGGAAATTATGGAAATTAGGACTTTTGGGGGATTTAGTCATAGTCCTACATCTTGGGGCCCCTAACCTAGATCCAACGGTGGAGATTAAATAAAAAAATAAACTAAATAAATAATAGAAGAATGAAATACAAATGTGATAAGTGTATTTTTATATGATTTATATTACTCTTTTATTTATAAAAAGTGTCAGTTTTCCTTTAATTCAATTGATTTTATTTTATATTGTTCTTTATTTTCTAGGATTTGAAGGAATGAGAAGATTTAGTGAAAAATGAGAGCATTTTGGTATAAAAGAAGAGATTACGGATCTAGATCAACAAGATGCGACGAGATCTGAAGAAAATCGAGGAGATTTGGGCGAGGAGCCTTATCCTGCGGGTAACAAAGAGATTTATCTCACCCAAAAGGCGAGAAGACTTAACTCTCAGTAGGCGAATAGTCTTTTCTCTCAGTAGACAAGGAGACCCAAGGACTAGTCTAAGCGACCAAGCTAAAAGAAATCGTGGGCGACAACTAGCAAAGGCTAGCAGCTTTACCGCTCGGTAGGTTGGCGAGAGGGCTTTATCATCTAGGCCAAGTAGTATTTCATCTCAGTCACGGGGCGAGGAGAATATCTATATTTAGTACACATGTCAATCTACTTAGTGAGACCCTCTCGAGGTTTGTAAATCAAGCTGCACATTACTAAATCTTCTATTTTAGATAATCCCATTATTTTTTAGATATTTCTCTCTTTTGTTAATATTTATTTTTAGAAATTTTTTTTTCTGAATCTTTAGGCTAGATTGTATCCATAAATCTCTGATTCTATTTTATCAACTTTAATAGCTATTTAATCCCGACTTATAGGATGAATTGGAGGGTTTTTTTTTTTTCTTTTTTCTTTTTAGAGTCTAATTTTTTGACAATTTTCTAAAGTCCAGTTGTTAGTTTTGTTTTTATTCTTCATTTTTCTAAGGAGGAGGTTTTTATTCTTCATTTTTCTAAGGAGGAGGTGGATCTGGAGAGTAAAGGCAAGAGCCGTATGTTTCATCAACTGACTCCAATGAAAAACACTAATTTTATTCTTTTTCTTTTCAGTTTCATTATGAACTAATTTTATTTTTTAGAGCTTTGATGTAGTCTAGCATTGAACACACAATTTATGTTCTAAGTTATTTTATTTTCATGATTGATTGTTTATTCCTTGTTCTTAATATTTGCAATTTTCTAGCTAATTATTATTCAATCTATTGAATTGCAATGAGATCGAGAGGTTGTGATTAGAGGTCTAGGATTAAAGTACCATTAATTGAGTGAAGGTAGAGATACTTTACCGCAAGTAGTGTGACTTTCAAGAAAAATCCGAAGAATTTAATGAATCTCCAATTAGTTAAATTCACATAGAGATATGGAGTTATTAATTGGAGATATTTTTAATATTATTCGAGAAAAGATATTAAATAGTTAAGAGATTTTTATCATCAACTTGAGAAATTTGAAATTTTATAATGAGGAAGAACAAATTATGTGAGATTTGTTAAGTGAAACCAAATGCTATAGAGCTATTCTTATTATCTTTTCAATCTTAATTTTAATGCTCTTTTCTTCAGTTTAACTTAGATAATCTATTCTTTAAATTTTGATTTTCAAAATAGTAATTAATTTAGTAAATTTCAATACTCAATAACAAAAATTAATCTACGTGGGTTCGACATTCATTTTTCTTTAAAACATTTACTACTTGTTACGATTCTGTGCGCTTGCAGATATTTTCACGCAAACAAGTTTTTAGCACCGTTGTTGGGGAATAATTATTTATTATTGATATTGATACTAGCTAGATTATTACTAATTGGATTTTATTTATTTCTGAAAATTTGTCTAATTAGATCTCAGTTTGGTTTTCTTTTATTTCAAGAATCATAGGTGTATGCTCCAATCTAAACCATTAGAGCCTACACTTTTTTATCCTGAGATTGAAAGAAATTTACATAGAATCAATAAAAGAAGAAGCAAGAGGCTACCACATTTGCATTCACCATGGCCAACCAAGATAATAAAACTTTGAGGGACTATGCTATGGCCCTATCAAGCTGCCAGCCATCCTTCAAATGATTCAACAACTCGTCCACTTTGGGGGCTGTCACAAGAGGATCCTAATGTCCATATTGTAAATTTTCTAAAAATTTGTGATACTTTTAAACATAATGGAGTGACTGATGATGCTATCCGATTAAGACTCTTTCCATTTTTACTTAGGGAAAAAGCACAAGTATGGTTGAACTCTTTACCGCCCGATATCATCACTACATGAGAAAAGTTGGCACAAAAGTTTTTAGCAAAATACTTCCCTTCAACCAAAATTGCAAAGCTAAGGAATGATATTATTACGTTTATCCAAGTTGAGAATGAGTCATTATATGAAGCCTGGGAATGATGCAAAGATCTATTGCGCAAGTGTCCTCATCATGACATTTCGAGATGACTGCAAGTCCAAACATTTTACAATGGTTTTGATGAGTAAAACTCATGAAGCCGCATATGAACTTCTAGAAGAGTTAGTTTCTAATAATTATCAATGGGCCATAGGGAGAGCAATGCCAAGGAAGGTGGCCAGCATCTTTGAACTTGATTCTATCTCCATGTAGGTGGCACAGATGGCAAATTTATCACAATAACTAAGTAAGATGAACGTTAATGCTATTCAAACTAATGTTGTATGTGATCATTGCACCATCAAATCATTCGAGTGTTGACTGTCAAGTGCGGAATCCTTTTGCGCAACCGAGTTCTAAACAAGCCCATTACATGTCAAATTTCCAACATCAAAACAATTCTTATTCGAACACGTTCAATCTTGAATGGAGAAATCACTCCAACTTTTCATGAAGCAACAACCAAGGGCTAACGAGACCACCTCAACAGTTTCCACAACAAGAGAAGAAGCCGACATTTGAGGAGATGTTCATGCAGTAGACATGCAAAAGACAGATTTGGCGATCTAGAACAAATTAGCTTCGATCTGTAACCTTGAGGCTCAAGTCAGTTAGCTTGCAAACATGCTTACCAAGAGGATGATAGGGATTTTGCCGAGCAACACTGTAATCAATTCAAAAGAATATGTCAAGGGAATATCATTAAGAAGTGGGTGGACATATGAGTAGCCACAAACAACAAATGCCATAAAAGATGAAGCTAAATATAATGTGGAGTCCAAGATGAAGGAAGTCAAGCCCGAGATGAAACAAGCGGAGCAAGCAGAGGAGATAGCCGACCAAAAAGTTGAGAAGACTAATCAAAACCCAAGAAATCTAGGGAGTTTACATCTAGAACTCATTCTCCTTCTATTTATGATCCACGATTTCTTTTCCGCAAAGATTAAGAAAAAACAAGATTGACAATTAGTTCTCTAAATTTTTGAATATATTTAAAGAACTGCATATTAACATTCCTCTCATTAATGCTTTAGAGCAAATGCCTAAATATGCAAAATTTTTGAAGAATATATTATCAAACAAGTGGAAGTTGGAGGAGCATGAGACTGTAATGCTGACTGAGGACAGTAGTGCAATTTTACAAAAGAAGCTACCACCTAAGTTGAAAGATCAGGAGAGTTTCACGATCCCTTGCACTATAAGGAATTCCTATTTTGATATAGTTTTATGCGACTTAGGGGCAATTATTAATTTTATGCCCTTCTTTGTGTTCAGGAAGCTTGGACTTGGAGAAGCAAACTCGACCACTGTCTCTCTAGAGTTGGCGGGCAGATCTATCAAATACTTGAGAGGACTCATTAAGGATGTGCTGGTGAAAGTTGATAAGTTCATCTTCCTGGCCGATTTCATTGTGCTTGATATGGAGAAGAACGAGGAGATCCCCTTCATACTGGGTCAACCTTTCCTTGCGATGGGGAGAACCTTAATTGATGTCCAGCAATGAAAACTCATTTTGAGGGCAGCTAGGAGCAAGTCACTTTTGATGTATTTAAATCTATAGAATTCCCTTTTGAGGTATATTCTTATTTTCAAATAAGCGACCGAGACGAGGTCATGGCCAATGAGACTTATAGAGCTGAATTTCCAAAGCTACCACTTGAGGTATGTCTTACTCGCTGTACGTCTATTGAATCTGAAGACGAAGAGGTTAGGGAGTGTGAGAGATATTTGGAAGCTACACCATCTTTTTCTCCTTCAATAAAACCAAGTGTGGAAGATTTTAATTCATCTCAGCTGACATCTCCAAGAAATGAACCACCCAATCTTGAGCTCAAACCGCTTCCATCAAATTTAAGGTATGCTTTATAAGCAAAGACTCTACTTTTTCAGTTATTATTAATAGTTCCTTGAGTGATGTAAAGGAAGAAAAGTTGCTAAGAGTCTTGCAGGAACACAAGATGGCCTTGGGTTGGACCATCTCAGACATCAAAGGAATTAACCCTTCAATTTGCATGCACAAGATTTTAATGGAGGATAATTTTAAGCTAATCATCCAACCCCAAACGAGATTGAATCCATCCATGCAAGAAGAGGTGCATAAAGAAGTATTGAAGCTATTAGATACTGGGATTATCTATCTGATCTTGGATAGCACATGGGTAAGTCTAGTATAAGTCGTCCCAAAGAAAGGCAGGATAATCGTGATCAAGATGACAACAACGAACTTAAACCAACAAGGACGGTCACAGGATGGTAAGTATGCATAGATTATAGAAGACTTAATGATGCAACTCGGATTGACCATTTTCCATTACCTTTTATTGATTAAATGCTAGAAATACTTGCAGGCCAGGCTTACTACTGTTTTATGAATGGATATTCCAGTTATAATCAAATAGTCATTGCACCTGAAAATCAAGAGAAAACCACTTTCACTTGTTTGTATGGAACATTTGCATATAGGCGGATGCCTTTTGTCCTTTGACATGTGCTAGCCACATTCCCAAGATGCATGATGTCCATCTTCTCGAACATGGTGGAAAATGTTTTATAAGTCTTCATGGATGACTTTTCGATCTTTAGGTATTCTTTTGACAATTGTTTGTCTAACTTATCTTCAGTTTTGTAGAGATGCAAGGAGACCAATCTAGTTTTGAATTGGAAAAAATGCCACTTCATGGTCAAGGAGGGGATAGTGCTTGGCCACCAAAGTTTTTTTTAAGGGAATTGAAGTTGACCGAGTAAAGATAGAAGTGATCGACAAACTCCCACCACAAGCCAATGTGAAGGGTGTGAGAAGTTTCTTGGGACGCGCTGGGTTCTACCATTGGTTTATTAAGGATTTTTTCCAAATTACTAAATCTCTCTGCAATTTATTGATTAAAGACACTCGATTTGAATTTTTAAATGAATGCTTGCATGCATACTCAGACACTGCCACTCATTAGAAGTGAGTGGCCACTTTGGTGCAGCAAAAATGACAGTGAAAGTTCTACAATGCAACTTTTATTGGTCGACTATTTTTAAAGACTCTTTTAATTTTGTTAATTTATATGATCATTGTTATATAGTTGGCAATATTTTTAGGAAACGTGAGATGCCTTTAACCGATATTTTAGTGATTGAATTATATGATGTTTTGAGTATAAATTTCATGGGTCTTTTTCCATCCTTATATTCTAATAAATTTCCTGTAGATTATGTCTCCAAATGGGTGAAAGCGGTCACCTTGCTGACCAATGATATAAGGGTTGTAGTGAATTTCTTACGGAAGAACATTTTTTTCCAATTCGACACTCCAAGAGCCATTATCAATGATGGCAGGAAGCATTTTTGCAATCACCAATTTGAAGTGCTACTGTCTAAGTATGGAGTTACCCATCACATCACAACACCATACCATCCTCAAATGAGTAGCCAAGTCAAGGTGTCTAATCGAGAGTTAAAGTGCATACTGGAGAAGACAGTGAGTATTTCTTGGATAGATTGGGCGAGAAGGTTAGATGATGCGCTATGGCCTATCAAAGAACATTCAAAACACTGATCGGGATGTTGCCTTCTTAGCTCGTTTATGGAAACGTATGTCATTTATCCGTGGAGCTAGAACAAATAGCCTATTGCGCAATGAGGACGTTGAACTTTGATTTACAAGTAGAGAGAAGAGAATATTGGCTCCGGAGAAATCTCATGTCACAACTTCTACCATTCCGAATGAGAGAATGGTAGTGGAAACTACCATAGTGAGATTTTGAGAAATCTTAATAAATAAACAAATAACGTGTAGCAGATATTGTAAGCATATGAAAGCAAACCAAAATGAATTCATGGACATGAAAATTTACTTATACATTTGACTTTTGAAAACACTTCGTGCATCAAAACTTTTGTAACCTTTTTCATAGAACATCTTTTCATCATTTCATTCTTGTACATTTAAAACATTTATATGCGCTCGAGTTCTTGTTCATATAACATAGCATAACTTCTCATAGAGCTCAAGGCCTTAATCTTTGACTTTAACATAAAATTGGACACCTCAAGGTTCCCTTATGCAATGTGTTCCCTGCTAGTTACCACATCAACCGTTGGCCCACTTTGATGAATGTGACTATGTCTTACTTTTAGTCATACATATTACGGCAGTTCACCTTTTCGCCTTCACCATAGAGTACCCACTAGCTTTAACTGCAACCTCGCTTCGGTGTCCTTTTCTTTTGGGAACCATTCGAGATCCGCCGACTCTACTTTGTCGACCTAGGGTTATCACTCCATTTTAAATACTTCTAAGTGAACAAAAGAGTTCCACTAGGGCATTTCCCTATCCTAGCTTTTGGGGTCAAGACAAAACCTTAAAAGACTCTCTCTTTTCAGAAAAGTTATGCAAAACCCAATGTGTGTGACATAAACTATGAAACTTTATACTTTCATGGGACACATGCAAATTCTGAAACTCAATCATAACCATACATTTAGAAATCAAGCACAACCATATACCTTTCGTGTTACAGCTTGAAAAGATTAGAACATGCGACCATGTTCTTAATCATAAATTCTAAGGCATTCGATCAACAAATAAGAAGCAGACATTCACGTCACATGTATCATGCAATGGCTGAAACACATAAACACTAGTATGCATGAGAATTAATTTTATGCCTTCAAAACTTTAATCACATTATTCTAACCCTTCATCTATGGTCATGGCCGAAACCTATTATCCTTGAATATACATTACACCAGCTTTCATGAATTTAGAATTTTCTAATGTGTTTAACAAAACTTTATTCAAGAATCACCATGTATAGCTGAAAACATATAGGTGTTTATGCTTATGAAAAGGATAGGTATTTCTTGAGTTCCATCCTATAAAGACTCGGTAATGCAACAACCTCCATGAATATGTTAAGAATCATACAAGATTTGAATAAATATGGCATTTCATTCCATTTTCATGATATAAACTAACTGCAATAACCACTTCAATCATAAGTTGAACATTCACATAAGGATTCTATTAAATCACATGGAAGAACATCATTATTTCAAGTATAATCATATAACAAAACAACAAATGAGTTCACATTGTATATGCATAGAATATCAAATACAAGTTAGAAATTTACTTACAAAAATCCACAATCGATAGGTGAGCAAACTGAAAAAAATATATATATAACAATCATTAGGTTTGATTATTCAAAACCCTAACCCGTGTTAGTGAGTGTGTGCTCTTGACATCTTTTCTAAGAAAAAGCTCCCAATATTTCAGACCTCCATTCCTCAAGTCCGAACCTTGCATAAATAAAAACCCTAGTTCAAAATAAACACTAAGAGCATCATGCTTCCAAGCTTAAAGTGAGTAGGGTTGAGTCTTCATCCCTTTAGAAAAGAAAACCCTAATGTAGCCATGTGTGTATGTGTAAGCTCATGTGGGAAATTTCACAAAACGAGAGCTAACTTCCTCTAGTCTGTGGGTGAGTGTGTTTGAGCATGAGTTCATGGTGAACTTACCAAAACCGAAACTTGCTTCTCATGGTTGTATGTGCGAGTGTAAATAAGATGTAATTTTTTGCTTCATACCTTATGCGATTCCTTCCTTAAAATGTATCGTCTAACTTTGCTAGCCTTCAAGATGGTGTTTGACTTAAATGGGTGTAGTGTGGATGGTGTTTGGATGGTGAAAAGGTGATGGAAAGTAAAGAGAAAGGTGCTAGCCAAAAGCTTCAAAAGAAAATCCTCCAAGTGACTAAAAAGATATGGTTTTCGATATCCTCTCCTTTTTATAAACATAAGAGGCTTCTTGCAAAGAAACTTAGCTTGTGCAAGAAAATCTTCCCAAGGGTGGCAATGTCTTCTACCAATGTCTTGGACATTGTTTGATTGGTCACAAGGGTGGCAAAAGTGCACCAACTTCCTTGCCCTAGCCGTCCCTCTCAAGTGGTCTTTTACAAGATCCTTCTAGAATCCCTTGTAGACATGTAAGCCTTCTGTTCCAAGCAAGAATTTACCATTTCCCAAGACAAGACTTTCACCTCCCTTTTGCATGCATGACACATGGCAAAACAGAATTTCCCATGTCTAAGGTTGTCGTGCATGCCCTTTAGGCTTCCCTTAGGTTCCAACTTCCATGCCTCTTCATCTTTCTTCTAGAAACTCTCCCCCATAGTGACAAGTGTCATCATACTATTACCTCACAAGAAAGCCTTCTTACATGCATGACACATGCCAAGAAAGAACTCATTCCCTATAGTAGGTGTGTGCCCTAATTCCAATGGGCTTCAAATCCTACTTCCACTATAAGGCCGAATTTCACATGGGCTTGGGCCTTCCTCAAGACCTCATATACCTTCTACTTCAACCCAATTTCTCAATGGGTCAATTCGTCCTTGCTTAGCCCAAAACAACAATATATATTTTAAAATAAATAAAGGCCTAGCAAAAATCTAGGTCCGTCATAGTTACCCAGGATTCTTCAATAACAAGGATACAATAAAGGCAAAGAGGTTGATCACAGATATTGAGGCTGCATTTGGGTGTTGAGGTAATCTCAAATGATTTGAGTTGGATATGTGAATAGTAGTGTTTTGTGAGTCCTATTGAGATGTGTTTGAATATATAAAGTAGGTTGAGATATGTTTAACTTTTTATGAAAAGTTGAAAAAGTATTGAGTCTCATCAATGATTAGTTTGAGATAGGTTGAAATAAGCTCAAAAATACCCTGAAAGGACTTTTAAGGTGTGGATGCACTAAAAGTAAGAAAATCTTGCGCTCGAACTATTTACTCCAATGAGAAGCGGAACTATAGTGGGGTGCCAAAAGACAACTTCTTACCATGGAACTGGGAGCCATGGAAAGAATCTCTTGGAAAAGATTTAAGAAGGAATTTGATAATCGTTACTTTCCTACTATTGTGAGACAACGGAAGTCAAAAGAAATCAACTAACTTGGTTCAAGGGAGCATGCCAATTGAGTAGTATACTACTAAGTTTATAGAATTAGGGAGGTTTACCCCACATCTCATTTCTACTGAGAGCATGAGAGTGGAATGGTTTCAAGACAAACTAAGATGCAAATTAGGACTCAAGTAGTGTGCCTTGGAGTTTAAGAGTTTCTAGAAATTAGTACATGTGACCTCCATAGTTGAGTGAGAATAGTGCAATTTATTGGTTGTGCACACAAGCTTTAAGAGGAGAACATTTACTAGTGAGGGAAGTAGTTTGGGTGCCCCTCAGAAGTTTGTATCTGGGTCAGGAGGATGACCACCAACTACCCTAGGGCATGTATGGGAGGAAGAATCCTATATGCAGTAGTTGTCATAGGACTCTTGAAAGAGAGTGCCATCAGATCCCAACCTTGTGCTATTGCTATAAGCATATGAGCCATTACACCAAAGACTGCTGATTGACTGCAATATTGCATATTTTATATATTTAAAACCAATATATTTTAATTGTTTCATGACATTATTATTAATTTTGGATGGAAAAAATAATTAATAGGTATAAATTTGAGTTGTGATTTAAATTAATTAATATCATGGTTTATATTTAAAGTTATAACCTCTGATTTAATTAAGCGATATTTATTCACATGAATAATATTTTTCTTTGATATTATATATTTACTTTTTAATTTATTTTTGCTTTTCTATTTTTTTGTTGTTGTTTATTTTCCTTATTTTTACTCTTCCTTTGATTTTATAGCTTCTGAGTTCTTGTCTTTAGATAAAATGCATGCAATTTTAGCACATGATCGGCTTGATTTTGGACAGAAAGCCAAAGGGAAAACATATGCACATGGTTCTGTGGGACCCACTCATTATTTTATGGAAGCACATAGATTTGGGAAGCACAAGCACACACGGCAACTACATTTCAACCATCAAGCACGTAAAAAAGGCAGCGCATTTCAACCATCATGCATTGGACTTTGCAACAAGAAAAGAAAAGGCTATCATTTTCATATGCTGAGAATGGATTTACGGGGCGTCACGTAGCAGGTTTTGGAGAGATTAGAGGAGTGATTCACGGAGAGGGAAGCACAGGAAATGGAAAACAAAAAAAGAGCTTTGGTGACGGGAGGAGGAAACAAACTTATGGGACTGAACCAAAAAAGCTTACAAAGAGTAAGAAAAAGAATAGAGCTGGTTTATGAAAAGAAGAAATGGAGGAAAGCTGGTGAGCGTTTTCCTTTCTGAACGGGGACGCTGAACGAGAAAAAAAAAGGTAGGAGGTGTGGGAGATTTGGCTTCCGTTTTGGTCTGGGACGTAGAGAGGAGAGGGATTTTATTTGTTTTAAAGTTGAGCTTTTATCTTTTCGTTTGAGCAGCTGGGGGAAAACCAAAAGAAAGAAAAGAAAAAAAAAGTGAAGAGAGAGAGGGAGGCAACAGAGAACGGAGGGAGCATTGGGCGATACACCAAGGGGGACTTACGGACTGATTGAGAGTGAGAGCTTCGGGAGATGAGGAAACGGAGGGACTTGAGGAGACTTGCTCTGTTTTTAATGGGAGAAAACAGAGGAGTGATTTTTATGGAAGGGGAGTGGATGTAAACAGGTTGAAAGACGTGAAGATGAGGGTGCAGTTCTGATATTAATTTTTTTTTTAAAGGTTTGGACATATACTGTGGTGGTTTATTTTCGTTGTTCTGGCTTTGGATCTAGACGGACGCTGGACGAGAGAAAGAAAGGAAGAGGTTTCTTTTTTGAGAAAGAAAAACAGGGCAGGGACATCAGGGAGACTTTTTCGTTTGGAGCAATTTGGACTTCAACTGTCGGGTAGACTTCCTGGAGCTAGAGAAGTGACTTTTATTTTTTTTTTCTGGTGCGAGTTTGTTTGGAATTCATAGAAAATAGAAGAGAGAGCTACAGACGCTGGACGAAACTGCAGTGGAGTTTTTCCTCATCGACGGGATGTCGCCGGGGGGGCGGCTTACGAACACCATTCACGAAGGGAATTTTTAGCTTTACTATCTTTTCATCTATGGTCTAGATTATTTTTTTAGTGTTAATTTATGTGCCTTATTTTAATTATTTTATGGAGAATATTTTTGTGATTTTCATAGCTTTTATGTTGAATATGGTTGGCTAAATTTTCGTACTAAGATTAGAGGTGAAGTTTAATGATTTCGATATTGTTCTCGGATCAACATTAGAATTTATATTATGAGTTTAATCGATTGAGTAATATTATTATTTGATATTTTGATTATCTATATATTTATCTTGATTCATTGTGATTTTCGAGTACAATAAATGCTTAAAAAAAATTTCCGTGATATTCAAATGAGTTTGTAAATATTTTAACCATCAATCATTCAGGCTTAATCATTAGTGACTATTTTTTTTTTACCTTAAATATTAAATCTTCCAATTAAACAAAATCATTATTCTGGTTTAATTGAAATAAAACAATTAGAAACAATATTCTAAATTATTAGATAGATCCTCGAAACTTTAATCATTCTCCATATTGATTTATTTTATTATTTTAGTTTTACTATGTTACTTTAAAAAATCTTTATCTCAGTGATTTTATTGTCCACTTGATTGCACGTTCATTTTAGTAATTTATTTTCTTCGTTGGAGTTTATTTTCTTCATCACATAAGTCAATCCCTGTGGATTCGACCTTGTTAGGTACTACAATACCTGTATATTTGCAGGTAAAACTACACTAAATTTTTTGTACACTAGTTTGAGTCAAAGTCTAGACACAATAAGTTTTTGGCGCTGTTTATGAGAATTGCAACGTGTGACAAGATATTTTTTTTTTAAGAAAAAAAAAAAAATTGGTAATCTTTTTGTAACATTCTCGTATTTTTTTTCATGTACAATTTTTGTTATTTTGACTGGAAATGGATCAAGTAACATTGTCTTCATATTCATATTGTTTAGTAATCTCGTTCCATTTTTTTTTATCTTACTTTCTTACTTGTTTTGCATTTAGTTTTTAGAATAGAAGACTTTAGGTGGTGCATGCATTAATTATTTTTTAGACCTGTCCATACCTTTTAGTTTTTGAATGTGCTTGAGCCTCTATGATGAATGATTTCGTGGCAACATGATCAAATTGATGATTAAGAAAATGGAAAATTGTTTTGAAAGAATTGGTTGATAAGTTGTCTAGTGATTCTAAAAATTCTCATTCTAATTTCATGGCTGGCAATCATAGTATCCATGATAAACTCGAGAATGAAGAGGCATAAAATAATCCACAAAATGATAACTTTGCATGAGAATTTGTAGCCAACAAGGACAAGTATTCCATCTTGTATGATTTTTCCTACGAATATGAGAAATTTTGATTTAAAATCGGGAGTAATTCAATTACTTCTTAAGTTTCATGACTTAGACTCAGAAAGTCCTTATGTGCATCTGAAAGAATTTGAAGAGGTTTGTGCAACTTTACAAAACCAAACTGCCAATGATAATGTTGTTAGATTAAAGTTGTTCACATTCTCTTTGAAAGAAAAATCTAAAAATTAGCTAAATTCCTTGAGACCAAGATCTATTGGCACATGGCAATAAATGCAAAGATAATTTTTGAAAAAGAAAAATTTTCCTACTCACAAGACCAACACTCTTTGCCAAAACATTATGAATTTTTCTCAAAAAGAAAATGAAACTTTTTTTCAGTGTTAAGAGCGTTTTAAAGAATTATTGCAAACTTGCACACATCATGACTATGAAACTTGGTGCACCATTAGTTTTTTCTATAAAAGTTTAACATCTCAAATGCGCCAATTTGTATAAATGATGTATAATGATAAATTTTTAAATAAAGATCCTAATAATGCTTGGAACTATTTTGACCAATTGTCTGAAAATGCTCAATCTTGGAACAACACAGATCGTTTTGATCGGTCAAATAAGTCCAAGCTCAATACCATATCTCAAGAGGGTATGTATGTCCTTAAAGTAAATGATGATGTGAATGGTAGGATAACAAGTTTGACAAGAAAAGTCGAGGTCATGGAACTTAGGAATGTAAATTCGACTAAGGTCATTGAAAATGAAGAAAAGAATTGTGGCATATGTAAGATTAGTTGACAATTAACTCAAGATTGTCCAACAATCCCCGCTTTTAAAGAGGTGTTGCATGAACAAGTAAATGCCATGAATTTTTATAAGAGAACATTTTCTTCCCCTTATTCGGAAACATATAATCCTGGATGAAGAAATCATCCCAACTTTAGCTGGAAGAACGAGTCCAATTCAAATCAAAATCCTCAATGGCCTTCTTCTTCTACTCCTTATGTGCCTCCACATAAGAAAACCCTTGAGGAGACATTACAAACATTTATGTAGGGGCAATCTAATATTAACACTCAGACAATGTAGGTCATTAATGAGATGAGAAGTTTCATTAACAACTTGACATCCGCAATGCACACTTAAGAAAATGGTAAGTTTCTCACTCAATCTTAGCTTAATCCCAAGGAAGCATTTGAGATAAGAAATTCAAATTCTTCTGATTCAAAATTTGAACATGTCAAGTCAATCACCACTCTACGTAATGGAAAAACAATTGATAAGAGTATTTCAATGAAATTTGATGAGACCAACAATTCTTTAAATTCTAAGAGTGATGGTAAACTTGACAATGTCAAGCTAGATATGCCTGTGAAAGCCCCAATACCTGTCCATTTTCCCCAAAGGTAGCAACCTTATCATAAATTGGTTCAAAATACTGACATTCTTGAGATTTTCAAACAAGTGAAAATTAGCATTCCTTTGTTGGATGCGATTAAACAAATTTCATCTTATGCTAAATTTTTGAAAAATCTGTGTATAATGAAGCGTACAATAAAAAAAAAAAAAAAGGCTTTCCTCACAAAACAGGTAAGCGCCATCTTTCAGAATAATTCTCCTCCAAAGTATAAAGATTCAGGTTGGGAATTTTAAAATTGAGAAAGTTTCACTTGACCTTGGTGCTAGTGTTAACCTCCTACCTTACTCGGTATATGAGCAATTGGGTCTCAGTGAACTTAAACCACCAAGGTAACACTACAACTTGCTGGCCGTTCAATAAAAATACCGAAAGAGATAGTTGAGAATGTGTTAGTGCAAGTAGGCAAATTTTATTTCCTCGTGGATTTTATTATTTTGGACACAGAACCTGTCTGTGATGTTTGCACTCAAATTCCTATAATTTTGAATAGGTCATTCTTTGAGACATCGAATGCTTTAATAAATTGTAAGAGTGGTATAATGATAATTTCTTTTGGCAACATGACTTTAAAGTTGAATATTTTCAATATTTGTAAACAACCTGGCGATGATGATGATGTACATGAAGTAAATTTGATCCAAACTCTTGTTCAAAATAAATTTGATTTGTCAATTCTTTCTGACCCTGTTAAGACTTGTTTGGTTCATGGTAAAAATTTTGATGATGATTCTGTACTTGCATTTATGAATTTTTTGTTAAAATCTATTCCTATAATAGACACTGATAAATGGAGGACACGTTTCAATAAATAACCACCTCGTCATATCTTGTCCCTCCCCTCAAGTGTGCAAATATCAAAACTCAATTTGAAACCTCTATCTATTGATCTCAAATATACATTTTTAGGCCAAGTAGAGAGACATTACCAGTGATCATCTCATCAAAACTGGATGAAATTCAGGAGAGAAAATTAATTGATGTTCTCACTGAACATATAGAGGCAATAGGATGGACCATAGCTAATATCAAAAGTATCAGTCCTTTTATTTGTACCCACAGGATATATTTACAGGACAATGCTAAACCCTTTAGAGAAATACAACGTAGATTGAACCCCAACATGAAAGAGGTTGTCAAAGCAGAGGTGTTAAAACTTCTGGATGTAAGGATCATTTACCATATTTCTGACAGCAAATAGATTAGTCCTCTACAGGTGGTATCTAAGAAATCTGGTGTGACTGTAGTTAAGAATGCTGATAATGAATTGATCCGAACTAGACTTACTACTCGTTGGCGTATATGCATTGACTATAGAAAACTAAATTTTGTCACTAGGAATGATCATTTTCATCTACCATTCATGGATCAAATCATTGAACGTGTAGTGGGCCATAAATTTTATTGTTTTTTAGATGGTTATTATGGATATAAACAAATTGAAATTGCTCTTGAGAATCAAGAAAAGACTACTTTTACATATTCATTTGGTACCTTTGCATATCGAAGGATGTCATTCGGATTTTGTAATGCTCCTGTTACATTTCAAATATGTATGATGAGCATATTCAGTGACATGGTAGAGCGTTTTGTTGAAATATTCATGGATGACTTTTATATTTTTGGTAATTCATTTAATGAATATTTGACACATTTGGAAAATGTACTGATTAGGTGTAAAGAAAAAAATTTGATTTTAAACCGGAAAAAATGTTATTTTATGGTTACTTAAAGGATTGTCCTTGGTCACATTGTCTCTTATCAAGGTATTGAAGTGGACAAGGCCAAGATTGAATTAATTTCTAATTTGCCCAGCCCAAAGAACATCAGGAATATCAGATCTTTTCTATGTCATGCATGTTTTTATAGGAAGTTCATTAAAGACTTCAACACAATTTCTAGACCTTTGTGCAATTTATTGTCAAAGAAAAATTCTTTTAACTGGACTAATGATTGTGAGTTAGTTTTTACAAAACTAAAATGTATGTTGATTTCAATCTCAATTATGCGATCACTTGATTAGAATTTACTGTTTGAAATTATGTGTGATGTTAGTGATTATGCTGTTGGAGCTGTGTTGGGCCAACGTAGAAACAAAAAGCCTTGTGTTATTTATTATGCAAGTAAAACTTTAAATAATGCTCAAATAAATTATTCAACAACTGAAAAAAGCTACTTATAGTAATTTTTGCACTTGACAAATTTCGCTCTTATTTGATTGAGTCCTAAATTGTCATTTTTACTGATCATGCTGCATTGAAATACCTTTTAGCAAAAAAAGATGCAAATGAGTTGATTTGAGTTTACTAAAAAGATGCAAATTTTGCTGTAAGAACTTGATTTGATAATTAAAGATAAAAAATGAGTTGAGAATGTTGTTGCTGATCATCTATCTAGACTTGTTCTTTCAAATTCCATAGAGACAGTTCCTATTAGAGATATATTCCCATATGAGCAACTTTTTAGTATATCTCAATTGTCTTGGTATGCTGACATATCTAATTTTTTTACTACAGGTGAAATTCCTCACATTTGGACTAAACAAGATAAGAGAATTTTTTGTAGAGGTAAAAAAAGTTATTTTGGGATGATCCATATTTGTTTAAATATTGTCTGAATCAGATAATTAGACGATGTGTTCCCAATAGCAAATTTCAAAGTGTGATGTCTTTTGTCACTCTACGGCATCTGGTGGCTATTTTTCTAAAAAGAAAACAGCTCTTAAAATTTTGTAATGTGGTCTCTATTGGCCTACTATTTTCAAGGATACCAGTGAATTTTGTAAAACTTGTAAGTGTTGTCAAAGATTAGAAGAGATTACCTGGTGAAATATGATGCTATTAAATCTAATTTTGGTTGTTGAAATATTTGATTATTGGGCATCAATTTCATAGGACCCTTCCCAGTTTCTTTGGCAATTTCTACCATTTTGGTAGCTATTGATTATATGTCAAAATGGATCGAGGTCGTTCCATGCAAGAACAATGATCACAAAGTTGTGCTGAAATTTTGGAAAGAAACTATTTTATCAAGATTTGGAACACCTCGAGCCATTATCAATGATGGGGGTAAACATTTTTGCAATAAGCATTTCGAGACCTTAATGCAAAAATATGATATTACTCATAAGATTGTTATCCATTATCATTCACAAACAAGTGGCAAAATTGAGGTATCTAATTGGGAGATCAAAAAAAATTTAGAAAAGACAGTTAACCTAAGTGGTAAAGATTGATTTTTACGACTAACCGACACACTTTGAACATATCATACTGCTTTTAAGATCCCGATTGGTATGTCCCCATATAGACTTATATTTGAAAAGGCGTGTCACTTGCCTATGAAATTGGAACACAAAACCTATTGGGCAATTAAGCAATTTAATTTTGATGTGAATAAACCTTGCTCTCTTCGTAAATTTTAACTCAATAAGTTAGAAGAAATTAAAAATGAAACTTACGAAAACTCTTATGTTTCCAAGAAGAGAATGAAAATTTTTCATGATAAAAATATTTTTTTAAAGTCTTTTGAGCCTTCCCAAAAAATTTTGTTGTATAATTCAATACTCCATTTGTTTCTTAACAAGCTTCGATCCTGATGGATCGATCATTTTGTTATAAAAACAATTTATCCTTTTAGGGCTATTGAGATAAAAAAAAATTCAGAGAATAGTAATGTTTTTAAAGTTAATAGACAAAAGTTGAAACCATTTTTAGGTGATTTTACTCCAGAGGTTGAGTCCACTACTTTGAAAGATTCTACTTATCAAAATTAATTTCTGATTCCTCATTGTATATATGAAGTATTTGTTTACTTTGCATTTTTTTTCTTTTGCTTTTTGTATCTTCTAACTTTAACAGAAATCTACTTCTTGTGTGCACTCAAGTATCTCATGTGACTTTTTTCCTCTCTTTTTAATCATTTTCGTTTCAATATATGTTCTGCAGTGTTCATCTTGCTTCAATTCATGCCTGTATAGCATACAATATCAAATATTCATTTGCTGAACATTGAGGACAATGTTACATGTAGTTGGTAGGAGGATTTTATGTTGAAAATGTGTTAGTATTAAAAAATAAAATAAAAATTGTTGTAATGTGCATTGAAGCACAAATGATTAACATATACTTCTTCTGGCATTTTTGTTGAATTTGAGCACCTTGGTGGAGTGATTGAGCGGAATTATTTTGTAAAGATTTATTTTCAACCCTAAGCATAGAGCATAACTTATGATACATCATATTTTGTTGAAGAGTGACTTGAAACACAGAGATGTGATATTTATTAAGATGAGAATTAATATGATTTATATAGAATGAAGGATAAGTTTTGAAAGAACATTTTACACATGCTTACATTAGTAGTATCCCTCATTAATGCTCATCGATTCACCCCCAACTAGCTTTTTGCTAATACTTGAGTAAAATAGTGAAAATTAATTGAGATAAACATTTCATAAAGCTCGAAATTCAAACAAAAGCAATCAAACATAATTCTGAATTCTCACAAAAAATCGATTCGTGACTACTCAACACTAGGAATTGTATCCACAAGAAAAGTCTCAACAATTGTTCACATAGAATTAAGGCAAATGTCTTAGAACTCGGATATGTATGTGTGACTAAAGCTCTATATGTTCCTCATTAATAAGCATCATTTATCAGATTTTTTAACCTTAAGATTAATCATTATTAATTCTAACTATCTCAAAACTCAAGGGATTAGCAGTTTTCACACTAACTCTGTTTAAAGGTTGAACAATCAACCCCTAAAGTTTTGAGTAACTATTTCTAGCCTTTTATTTAGAAAAGCTAACCCGCTTTCATCTTCTTTTTATTTCTTTTTTTTTTCTATTTATTTGTCTTTATTCTCTCTCTCTCTCTCTTTTTTATATAAGGCTCCATAGTCTTGCAGTTTATTTCTCCTGTTTTAAATCAATGAACATTAATAAGGGATACTACAAGTGTAAGCATGTGCAAAATGTTCTTTCAAAACTTGTTACTCATTCTATATGAATCATACTAATTCTTATCTCAGTAAATATCTTATCCCGGTGTTTCAAGTCACTCTTCAACAAAATATGATGCATAATAAGTTATGTTCTATGCTTAGGGTTGGAAATAAATTTTTACAAAATAATTCCGCTTAATCACTCCACCAAGGTGTTCAAATTTAATAAAAATACCAGAATGAGTGTGTGTTAATCATTTGTGCTTTAATGCACATTACAACAATTATTTTTTTTTAATACTAACACATATTCAACAAAAAACCCTCCCCCCAACTATATGTAACATTGTCTTCAATGTTCGGCAAATGAATGTTTAATGATGTATGCTATACATGCATAAATTAAAGCAAGATAAATACTGCAGAACATATATTGAAACGAAAAATGATTAAACAGAGATGAAAGAAATCACCGGAGATACTCAAGTGCATATAAAGAGCAGATTTCTGTCAAAATTAGAAGACACAAAAAGCAAAAGAAAGAAAAACAAAACAAACAATTACGGTATATATAATGAGAAATCAGAAATTAATTATAATAAACGTGATCCTTCAGAGTAGTGGACTCAAATTATGGAGTAAAATCACTCAAAAATGGTTTCAACTTTTGTCTATTAACTTTAAAAACATTACTATTCTTTGGATTTTCTATTTCAATGGCCTCAAAAGGATAAACAGTTTTTACAACAAATGGATTGATCCATTGGGATAGAAACTTGTTAGAAAACAAATTGAGTCTTGAATTATACAACAAAATTTTATGGTAAGGCTCAAAAGACTTTTAAAAAATATTTTTATCATGAAAAATGTTCATTTTCTCCTTGGAAACAAGAGAGTTTTTGTAAGTTTCATTTCTGATTTCCTCTAACTCATTAAGTTGAAACTTACGAAGAGAGCAAATTTTATCCACATCAAAATTAAGTTGCTTAATTGCCCAATAAACTTTGTATTCTAATTCCACAGGCAAATGATACGCATTTCCAAAAATGAAGTCTATATGAAGACATGTTAATCGGAGTTTTAAAAGCAGTACAGTACGGCCAAAGTGCGTCGTTTAGTCATAAAGACCAATTTTTACGACTTGGGTTAACCGTCTTTTCTAAAAAAAATTTGATCTCTCGATTAGATACCTTAACTTGGCCACTTGTTTGTGGATGATAAGGGGGAGCAACCTTATGAGTAATACCATATTTTCGCATTAAGGCCTTGAAAGGTTTATTAGAAAATGTTTACCCCCATAATTGATAATGACTCAACGTATTCCAAACCTTGATAAAATATTCTTCTTTCAAAAATTTCAGCACAACTTTATGATTCGTTTTTCTTGCATGGAACGACCTCGATCCATTTGGACGCATAATCAACAGCTACCAAAATGTAGAAATTGCCAAAAAAAACTATGAATAGTCCTATGAAATCGATGCCCCAATAATCAACTATTTCAACAACCAAAATTGGATTTAATAGCATCATATTTCGGCAAGAAATCTCCCTAATTTTTAATAACGTTCACAAATTTTATTAAATTCATGGGTATCCTTAAAATGGATAGACCAATAAAAACTACAATGTAAAATTTTAAAAACTGTTTTCTTCTCAGAAAAATGACCACCACATACCTCAGAGTGACCAAAAGACATCACACTTTGAAATTCTCTATTGGGACCACATCGTCTAATTATCTGATTCGAGCAATATTTAAACAAATATGGATCATCCCAAAAGAATTTTTTTACCTCTACAAAAACTTTTCTCTTATCTTGTTGAGTCCAAATGTAAGGAATTTCACTTATAACAAGAAAATTAGCAATGTCAGCATATCAAGGCAATTAAGATATACTAAAAAGTTGATCATTTAAAAATGTGTCTCTAATAGGAACTACTTCTATGGAATCTGAATGAACAAGTCTAGACAGATGATCAGCAACAACATTCTCAACTCATTTTTTATTTTTAATTATCAAATCAAATTTTTACAGCAAAAGGATCCATCTAAACAATCTGGGCTTTGCATCTTTTTCCGCTAAAAGGCATTTCAATTCAGCATGATCAGTAAAAATGACAATTTGAGACCTAATCAAATAAAAGCGAAGTTTGAAGTGCCAAAATTAGTGCAAGTAGCTCTTTTTCAATTGTTGAATAATTTATTTGAGCATTATTTAAAATTCTACTTGTATAATAAATAACACAAGGTTTTTTATCCTTACGTTGGTCCAATACAACTCCAACAGCATAATCAATATAATCACAAATAATAAATTTCAATCAGGTGATTGCATATTTGGGGCTGAAATCAACATAAATTTTAGTTTTGTAAAAGCTAACTCACAATCATCAGTCTACACAAAAGAATTTTCCTTTAACAATAAATTACACAAAGATCTAGAAATTGTGCTAAAATCTTTAATAAACCTCCTGTAAAAACCTGCATGACCTAGAAAAGATCTGATATCCCTGATGTTATTTGAAATGGAAAAATTAGAAATTAATTCAATCTTGACCTTGTCTACTTCAATATCTTGAGAAGAGACAATGTGACCAAGGACAATCCCTTAAGTGATCATAAAATAACACTTTTTCCAGTTTAAAATCAAATTTTTCTTTACATCTAATCAGCATTTTTTCCAAATGAGCCAAATATTCATTAAATGAATTACCAAAAATAGAAAAGTTATATATGAATATTTCAATGAAACAATCTACCATGTCACTAAATATGTTCATCATGCATTTTTGAAATATAGCAAGAGCATTACCAAATCTGAATTACATCCTTCAATATGCAAAGGTACCAAGTGGACATGTCAAGGTGGTCTTTTCTTGATCCTCAGGAGCAATTTCAATTTGGTTATATCCAAAATAATTATCTAGGAAGTAATAAAATTTATGGTCTGCTACACGTTCAATGATTTGATCCATGAATGGTAGGGACAAATGATAATTCATGGTGACAAAATTTAGTTTTCTATAGTCAATGCACTAACGTCAACCAGTAGTAACTCTAGTTAGGATCAATTCATTATCGGCATTCTTAACTACAGTCACACAAGATTTCTTAGGTACCGCATGCGTAGGACTAACCTATTTACTGTCAAAAATAGGGTAAATGATTCCTACATCCAGAAGTTTCAACACCTCCGCTCTGACAACCTTTTTCATGTTAGGGTTTAGTCTACATTGCATCTATCTAAAGGGCTTAGCATTGTCCTTTATATATATATATCATGTGGGTACAAATCAAATGACTGATACATTTGATATCAGCTATGATTCATCCTATTGCTTCTTTATGTTCAATGAAAACACTAATTAATTTTCTCTCCTGAATTTCATCCAATTTTGATAAGATAACTGTTGGTAATGTCTTTGCTTGGCCTAAAAATGCATATTTTAGATCAGCAGATAGAGGTTTCAAGTCGAATTTTGGTATTTGCACATTTGAGGGGAGGGACACGAAATCGCGAGGTGCAATTTGTCGAAACGTGTCCTTCATTTATCAGTGTTCATTAACAAAAAATTCATAGATGCAAGCACAGAATCATCAAAGACAGGTTCTGTTTCCAAAACAATAAAATCTACTGGGAAATATAATTTTCCTACTTGCACTAAAATATCCTCAATTATCCTTCTCGGTATTTTTATTGAACGGTCAGCAAGTTGGAATGTCATCTTGCTGGGTTTAAGTTTACCAATATTTAATTGCTCATATATCGAGTAAGGTATGAGGTTAACACTAGCACCAAGGTCAAGTAAGACTCAATTTTAAAATTGGTCAAGTAAGACTCAATTTTAAAATTTTCAATCATACAAGAAATTGTTGGACAATCTGGATCTTTATACTTTGGAGGAGCATTATTTTGAAGGATAGCACTTACATGTTCTATGAAAAAAGCCTTCTTTCACACTTCCATCATACGCTTCACTGTACATAGATCTTTCAAAACTTTAGTGTAAAATGGAATCTCTTTAATCGCATCCAATAAAAGAATGTTAATTTTCACTTGTTTGAAAATCTCAAGAATATCAACATTTTGAACCAATTTATAAGAAGGTTGCAACCTTGGGGAGAAAGGACAGGTATTGGAGCTGTCACAAACATATCTAACTTAACCTTGTCAAGTTCATCATTACTCTTATAATTTGTAGAATTGTTAGCTTCACAAACTTTTATTGAAATACTTTTATCAATTGTTTTTTCATTGTGTAAAGTGGTGATAAACTTGGCATGTATAAATTTTGAATCAGAAGAATTTGAATTTCTTACCTCAAATTTCCCTTTGAGATTCGGTTGAGATTGAGCAGAAAACTTACCCTTTTCTTGAGCGTACAATGCAGAGGTCAAGTCGCTAATGAAATTTCTCATCTCATCAATGGCCAAATGATATGAATATAAAGACAATTTCCCATCAAAATAACAAAAATCGCATCTGTAAAAAAAAAATATACTAGAAAGTTAGTAAAAGATTATTATTTTTTTCTTTTATTAAAAAAATATCTTATCACACATTGCAATCCCCAACAACGGCACCAAAAACTTGTTACGCATAAACTTTGACTCAAACTAATGAACCAAAAATTTAGTACAGTTTTACTTGCAAGTATACATGTGCTGTAGTACCTAACAGGGTCGAATCCATCGGGATTGATTTATGTATTGAAGAAAATAAACTCCAACAAATAAAATAAATTACTAAAATGAATGTACAATCAAGTAGACAAGAAAATCACTGAGATTAAGATTTTTAAAATAACAAAATAAAACTAAAATGATGAAATAAATCGATATGAAAAATGACTAAAGTTTGGAGAATCCGTCTAATAATTTAGAATATTTTTTCCGATCGGTTTATGTCAATTAAATTAGAATAATGATTTCATTTAATTGGAAGATTTAGCGTTTAAGGATAAGAAAGATAATCAATAGTGATTAAGCCTGAACGATTGATGGTTAAAACATTCACAAACTTATTTGAATACCACAGGGATTTTTTTAAGCATTTATTGTATTTGAAAATCACAATAAATCAAAATAAATATATAAATAATCAAAATATCCAATAATAAAATCTTTCAATCGATCAAGCTCACAAAATAAATTTAAATGTTGATCCGAAAATAATGTTTAAATAATTAAATTTTACCTCTAACCTTAATACAAAAGTTTAGCTAATCATATTCATCATAAGAGTTATGGAAATCTAATAAATATTTTCTATTAAATAACTAAAATAAAATATAAAATTTAATATTAGAAAATAACTATAGGAAAGTAAAAGTGGAGAGAAGATGAAGCCCAAAGAACTCCCTGGTTCCGTTTCCAAGCGAAAAATAAAAATCTTCCGTCCGTCCAGCGTTATACTTTTCTTCCATTCCATGCAACACTTTTTTTCTCTCCTTGGTCAAACACCTTTTTCTTTCTTTTCTGCGTGCTCCCGTAGCCTTCGTATCATCCTTCACTCAAAACTCACTTTTATCTGCTCTCTCCAATGCTCAGTATCTCCATACAGCGTGGCTCCCAGTACGTTGAAGTGCAGCGTTTCACCTTCCAGTAGCCACATGTAAGTCGATAAAGAAGCTCTCTGTTTTCTTCTCTCACTCGAAAGTCCCTGGAGCTGCTGCGTGACTTCCTCCAAACTTGCTCTCTCTCTCTCTCTCTCTCTCTCTCAAACGAGGAGCTCAAACCCCCTGGTGTCGGTCTCAGTCCCCACGACGAAAGAAACCAGCCCTTCGTTCCAGTCCTGCTCTACTTTCTCTTTTTTTTCTTTTTTCCCATCTCCTGTCCCTCACTCTCCGTAAACGTCCAACTCCACCCCGAAAAACCAGAGCTTCACTTTCAAACTGTCAAGGAAAATGAAAATAAACCACTGTAGTATGTCCAAACCCAAAAAAATAATATCAGCACCCTCATCTTCACGTCTTTTAGCCTCTTTACGTCCACTCCCTTTCCATAAAAATCACTCATCTGTTTTCTCCCACTAAAAACAGAGCAAGTCTCCTCAAGTCCCTCAGCGTCTCTTCCTAGTGCTCCCTCCGTTCTCCGTTGCCTCCCCCTCTTTCTTCACCTTTTTTTTTTCGTTTCCTTCTTTCTGTTTTCCCCCAGCAGCTCGTCTCCTTTCTTTCAGTTTTCCAGAAAAACCTCCCAACTCCCAACTCCAAGGTGCTCTCTCTTCTTCTCTCGTTAAACCAGCCACCCCTTTCAACATGCCTCTGTTTTTTATTCTCTCGTTCAGCATCCCAGTTCCAACTGTTTCTCTCCCGCCCCCGTGTCCTTTTTTACGTCCCCTCAAGTTCCAGAAGAAATGTGCCTTTAGCTCTAGAGCCCACCGTCCATCAAAGTTCACCCAAACGAAAATAAAACCGCCCTCAAAACATCAACCACTTGTTTTTTTTTCTTTTTCCGTAAACCAGCTCCCATCTGTGAATAACTCCTCTAATCTCTCCAAAACCTCCTACGTGATAACCCGAAAGCCCATCTTTAGCACATGAAAAGGTTAGTCATTTTCTTTTCTCATTGCAAAGTCTGTTGCATGGTCAAAACATTTGTTGCTTTTTTCACGTGCTTGATGGTTGAAATGCAGTTATCGTGTGTACTTGTGCTTCTATAAAATAATGAGTGGTTCTCACGAAACCATGTGCATGTGTTTTCCCTTTAGCTTCCTATCCAAAATCAAGCAGGTCATGTGTTAAAACTGTGTGCATTTTATCTAAAGACAGGAATTCAGAAACTATAAAATCAAAGGAAAAGTAAAAATAAGGAAAAGAAATAACACACCAAAAAAATAGAAAGTCAATTGTTTGTTTCAGGGCAAGTTAGAATATCGTATTTCTAAGTAAGTGCACTATTCGACTAGGGTGTGCACAATCATTTGTGTCTGCTACATTCGCCAGGACGATTAGTCTGCAAATGGGATTGATGTGGTAGGGAGTCTCAGTTATGTTACACAGCGGAGGAACAATGCTTTGCACCAAAATCATTGTAAAATGCCCTTAGAGATTGATGGAGTCACTATATCTAATAGTGTTTGATTTGTTGGGATTCGATGTTATTTTAGGCGTGTACTAGTTGTTTAGGAACTTTGCAAATATAAACTACCGACAAAGGACAGTAACATTGTGTGTGCCTAGAATGGGAGATAGGATTTTCTAAAGAAGTAAGTTGAAATCAATGCCGAAAATGATTACCTCATTGCAAGCTAAGAAGGAGTTGGTGAACCAGGCCAAAACCTACTTAGTCCTTTACGAGAAAGAATCCAAGGAGATAGAGAGTAAGTGAATTCCCAAAAGTGTTTGGTGAATTACCAAGACTACCCCCTCCTAGGGAAGTTGAGTTCTCAATTGAATTGGAACCAGAGATAGTTCCAGTGCATAAGGCATCCTATAGGATGACCCCAACGAGTCGAAAGAGTTGAAGAGCCAACTACAGGAGTTGTTGACAAAAGAGTTTATCAAATCTAGTATCTCACCTTGGGGAGCATTGATACTAATTGTTAAAAAAAAGGATGAAACCCTTAGGATATGTCTCGATTATAGAGAACTGAATAAGGTAACCATAAATATTTAACACCCACTACTGATGATAGATGATTTATTCAATCATCTACAAGGAGCTGCAGTGTTTTCTAATATTGACCTTAGGTCAAGCTATCATTAATTGAGAATTAAGGAAAGTGTCATATCAAAGATAACTTTTTGAACAAGATATGGTCATTTTGAGTTTACGGTGATGTCTTTCGAGTAAGTTAATGCTCCAACAGTTTTCATGGATATTATTAATAGGGTATTTCAGCCGTTCTTGGAATTTTTTTTTTTGATAACCTTGAGTGTCCGGGCTCACTTACGCTCACCTCGACTAATCCCAAGGAGCCCTGAAGTTAACGACCAGGTAAATCCTCCAGTAGCCCTGAGGGGACTCGAACTAGTGACCATTGGGGAGCAAACTCAAGGCCTGACCAATTGAGCTACCCCTCGGGGTTGGCCGTTCCTGAAATTATTTGTAATAGATGACATATTAGTGTAATTTAGGAGCTGAAGATCATGAGGATCATCTAAGATTGGAATAGGGTAAGCTCAAGGACTATCAACTGTTTGCCAAACTTAAACAAGTGCAAATTCTAGTTGGAGGAAGTGAGGTTTCTCGATCATGTGATATCCAAGAAAGGAGTCATGGTCGACTCGAGCAAGATTGAGACAGCCGTGGAATGACAACATCCTACCTCGGTGCATGAGGTTAGAAATTTCTTAGGTTTAACGAGTTATTATAAAAGATTTGTGGCAAGAGTTGCTAGATTATTAAGTCCTCTCACAACATTAACCATAAAAAAAGTTAAATTCATTTGGATTGACAAGTATGAACAGAGTTTCAAAGAACTGAAAAGAAGGTTAACCACAACCCCTAGTTGAGCTTACCCAAGCCTCACAAAGACACAAACCGTTTGTGGTATTTTCAAAGTACATATTGGGTTGCTTCCTAATGCACGAAGAAATGGTAGTTGCTTATGCGTCTAGGCAATTGAAATATCACAAAAGGAACTATCCTACTCATAACATGGAATTAGCAACTGTAGTGTTTGCCTTAAAGATTTGGCGGTACTACATATACGGTCTAAAGTCGTACCCTTAGTAAATGTGCAGTGGGTGGAAAAGTGAGCAAGTCATGAGGAACAATTTGACTCAGTCTCAAATATGTTCTTTCAAGTGTAGAAGTGTTAAGTTGTATTAAGGGTAAGTCCAGGATCGTATTCCACAGGGACAAAAGTTTATCAAAGCATTTGTGACATTTTTGTTGTAAAAGATGTATCGACTATGAAATATGAAAATAAATGTGAATCTATGTTTCTAAAATTATCAAGAATCAAGAGATTTAAGGAAAATGTGTAGAAGTTGAATTAAACTTGTAAGAAACGATAAAACAAATACTTGGATGCAATTTTCGCCCATTTCTAATTTGAAGTTAGATTTTCCTCTAATTTCATCTTCTCTCAACTATGCTCCCATTCCTAAAAGTCATGGTCGGTTAATAAAACAATAAGCACACTTTTAAATATAGTCAAGGTGCTTGATAGATTTTATAGAAAGTGTAAAAGTGAAAAAAAGCCATCAAAATCTTGTTACAAGGTCAAGCATCAATCGTGCCTTTATGTCTACGACTGATCAAGTTCAAGAACATAGAATTTTAATCCTTCCCATAGGCCAAATGAAATACAATCTATCAAGTTAATCATTCAAAATTCTATAACTTTGAAGAAAATCTAACCCAAACTAGTCATGAGTTACTCATTGAATCCCAAGCTAAAAATCTAACCTATCATTTCTAAATGGATAATCTTTCTAAATATTTGTGAGTCTATTGAAAAATGAAGTAAAATAAACAAAAAATAAATAAATAAAAAAAATAGAACCAAGAAGCTATTGTGCATAAAGCAAAACTGCATAAACGTAAAATGCCGAGAAAAATAAATTTGACCGAAAGGTCTGGAATTGAAACATAACACAATAATAAATCTAGCTGCCAAAAAGGTCTGGAAAAATAATCCAGCAAAACTAAAAAAAATGACAACCAACCGAGTAAATGAAAACTGAGAAAGAAATGAATAGATAAAAAAAAAAAAAAAATACCAGGCCGTTCGAGAGAGTCAAGAACCAAGAGGGAGATTAACTCCCATCCATCCGAAAAGCTAAAACTGAAAACAAGTAAAAGAAAACGAACCGACACCTAAGAGCTTCTGAAAGAAAACTCGGAAGAAATGAAAACGTAAAACCACCCACCAAAAGAATGCAAAAGCCGCCGCCTAGGTCTGTGTCTTGACAAGACAAAAAAAAAAAATCACTCCATACTCCACCAGCGTCCCCACTCAAAACAAGTATAAGAAAATAAATATCCACCGCCTCTCCAAAACTGGAAGCAATAAGTCTAAAAAAATAAAAATAGAATGCCAAATAACAATTCTATAATCACGAAATTGCCCCTTACATCTTTAGGTTGTGTTTGGCCACTTAAAATTTTTATCTCAAATTCAAAATTCTCATCTCATCATTATAATTTTTTCAAATTCCAATACAAAATATAATAAATAATTTAATTTTTTCTTAACTTTTTTAAATCTCAAAACAATAATAATATTAAAATATAATATTTTAATATTTTATCTTAAAACTCAAAATTTTCATCTAAAAATTCTTAGTGGCCAATCAGAACCATGAGGCCATCTTTAGCCCCTCCTTCTCACGTGATTGAACTTGCATTTAATTCCAGTGCACTCTAGCATATAGCAAGTCTATTCCTGCCCTTATTCCTTGTATTTTAAAAAATATCCTACATCAGTTCAAATTAAATGTTCATAATTAGAGAAATAAAATTGAGATATTAATTTTGATGTGGCCTAACAGCTGTATTATAAATCATTTTAAGTGTAAAAATATCAAAATTTATTAATTTATTCAAATTTCATAATCTACTCCATAATTAAGTGCTTAATTCATTTTAATTAAACAATTTAGTCACTTTAACAACTTAATTATGTAGTTTTGACACTTTATCACAATTCTCATTTTTATTCGAGTCGTAATGAGAGTCGTAATGAGTGCATTGTAACACTCGATGGCAAGTGTAAACCAGTCAAATCAAGGGCAAGAGTAAGGCTATAAGTAAGCTTTAAATCCAACCCTTTAGACCATTACACTTAGAGCCCTCAGAACCATAAACATTGTACACGAGAAAAGAACCGCACGAAGGCAACTATGCTACCTAAGATAATGCAGCGATTCTTGTAGGGACAATGCGAAGCGGCGGGATTGGGAGCCCATTGACTTATAGTGAGAGTAACTCCAGGTAATAATTCCCTTGAAGAGTTGAAAGAGAAAATGAAGGAAGGAGTTTCTACCAATTTTGGTTTAATTTGTAACTACAAAACTAAAAGGTTACTATATATGTTAGCCGCATGCTCACTTCTCTCTTTTTTCCCCTGTAATGACTTGGAAAAATACAATCACTCACCTTGAGTGAGTATTTAATTTAATTGAACTAGAATAACATCAACTGATTTCTCTGCTGAAGATCACTTGAGAAATTTAAACTAAAACCCATATGGTAGCAAAATTTGCATGATGAGACAACAAAGGACTTTGAACAGAATACCAATAAGTATCAGCACCAACCTATTTATCAAATCACGAACTATCAAATATCACTTCACAACATCATTTCATCCACTCAATTCCGCATCTTAATTACTGCACCGAAAAGGAAGAAAAAAACAACCACCATGATTTAGTGCACAGAGGTATTGTTTAGATCATATAAGAGATTATTGATAGCCATGTTAGGGCTCATTGTTGCATAAGTGGCACTTATTTGACCAACTAAATTCTTCAAAAGGCAATAAGGTTAACTGCACAACTTACTCTTTCTGTCTATGCTTGCCATGCAATTGGGCAACCACCTCAAGGCTATGATACCGCACACCAAAAATAAATGTAGGTGTTCAAAGTCAGCAAGAATGTCCTGCAGGAATGCCAATGTTGTAGCATTATGACATTGATATGGGACTTTGCCCAAAAAAAACCAAAAAGCTATAAATTAAAAGCCAAACTATTTACCAAGAGCATTTTCTGTCATCATATACACTCCAGGAAACTACACAAATTAAATTAAATTTCCAGTTATCTGAATCCATTATCTACATCTCATGATAAAACCAAGTAGAAACCTCGTCACACCCATTTCAGATAACTAAAAGTTTCCAATCACGCACTTCGGTAGCAACCCAACTGCCACAATTAATGGTGAAAGTAACACCAGGTAATAATTCAATTGAAGAGTTGAAAGGGAAAATGCTCGAAGGTGTTACTACCAATTTTGGTTTAATTTGTAATTACAAAAACTAAAAGGTTAAAATATATGTTAGCTGCATGCTTACTTCTTTTTTTTCCTCTGTAATGATTTCGAAAAATACAATCACTCACCTTGAGCAAGAATTTTGGGTAATTGAACTAGAATAACATCATCTGATTTCTCTGCTAAAGACCGCCTGAGAACTTCAAACTAAAACCCATCTGGTAGCAAAATTTGCATGATAAGACCACATAGAACTTTGAACACAATACCAGTAAGTATCAGCACCATCCTATCTATCTAATCATGAACCATCAAACATCACTTCGTAACATCATTCCATCCAATCAGAAACAAGTGAGGAATTATGTGTACCTTGAGTTCACATATTCCCCACTTCGGAAAGTTAAACTGTGTTGTGTTTCAGATCCAAACACTCAACACAGCTCCGTCAAACTAAGGCTGGAAATATATTCCTCTCAAGTTTGTAAAGTAGGAACTGCGAGATCATCACTGCAAGTAATTAGACGCTTTTTGACCATCTCATTTTGCAATTCAATGGCTTCATCCACTTTTCCCAGCTCATAATACTTCCTCAATAGACATATACACAGAATCTCATCAGGATGGAGACCTCATCAAACAGCTCTTTTGCTCGTTGCACCTTGCCACACCGAGAAAAACCCCAAATCAGGGAAGTATATATGCTGGCAGATCAAACTCCATACCCAAATCAATCATTATGTCTCGCAAATTCAAAGCTTCCTGAAGATTCCCATGCTTTAAGTTCCCATCAATTAAAGCAGCGTAAGAACTTCTATCAGGAATCACACCCTTGTCCAGCATTTCATCAAACAGCTTCTTGGCTGTTTCAATACCATTATTTTTACAAAGACCATCAATTAATGCTGTATAAACTGCAACATTAGGTTGCAATCCAATGCTGTTCATGCTATTAAAATACTTGATTGCCTCTTCAACCAATCCCATTTTGCACAGACCATCAATTAGTGCACAATAAGTAACAACGCTGACCTCAATATTCAAGTCCTGTAACTCCTGCAGCAGATTGAGAGCCTCTGCAGTTCTTCCTGCCTTGAAATAAGCATCCATAAGGATTGTGTATATAAAATGATTTGCACTTACACCACAAGCACTCATTTCCCTGATTAAAAGCTTAGATTCTTCAAGCTTATTTTGGCTGCACATGCACCAAATGATGGTCCCATACAGCACCATATCAGGTATGATGCTCTTCTCCTTCATTTCTGTCAACATATCCATAGCACTCTCGATTTTACGAGCCTTAATATACCCATGAACAAGGGCGGTATAAATTTTCTGGTTAGGAATTACTCCAGCTTTCAGCATTGCCTGAAAGACTTCTTCTGCTGCCTTTATCTTCCCACCTTTACAAAGACCATCCACGAGAGCTGTGTAGGTGACAATGTTCAAGTCAACTCCGGCCTGCATCATCTCATTAGCCAGCTCCAAAGCATCATTTAGATTGCCTAATTTACAACTTGCATCAATCAGAGAAGTGTAAGTAAATTCATTGGGCAGAAGACCAACACGTCTCATGTAAACAAAAAATTTAATTGCCTCTTGCATCATCCCTTCCTTACAAAATGCATCGATTAATGTGCTATAAGTTACAACATTCAGTACCACCCCATTGATCTTCATCTCATGGAGAAACTCAAAAGCTTGAGGCATTCTTTGAAATTTACAGAAAGAATGAATTAAAGCATTATATGTTATTACATCAGGTTTGAAACCTGCATCCTTCATTTCTTCAAATATACTAACCGATTCATCCAAGAATCCAAACTTTCCACATCCATCAATAAGAGAATTATATGTGACAACACTGGGCATAAGGCCAGTTTGTTTCATTTTTTCGAACAATCTTCTAGCAGTTCCCAAATCTCCTCCTTTGCACATATTGTCTATCATTATATTATATGTGAAAACCGAAGGACTAATTCCAGCCCCAACCATATCTTTAAAAAACTTCCTCGACAATTCCCTCTTGCCTGCCTTTTCATATACATCAATAAGAGAATTATATGTGACAACATCGGGCATAAGGCCAGTTTGTTTCATTTTTTCAAACAAGCTTCTAGCAGCTTCCAAATCTCCTCCTTTGCACATATTGTCTATCATTATATTATATGTGAAAACCGAAGGACTAATTCCAGCCCCAACCATATCTTTAAAAAACTTCCTCGACAATTCCCTCTTCCCTGACTTTGAAAGCCTATGCAAAAGTTCATTACAAGACCGAGCTTTGGGTAAAACCCTGTACTTCTCCATCCTCAAAAAACACTCGCTCGCTTCCTCAAGCATTCCCAACCCAGTCAAAACACTAAACGAAGCATCAAACACACCAAACCCTGGAACACAAACATCCTCAAACCGAGTCGACCACAATACGTCAAACACATGGCAACCTGGCAAAACCCACTTCAACAAAACTAACTCTCTAATAATCCTATGGGCGTCGAAGTACATTCTCGCGTAAAACAATATATGAATCAAGATACAATATGAATCCGAGGTGTGGCAAAACCGGATTCGGGTTCCCGCCCATTTGAACAACCGCAAAGCTAACCTTGGATCTCCTTTCAATTCAACCAAAGCCCTAGATATCCATATGGGCGCCAGCGCCGAGTCAAACAAACAGATAATCCTATTGTCATCCCACTGCTCTTGTTGAATAATTTGAATAATATTACAAATTGATTCTTTACTAATATCATAAAAAATACGGTTGGGGCTTGATTTGCTGACAAAAGGGTATCTGATTATGAAAAGAAAGCTGGTCGACCAAATGAAAGGGCAATCAAGGAAAGAACCATGCGATGACGAAGCATTGATAGTATTGAAAAATGGGTTAATGGGGTTCAGGTTGTAGGGAGAGAGAGGGCTTACACGGTGAGAGGCTCCACGACCAACGTGGAAGAGACCGCGCAGGTAAAGTCGCATTGTTGTTACGAAAATGAAGCGAACGCTAATAACACATATGGGAGTTGTGCTATATAGCCCGCCGAATTTTTGGAAGGGAAAAGCTTCCGGCCAGTCGGGTGAAAACTCAAGTTTAACACCATCGAATAAAATTCTACCGCATCCTATGTGCAGGAAAGGAAATTTTTATCTCCACTCACATGTACTGGATTCCCTATTTATTTATTTTTTGAATAAAGCTAGTTTGTCCACTCAAATGTACCGTTCTGCACAAAAATTTTTATTTTTATTTTTTATTTAATAATTAAAGAAGTAATTTTTAATATATTAATATATTTTTTTATCTCTTCACCCTCTTCTCTCTCTTTCTCCCTCCCTCCCGATCTCCTGCAACTCCCCCGCTATCTCTCTCTAAATTATGCTCTATCGCTCTCCTTTGCTGGTTGAGCAACCTATTATTGCTATTTACAAAATAAAATGATTGTCACTCTCTCTCTTACCCCTTCCACTCGTTACACTGCGTGGTAGGCCTCGTCTTCTACTTCCCAACCTTCAACGGGCATGTTGTCTCTGTAATGTAAACAATATATGATGGGTGAGCGACGAATTAAGCGAAGCGTTGCCATGGTGTGTATGTGATTCATCCGTCTAACGTTCATTCTATAGATTGAAAATGATAAATTTGTGCAGGGTGCTCGTTTCGGGGAAGGGGGGTGAGTTATAGAACTCTGGTAGAAAGTAGAGATGGGTTTACCTTTCCGATCTTAAAGTTGCAATGAAGATCACCTCTACAAATGAATTGGTGTGGGCAAAAAAATTAAGAAGGAAGACGACAATGCGAAAAAAAAAGACGGTGTTTACAATTTCTTCTTATTTTTCCCTTTATTGTGGCCGGTGGAAGGTGCATAGTGTAACGCCCCGGTCTTAGATAGGTCGAAGAGTTACTCCCTATCATTTAAACATACAATCCAACAATATATTTATAAACTCCAATTTCTCAATAACACATAGATCTCATTGTTTTAAACCAACTATTCCCAAAATAATTAACTAAGAACACCTCAAAATCTCAAAATAAAAATTAACCTTCCAAAATACCCAATCAACAAAGAAAAATAGAACTAGTTAATAAAGTTCTCCAATCACCAAGTACCATTTTGCATTTAATCTACTATACTCACATAGCCTTACCCATTCTCCATATTCTTAAACTTAAGTTGAAACATTTAAAACATCTGAAAAATATTATACAGATAGGGGTAAGTTATCAATAACTCAATAGAAAAGAACATACACTAGTATATAAATATGAGCATTTATAGAGTTTGGAATGCATAACAAAACGTGTAATCAAAATATCAGAGCGAAACTTTCATAAACTTTTTTATTCAAAAATCATTTAGCATATCAAAATCTAAGACATTATTTTCATATCATATTAGAGCATCACATTGGGATAATACCATGTTTAAGTCCCCTGGTAGAGTTATAAACCACCATTATACTTGTGGTGGGACCGTATGCCACTATTATACCCATGGCGAGGCCTTAACAGAAACAAAACTGAAATACCATCTGAACCAGATCATATTCAGATGTAGAAAAAGAAACTCACGCCAAGATTTTCAGTTAACACATCATATTAGAACAGAATACTGAGTAGCTATAGATCATTTCACATATTCAACAAAATAAAATCAAAGTATCTTCCTCTTAACCACAACAAAACTTTAAGAAATCTCATTTTTCGCTCTTTTTACAAAGTTCCGAAACAATATGGAAAAATAAGCTCATATCTACACCAGTCATGACAAAAGTATTTGGTTGGTTGATTCCGGACTGAGTCCGAGGAGTTCGGGGGTCGGATGGATTGAGGACGGAGTTGTTTGGTTGATATTGATATTTGTTTGAGATATTTGTGCCTTGATGTTTGCATTGTATAGTGCACGCATGTTCATGTTTAAAAAGGGAAAACCGAGTTTTCGTGTAGTTGCATGCATGTACATGTGTTTGTAAAATGAAAACTGGGCTTGTAAGCGAGAAATGATTTATGATACATGTGAACGGTTGGATTGGCTGGTTTGAGTCAGAGGCACGTGTAGGGATGGTGGTAAACAAGGACGGTGGTAGAATCCCGCATGTGATTCCCGCCTACGGTGCACGCGTAGGGATGGTGGTAGAATCCCACCTGTGATTCCCGCCTACGGTGCACGCATAGGGACGGTGGTGAGCAGGGATGGTGGTAGAGTCCCGCCTGCAATTTCCGCTTACAGTGCTCTGATGGTTTGGTTTTTGAGCCATTATCGGGGATAATGGCGAGGTTATGATTAAAGGATATGTTTTGGGCCAAAATAGGATTTTGGCGTGCGTGGAAAAATGTGATTTTATGGGACATGTGCGTTTGCATTCTTCCATGCATATTGTTGAATTTAATATGTTTTTATCTCATGGTATTTGGATCTTACTTACTGCGGCACCATTTTGGTACCGTAGATTTTGATGCAGAGGTCGAGGAGAGGAGGAGGCTGAGCCCGAGGAGGCGGCTCCGCCAGAGTATTGATTTGGAGGTTATGCTTTGTAGTTTGGTTTAAAACAATATTTGTGACTTGTAATATTTTATTATGTATGTTTTGAATGGGTTTGTATTAAATATAGAAAAATTCTGGTACTTAGTTATATGACTCTGTTTATCCGCTGTGTGTTTTCTCTTGCCCACTTGTTGCATGTACAAACACTTGGCACTTGGCGATAGGGTGGTGACCCGTGTTGTCATCATCCCAACGTCTCAATTTCCACGTGTCCGTACGTGGGATTTGGGGGCGTCACAGATGGTATCAGAGCGGTTTGGCTCTGAGTAAAACCACATGTCCCGTAGGTAGTACCAGAATGTTTTTAAAGTTGTGTTTTGAAATTTATTTTAAGTAAAATTACTATTTGAATTGTTTTATTTGATTTGAATTTATTTGAGCTTGTTTGCTTGTATTTATTTATTTAGTTATGTGATTGCATG
Source organism: Carya illinoinensis (assembly GCF_018687715.1). Taxonomy (NCBI): domain Eukaryota; kingdom Viridiplantae; phylum Streptophyta; class Magnoliopsida; order Fagales; family Juglandaceae; genus Carya; species Carya illinoinensis. The sequence continues at coordinate 25,156,116 of NC_056756.1, read as the reverse complement.
CCAGTATGTTTTGTTTTCGTGTTATGTGGTTTTGGTTTTGGTTTTGGTTTTGGTTTTATGTTGTTGGTTTTATTCGTGTTTCTTAAAGGGGGTCAAAGGTTGTGTTGTGGCAGGAAGGCGGTATAATCGGGATACTATTATTAAGCAGGAACATTTAGTGTAGTAGGTTTGAATTTTTAGCGATGTGGTTTGCTTGTATGATGTTGAGGTTTGAAGGGAATGTCATGGCTTAGGCAATCTTTGTAAGGTGGGAACTCACGTAGAAATGAGGAGAGGAATTAGCTTTAAGTCGCTTAAGATGATTGAGGTCAAGGTTTTGTAGAATTTATGTAACGAGGCTATAGGATAGGAGAGTGTAGGTTCAGCGAATTTTAAGGATATGTTTAAGGGAATTTTATTTAAGGTTTGGGGCCTTATAGATTTTAGGAAAATAAGTTTATGGTAGTTAAGGTGTTAGGTTCGACAAGCTTTGGGGGAAATAATTAAATTTCAAGTTTTAGATTTCATTGATTTGGATGAGTAATTTGATGGCAATTGGGGCTTTAGATTTCACAAGCTTTTAAGGTGAATGTTTTGGATTGAAGCCACCAATCTTGAGAATTTCAGAAAATGTTTTATTATCCATTAATGTTTTAGAATTTGAAAGATTTGGGAGTCGATTTTTCTATTATGGGATGTAAGTTCATTGATTTTAGAAGTTCTGGAAGATGATTCTTATTTGATTTAAGGTTTTAAAATTGCAGAGTTGAATGACTGATTTATGATAAGAATTGAGTTCTTAGTTTTACAGACTTAGTGCTGTAGCTTGATCTACTTTAGTGAGTGATTAGTTTGTAACCATTAAAATGGGGTTGATTAGAGTTAAGTTATTGATATGAAAATTTTTTTTTAGAGTAGATTTCTTTGAGGATTGGAGATAATGATCTAGTTTGTGTATTTCTTTGAGGATTGAAGATATTGAGCTAGTTTAGAAAATAATTATTGTTAACTCGAGGTTGTAGTAGCAGATTTTAGGAAATGATTTTATCGATTCGAAAGATATAGGTCCATCAGGGTGTTGGAAATAGTAGATTTTGTGTTGGTATTGAATACGATTGAATTTGAGACTATATGATCCGTAGACTTTTGGGAATGGATCACTTGTACGTTTGAATGATTTTTGGTGTTGGCTAAGAGTGCAAGAGATCAATGAGTAGTAATGGTAAGTGTGTATGGATTTCGGGGTGTGCTAGTCCTAGTCTCATCTATTTTTGGCTTGGTAGGAGTTGAAGAGGAATCTGTGTGATAATATTAAATTCAGGAGATTTTGGCTTTGAGTTGTTTGGTAAGTTGAACGGAATGTGCAGTCGAAGCGGGTTACCCATTGGGATGATGGTTTGAAGCAACTGTTGCGTTTATCTTGAGAATTAATTGCGACTTGAAGTCATAGGAATTTAAATTTGTGAGGCTATACTTTTCCTTGAAAATCAAGTATCCAGTTGGGAGAATTAGGGATATTGTTAATTAACTTGAAAAGAGATTGTTAGGTTATCATGTGTGGTGTATGAAGTAATAAATCTTGAAAGTTGAAACTTATGTATCAACAGTGGGTAGCATAATCATATGTATGAAGTAATAAAGCATTAGGATCCATGAGTGTTGTTTGATAACTTTTGATGAATTGAAGATTTAAACAGTATGGCCTGTTTTGAGATTTATTTGTGAAGTGCTATTGAAGGAATTAGTTGTGCTAAAACTAGAGTTTTTGAGAGTACAAGTAGGTGGGTGAGTTACCAAGAGCGTTTCGATTATGATTAGGTGAAGTCTATGGCAGTTTATAGTGAGTTAGTTATTACAAGATTAGATGTTATTCAAAAGATAGGTAATGAGCTTGAAGTGTGGGATATCGGATAGAGGTTATAGGCGCTCTCGTTGGTTGGCCGGGAAGGAATTGGGCCTTTTGGATATATTCCTTATCTTTAGAAGAGACAGGTGTATTTTGAGATGATATGTGTTTTCAATTTGGGGCTTGGAGGTTGATTAGTACTGATTTCTGTCATCAATCAATGGATGTATTTTTGCGGAATATTGATTTTTGATTAGGGCAGCGATGGCCAACTGAGGAAGGAGTGGAGATTTGTGGTTTTTGGAGGTATATTATTTTCTATGAAAATGTGGTAAAGGTTTTTTTGTGATTAGGTGTGAATTGAGCTTGTACTTGATGATGTTAATTTATGAGGATATAACCTTTATATATTTTGGCAAGTTATCAGAGTGCGCGCGAAAGCATGATTTTTAGAGATACTTAGAAATTCAAATTTTGTATTGATTTTGAGGAATTAGTAGTGATTCGAAGTTTTAATGGGAGACTAATCATTTGGTCGTGCAAATTTTGTTTATTGATGGTTAACTTTGGAAATGGCTTTTAGGTTACCAAAGTTGGAATAGGATGAAAGTTTGGAAGGTAAAGCAGAGACGTTGTTGATATTAGCATTTTATGGTGTGAAGATAATAACTATTGGAGTTTGTTGGGAGTTGTTGATGATATGTATCTCTTAAATATGTTCAGAGTTGTATCTTATATCTTTTTGGCGCTGGTGTTTGATCTTGCAATTTCAAGGACGAAATTGTTTTTAAGGGGAAAGGATGTGACACCCCGTTTTTACGTGTATTTTCACTGAAGGAGTATTTTAATTTAATTAATATATTAGTTCTTTTATTTTAAAATATTGTATTTTAATTGGTTTTATTTTAGTTTGATGTGGTGTTTAATTTATTTTAGTCGTTTTATAGTTTTTATATTTGTTTTCGTTGGATCAGTTTTTGGACTCCGGATGGAGGATTGGACCTCATTTCTTTTCCTTATCTTTTCTTTTTCTTTTTCCACTTTTCCTTTTCTTTTTCCTATATTTCTTTTCTTTTTTTCTTCTTTTTCTTTCTTCTTTCTTCCTTCTCTCCCGCTCACACGGTCTCTCTCTCCCTCAATTGTTCGGTCCAAGCTCCCAACTAGCGCCACCTCCAGCCGCCGTGACCCACCTCTACCTCTGGCATGTCCCTCCCACACCGGCGAGCCCTACTACACCGGTGGTGTGCTACGCCGGCCACTCAATCTCTCTCTTTTCTCCTCCAAACAAATGGATCTTCAAGCCTTTTTCTCCTCTTTGAGCCACCATACACGGCCAAATCAGCCACCAAGCACCACCATTGGATTCACCACATCAAGGGCTTCCTCCCCATATCTTTCTTTTCCCCTAACTCTCTCTTTTTCTCCGATGGGTCTCCATAGCTAGAGTTTCGGTTGCACCACCGTACGCCGCCGTACACAGCCACCCATGGTGTTTCACCACCACCATCTTGTTCCTTTCATCACCATAACCTTCTCTAAGAAATTTCATGACCAACGGAGTTGTGTATAGCCCTCACTCTCCCTCACTCTCCAAGGCCGAAATTAGCTTCAAGTGACCAATTCGCCACCGTGCGCCGCCACCCACTGCCAAAGCTCACTTCCATTAACTTCATAAACATCTTTAGACCTTTCCATATCAATTTCGAGTCTTGGTTTGTCCCCGTTCGAAAGTGGGTAATTTATTACCCACGGCCACAGTGTAAAATACACTGTTACGTTGCTTTTTCTCCGCCGTTTGCGACATCGTGAGCTTTCAAAAAATACCTTATAGGGCAGTAAGTATTTTCCAAACTCTATTTTAGATTTAAATATAATTTTGCTCTTACACTAAATTATTTAACTGGTTGGTTGATTCCAGAATGAGTCCAAGGAGTTCGGGGGTCGGATAGATTGAGGACGGAGTTGTTTGGTTGATAGTGATATTTGTTTGAGATATTTGTGCCTTGATGTTTGCATTGTATAGTGCACGCATGTTCATCTTTAAAAAGGGAAAACTGGGTTTTCGTGTAGTTGCATGCATGTACATGTGTTTGTAAAATGAAAACTAAGTTTGTAAGCGAGAAATGATTTATGGTATATGTGAGCGGTTTGATTGACTGGTTTGAGTCAGAGACACGTGTAGGGATGGTGGTAAACAGGGACGGTGGTAGAATCCCGCATGTGATTCCCGCCTACGGTGCACGCATAGGGATGGTGGTAAGCAGGGACGGTGGTAGAATCCCGCATGTGATTCCCGCCTACGGTGCACGCGTAGGGACGGTGGTGAGCAGGGATGGTGGTAGAGTTCCGCCTGCGATTCCCGCCTACAGTGCTCTGATGGTTTGGTTTTTGAGCCATTATCGGGGATAATGGCGAGGTTATGATTAAAGGATATGTTTTGGGCCAAAATAGGATTTTGTCGTGCGTGGAAAAATGTGATTTTATGGGACATGTGCGTTTGCATTCTTCCATGCATATTGTTGAATTTAATATGTTTTTATTTTGTGGCATTTGGATCTTACTTACCTGCGGCACCATTTTGGTACCGTAGATTTTGATGCAGAGGTCGAGGAGAAGGAGGAGGCTGAGCCCGAGGAGGCGGCTCCGCCAGAGTATTGATTTGGAGGTTATGCTTTGTAGTTTAGTTTAAAACAATATTTGTGACTTGTAATATTTTATTATGTATGTTTTGAATCGGTTTGTATTAAATATAAAAAAATTCTGGTACTTAGTTATATGACTTTGTTTATCCGCTGTATGTTTTCTCTTGCCCACTTGTTGCATGTACACACACTTGGCACTTGGCGATAGGGTGGTGACCCGTGTTGTCATCATCCCGACGTCTCGATTTCCACCTGTCCGTACGTGGGATTTGGGGGCGTCACAAAAAGAAAATTCACTCATCAAAACGACACCGCTTAATAGGCAGTTCGGACTCCTTCGCAGGCATGGGTATTGCACATAGCATGAGCATTGGAGATTTGGAGGGGTCGGCATGGTGTTCCAAAAACAGAAAAAGATGAAAGTAGTGATTTGCAAGAGAGGAGAGCGTATTTTAGAGAGAAAGAGAGGGGGAGAGAGTTGCAAGCAATAGGGTGAGGGAAGGGAGAAAGAGAGAGCAGAGGGAGAAGAGAAAAAAATAAGTAGGGAATCCAAGTGCATGTGGGTGTAGATGAGAATTTGTTGTATGTCCTACGTGGCAGATTTTCATTAGCTAGTGTTAAATTTGTGTTTTCACCCGATTGGCTGGGAGTTTTTCCCTTTTCGAAATCATCATTTGGCTTCTATTTTTTTTATATGTTCGTTTATATTTTTTAATATCTAAGAAAATAAAATTTCACGATATCATTAAAAAATATTTTCTTAATCATTAAATAAAAAAATTATATCAGAATTAGGGGTGAAAAAAATCGGTGAACCGATAAACCGAATCAAACCTGACCAAATTGGTGGGTTTGGTTCGGTACTGGGTTTGGTGGGGTTTGGTATCGATTTCATTTTTTTTAAACTGATCGAAATCGGTCTGAGTCCAATTTTCCTTTTTCTAACACCGAACCGAACCATATGTATTAAATTTTAAAGTCCTATATAACTATAGTATATTGCATTAATAGTTATACTATATTACTATATATTATAATATACTATAATATATCACTATAGTCTATAATACAATTATAATATACTATAATATATTATCATTATATTATTATATACTATAATATACTATATATATCTACTATATAATATATTGGAAAAAGGGGACTGAACAAAACTGGAAGAACCAATTTAGGGGTATAACCGGTACGGTATCAGTTTTTCAATAAAAATATGAGATGAATCTAAATAGTTTTATTAAGCATTATTGTCTATAAAAAAGATAAATAACTTGTTAGAAGGTTATGACAATGGTAGTATTTTGTGGAGATCAATCATAAGTTTAACACAATATACTCATTGTTTTCCGACTTTTTATATTCTAATAAATAAAATAAAGAATTCCATGTTATATTTTTCATATTTTCTCCAACTCTTAATGAATATAAGAATGGTGAAGGAAATTTATGTTTTCTTTAACTACAATTCAAAAATTAATAAGGTTTTAAATAAAGAGTAATACTACAAACAATTGTGAAGTGCGTAAGTGTTACAGAATTGTTTTAAAAAAGAGTGAGGCCTATTATTGAAAAATTAATTATTTCATGTGGGTGTTGTATTTATTATTTTTTTTTCAAGAAATTAAGTAGCGCTTACACAATCTACGATTACAAATATCATTTATTTTAAATAAATTAGAATCGATTTAAATTAGTCTAAAATTAATTAGGTGAGTTATTGTGATAACCCAAACCTAATAGAGCATGAGTCATAGCTTTATTTTTAAAAGTCATAGTATTTTATGGCCTTAGTGTTTTGGGTAAAGATGAGGCCTTAAAAGTTTAGTAGAGAAACTTAAGCCCAAGAGAGAGAGCTAGCCCTAAAATTCTTTGTGAATTTTGGCCCCTACAAGAAACCCAAGCCCAATGGCCCAAAGTCTATGACCAAAGCCTTTGTCAATGGTGCCATGTGTCGTACATGCAAGGTACTATGTATCTAGACTCAATAGTGGACTAAGGGGGAGAGAGAAGTGTATGAAAAGCCAAGTGATGGCTTGCAAGCCTACCTTAGCGGAATTGACACTTGTCTTACATGCATGGAGATTTTAGAAGAACTAAGTGACAAGATGATGAAGTGAAGACCAAGGAATTTTTGGATTTGCCTTCCCCACATGCCTGGAACCACCCATTTGGCCCAAATTCGAGTTTCCATGTTGATGCTTCTAGAAAAGGGAGCTTAGGGAAGATTAAAATAGAGTTCCAAGGAGATTTGCATAAGGAAACTAAAGGGACACAAGGGGATTACGAATTTCTTGGCTTACACTCAAAATATTTTCAAATTTTGCCAAGTGTCAAACATGCCATGGACTTCTAGAAGGTTTGAAGAATGGGCATTTGTATAATGGACTGATTTACCCTTGAATTTTCGGCTGCCACTAGTCGAAGTTCAACTCTTGCTTGCCACTTGTCATTTTATTTAAAAAATGAACCAATGACACATAAAAATCATTTTGGAAAGATAAAGCAACAAAATGGAGGGAGAAGAAAAGATGGTGGACGGCCATAGGCAAGGCACATGCCTATGCCACTTGCCATTCACTTGCTTATGAATAAGGGCAAAAGAGGGAAAAGAGGATTTTCAACTAAGGGAAGGAAACCCTAACACGTCACCTATTCATGCCCATTCCCAATGCACCACAATGAGGCAATTCTAAGAGATTATTTCGGTAATAGAGATAGACAAGAAGGAGATGAATGGACCAAGTATATAAGAGGGGAGGAGAACACACCTAAGGGCTTTTCTTGCTGCCATTTTCAGAACTTGCATGTAACCTCACCCTCTCCAAACAAAATCCACATAGTCACTTGAAGATCCTTACACTTTCTTACATTTTCTCTTCAACCAAACAAGGGAAGTTCATCAAAGAATAGGGTTTCGATCTTCAAGAAAGACCAAGGTAAGGCTCAATTTTTCTTAGCTCTTTACACTCACTCTTCATCATTCTAACTCAAAGATGAGATCCAAATCTCAAGAGAGTTCAAAAGTGATGAAGCACACACGTATACTTCAGATTTTCTCAAAAACCGAATTAGGGTTTCTTGGAAAACCATGAAGCCAATTGATGGAATGTGTCTATCCTTCCTATTTTTGATCCCCATCATATGTTCTTGGCTCATTTTAATTTTGGTTCGAGTCTAGGAGTGAAACAAGGGATTTCTTGACTTAAAACCCTAGAGGTCGAATGGTCTAGTTTTGTTTGAGCCCTAGTGGTAACCCTAGAAACCACACACACTCAAGAATCACGGATTAGGGCTTTTAGAACTCTCATTCTAACTAGTTACACTTTTATTTATAGCTTGCTATTTGTTAATCTCCATGGATTTTTGTAAGTATACACTCAACTTACTTCTTGTTAATGCATGTATACTTTTATGTAAATCCTTGATTTGTTTTTATGACTTTGGTTGCTATTTTTGTTTTCTTGATTGAGCATGAACTTGGAATATGAATATATAATGACTAATATGAATCAATTTATGATGAAAAATGGTGGTAAGATTCCTTACATATTTCGGTTTTTGAGGAAAAGAATATGGATGTTTTAAGATTTGTGATGATTTGGTTTTACCATACCTTGAGTGACTTAGATCTTGTTCAAATGCCATGATTTCATGTCTTGTTTTACTATGCCATGAATTCCAAGTATCTTGGATGAAGCTTGAATCATGTTTAAGTGATGATCTTCCATGTTCTTGTGCATGTATGTTTCGACCAAGGCTTAATTCATAGTTTCATGTATGTATTTTGATAGCTCATGTGTTCTATATTATCATGCCATGAATTGAACATTTAATGCTTGGTTATTTCATGCAGGGTATCTCATATGGCATATATCAAGTACTAGCACATATGTCTTAAGTCTCATGTCACATGCATTTGGGAAAAATGATTTAAAGAGAAATGTTTTCAAGAACAAAGAGGGTTTTTGGAAATAAAATAATGTTTTAAAAAGTTTTATTACGACCCCAATGCTGGGGTGGGGGAAGTTCTAGTGAAACTCATCTGTCCACTCTGTAGTGCTTAAGAATGGAGTGGTAACCTATGGGTTGACAAAAAACTGTCGATGTGCCTCGGATGGATTCTTTTAAAAGAATGTCGGAGCGGGGTAGCACCTAACACTAGTGGATGCACAAGGCACGTAATCTGACAAAGTATTGTCGAGTTAATAAGTTAAGTTATGTTACAACGTAGTCATCACGGTGCATGGACTGGTGATGGTGCTATAACTAGCAGGAACACGCAGTGCATAGGGGAGCCGTGATGTGTCCACAAGTGTTATAAGAACAAGGCCATGTGCCTACATGATTTGTTATGGATCACGTGATATGAATCATGCGATATGATATGATAGGTTCCTGATCACTTGATTAACTAAGATATGAATGATGATGAAAGTGTGTTTTTTCGAAAAAGCTAAGTCTCTTTTACAAGTGTTAAGAATGGTCAAAGTATGAGTCTTAGCTCAATCTCAATTATGAGTTAAGTACATGTCCATGCATGTATTGCATAATATACCTCTTGTATGTTTGTGTTAATTATGATATGCTGTGTGATTACTTATTGAGATTTCTCGAAATCTCACTATTGCATTTTTTCACTATCATTCCTCTCCCAGAATGGTAGAAGTTGTTACAGAAATAGAATGAAATGATGATGACCAAGAGGAAGAGAATAGCACCCCCTCCTCCAGAGAGGATCGTGCCAAAGATGGGCATCAGTAGGCTAGAGCCCACTGTTTTGAAGCACCTGGAGGCTATAGATCAGGAGATATCTAAGATTCTCCAGTTCATTAAGGAGTTCAGACACCTCAATAATAGGGATAAAGACTGGGCTTTGGAGAAACGGGTGAAGTACGAACTGCTATAAAAAAATAAAAATAAAAATAAAAATAAAAATAAAATAAAAAGAGACAGAGAGAAATAGATGCCTAGTTGGGACACGTTTTCTCATAATGGGGAAAATGCTTTTGAAACTTATTTTATGAAAATGAACATTTTGGTCCCATGTTTTGGGAAATGCAAAATCTTACTATATTTTGAAACCCTCTTGTGTATGGATGTCAATGATTGGGACAAGGTTTGGGTAAAAAAATTTTTTGTACCATGTACTTTGCAATTGCCTATGGCATTGCTTAGTTCTCTTTACCTTTTTACTATTTTCTATTGAACATTTGTTGCATACTGCTAGAACATTTAGGAGCATTGCATATTATCTATCATGAACGAGGGGTGTGTAGCCTTGTGTTGCACGTCTCGGCATCTTAATCACCGCCAAATCCCAAGTGGGGGCTGGGGGCGCCATAGTTATTAAATTAATCTCGAGAGCATTTAAAATATTCGATTTTTATGGACTCAAAATAAATTGAGTTTATCTAATAGAATTGCTTTTCAAAGGTATCTTTCCGTCAAGAATAAATGGGCCAAAAACCTCTAAAATCATAAGAAAAACATGAAGCAAAAAGAAAGGAAAAATATATAGACAGATAAGGTGGTGTTTTTGTAGGTGGTCACGACTCACGAACATAGTTTTTTGATAGGACAGCCAACACCATGTGAATCAATCCAACCAGTAACATCTCCTCTTTCAAAACTTGGAGATGCCCTTTTAATGTGGTAGGAAGATTCATAAATTTGGTGGAAAAGTTGCAGAAATGGCTCGAATTTGGCCCTTCCATTTTTATTTATTTTTACTGGGAACTAAAAGAACTACAATATCGCTATTATCAAAGTACCTTTTTTTAAATGAATCTAATCTTTACTCATCAAGATTAAGAGCATCTTTAGCTAAATAATGAGATACCATATTAGCACCTCTACTGGTGTGAATCACTGACCAAGTAGTAAAAGAATTTAGGACTTTTCTTACATTCTCAATAATAAGCCTCCTAAACTCCAATATGTAGTGGCATTGTTCATCATGTTAACCACTTGTAACGCATCTCCCTCGAGAATGATATTTGTGAGACCCATTTCTTTGCAAAAAAATAGTAGCTGCAAACAATCTAGAAGCTTCAGCAGTGAAGGAATTATCATTCATTTGTTTAGGAGCTCAAAGAGTGCCAATAACTTGACCCTTGAAGTCCCTAGCTATCACACTAATGTCAATCTTGCCATTTGCACTCTTAGTAGCAGTATCCCAATTAAGCTTATAATCTCCCTCTGAAGGTTTATGTCATCTGATATGGGGTTGAACTAACCTATTTGACTCCTTATGGGGATGAATATTGGAGTTTTTAAAACACAAAAACTCATCTCTTGCATTCCTGAGAAGCACAGCTGGGTGTTTGAATCCCTTCTTGTGTGTGAGCTCATTTCTTCTTGAATATACCAGTCTTGTGGTCACAGCAACCTCCTGAAGCTCATCCCATTCCAAAGTTTTAACCATGTGGTTCCACATATCTATAAAATAATCACTTTGGCACACCACTTTTTGAATTCTTTAAATATGTTTATTACCAACTTAAAAAAAATACGTTTATTATTAGAGTATCAATACATAGTAGTGAGAGAAATAAATGTAGTATATTTAAAAGAGAGAGGTAACGGACACTGGTTTGTTTTTGCAGATGAGATGAGATGAGTTGAAATAAAAGTTAAAAATTAAATAAAATATTGTTAGAATATATTTTTTTAATGTTATTTTTGTTATGGAATTTGAAAAAGTTGAATTGTTTATTTTACTTTGTATGAAAATTTAGAAACATTATAATGATTAGATGAGATGAGATGAGATATGTTGTGAAAATAAATGAGGCGGGGTTTTATGGCATATTGTCACTAAGTGCACAATGGGATTTGCATAAGCATAAGCATTCAAAATGTGCTTGCTTGCTCCTACTGTTAGTCTGTTTCAATTATGTTGCATTGAGATAGCAGTGGCGTATGTTTGGATGCTGAACTTATTTCAGTCTATCTTAAATCATCGATAATATTTAATATTTTTTTCAACTTTTCACAAGAAGTTAAACATATCTCAATTTACTTTATATATTTAAACATATATCTCAACCTACTTCATACATCTAAACACATCTCAGTGGGATCCAAAAAGTATTATTATTCACATATCAACTCAGATAAATTTGGGATCACCTCAATCCCCAACCGCAACAATTGCAAGGTTAGGTTTAAAAATAAAATGAGCATGATTAATAGTGTTCGGGGTATTTTTTTTGGGGGCCTGAGGCCCAAAGGGCCAGCCCAAGCCCAACATCAGACAGGTTTCCTTTATTCCAGATAGCCTGAAAGGGCCTGACCCAAACCCTCAGGAGCCTCCCAGTGGCTTAGGAAGAACCCGTAACCCGTATAAATTGGGTATAACTATTCGGGCCAAGATGGGAAGTTATAGGTGAAGCACAGGAAGCCAAGTCAGAGGAAGGAAAAGAAGCACACTAAGAGGAAGAGACTGGACTCAAAGTAGCATTAGGAGATCACGCTGCATTAAATGAGTTTATCAGATAATCACGTCACATTAATGACTGATCCCAAAGGGCCACACTGCATTAAAGGAAATATAGCGGATGGAGCTCCTAGAGGACTTCCCTTCCCCCTAGGCAATACGATATTGCCATCTGATCCTTTGGGCTGAGTATATAAGGTCCCTCGACCTTCAAGTAAAGGGATCGGCTTTCTCTCTAATCAAATCTTTTTGCTAAAACTCTGCATTCACTCTCTTTTCTTACTCTTTAGTAAATCTATTACTGACTTAGGCATCAGAGGTTACCCGGGCCACTCCTCCTAATCCTTTCTTCATTGTTGTAAGCCATGTACGTAGAAGACCCAGACCGTTGAGAGCCTAGTCCAAACGTGTATGAAACATCTTGTTAACAATTGACATTGTCTGTGGGATTCAAAAAATTCCAAAAGAAAACATGTCCTTCATATGCCTGAGAAAACCCGTTCTCAGTTGGTAGAGGACCAAGAAGAAGAAACCTTAGGCAACATGGAGACAAGGTTGGTAGCCATGGAACAACTCTTTGAAAGGCTCACCAACTAGATGGACACTCACTATGAAGAAAACTAGGCTCTTAAAGACAACCTCCAAGAGTCAGTGCACCAAGGAGATCCAGTTGGAAGTAAGCACCAAGAGTCTTGGAGGGAAGAGGAAGGAGACAATTACCAAGAAGAGAGGAAGTGCATGCAAGACGAGCTACACAACCTCAAGGGAAAGTATGAAAAAGTGATGAGAAAGATGGGCAGCTCATCTACAGTGGACCAACTACTCATTAGTACGGGTTTGCCCCACAACGCAAAGGTAATGACAGTCCCGTTACAACCAAAATTTTCTGAGTTCCACCCATGGAGGCTTATGATGGGACCCGAGACCCATTTGAGCACTTTGAAACTTTCATGGCTCACATGATGTTGCATGGGTTCTTTGGGGAGGTGGCCTGCAGAGCCTTCCAACTGGCTTTGAGGGGACTAGCAAAGACATGGTACAGCTCTTTAGAGTTCGGCTCCATTGAAAATTTCGATGAGTTGGCTCGCTTATTCCTCACCCATTTCATGGCCAGAAGGAGAAGAATGTGTCCTACCGCTTTCCTACTCATCGTCAAGCAAAGAGAAGATGAGAATCTGAAAATCTACCTGGCCAGGTTTTACAAGGAGTGCATGACTGCAGAAGATCAAGATGAGAAGATCACCTTGGCAGCACTCCTCGGCGGAGTTTGGCCCCAGTCCACGTTCATGGCAAAACTGGCTAAAAGGACCCTCATGACTCTCATAGAGTTCATGGATCAAGCCAACAATTTCTGTTGAGGATACCCTTTGCCCCTTAACCGAACCCAGGCGACAAGAGCTAAAGCGAGTAGACAAGAGGGGAAAAGCCCAAACCAAAGGCCATACTCAAGAGAACACCAAGAGGAAGCAGCAAGAGGTGAGAAAAGAATATTCCACCACGAGGAATACGCCACACTGGCAAGACCACTCAACATTCATCGTCAGTAAGGAGGATAAATGACCAACCCCAAAGGAATGTTGTTACTGTACTTATCATTAGTCAACCACCCACAACACCGGGTAATGCTGTTCATATTAGGGGCACCGAGTGCCACCTAGAGCTGCAACCAATGACAAGAGGAACGACGCCCAATGCGGGTATGTGCCTCTCATAAAGCCGCGACATGCTCTTGCCATGATGCGAGCTATCCTGACTGCAGGGAGAAAGATAGGCTTATAAGGTAGAAAAGGAAAAGAGGCACCTCGGGTCTCCCTTTAATTTTGTAAGTTTGAACTCCTTTTGTATGAACTCTATTTAATGAAAAGCGCTAGTCCTTTTCAGGAATTAAGTAAAACAAGTCTTCAATTGCAACCACTCCATCTAAATTCTAGATCTTCATCGACCGATTACCTCCCCACGGGGTAACAAAATGATGAGTGTAATGCTTAAGGCTGCACTACCCCTTCCACGGTGGCGTGTAGGCCTGTCCTTAAATAGCCTGACACACCATACTACCTAAATAAATTACCTCCACTCAGGGCACCAAAGGGTGAGATGAGCCAAAGGCCATCTCGGCCCTTGCACAAGGGAATGTGGGTCTAGCCCTGGAGTTGCCTAAACATTACCCCGTTCTGCCATGACGAAGAGTGGGAACAACACTAGCCTAGCCCTCACTCCCCTTTCCTGCGACATCAATAGATGGAAGTGAGTTCAGTTAGACATATTGCTCGAATAGACTACCTCCATGTAAGGGTCAGCAGGCGAAACTAACCCCAGGTTAGACCAACTTCCCCTGCAGTGGAGAATGGGACCAACCTAGAGGCTGCTCAAACATTACCCTATCCCATCGTGGCAAGGGGATAATGACCTCCTTGAGGGACTAAAGGGGAGGGTGTGGCTTGAGGTGCCCCTACCCCTCCCTTGGTGGAGTAAGGGATAGTCTAAAGGCTACTTGTCTCAACCTCAGACCGCATGCTCAGCCAAATGGGGACATGTTGGTGACTAACAAATAGTAGACTGTATTTGGATTCCAATTTTATAGGGCATGAGAGTATTTGGGCGAGTTCAGACTTACGTGCCACTTGCCCTCTCTCGCCGAGCTCGAGGGTCAATAGGGTGCACTCAATCTTACACATCGCCATGACCTCCACAAAGTATTTGGGTGAGTTCAGGCTTATGCGCCACTCGCCCCTTCTCGTCGAGCATGAGGGTCAACATGGTGCGCATGGTCTTACATACCTTGTGACCTTTACAAGGTATTTGGGCGAGTTCATGCTTACGCACCACTCGCCCCCTCTCGCCTAGCACTAGGGTCAATGGGGTGAGTCTGGTCTTACATACCGTGCAACCTCCACAAAGTATTTGGGCGAGTTTAGGCTTTTGCACCACTCGCCCCCTCTCGCCTAGCGCGAACATGGCCCTTCCGGTCTTACAGATAGCAGGACCTTCACAAGGTATTTGGTCGAGTTTAGGCTTACGCGCCACTCGCACCCTCTCTTCGAGCATGAGGGCCAATGGGGCATGCCCAGTGTTGCATACCGTGCAACCTCGACAAGGTATTTGGGTGAGTTTAGGCTTACACGCCACTAGCCCCCTCTCACCAAGCGGGAGGGTCAACATACCTCAAGACTTTTGTAAAGGCCTCGCCTGCACAATGTAGACCTAAGTGAACGACCAAGACTTCATGCGGAAGGACTTGGAAAAATTTGGCTTGAACCCTTAAGGGGTTCTGGGATATTGCCAGACGACGAGTATTCAATCCTCACAAAGTTAAGTAGATAAAGAAGCAGTTATGCTCGGTGGGGTGCCACCCAAGACATCATTAATTTGTCAAGATTAAAGGAAACATCAAGTCTCAACAAGCGGCTAACATATTGTTGCCCATGAGGGGCATGTTCAAAACTTAAGCAAACTATATGAAAAAGGATGACAAAAGTCTGAAAGCATAAATGGAAGAACATTTTATTCATCAACTATCAAAATGATTACAACGGAAAGGTTACAACATATTCTCAAGAAACCATGCAAAGAGAAACAAAGGGTCAAGAATAGTTCGAAGGCAAAATCAAATTTAGTGGAGTGCACTACGATACCATTAGCAGAAAAAAAAAAAAGCAACTCCCAAGAAGTGCTAGCACAAAGGGGCCACAGGACAGGAATCACCTTGAAGACGAGCTCAATAAGCAAAGGGGTGAGATGCAAGCTCAGCCAACTCACACTTTCGAACCACACAGCCATTGAGGACAGCCCAAGGAGGAACTAGCCTCAGTCAAAACCACTTCCACATGAATTCAGGGCCCATATGAAAGAAAAAAATAGAGGCTACCCCTCTGTAGACTCCACCAAAAAATCCAAGGCTGCGAAGAGCTTGATTTGAAGGAGAGCCTCCGCGGTATCCATAAAATCCCCCTACTGATGGAAGCACCTCCTCTTTCTCCCTCTGGACAGCGAGGAAGTGCCTGAACCCCGGCGAGCTCAGGACGTCAAAAATCCCCTTCACCCACCAAGCCTAAAGGAGAATCCCATCTCCTTCCCAGGCATGGGAAAGACTCAAGATGTAATGACAGAACATGAACTGCACAAGGAGTTTTGAGATAGAAAGGTCCATGGAATGGCCCAACCGTAGGATTGGATGCATGCCCTCTTTACAGAGCACCTCCTGATGATAAAGGATGATATGGATCTCGTAAGGACGTCCTCTAAGAACCTCAAGAGACTGCCACATGCATACCTTCACAAAAGCCTACTGCAGGATGTAGTATCAAAAGGCTAGCATAAGGCCAGAAGATCTATCAGAGCCAGAAATGGCCAACAATAGCACAAGGAAAAATAGAGCTTTGAAGCCCTTGGAGAATAGGAAGGGAGAGTTGATGGTAAATGACGAAGACAAATGGGGCTATATATAGGCAGGGAATGACAATTCGCATCCCGAAGTTCAAGGAGCATGCGCATCACAGAGCTTCATCAAATCCAACGTAAATCTAGCGAAGAGCCCCACATGAATCCCATGACAGACACTGTAGGCATTAGCCATGTCATGACAGGAGAACCTAGCTCCTACCCAAAATCGGTAGGGTAGACCCCAGCCTCTTCAAAGCTCCCTCCACCTAAACCAACTTCATCCTGGAGAGGGAGGTTGGGAGGATCGTCATCCTTCTGAAGGAAAATATTGGAATCATCGCCCATCCAATCTCGCTGGCATGGTTGAGGGTGGTCGAGCCAGGCTTGATGTCTTTAAATTCGATCGCCTGCAAATGCGCCTCTAACGCTCCAAAACTTTCTTAAGGATTCAGGATTACGTAATCACACATCCTCTCAAAGCCCTACAAATACCAAGCTTTATTGCAAATGAAGAGAGCCTTCCCTAGCTGCTAGCTTGACCGAGCAACGGCCTCTTACATCTGTGACAAGTCATTCCACACATCCCAAATTACCACGTCCTGGTTGATTAACCTCTTGTGGGCCACTCCCAATTCGGCTAGAACCTCTTCTTCATGGATTCTGGCCACGGACAGCAAAGCCCCTTGATCCTCTGTGATGACAAGGATGAGTGCTCCTCCTCCAACATCTTGATTTGCTAGGCATCAAAGTCTCTGAGGCCCCTCAACTCTTCATTCTCCGCCTGAAGTGAGTCCTACGACTCCTGAAGCTTAGTTAGTGACTTTTGGGCTTTCACGGCCCATTCTCTACCCATGGCCAACTTTGCCTCTAGGCAGCTCCTCTCCTCCCTCTCTTTATTAGCATAATGGAGCGTCGTCTTCACCATGGACCGGAGATCCAGGTTCTCCCTCTCTACCACCTCACGGCCACCAACTATGTGTTCAGCCAACCTTATAAATCCTTGTGAACCCCAAAATTAGAAAAAAAAAAAGGCGGAGTAAACCTATGCAAAAGAAAAGGGCATGGGATAGAGAAAGACCTCGGAGAAAAGTTTATGTAGCAACTCGGACTCCTGCTCTAGAGCCTTTTCCCACCAACTCTTACCCTCTAGCTGAGGGGAAACAGGAATGACTCTGCTCGCGACTTCCAAAGAATGCAATTCTACACTCATCAACTTATCTGGGACTTTCTCACAAGGCCCGCTGCTAGAAGAGGCAAGAGTGCCCTCATTCATCAACATGGCGGGAAGGGCGACAAAGGGCGACCCATCCTCACCCCCAAGGCTATGCGGGTCTCCCTCCTTGGGACACTCTACTACCACCGTAGCCTTCCCTGGGCTCGGTGGGGTAAGGGTAGAAGGCTTGGTGATCCTTCCCTAGGCTCAGCAGGGTAAGAGTAGAAGGCTCAATCACTGAGCCCTTCTAGGACTAGGCAGGGTAGGGACACCAAGCTGGGCGCCAATTGATCGCCATCGGCTGCACTGAAGTTTGCATTCACCATCGGCCCGAAAGCAGCATCAGCAGACAAAGTGCTGCCTATAGTGACCTCATCGCAAGGGGATTTACCAGTAGAGGTACCCTCATCAGCAGACTCCATGTCCACTACAAGATGACCAGAGATTTCCTTGGACTCAAAGGCTTTGGCCAGGGATGAAGCTGTGGATGCCAAGGAAGGAGACATCGCCATATTAAGCTCCGAGGGTTGTTCCACCACTAGGGTTTGACAAGGCGCCCTATCCAGAAGAGTGCCACAGAAGTGCATGTTGACCAAGTTAGCCCTCCGGGAGACATCCTATGCCCCCGCAAGGGCTCCTATCCCCCTTAGGCCGGGCTTTACAACTAGGGCCACAGGAGAAAGGAGGGCTGGAGACACGCTCGGATTCAAGGATTCCCCATCTCCTCGTCGTCGAGTTGGCATCTTAAAGGAAGAAGAAGGGGTAAAGGGTCGCCTAGACTCAGGCAGCCTGGTGATAACAGCCATGGCCTCCGGGAATGACAAATCAACCTTACTAGGCTCCGAACTAACTCCTTCCACTTGCCTTCAGGGAAAAGATTCGAGACTCATTTCCTTGAAGAGCCCAACTGTGAATGAATAACAATACCATGAGCAAAAAGGAATAAGTGTAAAGAGAAGGGAAGAAGAGGAAAGCAACGAGAATGTAACAAAAGCTATCGGTTCTCAGCACACTACGAGTGCAATAGGAAGAAAGGATTTAAAGGTCCCATGTGGCTACATAATCGCAAAGAGGAGAGAGTGTCTGACAATCATCATTATGGAAAGGATGGAATGACAACCCGCGAAGTGTCAGTTAGAACTTCGAGAATAGCAAGGGAGGAACCAAAATTGAACATGTGGAATCATCGACTCTCTAACATTTTCACTTGGCAGCGAAAGGAATAATTGGCAATACTAAATAGGGGCAAAAGAAATTCTCATCGGTCTAAACAATGAGAATTAGCGGGGTAACTATTAATGATATTTTCGTCAGGGGCTTAAGGCCCATGAAGGCCAGCCCTAGCCCAACATTAGGCAAGTTTCCCGTATTCCAAATAGACAGAAAGGGCTTAGCCTAAACCCTCAGGAGCCTCCCAATGGCTCAGGAAGAACCCGTAACCCATATAAATTGGGTATAACTATCCGGGCCAAGATGGGACGTTACAGGGGAAGCACGGGAAGCCAAGCCAGCGGAAGGAGAAGGAAGCATGCCAAGAGGAAGGGACTGGACTCAAAGTAGCATCAGGAGATCATGCTGCATTAAATGAGTTCACCAAACAATTAGGCCGCATTAATGACTGATCCTAGAAGGCCACGCCGCATTAAAGATAGTATGGCAGAGGGAGCTACGAGAGAACTTCTCTTCCCCACAAGCCGCAGGATATGGCCATTTGACCCTCTGGGCTGAGTATATAAGGTCCGTCAAACTTCAGGTAAAGAGATTGGCTTTTTCTCTAATCAAATCTTCCTGCTAAAACTCTGCATTCACTCTCTTCTCTTACTCCTTAGTAATTGTTAGAAAGCACAGTGGAAAGTACCTCAGGCTTAGCTTAAAGAAATGCTCCACAAGTTTCTCTAGCGCGACAAAAAAAAACCAAGCGTTTTCTCTTAGTGGTAAAGTGTACTACGTAGTTATAAAACTAGAGTAACACTTAATAAATCCACAGCCTATAAACTATTTCAAGAGAGAACAAGTGAGACAGAGATTTTTACTATTATGTTTGATGCACCAGAATCAAAAGGAGGGGGGCTATATATAGCCCCCCTACACGGCTGGCCTTAAAGGCCAGCCTTCAATACGCTGGAAACGCATGGCTTAAAGCCATGCATTTACCAGCTGTGTAACGCATGGCTTTAAGCCATGCGTTATAACGGATGCAATAAAAGGGGGGGTCTGCCCGTGTGGGCGCCCCCTCCATTTAACATCTCCCACTTGCACACAATGGGCATGACCCTAGGTCTGCATCTCTCTAATGTTCTCAATCTTGTTCACACAAGTAAATAGGTCGTGCGACCACCAAGCATATCTTCAGAAAGGTGGGAGTACATACACTAAATCTCTCCCAGAGAAGACTAGCATAGTAACATCCCTAAAGTGTTTGGTTATGTCCTAGACTCATTCGATCGCATCAGTTCAAGCATTTTCGAAACCCTCTTGAGTTTCAGAAAACTCAGAACAATGCTTGACTATCTCTAAATCATTTCAATATGTTGACAACCTTAGTCGCTACCAGTATGTAGCGTCATAGTTTGACGTCAGCAAACACTATCGAAGATACGATATCGAAGAATCTTCCCTTTGCACTCATATCATTCAATTTTGGTCAAACCGCTTTCCCAGCAATGCCTCTTTAGACCGTATTAATCATGGCCATAGACAACATGCCAAAGTAGCAGACATTATAACCTCCATCTTGTGACATAGTCAAAAGTAAAGGACACTTAAAAAAAATGAGACTCACACAGTGAGAAAGAGGAGAACCATTTACTCACTTACTCATTTGGTCGAATAAGCACATGTAGTATGAAATACATGCTACGGTGGATTTCTCTTTTTTAAAGAGCATATGTCTATATCAACACCGTACAGATCTTAGTCTAGCCGCTCCTTAAGCGTCTAACCCGAGTTCCTCTATTTGCTCGCCTCCAAGGTGTCAAAGAGGATCTCACATCTGGCTAACCACAGGCTACATAGGTTATGGGGTAACCCATGCATAGTCCTCTCATTGGACCTAATCTTAGCTCCCACTAAAACGACATATCTTTGTGTCATCTAACTTATCCATTTGGACAAGTATCTAAGAACACAATGTCTCATCTCTACTCGCTTCTTAAGCGCTAGAGGCGATCGCTCGTGTGAGTGAGCCGATCTAAGCCTGTTGACATATCTTGTGTGTGAATTAGAAAGACAATACGATAAAGACAATAACTGAATCATATTGTATTAATATCCCAAAGGAAAGGTTACATCTCAATGTAATTTGAAACACAAAAAACATTTACAGTCTACGCAGTCCTAGATTCCTAACATGAGCCTCAAAGACATCTCTTGCTATGGGCTTCGTTAAGGGATCAGCAACCATGCGACTTGTAGAGAGGTGTTTCAGAACCACTTCCTTTTGCGCTACCATGTCTCTGATGTAGTGATATCTGATATCTATGTGTTTGGTTCTTCCATGGTACTTAGAGTCCTTAGCATATGCGAGAGCAGCCGTGCTATCGCAGAATATTGTCACTGAATCTGAAGAATCCGTGCCAATGTCTAAATGCTTGAGGAATCTCCGTAACCAAACAGCTTCTTGAACCGCTGCAGAACAAGCTATGTATTCTGCCTCTATGGTGGATAAAGCTATACAGGGTTGTTTCTTGCTGCTCCATGTAATGGTGCCATTGTTGAGCAGAAAGGCATACCCAGTGGTTGATTTACGCTCATCTAGGTCACTGCCCCAGTCAGCATCGCTGTAACCTTTTAGCTGCAAATCTGAACCTTGATAGCACAGCACATAGTCTGCAGTTCCCTTGAGATATCGCATAATCCTCTTGACTGCTTTCCAGTGAGCCAGTCCGGGGTTAGATTGGAATCTACTCACTAAGCCAACTGCATAGCATATGTCAGGCCGAGTACACATCATTGCGTACATCAGACTACCCACAACATTAGCATAAGGGACACGGGCCATCTTTTCCTTTTCTATTTGAGTCTTAGGACATAACTCTTTAGATAAGTTCTCACTTTTTGCAACAGGGGTGTCAATGGGTTTACATTCATTCATTAGGAAACGCTCAAGGACTTTCTTTATGTAAGTCTGTTGGGACAAACACAAAAGTCTCTTTGAGTGATCTCTGTAGATCTTAACTCCCAGAATGTATTCTGCTTCACCCATATCCTTCATCTCAAAATTGAAGGATAACCACTCTTTTGTGGCGACTATCAACCCTTTATCATTTCCAGCTAGTAGTATGTCGTCAACATATAATGACAACATAATGAAACTCTTCTTGGACCTTTTGACATAGACACAATGGTCCTCTGTGATCATCGTAAACCCATTCGAAAGAACGGCTCGATGGAATCTGAGGTACCATTGCCTAGATGATTGTTTTAGGCCATATATTGATCGTTTGAGCTTGCACACTTTGCGCTCTTGACCTTTGACCACAAAACCCGTTGGTTGATCCATATAAATCTCCTCATCTAGTTCTCCATTGAGAAATGTTGTCTTAACATCCATTTGGTAGAGTTCCAAATCCATGTTTGCTACTATAGCTAGAATCAGGCGAATTGAAGCAAATCTCACCACTGGTGAAAAGGTTTCCTCATAGTCTATACCCTCCTGTTGGGTATATCCTTTCGCCACTAAGCGAGCTTTGTGCTTATCTATCAATCCATCTGACTTGCGTTTGACTTTAAGAACCTATTTGTTCCCAATAGTCTTACGCCCTGTCGGTAGATCAACCAGATCCCAGACCTGGTTAGTCTTCATAGACTCAATTTCATCATTAAGAGCTTTCATCCACTCATCTTTAGTAGAAGACGAGAGAGCCTCATGAATTGTCCTAGGCTCATCATAATCATGCGGAGCTACCATAAACGCTTCCCCTTCAATCTCAAAACGACGACGGGGAATACTTTCACGTGTGCTTCTACGCGGCTGAGGTTGTTGTGATTGATTGACAAACGGTGTGCTCTCACTCAGATTTAAGTCCCTTTTATCATTTGTAGGAGCTTGAAGAATTTCTTCCTCATTCTCAACTAAATTCCTTGGAGCACTTTCCTCTTGTTCCATAATCTCATGAAGTTCTAAACTCCTATCAACCTCACCTCTACTTGGAAATTCATTTTCAATGAAGTCCACATCTCGTGATTCAATCTCAGTTACACTTCCATCAGTTTGTTCACCTATTAACACATACCCTTTAGAGTGTTCTGAGTACCTTATAAAGATATACTTCTTCCCTCTAGGGCCTAATTTTCCATACTTATGAGAAAGATCATGAACAAAACCCGTTGAACCCCATGGCCGCAAGTTACTCAATTTGGGTTTCTCGCCGGTCCATAGTTCATATCGGGTGGAAGTTATTGATTTGGAGGGCACTCGGTTAAGAATGTAGGCAGCAGTCAAAAGTGCATCCCCCCAAAAAGAAATTGGTAGGTTTGCTTGCGCCATCATTGACCTAACCATCTCAAGCAGTGTTCGATTTCTCATTTTCGCCAAGCCATTTTGTTGTGGCGTACTTGGCATTGTTAACTGTCTTTTGATTCCTTTTTCATCACAGAGCTTTTTAAATTGCTCAGAGAGATATTCTCGTCCTCGGTCAGATCTTAGAGTTTTTAAACTCTTATCTAACTGATTCTTGACCATTCTTAGATATCGCCTAAAACATTCCAATGCTTCAGACTTATGGGAGATTAAGTAGACATGACCGTAACGTGAAAAATCATCTATAAAAGTGATGAAGTAGACACCTCCGTGTCTTGCCCTCACACTCATTGGACCACAGATGTCTGAGTGGACTAATTGTAGTGGAAAAGATGCCCTAGTGGCTTTTCCAAACGGTTTTCTCTTAGCTTTTCCCATTAGACAATGTTCACACGTGGGCAAGATGACCTTAGCGAGATTGCCTATCAGGCCTTCTCTAACTAATCGAGTCATTCTATCTTGCCCTATATGGCCAAGCCTAGCATGCCATGTGTATGAATCCAAATTATCAATAGATGAAGAAAGAAAAGCAATAGATTCATTTATATTAGAATAAACCAAATCCAATATCATAAAACCGTCTTGAAGAAAAGCATTGCCATAAAACACATGGCCCAAATGAAAGGAAACATAATTGTTTTCAAAAACAATCCAAAAACCAAGTTTTAATAGAGTGACAACTGAAAGTAAGTTTCGTCGGATCTCGGGAGCGTATAGCACATTGTGGAGGAAAAGAGTGCGGCCACCCAGCAAGTCCAGCTTGTAGGTACCAAGTCCCAGTACCTCCACGCTAGCTCCATTCCCCACCTTGATATCACGGCTCCCAGTTGGAATCTGGCGATACTCCACAAATCCGACTCTATCTCGCGCTATGTGCTCGGTCGCTCCTGAATCAACAGTCCACAAAGGATAGGAGTCAGCAACCATCACATGACTAGTTATAAAAACAATGCGAGAAAAGTCAGAGTGTACCTTCTTCGGCTCAGTGCAGTCACGAGCGAAGTGGCCAATCTTTCCGCAGTTGAAGCACTCAAATTTTGACTTGTTTTTCCCGCGCTTGCCCCTCTTGGTGCGCTGAGAAGTTCCTGACACTTTTTTAATATGTCCAGCAGCCACTCCATTCTTGGACTTTTTCCGCTTAGGCCTTGATGCCTTGCGCTAACCAGCATTAGCCACATAGGCCGTATGATTGGGCTTAGCAGCCTCTAGGCGCTCAGCCTCCAATTCCAAATGACGCGAGACATCATCAAAGTCTTTGATATTCTCGTTATGCGTCAAATTCTGGCTCATGTTCTCCCAAGAATTCGGTAGTGATCTTATCACTGCCTGTACTTGCTGTTCATCTGTCAGGTTGTTTCCTGCCGACCTAAGTTCGCGGATCATAGTTGACATAGCCCTAAGATGCTGCTTCATTGTATGGTCAGAGCGCATCTTATAAGAGTCGAACCTCATGGTTAATCCACGCAACCTAGTGGCTGAAGTCCCACCAAACTTCAACTTCAAAGCCTCCCACATGCTTTAGGCAGTGTCATAGACCTCGAACTCACACATTAGATCATTGTGCATGCTGCTTAATATAATTATGCACGCGCACCGATTTTTCTTAGCCCATTTGGTATAGGCTTGTTGATCTATCTTGTGTTGTTCTGAATTCCCTTCCTCAGGCATAGTAAGGGTGTGAGATAAGACCTCCAAAACCTCTTGCTCATCTAAGACATATTGAATCTTGCGATGCCATATGTCATAGTTTTCCCCATCTAATTTCTCCCCTTTGTTTAAGTCGGCAACAATATTCTTGGATGCCATTTCACTACAATACGCAAAGAAGGGATATTACTCACACACCTAAGAAATCTGCCGCGTCCTTTCAAGTTAGAAAATAATAATTTAGACATGTCGCAAGATCGAAAAATCGCGAGGCTTCAGAATCATCTCTTGCGCCACAATATCCAATTATTAGATTTCTAGCTCAATTCCTGCGCAAATTTTAAAAAACGAATATGGGAGAATTTATCATCATAAATCTCAACCATACTCCCACTATCTTAAGTAGTCATCTAGGCCTAGTCACATGTAAAGACATAACCTACTAAAACAGCAGTAACCTTTTGGGCCAGTCTACAAGGACAGCTATCCAGAC
This sequence comes from Carya illinoinensis, assembly GCF_018687715.1. Taxonomy (NCBI): domain Eukaryota; kingdom Viridiplantae; phylum Streptophyta; class Magnoliopsida; order Fagales; family Juglandaceae; genus Carya; species Carya illinoinensis. Next base: position 25,130,942 of record NC_056756.1, on the reverse strand, counting down.
CATAGTAACCTGTTGGGCCAGTCTACAAAGACAGCTAGACTACAGCAACCTGTTGGGCCAGTCTACAAAGATGGTTCATATGAGACCATTACAGTCCATTTTTCTTGTCCCATCAGTGCATTTACAGTTCTTACTGGGGCCACTGTAGTCTTTTTGGCTATGCAGTGCATTTACAGTTCTTACTGGGGTCACCATGGTCTTTTGGCTATACAATGCATTTACAGTTCTTACTGGGGTCACTGCAATTCTTTCAGCCTATCATTCACATTGACAATTCTAACTAAGACTACTTAGTGGGATTTTCTATTTTATCACTAAAAGAAATAAAGACTAATGTCTAAACATTCAAGTCTAACATTCATAGATGATAAAATAATCATATTTCCACATGTTCAATACACACATACATGTTATCACATTTAATTCTAAAAAATTAAATAAAAGATCACATGTATTATGACATTATGAAAAAAAATAGCATGAAAATAAACAAATATTCACATGTTATCACATTTAATCTATAACATTAAATAAAAGATCACATGTAATATAACAATATATCTAAGCATATATTGAATCATGCCAAAAAAAAAAAAAAATTTAATATTATTATTATTTAACAAAAACTATTTATAAAAACATTTAAAACCCCCACCTAAACCAAAGAATATTCGCAGCCCAGTGATGCGCCCTCTCCTTAGTTTAGTGGTAGGTCTTGGGTTCAAAACCCATTGTACCACTTTTTTAGGTTTTTAATAAAAAAAAACTTACAGAAAAAAAACACTGGGCTTAAAAGCCCAGCCCCCTTTTTTTTATTTTTTATTTTTTTAAAAACCAAAACATAGTAGGCCGAAGGGCCCAAGCCCATGCAACAAAAATAGTGGGCCGAAGGGCCCAAGCCCATGCAACAAAAACAGATGACATTAGTCATCTTCTTCCTCCAGCAGTTACTGTTCACGTGAATAGTAACTACAAAACCAGCAAATCCCAGCCACCGTTTTAGGAGGTTACCGGCGCCTCTGTTCGTCGGAAAGAACCTCCGGAGGAGGTTGGGTGCTGCCGCAGCACCTCACTGGTGCGCGTAGCACCATGTTGGTGCTGGCAGCACCCCTCTAGTGCGTGCAACACCGAGGCGGTGCTTGCAGCACCACTGGGTGCCTCCACGGTGCACCATGCACCGTGGGCTCCAGACGGTGCCGCATCCGTGGTGCGCGCAGCACCATTGCAGGGGTGCCGCGCAGCACCCTAAGGTGTGCGCTGCACCACCAGGTGGAGGAGTGGTGTGCGCTGCACCACCGTGTAAGGGTGGTGAGCGCTACACCACTGCAGTAGCTTTGGCCAAATAATTTTTTTTTTTTTTTAATTAAAAAAAATGCAACACCACATGTGCGCAAATCACATAAAAAAAATCACAATTTACATGCATATGCCAAAAAGAAACTGGAAGCAATTATAATACATGCTCTGATACCAATGTTAGAAAGCACAGCGGAAAGTACCTCAGGCTTAGCTTAAAGAAATGCTCCACAAGTTTCTCCAGCGCGACAAAAGAAAAACCAAGCGTTTTCTCTTAGTGGTAAAGTGTACTACGTAGTTATAAAACTAGAGTAACACTTAATAAATCCACAACCTATAAACTATTTCAAGAGAAAACAAGTGAGAGAGAGATTTTTACTATTATGTTTGATGCACCAGAATCAAAAGGAGGGGGGCTATATATAGCCCCCCTACATGGCTGGCCTTAAAGGCCAGCCTTCAATACGTTGGAAACGCATGGCTTAAAGCCATGCGTTTACCAGCTGTGTAACGCATGCAATAAAAGGGGGGGTCTGCTCGTGTGGGCGCCCCCTCCATTTAACAGTAATCTATTACTAACTTAGGCATAGTAGAAGACTAGGACCATTGAGAGCCCAACCCAAAGGTATACGAAACACTTCGTTAACAAATAATATGGAAAAAGAAAAAGCAAAAGAAAATTCACATAGAATAATAGAAAAGAGAAAAATGAATAAAAATCTTAAATTATATGTAATATAATTTATTCTTAATTATATATAGTATAATTTAATCTTAAATGAAAATCTTAATTACAGGAGATCTTGCCCACCACATACAAAGTAAAATGAGAAAGAAAAATGAAAGAAATATCATTTATGGTATGATTAATGGTATGAAAAAAAATCAAATAGGACTTCTTATAATTTCATTCCCAAACATCACTCAAGCACCAAACACTTTTTAATTTTAAATCTTTCATCTAATTATTACTTGAAATTATTCAAATACCAAAATAATACAACTTTTGCTAGGGGTGTAACTGGTCCAATTCGATTTGGTTTTTACTATATTTTATAACCGAACCGGTATGCACCAGTTTTGAGATTTGAAGAACCAATACCACACCTATTACACCCCTAAACCGGTAATTTCGATTTTACAAGTTCCAGTCTAGTTCAGTCCAATTTTTCTATGTATAGTATTAACTATACTATATTGATATAGTGATATATATATATGTACAGTGGATTATATAGTGATATAGTACTAGTATAACTACTAATACTATAGTGATATATATAGTTGTTTTTATATAGTCGATTACTAATAGTACAAATATTAGTATTAGTGTATATATATACACATATATAATAGTATCATATAGTGATATAATATTCGATTATGTATTTAAGTGATAATATACTAGTGATAATATGTTAGTTTCTAACTTATTTATCTATTTGATTATATATGTTAGTGATAATATTATATATGTTATATATAAAAAATCCCAGTTTTTAAACCCATTGATTTGGTCTGATTCAGTTCGTTTCACCGGCCATTTTTTGCTCTTAACTTTTACAAATGTTAAAACAAAACACAAAAATCAATACAAGTGCTACAAACTTAAAAAAAAATACAAAAATTAATTCAACTTTTATATACTTCAAAACAAAAATTATAGGGTGATGCTATTGTGCTCCCTAGCTTTTATCACTGGGTGTGTGTCACAACCCCCGGGAGATTTGCTTGGGACCACATCTCGACACAACTCATGGAGGGTCAGGACAATCACGTGGTTAGCCTGCTTGCATGCCTTGGCTCAGACCATGACACACAACAGGCAACCATGGAGGCTACTGGCTGCACGCAGACCATGTGTGCATGCTTGCGTGTGCCCTTGAGAGTGCACATGCGTGCATGCATATGTGCCCCGACACCATTTAGCGAGGCTAGTGGCGTGCCCCCACAGGCACACCATCCAGCGCATGACTCCAGCCGGTGCCTTGCAGGCAAGGCTAGTGGCATGCCCACCAGGCATGCCAACCAGCACACGACTCCAGCTCGTGCCTTGCGGCCCCATAGCCCAGACTGTCAGCTTGGGCCATGCATGCTCATCACCCAAGCCACCAGCCCGGGCATGCAGGACCACTGCCCAAGCACGACATCACCCTGTGCCCACTATTAAGACTAGGCTTGGCACCATGCCATGCCCACCATTAGCAGGCCATGCACAGCACCATGTCGTGCCCACCACCAGACTAACAAGTGGCACCATGCCACGCCATGCAGCGAGCCGCGGACCAGATCATGACTAGTCTAGCCGTGGACCATGCACCACCTTAGCCCACCATGGGCCATGCATGCCACGGCCACCATGGCTAAATTATCATTTTTATTATTTTTATTTATTTTATTAAAAGACTTGATTAATTATTATTTCATTTGTTTATTTATTTTATTTTATTTTTCCTAGGGACCTTTTGGGGGTTTCCACTTTGTAAACTCTATAAATAAGACCCTTAGACATTTCATTAGGATCTTTTGGTATTTTGATTATTGAGTGGCCGGCCATAGGGTTGGAAGATTGTGATTTTTGGTGCACATGCACTTGGGCTCTTTTGGGGTGCAATCGTGAATTAGTGTTGGTTCATTCTATCTTTTAATAAATTGAGGTTTCCTTTCAATTTCTTGTGCAATTCGTGAATCAAGAATTGTTTGGTTCTTTTGTTTCTATTTTATCTTTTTGTTGGTTGAATTGAAGTGTGAAGGCTGAATCTTCCATTCGGGAATTCAGATTTGTGGTGTTTTGCTAGATCTCTTGTTTGCATGTGATTCCTCACATGTTCATGAGATCTCATTGAAGTTTCTTGAAGAATCCCACCTCCCAAACAAGCATTTTGGCCAACCTATTACTTTGCCCTTTCCATCACCTTCAATTGCCTCAAATCACAAAACGCTAGCCTCCCATCAAGGCATACACGCCCCCCATCAAATCCCCTAGCCAAGAAAACCACAAAAACCATAGATCTCACATTGAGCAATTCAGCCATAGCCTCCTTGGCTTGGCCGAAACCCTAAATCCTAAAAAGTTTCACTTCCAATTTTCCCTCCATCATTTGATTGGTCAATTTATTTGATTGGCTCACTCAAATCTTATCTTTCCAACCAAAACACATTTTCCCTATCCATCCTAACCATTTTTGGCCAACCCTTGCAATCCTAGATCTCTAGATCTCAAATCCTATTTTTTAGGAATTTCATAATTCTTAACTTTTAGGATCTCACAAGCCCCCTTTGCCCTAGCCGAACACACCCCCATAAGCCTTGGCTGAACTCCTCATCAAACCTAGCCCCAATCACTCACTTCTAAACCCTAGCCAAGATTACCCTTCATCCAACCATAACACACAAGTGGCGCCTAGCACACCAAGGGTCACTAGCCATGCACCATCATCACCCAAACCTTGATCACCTAGCCTAAACACCATCCATACTTCCCACCATTGAACCCTAGCCTCACTTCACCCAAGCTCCCATTGGGCTACACGTGATCTACACCAAGCAAAGGAGTATCATCGGTCACTATAGGAGCAACAAGGCGAGGATCGGAACCTTAGTGTTTGGAGGCTTGACCGAGGTCCCCAACAGTGTGTCCCCTAGTGCAATCAATATTTTTTTCTTTTTTCAAATATTTATAACGTTTTCCAAAAATTTAGAAAAATACACAAATCACTAGTGGTAATTTTCTTAAACATTTTAGAAAAAACTTTTGAAAAATAAAATAAAATACACTAATGGTTAGACCTAGGGGAAAATTCAAAGGGCAAACTAAAATTTTCTAAATTATAGTGGTGCTACTAGCACTCTTGGGGCGGGAGTGCCCCCTTCTCACACCCTGCCCCCGACATAGGCAGGAGGGTGGGGTTTACCCATTGAAATCTAGCCTCGCACCTTGTGGGAGTGGCCCCGTTAGTGTGCCGAGGGCGAATTTGGACGTCTACTCCATCTGCCCCCCCCCCCTCCCCTGTTTGGCCCAAATGGCCTAAGTTACCTAAATTAAAAAAAAAAAAAAATTGTTATACATATTACATAAAATGAAACAAAACTTATAAAAGCATTAAATATAAAGTCAAAAGTTCTACCTATTAAGTGAGTAACTTCTAATTTCTAACTAATAATTCTAAACTATTACAATAATATAAATTAATATAAAATTATTACCAATTATTGAAATTACAAATTGTAGTAAGATGACTTATGACTTATGAGATCATTTGACATTGACTTTGAGTCTTGAGATTGAAATTTAGGGATGGTGGGCAAGTGACACTGTAAGATTATAAAACCTGAACATTAATAGGAAAAAAATTATAAGTACAAACAATATATACGTATGTAAAAAAGTTAGAAACTTAAAACTACAAGTACAAACCTAGATGAGATCATAAGGTTCTGATTGTAGGCTTTTTCATCAAGAATTCAAGATTAGATCATTGGGAATTTGGGATTAGAGTTGGGTGAGTGAGACTATAAAACTTAAAAATAAAATGAGAGAAAAAAAAATCATAATACAAACATTACTTAGAGAAGTAAAAAAGTTAAAAACTAAAAGTACAAACCAAGATGAAATCATTGAGATTAAGATTGGGCATGTGACAATGAGACTATAAAAGTCGGAAAAAAAAATTAGAATTACAAATTATATACATACTACAAATAATTAAGAGACAAATTATACAAATCAATGGCAATAGTGGATTGAACTAGGAAGTCATATTGCGATCGATGTAAACATAGCCTCATTTATCGAAGTTGTCCTTACAACAATTAGATTTGAAATTAAGGCCGGTCAAATTAATATAAGTAATAACACAATATCTTATAAGCAAAAGCAAATTAATGAATTAAAAGCAAATACCGAATCCATGCTGATCACCACCCACTTCCTCATCTGCCTTCACAAAGTCTACCACATCCGATGATATGCACCTGCGGAATCAGAATCTCTTGAACCTATAATCAATTTGAAAACTCACACAAGAAAGTCAAAATTAAGTCAATGGAAGAACCTAGACCCGTTGAGGAACTCATTTCAAGAACTTAGATTATATGAAAATCTAGACCTGTTGAAGAATCTGTCTCAAGAATCCAGATTACAAAGGAAGAATGCCATAAAAGTTGTAATTTACCTTTGATAAGTTCAAACATTTAATCAAGAACAATAGGATAAACTCAACTCACAATGAATAAAATTTATCAATTTCATAAGTTTTCATAAACTTCAAAATGAGACTAAAAAGAGTATTTAAACCAAAACCTAATTAAAACCCTAGCCAAAATAAATCCACGTCTTCCAAAAATACCCCTGAATGAATAGTGCTACAGCTACAGTAATTTAGCCTTTTGAAACCCTAATTCAAAAAAAATAAAACATATGTGGGCTAAGCATCCTCAAGCCCAATTATTCTAGACTAATTCCTATAACTAATAAAATAAGTCATTTTAATGAAATAAACAAGTCTAAGGCATTCAATCACATAAACATAATAATAGGCCATAATTTATGTTACACTCTTCTATTGCTTGTATCACGTGGATGAGAACTAGATCTCTTTCTCTCAAGCCCATCTTGAATATTGGGCTCTTGCTAGACTTGTTCCAAGTGGATTGCACCAATTCTTGCATTGCTTCCTTGCTCTTCTTAGTTCTTGGCCATGTGATTGCCTCATTTGGAACTTGCAATAGATCTTTAAGACTCGGTCCACCTTGGAGCCCATCATTCCCCCTCTCCTCAAAAGGATTCAACCTCAAATCTCCTCCACCTGCATCAAAGGGAAAAAGGTCAGTAACTTTGAAAATAGCATAAATATGATACTTACCTAGAAGATCCACTTGATATGAATTATCATTAATTTTTCCAAAAATTTGAAAAAGTCTATCCAACCCACTTCTGTCATCAACAAGAAAAAGTATTAAATCTAAAGTAGTAAATAGATTAAAACCATAAACAACTTCAAAATGAGGATATGAAGTAGTTGTATGTATGGTCATATTATATACAAACTCTATAAATGGCAAACAATCCTCCAAAGCTTTTAAATTCTTCTGAACAACAGTGCATAAAAACTAAGTTAAGGTCCTAGTAACTACTTCAGTCTGGCCATCAGTTTGTGGATGGCAAGTAGTGGAAAATAAAAGCTTAGTACCCAATTTTTCCCACAAAATCTTCTAAAAGTAATTAAGGAATTTAACATCCTATCAGAAACAATACTCTTACGCACACCATGAAGTCATACTATCTCCCTGAAAAACAAGTCAGCTATGTTTATGGCATCATCAATTTTATAACATGGAATGAAATGTGTCATTTTGCTAAATCTATCCACAACTACAAAAATAGAATCCATACCCCTTTTTGTCCTAGGCAGCCCCAAAACAAAGTCCATAGATATTTCTACTAATGCCTTACTAGGAACGGGTAAGAGTATATACAATCCATATGGCAAAACTTTAGATTTGGATTTTCTACATGTAATGCACATGCCACAAATACGATTGATGTCTCTTTTTATTTTAGACTAAAAGAAATGTTCATACAACAAGTCAATAAATAGCAAATGATACTCCCACAAATGTTCATGAAACACATCTAAAGTCTTCCTTTCACCACAATGACCACTCCAATTATATACCATCAATGAATGGTAAACCATACTCCCAAAAGTGTTCATACAATATGTCTAAAATCTTCTTTACATCAAAGTGACCACTCTAATGATATGCAAACTCAATAAATGGGAAACAATACTTCCACCAATGGTCATGCAACACGTCTAAAGTCCTCTTTACACCAAAATGTCCCAACAGATCACACCCATGCACAAGCAACTCATGCATAAGACTAGTAGGCTCACAAAGTCTATTCTCTGTAAAAAAAATACAAATCTAGTCTATAGCACTTACCAAATAATGCTTTCTCATGTACTCCATACACACTAGTAAAGTTATAATCATTAGCATGCAATTTCTTATCATATTCAAATTTCAATCACTTTGCTTCTAAAATGAAAATAAGGACATACCTTCTTAATATTGCAACAACCACAAAGTTTTTCTTACCTTTTGTGTATTTGATTATATGAGGAGAAGTCTCAATACATTCTTCCCACTTGGTTAGCATTCTAGTCAACTTACATTGCCCTTCAAGTGCGTTAAGGACTCATGTTCTTCAAAAAAAATGTCGGGTAAGAATTGTCACACCTAACAAAAAATCAATTTGAGGCAATCCACTAAACACATCGCTAGGCAGCACGACCTCATATCCCTGCAACAAAGAGATAACAACACTAGGCAAAGATTTGTTAAATTCGTTAGATTAAAATTCACCTTAGTATAAAAACTCACTTTTCTCTTTGTTTTTCTCTCACTTTCTTCACTCTCGCTTTTCTTTTAACTTTCCTTTTCCTTTTAACTTTTTTTTTTCTTGAGCTTTCAGCCTCATCCTCATTTCTTTTCTCTCATTTTTCTCTCTCTCATTTTGATCTCACTATTTCATTTTTTCTCAATCTCACTCTCACTTTTTCTTTTTCACTCAACCTCACTTTTACTGTCTTTTTTTATCAATTTCACTTTCTCTCTTTCTTTTTTGAACAACCTCACTTTCACTCTTTCTTTTTTGATCAACCTTACTTTTCAACTTTAGTTGGTCCTCATACACCTATTTTGTGGTTAAAAAGCAAGTTTGATTATTTTGTTATCCTTTATGAAGCTGTATATGTTCTTGACCCTATTATGGATCACCCTCCTATCATACTGCCATGGCCTCCCCAACAAAATCTGGCTAGCATGCATAGGCACAACATCACAAAGCACCTCATCCTGATACTTTTCAATTGAAAAAGATACTAGTACTTACTTATTTACCTTAATTTCTCCATAATCATTCAACCACTGCAACTTGTATGGTCTAGGGTGTTTCAAGATAGGCAAATTCAATTTCTCAACTAAGGTAGTGCTAGCCACATTAGTACAACTCCCTCTATCAATAATCATACTACATACATTGTTGCTGATGTGGCATCTAGTATGAAAAATGTTCTCTCTCTGCTGCTCGGTATCATCCATCTTACTTTGTGTATTGAGAGTACACCTAACAACAAGAGACTTACCATACTCCTTATTCTTATTATATTTATATTCAATACTAGGCTCACGTCTCCTCCTATCTCTCACACTTTGCAAATTTTAAATCAATGCACATCGTTGATCCATCTTATCCCTCACTTTCCCTAATGCTAAATTCAACTGTTCAAACTTTTGTTGCATGGACTGCAACACAAAAAATGAATTATCTGCCACCCCCTTTGATGTTGAGTCACTATTATGAGACATCGTAATGTGCTGCACAAAAAAAAATATTAGTGGTAAAAACCAAACACACTCTCTTACATGTTTACACTCAAATATGTGCACTTCACTCGTGTTTCACTCTTAATTAGCTTTTTCCCGATAATAGTCATACACTCTCTTGCCTTGTACTGCAATAGTTTTCCCACTCAAGTTTTTTAAGAACTAATTGAATTCAATCAAGATAATACAACATTGTTTTATTCCAACTAGTAATTAGGTCCAAGAAATAAGAGTAAGAAATAAGGAAGGAATAAAATGACATGAGACTCAATGAATTTATATGAGTGAAAGAGTAATTACAAAACAAGATACCAACTAGAAAAATGTATTTAGCCACTTTGATGATAAAGCTCAATCAATGCCAAATCATTCAATTTTTAGTTTGCTAGTATTTCAAACAACTATACCCAAAATCCTTTTCTTTCTATTTTTTTTTTCAAAATTTTTTTTCTTTTCCTTCTTTTTCTCTTCATTTCTTTTCTTTTCTCGCTAATTCAATCACAAACAGCAATATTCAATTGTGACAATCAAACAATTGAATTCAAATGCATAAAAACTTAACTAGGAAATAGAAGGGAATCAATAAAACCCAAGATGATGCAATTTTCGGCCTAAGCAATATGGCAGCCCAAGACCAATACACAAAGAACCCCAATGATAGAGTAATTCGGCAGCCTAGGAATAAGGAAATTTCTGCACTATTTTTTTTTTTGCAACCCTAGAATAATGAATCCCTAGAATTAAATTTAAAGATGCAAGAATTAAAAGATAGAATTAGACTTAATTGGAAACCTAGCTCTGATACCAAATTATGTGAACCCGCGGAATGGGAATCCCTTGAATCCATAATCAATTTGAAAACTCACCCAAAAAAGTCAAAATCAAGTCAATGGAAGAACGTAGACTCGTTGAGGAACTCATTTCAAGAACCTAGTTTATATGAAAATCTAGACCTGTTGAAAAACCTGTCTCAAGAACCCAAATTACAAATAAGGAACGCCACAAAAGTTGTAATTTACCTTTAATAAGTTTAAACGTTCAATCAAGAACAAGAGAAGATAAACTAAACTCACAATTAATAAAATTCGTCAATTTCATAAACTTTCATAAACTTCAAAATGAGACTAAAAAGAGTATTTAAACCAAAATCTAATTAAAACCCTAGCCAAAATAAACCCCATCTTCCAAAAATACACCTGAATAAATAGTGTCACGGCTACAGTAATTTAGCCTTTCGAAACAAAATAAAACATATGTGGACCAAACATCCTCAAACTCAATTATTCTAGACTAATTCCTATAACTAATAAAATAAGCACTTTTAATGAAATAAACAAGTCTAAGACCTTCAATCACATAAACATAATAATAGGGGTTGCATTCTTCCATTGCTTGTATCATGTGGATAAGAATTGCATCTCGTTCTCTCAATCCCATTTTGAATATTGGGCTTTTGTTAGACTCGTCCCAAGTGGATTGCACCAATTCTTGCATTGCTTCCTTGCTCCTCTTAACTCTTAGCCTTGTGATTGCCGCATTTGAAACTTGCAAGGGATCTTTAAAAGTCAGTCCGCCTTGGAGTCCATCATTCAAAATATAAATTGGCTTCCATTTGATCTAATTTTAGGTGAGAATAAATGCCTTCATAATAGTAGAAGACAATAAACTCCAGAATGGATCCAATATGTGCCCCTGGTAGTAATGGGGATGACCAAAATTCTACAGGCTATGTCTCCAAGGATGAGATACTGACGTCATTGACCTTCCACCAATATAAGATATCAAACCCCAACTTAAATAGGTGCATCTCCCCTGCCAAGTATCTATCTAACTCCGAATGGTCATCTGAAGGCTGATGAAGCTAGGAAACCTGCTCCAACCTCTTATCCCACCCTAACCTATGCTTTTTCCCCATCCCGACATCGGAAAAAGGCAATACGGTAGGTGTAGGTATCGAAATATTACCATCCCCAAATGTGGCAAACTCATTAAACAATCTTTTAAGGGTTTCCCTAATCCATACTGCAATATGATCCGTCCATGCCTTTACGTTCACCAATCTCAAGCCATACACTATGCAATCAATTTTGTACTGGTGTCAAGGACAATAGCCACATATAGGAAAATTTTTATCCTACTCAAATATATCTAATACTTATCATATTTAGTCCTCATGCACATTACCATTTCCCATAGCCTAGTTTAGTCACTTCCATACATTTTTATTCAGTTGTTCTTTCATCTAATATACTTGCTGACAAAATCCATTAGATGTAACATACGAAAAAAGAAAAAATGGTAGTTGTGACCTCATAGAAAAGCCTAAAAAAGTCTATAAAATTCGCGACTACGACCTAATCATCATCATTAGGTTTGCCCAATCTCCCCCACCCCCACCCCCAACATCATTAAAATGGTTGACATATTGTATGTCCTCCTCACCCAATGAGTGAAAGGCCTTTCTATACTCCTGGGTCATCTCTAATCTCAAGAAGGTTGAGTTCCATCTTGAAAAAGATGATGCACCCAACCTCTGCTTGGGATAGAACGAAGACTTGGAGCGTCAAGACATGCAATATATGATTGCATACCCCTGTTCATGATAGTTAATATACAATGCATCATAGTATGCAACTAGCCGTATGCAATAATCGTAGCATAAAAATGGTGACTTCTAAAAACTTTTGTGCTAGAACAAACTAAACATCCTAACATTCAAATTAAACATAACTAGTGCCTTATTTAAACAGGTCCAATTCGTAAGGCATAAGTTTAAACACAACTAGGAGATAGGATTAACTTATTACAAACAACATCAAGATAGCTTAAATAATTTATCTAAGGCGTAGCATGGTAATCAAGACTATCTCTAAAAACATCATAATCAATTCCAAGATGCATATTTTCTAATAGAGAAATCTTTTTTTTTAAAGCATACTTTAGTTATTAGAGACATTATCACATAATATAAGGTATCATCATAGTTCCCCATTTGCGTTGTGAGTACCTACAAAGAACCATAACACAACTCATGTTGAAACCATGTTATTAGAGCTATGTAGATATATTTTTCAATGCATTGACCTTAATCAAATCACCATCATCATAACATATGTGCCCACCAACATTAGGTGTTATATATGATTTCCCTCTGGTATTCTTTACAATGAATCTATTCAAAGCAAGTTAATGGCTCATTGTCCACCATTCCATTTTTTTCACTCCAGAGTGGATAGAGGAGTTCCACTAGGAGATTCTCTCATCCTAACATTGGTTCATGATAGAACATCTTCATGCTATGCTTTATGACCAAATATTTCATTACATGTGTTCATTTTGTAACATGCAATGTACTTTATGCTAAAAACATATTTTCACATTTTGTAACATGCAATGTACTTTATGCTAAAAACATATTTTCATGCTCCATGCTAAAAACAAAATTCTTTCATGCTTCATGCAAAAATAACATGACGCATGCCATGTATACAAGTAGTCAAATGCTCGGTGATGTATGACATTTCATGATCAAAATGACATGTATAACATGAATGTGACATTTGTACAAGAATCATAGATAAATTGTCCAAAAGTAAGTTAGAAGCTAACTTACAAACTTCCTGAGTTCTAAAGTCATTACTAATAAAATACAATACGTACTAGAGTTAGGAAGTATGAAATGTCCAGAATCTAACAAACAAAAATCAATATTTGCAAAATTTCCCTCTAGTTTATCCGAAATTGCTAGTTGGGCCTTAAACTTTCACTATTTGTATTTCGGCCCCAAATTCCACCAATTTGCACAAACATCATTTAATCCATATTCTTATTCTATATATGACCTTAGAATTTCATGAATCAAACATCCACCATGAGAATTTCATCCAACCCATGGCATGCATATGGCTTGATTTACATTATATGTGATTTTAAGCCTATTATCCTTAAGAACTCTTTAGGACCAATAATTGGATATGAACTTATTAACATGTTAATAACTTAGATTTAAGCAATATGGAATTATATCAACATCCATGTGATGAACAAAATAAACCATCATGAATTCATCAAAACCTAGTACTTAGCATGATGTATATAACTTCTCTTTAACATATGAATCCTTATACCTCCAAAGAATCATGCATTCTAACTCTTGAAATGGTGATAATAGGCTTCTAAATTTTCATAACAAGTGCTTTGGAGATTTAATCATATCACAAGATAACCTTCAAACAAGTCAAAGTTGAAACGTGCTAGTTGATTAACCCAAGATATAGATACATAACCCTATCATGATATGTTGTTTTCCTTCAATAAAAACCTTTGATTAATTAAACAAGACATTAGCTAATCTTAGTATATCATATCAAGACATACCATGACTAAAGTTTCATATAAAAACAATCTATGCATGAAGAACACCAAATTTGATCCAAAACATGCTTCCCAAAGATTAAACTCATGTAACTCAATTCAAATCTCATTCTCATACCATAAACCAAAGCCTAATATGTTATTCTAACCTCCAACAAAGATATATGGTAGAGTTACTCACTAATTCGTGGCTTTAAGACAACAATTTTACCCTTCAAGGACTTTAATCTCACCACTTAGTTTCACTCTTCTCAACACTATGCATGTTTTGCTCTCAAGGAAGCTAAGGAAGTGTTTGAGATTTTCATTGGAGGAAGTGATGGAAGGGGAGTGCTATTTATAGAGTTTGAGTGAGGAAGCAAGAGGTGAAGAGGCACATAGTTTGGCTAAAGTGTAGTGTAGGTTGTTGGTGTGAGTTTCAGTGAAGTGCATGCTTGAGTTTCCATATCTATACCATTGAACACATCACAATATTGACTCATGGACAAAGACCAAACAAGGGTGATAGGTGCAGGGATTGAGTGGTTTTAGAAGTTAGGACAAAATTAATTGATTCCTCAAGGGAAATCAAGTGTAGGCCGACGGTTTAAGTCTTCGAAACCTATCTAGATATGATCAACTCTAGTCCTAATCCTTGTGGAAAGTTCTTGGATTCCATTTCCATACTTTTTGAGTGAATTCTCTAGAGCTGTATTTTAGGCATGAATGTTGGACACTTGTTGTTTGATGTGCAACAAATGGAAGTGGGTTGAATGGGGAAGGGTTTAGCTGAGAGTTTGCACATGGTTTCCCACCATTGTGTCGATGGTTTTGATCATTTCTGGGGTGGGTTCTTAGGGTGATTTGATGACACATATCCAAACCTAGGTGTGGTAATACAGGCATGTGAAGATGGTTGGATTTGTTGAAAAGTTTTGAAAGCGATGGTGCAGTTCGATTGAAAACAAGTTCCATTTTGCAAGGTGAAATAGTTTGGTTTTTGGAGTGACCATGGGGGTTGTTCTAGGCTTCATCTTAGGCCTGAATCTTCCAGAACTAGGTATCATGAGAGTGGGTTAATCAAGTGCAGAAAATCGGTTGATGAAGTGGTTGAAAGAACAAGGTTTTGTTGGCTTGTTCTTGGAGTGCATCAGTTTGCACCTAGTGCATTGATTGGTTTGTTTCTTGGCATTTACATGCCTTCCCATTTCATGACATGAGTTGCAATCTAACTACTGTTCTAGATCTATGGAAGATTGATCCAATGCAAGGGAAGAAGATGAAAATTTCAGAAAAAATGATAGAATGAAAAGCTAGAAGGAATCGACATGCATGGTGTCAAAGTTACCATTCAATGACATGATGAAGGGTTTCGGGAATATGAGCTCGAGGTCTTTATGGAGGGCTGACCATGATTGAAAAAATAACCCTTGGGGCATGTGGGAGGTTTTGCAAGAGAATGAAAACTATTTGCTAGGTGGTTGTATTTACTATTTGAAACAATAAGAGGATTCCTAAGCTTAAACTCCAAGTGGTGCATTCTTATTGGGCATAAAACTTCTATTGTGCTAAATCTTAATGTGGGCCTTGAAATGGGCCTTTCCTTGGGCATCATGTTTAGTTTTACTTGGGCCTTTCCTTTGGCCTAAATAGCTTACTAAGTTGGGCCTTAGCCTTAGGCCCCACATTGGGGCTTGTCTTGGACCTACCTTTAGCCTCTTTATCTTATTAAAGTGTGGATCCTTACTTTAACCAACTCTTAGGCATTCTTCAAATCCATCTAACTTCCATGGTTTGCTATGGACCAAATGCCATGCCCATTATGGTGACAAGTCTTCTTAATGCCACTTGTCATCCTACTATTGGCCTCTTGGCAACCTATTTTCACAAAAATTTACATTGCTTTAAAATCTCTAAAAATTCTTACTAAAGCAATGGTAGAAGTCATTTTGCCAAATTATGATCCAAAAACTCTCTTTTCTTAAGGATCATAACTTCCACTTGACCAAGGTCATGGGTTACTATTATCAAATTCTCAATATTTGAAAATGTTACTAAGTAATCTTGAGCGGGGTGTTACAAGAAACATCAAGACACAACTCTTTCTTGCATTTCTTGAATTTATCAAGCCTAGCCAGTGAAGATCTCACAAATCTCGCCACACTTTTAACCCATACAACCAAATCATTCACATCTTTCAAAATATAGGTCACAAAAAGATTTAGAACATGTGCAGTGCATCTCACATGTAAAACACTGACCAACTATGATTGACTTAAGAGATCCCAAAGTGGTCATTAGGAGATGCATTGTCAACTATTATTGTCACAACTCACTCCAAACCTTGCTCATCTATGCGGCCTCTAAGGCCTTCCCAATGGTTTCACCATTGTAATTGGCAATTAAACAAAACGTGAGAATCGACAATCTACAAACTGTGTCATCAAAAATATATAATTAAAATTTTGGACCGATGTTTATGTATCAGCCATAAGGCAAACTCTTTGACCCCTCAAATGGTTTCTAAACAACTCTCTATATACTTCGTATAGTCTATTAATTTCCTTCACCACTATGTGGTGAAAAGCAAAGTTAAACATAGGTTCCAAGTACTTAGAACATATTTGGAAACTTTTACCCTCCACAAACCGAAAGGATAGCTTGTCTACTATGACCATACAAGCTAGGTGTCTCCTATGCTTTTCCAAATCATACTTTGTATGTAACATCCCGATTCCAGGTGACTCAGAGAGTTACTTTTTATTACTTAAAATCATTTCTCAACCATACAATCACAGACCCCAAATTTATCAATGACGCATAAGACTCACTATTTCAAATCAACTACTCCGATATGTTTAATCTAAACACCACAAAATCTCAAAATAAACATCAACCTTTTAGAATACCATGTTGACATTGCAAAACCAAACTATTGAATAAAATCTCCAATAAACAAAGTGTGACGCCCCCAAATCCCCACGCACTGACACGGAGAAATCGAGACGTCCGGATGGTGACATCACGGGTCACCACCCTATCGACGAGTGCCAAGTGTGTGTATAAGCAACAAATGTGCAAAAAGAAACACGCAGCAGATAACGAAAGTCATAACTAAGTACCAGAATTTTTCTTGATTTAATACAAAGCTATTTCAAACATACATATTAAAATATTACAAAACACAAATATCATTTCAAAGCCAAATACAAAGCATAACCCAACTCAGAACTCCGGCGGAGCCACATCCTCGGGCTCAGCCTCCTCCTCCTCCTCGAACTCTGCACCAAAATCTACAAAACCAAAAATGGTACCGCAGGTAAGTAAAATCCAAACACCACTAGATAAAAACATATAAAACTCAAACAACATTCATGAAAGACAAGCCAATGCACATATCCCGTAAAACCATATTTTTCCACGCACACCAAAAACCCATTTGGCCCAAAAACATATCGCTTAAAACCAAGTCTCGCCATTATCCTAGATCATGGCCCAAACCACCATTTTCCTAGAAAATGGATCAAAAGCCTCAAAACCAAACCTCGCCATTTTTCCAGAAAATGGCCCATATCCGAAAACCATAAAACGATCCAATTATGCATGCACCATGACCTCCCCTAGGGATCATCCGCACACCTTGGCTCTGTGCCACACCGCAAGTAACGACTACACGTGTGACACCTAAACGAGCGATACCCAGACTCGCGCCCAGCGCGCACCTGGCCAGGCCATCCTCTAGTCCCCGCCACTCTAGGGACCACGGAGTCGACACGACAGCGTTACCGTATCGTGCGATCCAGTCGTCGCCCTGCGACAACTCAGGGGATGTCACTCAGTATTATCCACTCCCGAGTGACCAGAGGAGCTCCACTGAGATAATAACCCATCCCGGCTTGGGCTTGTAAGACACACGCACCCGAAATCCATTTACGCCAACAAAACACAATTTTCTCAATTAAAATAAAATGCACATGTATGCAATATGTAACGCACGCCTCATGACATAAAATAACCAAGCAATCACAAACAACCAAAACCAAGCACTCGGTCCTCAATCCATCCGACCCCCGAACTCCTTGGACTCAGTCCGGAATCAACCAACCAACATATAAATATTTATTGTAAGAGCAAAATATATTTAAATCTAAAAGTAGAGTTTGGAAAATACTTACAGTGCTATAAGATAATTTTTGAAGGATCAGAGAGCAGCAAACGGCAAAGAGAAAGCAACGTAATAGTGTAAAAACACTGTGGTCGTGGGTTGTAAAATACCCACTTTTGAACGGGGACAAACCAAGGCTCGGGATTGATAGGGAATGGCTTAGAGGTGTTTATGAAACTAGTGAAAGTGAGGGTCGGCTGTGGGTGGCGGCAAAAACGGCGGTAGGAGGCCAAAATACCCAAATCGGAGAGTTAGCTCGTGGGGACTGTTCCGGCGACAAGTTGAGGCCGGAAATAGGTGGTTTAGGATGGCAAGGAGTCGGTGATGAAGTGGTGAGGAGGTGGTGGCCAGAGGTGGAGCGACGGCGGCAAATCGGAGCAAAAGTCGTTCGGCTTGGAGGAGGTATTCGGGCTACACGGCGGCTCCGTTGGCGGTGGAAATTTGTGGGGTGGTTCACCAGAGGGAGGGGAAGAGATTGGTGGTGATGGTGTGGCTCACGGCACCGACGAGCGACGGTACTGGGCGGCTGGGTGCTTCGGCGTGAAGGAGAGAGAGAGAGAGAGAGAGAGAGAGAGAGAGAGAGAGAGAGAGAGAGAGAGAGAGAGAGAGAGAGAGAGAGAGAAATCGCACGGGGGGGTCGACGCACGGGGAAGAAGGAAGAAAAAAAAAAGAAAAAGAAAGAAAAAGAGAAGAAAGAGAAAGGGAAAAGAGAAAAGAAAAGATGGGGAAAAGAAATGAGGTCCAATCCTCACATCTGGGATTCAACAACTGATTCAACGAAAATAACTTTAAAAGCAATAAAACCAAGAAAATATCTTAAACATAACGTAAAGCTAAAATATAATAAATAACTAGAAAAAAAACTAACTATTTAATTTTAAATCCAAAAACAAGCTAAAATAAATTAAACATCAATTTAAACTCAAATAACAAATAAAATCCAATTAAAATCTGATAATTTAAAATAAAAGAACTATTATTTTAATTAAATTAAAATATTCCTTTAGTGAAAATACACGTAAAAACGGGGTATCACATCCTCCCCCGTTTAAAAACAAATTTCGTTCTCGAAATTTGCAAGATCAAACACCAACTTGAAACAAGCCACATAATTCCACATAAAACCACATGTGACCAAGATTAAGAAACGTACCGTCATTACTCAAACAAGTAGGGGTACTGCTCCCTCATGTCAGCTACTCTCTCCTAAGAGAAGTATTGAGCTAACGGATCTCCCCATGCCATCTTAACCAAAGGTATCTTCTTGGACCTCAACTATTGCTTCTTCCAATCCATGATCTGCGACGGAACAACCTCATAAGTAAGGTCCGGTTGCAACTGAATATTCTCTGGGTTGACAAAGCGCGGCTCTTGTTGTCCAAAGCTCTTCTTCAAGGATGATACGTGGAAGACATCATGAATATCCCCAAAATATTCTAGCAAAGCAACTCTATAGGCGACGGACCCTACCTTCTCCAAAATCTGAAAAGAGCCGACATACCTCAGATCCAGTTTCCTCTTCTTACCAAAACGCTTAACTCTTTTCATGGGAGAGACTTTGAGATAAACCCAATCACCTTCTTCAAAAGATAACTCTCTCCTCCTGGTATCAGCGTAGCTTTTCTGACGACTCTGAGCTGCTGCCATTTTATCCCTGATGATCCGAACTTGGCTTTGCATTTCTTGAATTATTTCGGGTCCAATTATCTTACTCTCCCCGACTTCATCCCAACACAAAGGCGATCTGCACTTCCTCCCATAGAGAGCTTCATAAGGAGCCATCTGAATGGTCGCATGGAAGCTATTATTATACGCAACTCTATGAGCGGCAAGTGGTTTTCCCAACTCCCTTGAAATTCCATGACATGCCCGCAACATATCTTCAAGGGTCTGAATGGTGCGTTCTGATTGGCCGTCTGTCTACGGGTGATATGTAGTACTGAACTTCAACTTAGTACCCAATGCTGCTTGCAAACTCTTCCAGAACTGAGACGTGAACCTTGGGTCTCGATCCGACACTATACTCTTCGGTATGCCGTGCAACCGTACTATCTCCTTGACGTACAAGCAGGTCAACTTACCCAAGGAATCGGTATTATTAACAGGCAAGAAATGAGCACTCTTCGTTAACCAGTCAACAATCACCCAAACAGAATTTTTCCCACTAGGAGTTCTCGGCAAGCCCACTACAAAATCCACCGTGATGTCATCCCACTTCCACTCAGGAATAGGGAGGGGTTGGAGCATACCAGCAAGTCTTTGATGCTCGGCCTTGACTTGACGGCATGTGTGGCATTTCTCAACATACAAGGCAATATCCCTCTTCATTCCATCCCACCAGTAATTTTTCTTCATGTCCCGGTACATCTTCGTACTGCCGGGATGAACTGAATAAGGGGCCGCATGAGCTTCTGCCATGATCCGCTCCTTGAATTCTGAATCTTTGGGGACCACTCTACGATCTCGGAACCGAAGAATTCCATCTTTATCCATACTGTAATGCAATGGCCCTCGAGATTTTCTGACTCTTTTTCTGATATCCAGCAGCTTCGGATCATTCCTTTGAAGGGTCTTCAATTCCTCAAAATCAGTTACCCGAATGTCAAGAACTAAAGATAATACCTCCACTTGTTGTGAACTCTCAATAAGGAGCCTTCTCATCCCACAAAGCAAAGAATCTAATTCTGATGGCTCAGCTTCATCTTCCAAGTGCGATTTTCGGCTCAAAGCATCAGCAACTATATTTGCCTTCCCTGGATGATACTTGATCTCGCACTGGTAGTCACTGATTAACTCCAGCCATCGCCTCTGCCTTATGTTCAGATTCTTCTGGGAAAACAAGTGCTTCAAGCTCTTGTGATCGGTGTATATTTTGCAAGCTTCCCATACAAAAAGTGTCGCCAGATCTTAAGAGCAAAAACAATCGCAGCCAATTCCAAATCGTGCGTCGGATAATTCTTCTCATGGTCGTTTAGCTGACGAGATGCATAAGCAACAACCCGTCCTTCCTGCATAAGGACACAACCCAATCCAAATTTAGACGCATCGCTGAAGACTACAAATGGCTTATGCGGTTCTGGGAGCGCTAATACTGGTGCAGTCGTCAACCTGTTTTTCAATTCTTGGAAGCTTCTCTCACACTTATCTGACCAAACAAATTCTACATTCTTCTGAGTCAAAGCTGTAAGAGGTCCAGATAGGCGAGCAAATCCCTCCACAAATCTTCGGTAATATCCGGCAAGTCCCAATAAACTCCGGATCTCACGCACGGTAGTCGGACGCTGCCATGAAAAAATGGCTTCCACCTTACTAGGATCAACAGCCACTCCGTCTCGGAAAATCACATGCCCAAGAAATCTGACTTCCTCCAACCAGAATTCACACTAGCTGACCTTGGCATACAACTGGTGTTCTCTCAATTTCCCAAGAACTAGATGAAGATGATAAACATGCTCCTCAACATCTCGGGAATAAATCAGAATATCATCAATGAATACTACCACAAAGGAATCCAGATAAGGTCGAAATACCCGATTCATTAAATCCATGAAAGCAGCAGGGGCATTGGGTAATCCAAACGGCATCACCTTAAATTCATAATACTCATATCTCGACCTGAAAGCAGTTTTAGGCACATCCTTGTCTCTTATCCTCAACTGGTAGTACCCCGACCTCAAATCAATCTTCGAGAACACAACTGCTCCTTGAAGCTGATCAAATAAATCATCGATCCGTGGGAGAGGATATTTATTTTTGATGGTCACCTTATTTAATTCCTGATAATTAATGCACATACGGAGGGTTCCATCTTTCTTTTTAACAAACAGCATTGGCGCACCCCACGGCGAAGTACTAGACTGAATGAACCCCTTATCTACCAGCTCTTGCAACTGAGTCTTCAACTCTTTTAATTCAGCCGGTGCCATGCAGTAAGGAGCTTTATGTACAGGAGCCGCTCCAGGTTCCAAGTCTATAACAAACTCCATTTCACGAACAGGGGGTAGCCCATGCAAGTCATCCACAAACACGTCCAGAAATTCTTCCACAACGGGAATGTCTACCAAAGACTTCTTCTCAGACGGCATAAACACCATCTGAACTAAGAAGGCATATGCTCCCCATGCAATCTCTCTTCTTGCTTGAATTGCCGATATAATTACCAGCTTTTCTTTTAGCTTACTTCTCGCAAATTCCAAAAAATCACCATCTGGAAGATTAAAGCTAATTACCCAACTTCTGCAATTAATACTCGCAGAATATCGGTATAGCCAATCCATCCCGAGGATGATATCAAAACCCAACAGCTTAAACACCACCAAATCAGCATCCAAGAACCTTCCATCAAAATTTAATGGGCAACCCAAAGCAACCTTGGAACACCACACCATTTCACCATTGGGTAGAGCCACTACCAATGACTTCGGCAAAGGTTTCGTAACCAAATTACACATCCAAGCAAAAGTGGAAGATACAAATGACTGTGAAGCACCCGAATCAAACAAAGTGCAAGCATAAAACTCATATAAACGGACGCTGCCTAAACCAAACACATAAACCCATGAAATCCAAATACACAAAGAAATCAAAGCACACCAAAAATCAAATCCAACATAAAATTAAATTAGATCCATACCTGTAATTACTCCAGCATCATGGGTCGCTGGCACCTCATCATCAACATCTCCGGGTGTGACAGCATAAACCCGGGCTTGCACTGCTTATCTTGGATTTGTTCTTCCACTGTATCTACCTCCACGACTTCCTTGAATTGGTCTAGGACACTCACGAGCAAAGTGACCCTGCTGGCCACAATTATAGCATTGAGTCCCACCAGAAGGGCACTCACCCACATGGGCTCTATTACAAACTCCGCAACTAGCACTCGTCCTCCCATACGAACACTTGAGGATGCTTGCAGTCGAGTTCCGGTCCGCTGAACAAATTTCTGAGGCACACCCGAACTGCTTCCTTCACCAGAAAAACTCCGCCTCTTATGTCTTGGAGGGGAGCCCATACTCAGATTATTCTCTCGCTCCACAAGAGTGGCCACATCCACTAAATCCTGAAAAGTGGATATTCAGTGGCTGACCACCATACAGCGTATATCAGGACGTAGTTCCTCCTGGAAACGCTCGGCTCGCATTTCCTTTGTGGCTATGAGGTGGGGAGCAAATCGCCCAAGTTCTATAAATCTCCGAGCCTACTGTTCCACGGTCATGCTCCCTTGGACCAAGCTTGAGAATTCTCTTGCCTTTTGCCGCCTTACAGAAGCGGGAAAGAAGCGATCATTAAACTCTTTCTTGAAGCGCTACCAGGTCACAGTGGCAAAAGATCCCAACTCTGATTCCGGCACTACTCTCTTAGTATCCCACCAATCAGAAGCGGTGTCTTGCAACAGATAGTTGGCATAAAGCACTTGTTCCGCCTCAGTGCAACCACACACCTCAAAAGTTCTTTCCAAGTCTCTGACCCACTTTTCAGCTTGAAGTAGATCCTCTTCTCCAGTGAAGTGTGGAGTCCTATGCGCCAGAAAGCGCTCATAGGTGCATCCAGCTTGCACCATGCTACTAGGCCCTCCTGGGTATAGCCAAGGCCCTCCCTGATGTGGCCAAGGCCCTCCTTGTTGTGGCCAAAGCCCTCCTTGTTGCGGCCAAGACCCTTCTTGTTGTGGCCAAGGTCCTCCTTGTTGTGGCCAAGGTCCTGCCTGTTGTGGCCAAGGCCCTGCCTGCTGTGGCCTAAAATTCTGTTGCATGAACTCTGTCATCTGCCGTATTGCTTGGGCTATGGAGTCATCTCTCGATGTATTGTCCCGTGGCTCCTGAGTAGATTTTCTTGGTCTCACCATTTTCCTGCCACAATACAACCTTTGACCCCCGTTTAAGAAAAAAAAAAAAACCAACAACATAAAACCAAAAACCAACACCACATAACAAGAAACAAAAAGAAACCAGCTTGCAAAAACATAACTAAATAAATAAAAACAAGCAAACAAGTTCAAACAAATAAAACAAATCAAATAGCAACTTTACTTAACAGAAATTTTAAAACACAACTTTAAAAACATTCTGGTACTACCTACGGGACATGTGGTTTTACCCAGAGCCAAACCACTCTGATACCACCTGTGACGCCCCCAAATCCCCCATACATAGACACGGGAAAATCGAAACGTCCGGATGGTGACATCACGGGTCACCACCCTATCGACGAGTGCCAAGTGTGTGTATAAGCAACAAATGTGCAAAAAGAAACACGCAACTGATAATGAAAGTCATAACTAAGTTCCAGAATTTTTCTTGATTTAATACAAAGCTGTTTCAAACATACATATTAAAATATTACAAAACACAAATATTATTTCAAAGCCAAATACAAAGCATAACCCAACTCAGAACTCCGGCAGAGCTGCATCATCGGGCTCAGCCTCCTCCTCCTCCTCGAATTCTACACCAAAATCTACAGAACCAAAAATCGTACCGCAGGTAAGTAAAATCCAAACACTACTAGATAAAAACATATAAAACTCAAACAACATGCATGAAAGACAAGCCAATGCACATGTCCCGTAAAACCATATTTTTCCATGCACGCCAAAAACTCATTTGGCCCAAAAACATATCGCTTAAAACCAAGTCTCGCCATTATCCCAGATAATGGCCCAAACCACCATTTTCCCAGAAAATGGATCAAAAGCCTCAAAATCAAACCTCGCCATTTTCCCGGAAAATGGTCCGTATCCGAAAACCATAAAAACAATCCAATTATGCATGCACCATGATCTCCCCTAGGGATCATCCGCATACCCTGGCTCTGTGCCACACCGCAGGTAACGACTACGCGTGTGACACCTAAAAGAGCGATGACCAGACTCGCGCCCAGCGCATACCTGGCCAAGCCATCCTCTAGTTCCCGCCACTCTAGGGACCACGGAGTCGACACGACATCGTTACCGTATTGTACGATCCGGTCGTCGCCATGCGACAACCCAGGGGATGTCACTCAGTATTATCCACTCCCGAGTGACCAGAGGAGCTCCACCGAGATAATAACCCATCCCGACTTGGGCTCGTGAGACACACGCACCCGAAATCTATTTACACCAACAAAACACAATTTTCTCAATTAAAATAAAATGCACATGTATGCAATATGTAACGCACGCCTCATGGCATAAAATAACCAAGCAATCACAAACAACCAAAACCAAGCACTCGGTCCTCAATCCATCCGACCCCGAACTCCTTGGACTCAGTCCGGAATCAACCAACCAACAGATAAATATTTATTGTAAGAGCAAAATATATTTAAATCTAAAAGTAGAGTTTGGAAAATACTTACAGCGCTATAAGATAATTTTCGAAGGATCGGCGAGCAGCAAACGGCGAAGAGAAAGCAACGTAACAGTGTAAAAACACTGTGGCCGTGGGTTGTAAAATACCCACTTTTGAACGGGGATAAACCAAGGCTCGAGATTGATAGGGAATGGTTTAGAAGTGTTTATGAAGCTAGTGGAAGTGAGGGTCGGCTGTGGGTGGCGGCGAAAATGACGGTAGGAGGCCAAAATACCCAAATCGGAGAGTTAGCTCTTGGGGACTGTTCCGGCAACAGGTTGAGGCCGGAAATAGGTGGTTTAGGATGGCAAGGAGTAGGTGATGAAGTGGTGAGAAGGTGGTGAGGAGGTGGTGGCCGGAGGTGGAGCGACGGCAGCAAATCGGAGCAAAAGTTGTTCGGCTTGGAGGAGCTATTCCGGCTAAACGACGGCTCCATTGGCGGTGGAAATTTGTGGGGTGGTTCACCAGACGGAGGGGAAGGCGAGCGGCAGTACTGGGCGGCTGAGTGCTTCGGCATGAAGGGGAGAGAGAGAGAGAGAGAGAGAGAGAGAGAGAGAGAGAGAGAGAGAGAGAGAGAGAGAGAGAGAGAGAGAGAGAGAGAGAGAGAGATTGCACGGGGGGGTCGACGCATGGGGAAGAAGGAAGAAAAAAAAAGAAAAGAAAGAAAAAGAGAAGAAAGAGAAAGGAAAAAGAGAAAAAAAAATGGAGAAAAGAAATGAGGTCCAATCCTCACCTCTGGGGTTCAACAACTGATCCAACGAAAATAACTTTAAAAGCAATAAAACCAAGAAAATATCTTAAACATAACGTAAAGCTAAAATATAATAAATAACTAGAAAAAAACTAACTATTTAATTTTAAATCCAAAAACAAGCTAAAATAAATTAAACAGCAATTTAAACTCAAATAACAAATAAAATCCAAGTAAAATCCGATTATTTAAACTAAAAGAACTATTATTTTAATTAAATTAAAATATTCCTTTAGTGAAAATACACGTAAAAATGGGATATCACACAAAGTACCATCTTTGTACTTAATCCACTATGCTCATGTAGCCTTATACATGCTTTCTATTTTTAATCCTCAGCTGAAACATCCAAAACATCTGAAAATATTATATAGATAAAGAGTGAGTTATCAATAACTCAGTAAGCAGAGACCATATACTAGTATGTAAACATGAGCCGTTTTAGAAAGTTCGAATTGCAGATCTCAAAACAGGTTATTGAAAAATCAGAGCGACATGTCAAACTATTCATATTCAAAAATCAACAATTCATATTCAAAGACCATTTGTTCATATTCAAAACCCAATTGGTCATATTCAAAAACCCTTTGTTCATATTCAGAAACTAACTATTCATATCAAAGACCCTTTGGCATAACATGACTGAATGTGAATCTTTCATTTATTCATTCTTAGAGTCCCGAGTGTGCACACAAGAAAGAATATGCAAGAAAACCACTTTGTTTCCAAAGTGGGTTCACTCATATAAGAGATGTTGCTACTAACCATATAACAGAATCAGAGGCATCGCATTAGAACCAGAAACAGAATCAGATACAAAACCAGAAAAAAGTCATGTCAAAGGTTTTTCATATGCATATCATATCAAACAGTGTTGTACATATTCATATCATTTTCATATAATCAAAAATGGATTCAGAACATTTTTATATAACATGTACAAAATTTTCGGATTTCATATTCACTCTTTTGCACATTTTAGAAACATATTGCTTATGTCTATATCAGTCATGTCAAAACATTTTTTCTTTTATACGGATTTTATGAGTAATGCAAAACACATATATGAGGTTGTTTTCATATTTCTTTTCAAAATATATTATGCACATTTTCATAAATCAACCTCAGTTCATTTTCTTTTTATATAAAATCTAGTATAAGAACTTCACTTACCAGACTCTACAATTTTTCTAAAATCCTTCACAACAGTGTCAAGTAAAATTGATCATCACCTAAACATAATTAATAGAAACTATTAACACAAATAAACTAACACATCTAAAAAAAACGACACAATTAAACGACTCCACGGCAACAATTTCTATAATTCCAATTATTCTAACCTAGTTACTACTAAACCACAAAGTGACTTTCCAATAACGCCTATTTAAGGCATTTACACTTCAATTCTCTTTTGAGCCTAGCCTACTACAAAATATTATTGTGGTGTTCTACCTTAACTAAAATCAATCCAACTTAAAATCTAACCCAATAGAAAAAGTTAGCCCACTTAAAGATATATATAAATAATATAAAACAAAGCCCAACTTAAACTAGGTTCCTAATTTAATAATCTCTTAACATAAAACCCAACTCAAACACAAGTCCAATATTACATCTAGCTTAAAACCAAAAGCCCATGTTAACAACCAGTAAAAGAAATTGGCTAACACACTAAGGTGGGCAAGATAATTATAACTTCAAAGATTACCCTTTGTAAAAAGTGCTGGCAGCAGATGTTACCGAGAGGAAGACGCCGTGCGTGGGGACAGTGGCTTAAGCCAAGAAAGACCAACTAGATCAAAGAAAGACCAAGCTTCTTTTGTATATACATTCAGAACTGGTCGCAGAAATTTCCCTCTTTAATCATCTGAACACTCGTTGAAATCTACGAACTTGCCAAATAATTCCATCCATTCAATAGAAGCAGTCATTCCTTCTCATTAAGGAAGGCAATGTACAAACCATACCGAGTCAAAAGAAATGGTGCTTTAAGATATGTCAAGTGCATCTACCCCGCACAAAAACCAGCAGCAATTGCTGCAATCTTCACCTCGATTATAAAACACACAACCATATAGTAGTTAAAGACTGAGAACAAGACCAAGAATCCAAAGTTAAAGACTTCCTATTGGAATTTCAACAGCAGTTAAGCTTCTCACAGCTTCTGAGAATATCTTATCCTCATTGTGACAGTGGCCTGAGTAGTCAGTGACTTGCATTTCTGTCAAACCAAGTCTTCTCACAGAAATTCCAATGGGAATGCTAGCAGCTCATGCTAACACTCGGACAATTACAATTGAGCTTTCCTCTTCTTCATTTAACAGTCCATCCAAGCAAAAAGCTTTCCAAGACCAACTTGCATCGTGATGACAGCAGTGACTCCTTCCATATTCTCCTTCAAAAGCCACACTAGCGCAGAAGCCAGGGAACACTACTCATGAAGTGGAGATAACGGGTTCGACTTTGACTCTTTTCACCCTACATCACTCATTCGATAAAATGAAGAAAGGAAAAAGAGTCCAAGCTAGCACAGTATAATGCGTGCTGCTCTCAGTTGTACTTCTGTAGACACTACAAAGAACATCCAATGTAGTACATCATTATGTATAATTAACCAAGCAATGAAACAATGTAGGAATTACCTTATAAGATGTTGGCCTTGATATGTATCGGATGTAAACAAGATTCATATCTTGTATATAACTAACCAGCTAACAACATCCATCCAAGAGGAATTTGATCCTAACAGCTGCTATCTTGGCCTTGATATGTATCGGATGTAAACAAGATTCATATCTTGTATATAACTAACCAGCTAACAACATCCATCCAAGAGGAATTTGATCCTAACAGCTGCTATCTTGCGGAGAAGTGGAACTCCAATTTTTACCAGTAGAATTTGGCATGCTATCACTCCTCATTTCACCCACCAACCATATCCATATAGCTGGGATATAATAAAAAGTGATGCTGTAATGCGTGCAAAGCAAAGCTCAATAAATAAATAGCAGTCTACCCACAATGAAACACTAGATATTTAAAGCAGCATATCATGGTTGTTTTGATTAGCACCAAAAACAAAGTGCATTTGAGATTTGCCATCAATGATAGCTTTTGTTGTCAAGTACAAAGAATGCCAAAACTTATTTAACACAAGGTCACCATGTTCAAAAAGCATAGGGAAGATATTCCACATGCCCATTGTGGTAGTCTGGCATTTTTGAGACTGTAGTTCCAAAAGCGAACATCTGAGACACCAGCTTTGGAACTTTTGCTTTAAAAGGATTCTAATAGTATTTTAACAAAAGAGAATGGAAATTAAGTTTATACCTTCCAAAAAGAAATGAATACTCAACCGTTCGTGGTGAGCAGCAGGCAGAGAAGGATCTCCCACCACCCATCAACCCACCCAGTAGGATTATCTCTTCCCTGCACCTAAAGGTGGGGCCATTGGCCTGCAGCCCATCATGGGGATCTCACCTCCCCCCCCCCCCCCCCCCCCCTAAAAAAAAAAAAACCCTTCTTTTTCTTTTGTTAAAAGACTACAAAAAGGCTTTTAAATTTCAACAGTTCCAAAACTAAGGTCTTAAATGCTCACTTTTTGAAAATGGGGTCTCAAAAGTCCAAACCACATGGGTGTGTATGGCATGCTTTCCCAAAAATATATAAATCTACATCGTTGTGCCACTTGAAATTCCAGCATTACGCAAGCATAAAAGAAATTCCTTTGGGGTTGAGCTTGGGGCTTATGCATATAATCTTCATCCACTCAATTCCGCATCTTAATCACTGCACCGAAAAGGAAAAAAAAAAAAAAAAACAACAACAACAACAACCATGATTTAGTGCACAGATGTATTGTTTAGATCGTATAAGAGATTATTGATAGTCATGTTAGGGCTCATTGTTGCATAAGTGGCACTTATTTGACCAACTAAATTCTTTAAAGGGCAATAAGGTTAACTGCACCACTTACTCTTTCTGTTGATGCTTGTCATGCAATTGGGCAACCACCTCAAGGCTATGATACCGCAAAACAAAGATAAATGTAGGTATTCAAAGTCGGCACAAATGTCCTGCAGGATGCCAATGTTGTAGCATTATGACATTGATATGGGACTTTGCCTTAAAAAAACAATAAAATAAAAGCCAAAACTATTTACCAAGAGCATTTTCTGACATCATATACACTCCAGGAAACTACACAAATTAAATAAAATTTTCAGTTATCTGAATCCATTAACTACATCTCATGATAAGATAAAACCAAATAGAAACCTCGTCACACCCATTTCAGATAACTAAAAGTTTCCAATCGCACACTTCAGTAGCCACCCAACTGCCACAACTAATAGTGAAAGTAACACCAGGAAATAATTCGATTGAAAAGTTGAAAGAGAAAATGCACGAAGGTGTTACAGGTTTAATTTGTAATTACAAAATTAAAAGGTTACAATATATGTTAGTCGCATGCTTCTTCTCCTTTTTTTTCCTCTCTAATGATTTCAAAAAATACAATCACTCACCCTGAGCAAGAATTTAGGGTAATTGAACTAGAATAATATCATCTGATTTCTCTGCTGAAGATAGCCTGAGAACTTAAAACTAAAACCCATCTGGTAGCAAAATTTGCATGATGAGACCACATAGAACTTTGAACACAATACCAATAAGTATCAGCACCATGATATTTATCTAATCATGAACCATCAAACATCACTTCGCAACATCATTCCATCCAGTCAGAAACAAGTTAGGAATTACGTATACCTTGGGTTCTCATATTTCCCACTTAGGAAAGGTAAACTGTGTTGTATTTCAGATCTAAACACTGAACACAGCTCCGTCGAACTAAGGCTGGAAATATATTTCTCTCTCAAGTTTGTAAAGTAGGAACTGCAACATCATCACTGCAAGTAATTAGACGCTTTTTGACCATCTCATTTTGCAATTCAATGGCTTCATCCACTTTTCCCAGCTCATAATACTTCCTCAATAGACATATACACAGAATCTCATCAGGATGGAGACCCCTCTGAATCATCTCATCAAACAGTTCTTTTGCTCGTTGCACCTCACCACACTGAGAAAAACCCCAAATCAAGGAAGTATATGCCGGCAGATCAAACTCCATACCCAAATCAATCATTATGTCTCGCAAATTCAAAGCTTCCTGAAGATTCCCATGCTTTAAGTTCCCATCAATTAAAGCAGTGTAAGAACTTCTATCAGGAATCACACCCTTGTCCAGCATTTCATCAAACAGCTTCTTGGCTGTTTTAATACTATTATTTTTACAAAGACCATCAATTAACGCTGTATAAACTGCAACATTAGGTTGCATACCAATGTCGTTCATGCTATTAAAATGCTTGATTGCCTCTTCAACCAATCCCCTTTTGCACAAACCATCAATTAGTGCACAATAAGTAACAACACTGACCTCAATATTCAAGTCCTGTAACTCCTGTAGCAGATTGAGAGCCTCTGCAGTTTTTCCTGCCTTGAAATAAGCATCCATAAGGGTTGTGTATATAAAATGATTTGCACTGACACCACAAGCACTCATTTCCCTGATTAAAAGCTTAGATTCTTCAAGCTTATTTTGGCTGCACAGGCACCAAATGATGGTCCCATACAGCACTATATCGGGTATGATGCTCTTCTTCTTCATTTCTGTCAACATATCCATAGCACTCTCGATTTTACTAGCCTTAATATACCCATGAACAAGAGCAGTATAAGTTTTCAGGTTAGGAATTACTCCAGCTTTCAGCATTGCCTGAAAAACTTCTTCTGCTTCCTTTATCCTCCCACCTTCACAAAGACCATCCACTAGAGCTGTGTAGGTGACAATATTCAAGTTAACTCCTGCCTGCAGCATCTCATTAGCCAGCTTCAAAGCATCATTTAGATTGCCTAATTTACAACTTGCATCAATCAGAGAAGTGTAAGTAAATTCATTTGGCAGAAGACCAACACGTCTCATGTAAACAAAAAATTTAATTGCCTCTTGCATCATCCCTTCCTTACAAAATGCATCAATTAATGTGCTATAAGTTACGACATTCAGTACCACCCCATTGATCTTCATCTCATGGAGAAACTCAAAAGCTTGAGGCATTCTTTCAAATTTACAGAAGGAATTAATTAAAGCATTATACGTTATTACATCAGGTTCACAACCTGCATCCTTCATTTCTTCAAATATACTAACCGATTCATCCAAGAACCCAAACTTTCCATATCCATCAATAAGAGAATTATATGTGACAACATCGGGCATAAGGCCAGTTTGTTTCATTTTTTTGAACAAGCTTCTAGCGGCTCCCAAATCTCCTCCTTTGCACATATAATCTATCATTATATTATAAGTGAAAACCGAAGGGCTAATTCCAGCCCCAACCATATCTTCAAAAAACTTCCTCGACAATTCCCTCTTCCCTGACTTTGAAAGCCTATGCAAAAGTTCATTACAAGACCGAGCTTTTGGCAAAACCCTGTACTTCTCCATCCTCAAAAAACACTCGCTCGCTTCCTCCAACATTCCTAGCCCAGTCAAAACACTAAATAAAGCATCAAACACACCAAACCCTGGAACACAAACACCCCTTGTCGACCACAATACGTCAAACACATGGCAACCTGGTAAAACCCACCTCAACAAAACTAACTCTCTAATAATCCTATGAGTGTCGAAGTACATTCTCGCGTAAAACAGTATATGAATCAAGATACAATATGACTCCGTGGTGTGGCAAAACCCGATTCGGCTTCCTGTCCATTTGAAGAACCGCAAAGCTAACTTTGGATCCCCTTTCAATTCCACCAAAACCCTAGACATCCATATGGGTGCCAGCGCCGAGTCAAACAAACCGATAATCCTATTGTCATCCCACTGCTCTTGTTGAATAATTTGAATAATATTACAAATTGATTCTTTACTAATATCATCGCAAATACTGTTGGGGCTTGATTTGCTGACAAAAGGGCATCTGATTATGCAGAGGAAGCTGGTGAACCAAATCAAAGGGCAATCAAGGAAGGAACCATGCGATGAAGAAACAGTGATAGTATTGAAAAATGGGTTAATGGATTTCAGGGTGTTCGGAGAGAGAGGGCTTACACGGCAAGAGGCTCTACGACCAACGTGGAAGAGACCGCGCAGGTAAAGTCGCATTGTTGCTAAGAAAATGAAGTGAACGCTAATGACAACCTCAATTATATTCATTATCTTGGGATTCGGATGAACAATAGGTGCTCATAGCTCTCCTTTTGCAGGAGAATCGGAAGGGTACTGGTCGATTTATGCGCAGAGGACGTTCGAGGTTTTAGGGGTTTTGCGGCAGACTCCCACTAGGTGCAGGATTAACGTATCAAAATGGGCTTGCTTGCTCAGTAGCTCCTTACCGTTTCAATTGTAGTGAGCTAAGGCACCCCCGCCTATTAGGATTTAGGTTTATTTGCAAGGTTAGGTTTAAAAATAAACTGAGCGTGGTTAATGGTATGGGGAAAAAAAAAAAAATTAATAACAAAATAAAATAAAATAATTTATTTATAAGTTTTTGTGGATAATATATCTAGCAAAACGCTTATATAACATAATTCAATTTTGAAGATACATTTAAATTTTGAATCTTAAAAATAGGGATATTAAAAAAAATCAAAAAATTGACCGAACGGGTGGATTCGGTACCGATTTTTAAAATATAAAAATCGGTTTGAATTAAATCAGACCATATATATATTTAATTTTTTATAGTATATATAATTTTATATTATTATATATATTATATGATAAATTATTAAACATTATAATACGAAATTTTATTTTTAATATTTATGTCTATACCTGTATAATTAGACACTAATAAATTTGTCATTATTAATAATAAATACTAAATTTAAAAAATTAAATTTAGTGTTAAAAAATTATAATAATAAACTAATGTAGTGTCACACATACAAATAGTAAATCAGAAAAATCAGACTTAATTGGATCCATATAGAAAAAAATTGAAAATTTCATTTTGATAATGAATCAGTCCGTATCGAATTTTAAATTTTCAAAACCGAAATTTGTTCAAAATGGAGGTGAATCGGACTGGTTATGCCCTTACTTACAAATCATATATTGCTATGCAAGTTATGTGAATAATGTGTTATACACGCCAAACTTGCAAATAAAAAGACTAAAAAAAAAAAAAAAAACATAAAACCTAAAATCCCAAAAAATTGAAAAAAAAAAAAAAAAACCCTTAAATTATATATAAATATAATATAGAATCAAAAGGGAAGAAGGAGATATCGCCTCTCCCACCACTTACCAAAGGGATGGTCTCGACTCTCGACTCCCCCAAGTTATAACTATTCCGGATTATTGGAGTTATGTTCCTTCTGTTTTTCTACTTTTGTGCTTCATGTTTTATTTGTCTTGTTTCTTACATTCTCATTTTTTATTTTTACACTTTTAAATAAAATAATTTAAAGTGTTTTTTCATTTTTCTAAATATTTTGTTAAGTTTTTAAACTATTTTTATATTTTTATTCTATTTTAGCTACGTGGCATGCTACATCACCATTTCATCATACTAACATAATTTGATATAATTTGTCAGATTGTAAAATAAATTTTATTATAAAGTAGATCTAATAGATCATATGAAACCACGTCACTTTGTGGGATTACTTTTATGTAATCTGTTTGTGGATATAGTGTGTAGGGGTGTTCTTCTTACCCGAACGGGCCTGGAGTTTGTCATTCCGACCCGACCTGACCCGAAGATGCTACTTCCGAATTGAGCTTCTGCTTCCAATTTTCCATAAACCAATATTTCCAAAGAAAACAGAATCCTATTGGGATCGGTTATTCCAATCATAATTAGGATAGTAGAAGCCAAAAAGGTAAAGAATTACATCATTAAAATTGCTTTTAAAATGAGACCAACCAAAGAAAAAAGCATGACGTTCAAGGCAGTGGAAAAGCAAGAACTTCAACCAAACCTGTAGGATTCGGAAAAAGTATTCATTACTGGAGGGGTTGGTGTCACCAGCTATGCCAGAAACTCCTCACTTCAGGTCTACCCACATTATCTCTAGCGCCTAGAACTCTTCAATTTTCGAAGTTTCATGATCGTTTCATTTCTTTTCTTTTTTCGATTTTGAAGCTGATTACAGATGATGGCCTCTGAGATAAATTGCCAATACTCATCGACCATATATAACAATACCAAAAATACCCAAAATGCTATAACAATTATTCCATCAAAACAATCGACAAATGAAAAATGGAAATAACATATCAAAACTTGCCTACGAAGAACAATAACTGATTAACGAAAGCTCTCTCTCTCTCTCTCTCTCTCTCTCTCTCTCTCTCTCTCTCTCTCTCTCTCTCTCTCTCTCTCTCTCTCTCTCTCTCTCTCTCTCTCTCTCTCTCTCTCTCTCTCTCTCTCTCTCTCTCTCTCGTTCCCCCTTCTTCCTTCAAATCAAATACATAGAAAGAGGTGAGATAGAGCCAAACAAATCCTTAGAGCAAGCGAGTTGTGATCTGTGAGGAAGATGCGAGAAAGAAGGAGTTGCGAGCTAGAGCCTGTGACATAGATAGACTTAAGCAAGTGAGTTGTGACGGGTTGACGGCGAGGGTGAGGTCAGAGAACTGTGTCTATGAGCTGCAAAGGATGGTGGGAGAGGTCAGAGACTCATATGGTGTATTGGTCTATGCAAGGGAGAGGGGCTTCGCCATTCGAACTAGGTAAAAGTAAAGAAAAAAGAATAACATCGTTTCAGGAGGGGGGCAATTAGGGGTGGCAATATGTTACATGACCTGTAATCCAACACGAATACGACACGATAATAACGAGTTAGGATTTAATCTTAATGGGTTTGAGTCAAAACAAGTTGACCCGTTAAGACACGATTGCTTAATGGGTTGATAACAGGTCAACCTATTT
This sequence comes from Carya illinoinensis, assembly GCF_018687715.1. NCBI lineage: Eukaryota > Viridiplantae > Streptophyta > Magnoliopsida > Fagales > Juglandaceae > Carya > Carya illinoinensis. The sequence goes on along the minus strand of NC_056756.1, from coordinate 25,094,696 downwards.
TGACCCGTTATGACACGTTAAGAAAGTTAAAGTTACAATTATACCTTTCTACCTAAAAGTAAAATTGTTAGAATTTTAATTTGGATATTTTTATTATTTGGATTGTAATTTTAGACTTGTAGTTAGTTTTATAATTTTTATAGATATTGTGATTTTAACTTTTATATAAAATTATACTAAATTTAATCAAGTCAAACGAGTTAATTTTGAGCCTATTCAACTTATTTACATAAACAATTTGAAACGCTATTTCGCAATATTCACTAATGGGTCAAAACGGGTTGACACGACACAACCCGTTATTTTAATGGGTCATGTTAGGGTTTGAAATTTTGACATAATAAGATTAACGGGTTGGGTTAAGGTTGACCTATATAGTATAATATACATGCTTTGACACGACCCGTTAACACGATTTGACACCCTAGGGGCAATGGGTGATTTATTATTCAGTAATCGGTTATTAACCGATTCAAACCCAAAAAATCCTGAACAAAGCATAAGTTTTCCATTTCCATTCTTTCCCAATACGAGTCGGTTTTGTCGTTTCGAAAATTTCAGGTCGGATCGGCTTACCAATTAAAATGAACATTCCTAATAGCTTGTAATGCCCATGCCCTTATGGTGAGACTTTTAGAAAAAGGATTTTAGAAAATAAGATGGGAATTATTAACTTTTTAAAACTTTTTCTTTCTCTTCCCAAGATATAAAAGACTCTACAGCAAAGATTTAAAATTTTCATTTACAAAGCTAATAGAGAGTTTTGTAACAAAAATCATTTATTTATAATACAAATCCTTTTACAAAAAATGGTTTTCACAAATTACAAAAAAGGTCTAGGCTTCCATCACCTTTTCTTTGGGGCATATCTATCCTAAAGTTTCGTCCTCATTTCATTTCTGAGTGGGGCACACATAAAAATGAAATGAGTCAAATATTTAGTAAGTACTACTTCATGCCATAAAAATATAAGAATGTCCGTTTTCATTCATGCATTCTCATCCACATACATACTTTACGTCAAATATTTTCTTTTCTTTAAAACATTACAATGTGAGGGTTTTTCTTTTAAAAATGATTTTCTTTCCTCAAAATATTTCCCATATTGCCCTTTCCTTCGTAAAATTAAAACCTTTTATGTATACAATTATTCTTATCACTTTCATTTGGTTGATACACACAATGATGTCTTGTGTGTTGGGCTAGAAATTTTTTAGGCTTGATTCCACCTTTGGCCACGGGGTAGGAATCCCTCAGTCAGGGGGCAGCACTAGGTGCACTACCAGTACCACTTACCTGGCATTATAATCTGCTCAATCCTTTAGTACCATCATTCATCAGTCCTTTGGTACCAACATTCATTCCTTTCATTCCTTAGATGCATCAGATTATTTCATAAAACATATATTTTTTAACATAAAACATAAAACCTCATCATTTTTTTCATACAACATACATACAATAAATAATACGTATAGTATTTATTCACATGCATGCAATTATTTCTTGGGTGCATAAAAAAGGGTTGACATGCAACTATTTCTTGGGTGCATAAAAAAGGGTTGACAAAGAGGGCAAGTATATACATATACTTAAAACTTATACCTTAGCATAGCTTCATAAAACATTTACTTTCTTTTGGTTTCATAAAAGAATATTTTCATAAAGCATTTCTTAAAGTATTCATTTTCATTTTCATACTTTTAGAAAACTCTAAAAGGACATGAACGTAATACTTACCTGGACTTCATACTAAGCACATTTTATCCAATCTATTAATGTGCATGTCAGATGACAACCTACACACAGTCGTAGCCTCACGTCATTTCTTTTTTTATTAAAAGAACACTAAACATAAAACTTGCATAATAAACTAGCCTTAACTCTTAGTCCCTTGTACTCCACTTGACCTTAACCTCTCATTGGTTCTTGACTTAGATTTCCTTCACTTAGACTAGTCATCATCCAATAAATCTCCTTTAACTATTTACTCACATACTTCTTCACAACATCCTTATCTGCACAAACTTACACCTCTAGACATTCCAAATACTCATTCATTTCATGTAAACATGTCATCTTTCAATCCTTAAAGTATAACCCTTGATATAAATCTTAGACCTAGACCATAAATCTAGAAATCCAAACTTCATCTTCTGATTAACAAAGTGAGTTTCCATACTTCACTTTAAATCTTCAACTATTTATTCATGGGTCTACAACTTAGTCCCAACTCACCTTACAACCCAACTACAAACACAATACCAATTTTTCAAATAACATCCTTCCCCGGTACATAATCCAAACCAACATCAATTCTAAGTCCTTACTCACTTTATCACCTACAACATATTACACATTCTAACCCAAACATACATGTCATACCCTTTTATTACCTAAGATCAATATATAATCCACCTAAGTAACCACTTGTTCTTACAAATGCCAACCATATGAAATACATTAAAGATGTACAAATCTGTCTATTTAGAACCCAACATCATCATCATACCTCTCAACTCACTACACTCCATCATTAAATCCCAACATTCCAAACAATCTACTCTAACCTCATATATTCATCCCAAGCATCTCAATACAATTTAATTAAGACCAGTGAACGCCATCCATACATAGTACACTTAAGTTATGTACTCTCACAAATACACATCATCCTCTCCCTTACTATCCAAACCAATACACCCAATACATGAAATATGTTTATACCATTTATACACTTACACCACACATTCACAAACACAACCACACTACTTCATAACCTCAACCATGGCATCCCTTGATCCATAAAGTCCAACACCACAACACAACTCACACACCTAATCTCGACACTTCACATAATTCACAATTTCACATTAATCCAGCAACACTTCAAACTACGCACAACCACAGTACAATTACATCACTCATGACATAATAGCTCGTCACTTTGACAAAACACACTTCATTAACTACACAACCACAACTACTTCGTTCACAGATCACAACACAGTACAATTACCTCAGCAATCACCCATTAAGCCCCATCCCTTCACAATACCCAAGCCACATCACAACTACACATCCACTCCCATCATTGCACACAATTCACAACTCAAGCACAACTTCATATTCAACCCTAACACTTCACAACACCCAAGCACATAACCAACCACATCCTACTCATCCTTAGTCCACCACAACCAACACAGTCATCATATACATCCAAATAAACATATCAACATCATATTTTATCAATAAAAGGCAAAAAGTATACCCTAGATGGAGGAGTTGAGCTAGGTAGTGGTGGCTCTCAACAGCTATGGGTGGCCAAGGGTGGTGCACATACTATGAGAAAACTAAAGAGTGTTTCGATGGAGGGGAAAATAGGGTTGTACTCATGGGGGCTGGCCGTGGCAAGGGAGGGGGTGGACTGGTGGCTCAAGGTGGGGCTCGTGGTGGCCGTGGCTTGGGGTGTCACACGATGTGGGTATACATGGATTTGATTAGATCTGAGAAGGACAAAGAGAGAACATCGACGAGAGGTCGAGAGGCTGAGGGGAAAAGGACCCGCGGTGGCTCGACAACAAGGGGACCACTCATGGTGGGGCAACTGGCAGCGGCATCTTGGGTACATGGGTTTTGAGAGAGAGAGAGAGAGAGAGAGAGAGAGAGAGAGAGAGAGAGAGAGAGAGAGAGAGAGAGAGAGAGAGAGAGAGAGAGAGAGGGCTTCGGGAAGGGGAGAGAGACGTGAGGTCTGGGGTGGAGCAACGAGGTCTGGGGTGGAGCAATGGTGGTCCAAGGCATGGAGGAGAGGCTAGTGGAGTTGCTGTTGGTGCAGAAACACTGAGAGAAAAAGGGAGAGAGAGCTACGGCTTTGGCATCATTGCTAGGAAGAGTGAGAAGTGTGAGGGAGGTTGCCCGTGGGATGGGGGGCCGGTGGGTAGTGGGATGACGGCTGGGCTGCGACTGAGCAGGGGTGCTGTGCGAGGGAAAGGGAAACCCACAGGGAGAGTTCCAACTAGAGGGAAGAGAGAGAGGATGGGGGAAAAGTGAGGGATCTATGGTTTTAGTCCTTACTTTTCATCTTAGGGTTCCCGGTTTTAATCTAATGATGGACATTTAAACACATATAGAGATGAAAATAAACTAAGTAAAATAGATAGAAAATGAAATGAAAATTTATTTAAAAACTAAAATTTATTTTATTATTTCAAAAAATAATAATCTTCATAAAAAAATTAAAAAAATAAAGCTTACTAAATAATTTTAAAAAAATTAAAACCATCTAAATAATTAGAGTTTTCACTATAAAATAAAACAATGAATATTAAATAATATTCTTGAAGAACTAAAATCATTTAAATAAAATTATTTTCTAAACTATATTATTTTTTGGGACTTCACAATATAAAAAGGCTGACTTGAAAATATGGGTTTGGTTTGATAGTACTGAAAATACCCCTCTTTAAATTAATTTTGGACATTTAAAATAATTCAAAGATTTTAAGACACTTAGCTTTATTTAAAAATCAACTAATATATTTAAAACATAGTTTTGAGGTTTAAAAACACAACTTTGATATTTATAACGTGTAGATGAGACTCGTGACCAATCAAGAAAAAATACCAATTGGTCACATAGCAATTCTCTAAATGTTGTGTAAATTTACCTAATCAATAGATTTAAAGAAGATCTTTCGTTAATCTAAATACAATTTTTTACTATTTATTTATATACTTCACACTTATTCGTGATTGAAAGATTAGATCAAGAACATACATATTAATGAACCACAAAGAACCTTTCCTTCAACCACAAAAAACCTTTACCTCAAAATTTGTTGTTGTTGTTGCTGTTGCTTTTATGTGTGTGTGTGTGTGTGTGTGTGTGTGTGTGTGTGTGTGTGGTTTTTTTTATACATAAGCATGATATTTGACCATGACAATAGGATCAAAGGTTAGTTTTTACATTGAACTAGTGTGACGGGCACATGCGATGCACATACTTGATTCCCCTTAATTGATAAGAAGATTCTCTTGAAAGAACTTATTTATCCAATCTTATGGGTTTACCAACAAATAAAATCATGGAACATAGAAAATAAAGTAACAACTTTAAACAATGACTGTAATTTAATATTCCTAACTGCCTGGAATAAAGAGATTAGTGATTTACACTTCGAAGTAGAATGTGTAAATATAGGATACATAGGTTGAGTCATTCGCTAAACAACCTATTTTGTTGGGCAATCAACCATATGTTCCTACCCAACTGGAAGAATTCACTTTCTTATCATTCAGGTAAACTGTGCTACAAAGTACTATCATATCAACCTACATGGGTTTATCCTCTCTCTCTCTCTCTCTCTCTCTCTCTCTCTCTCTCTCTCTCTCTCTCTCTCTCGATCAAGTTACTTCAATTAGATGAAACCTTAAGTATGATACCCCGTTTTTACGTGTATTTTCACTAAATGAGTATTTTAATTTAATTAATATATTAGTTCTTTTATTTTTATTTATTGTATTTTAATTGGATTTATTTTAGTTTGATGTGGTGTTTAAATTATTTTAGTCGTTTTATAGTTTTAAAATTTGTTTTCGTCGGATCAGTTTTTGGACTCCGGAGGTGAGGATTGGACCTTATTTCTTTTTCCGATCTTTTCTTTTTCTTTTCTCTTTTTCTTTTTCTCTTTTCCTTTTCTTTTTCCTTTCCTTCTTTTCTTTTTTCTTCTTTTTCTTTCTTCTTCCTCCTGTGCGCTGCTGCATTCTCTCTCTCTCTCTCTCTCTCTCTCTCTCTCTCTCTCTCTCTCTCTCTCTCTCTCTCTCTCTCTCTCTCTCTCTCTCTCTCTCTCTCTCTCTCTCTCTCTCTCTCTCTCCTCTGTTGCCAGTTGCTTCTACAGCCCAGACCACTGTCGTCCAGCCATCGTGGCCTACACCACCCACTCAGAAACTTTCTCCTCCGGCCGGTGAACAATTCCACCAAATTTCACCTCCATCCGAGCCGCCGTTTGCCGCCGAGAGTCCATCTAAGCCGCACGGTTTTTGTGCATTTCCGTCGCCGTCGTTCCACCTCCGGGTACTATATCTTCACCACTTCATCACCTACCTCTTGCCATCCTAAACCACCCATTTCCGGCCCCGATCCGTTGCGGAGCAGCTCCCACGAGTTCAACTCTATTTTGCCATTTTTTCGCTTCCACCGCCACCCACAGCCAAAACTCACTTCCATTAGCTTCATAAACATCTCTAGGCCATTCCCTATCAATTTCAAGTCTTGGTTTGTCCCCGTTTGAAAGTGGGTATTTTACAACCCATGGCCACAGTGTATTTTACACAGTTACGTTGTTTTTTCTCTGCCGTTTGCAACGTCGTGATCCTTTAAAAATTATCTTATAGAACTGTAAGTATTTTTCAAACTCTATTTTAGATTTAAATATATTATTATTTTTACAATAAATTCATTGACTGGTTGGTTAATTTCGGACTGAGTCCGAGGAGTCGGGGGTCGGATGGATTTGAGAACAGAGTTGTTTGGTTGTCGTTGATATTGTGATTTGTTGATAAATTGTGTTTTGAGATGTGCATTGCATGGTACATTCATGTTCATGTATTAAATTGAGAAAAACTGGTTTTATTTGTGTAAATGGATTTTCGGGTGCGTGTGTATCACGACCCTAAGCCGAGATGGGGTATTATCTCAGTGGAGCTCCTATGGTCAGTCGGGAGAGTAATATACTGAGTGACGTCCTCTGGATTGTCGCTGGGCGACAACGGGAGCGGGCGGGATGGTAACGCTCTCGTACCGACTCCTTGGCCCTTTGCTGGCGAGGTTTAGAGGATGCTTGGCTACGTACACACGGGGCGCGGAACTAGGCATCGCTCGCTACAAAGTCACATGCATGGTTGTTACTCGTGGTGTGACGATGGGAGCCAGGGTGTGCGGATGACCCCTAGGGGAGGTCATGGTGCATTTGGATTAATTGGTTATTGAATTGAGTTGGATTTGGGCTAAATGAAACTTTTGGCGTGAGTTGGAAAGTAATATGTTTTTTGGAGCCAAATGGGTTTTTTTGGCGTGCATGGGAAAAATGTGATTTTATGGGATATGTGCATTTGGCATTCTTTCATGCATATTGTTTGAGTTTAATATATTTTTATCTTGTGGCGTTTGGATCTTTACTTACCTACGGCACCATTTTGGTACCGTAGATTTTGATGCAGAGGTCAAGGAGGAGGAGGAGGCGGCTCCGCCAGAGTATTGATTTGGAGTTTTATGCCTTGTAGTTTGGTTTTGAAATGATATTTGAGGCTTGTAATATTTTATTATGTATGTTTTAATCGGGTTTATATTAAACAAAGAAAAATTTTGGTACTTAGTTATAAGACTTTTATTATCCGCTGCGTGTTTTTATTTGCACACTTGTTGCATGTACACACACTTGACACTTGGCGATAGGGTGGTGACCCGTGTTGTCATCATCTCGACGTCTCGATTCCCACGTATCCGTATATGGGATTTGGGGGCGTCACAGGTGGTATCAGAGCGATTTGGCTCTGGGTAAAAACCACATGTCCCGTAGGTGTAATACCAGAAATTTTTTAAAGTTGTGTTTTGAAATTTATTTTGATTAAAGTTTGTTATTTGATATGTTTTATTTGATTTGAATTTATTTGAGTTAGCTTGTTTGTATTTATTTATTTAGTTATGTTATTGCATGCTAGTATATTTTATTTTCTTGTTATGTGGTTTTGGCTTTGGTTTTGGTTTTGGTTTTATGTTGTTGGTTTTATTCATTTTTTAAAGGGGGTCAAAGGTTGTGTTGTGGTAGGAAAATGATTAGGCCAAGAAAGTCTACTCAAGAGCCTCGGGACGATATGCCGAGAGACGATGCCATAGCCCAAGCTCTAAGACAAATGACTGAGTTCATGCAGCAGAATTTTAGGCCACAACAAGGTGAGCCTAGTAGAGTGGTGCAAGCTAGATGCACCTATGAGCGCTTTCTAGTGCATAGAACCCCATCCTTCACGGGAGAAGAGGATCCACTTCTGGCTGGAAAGTGGATTAGAGACTTAGAAAGAACTTTTGAAGTCTGTGGTTGCACTGAGGCGCAATAAGTACTTTATGCTAGTTATCTGTTGCAAGACACTGCTTCTGAATGGTGGGATACAAAAAGAGTAATGTTGGAGTTAGAATTGGGGTCTTTTGCCGCTGTGTCCTGGCAGCGCTTTAAGAAAGAATTTAATGATCGATTCTTTTCCGCTTTTGTGAGGTGGCAAAAAGCAAGAGAGTTCACAAGTTTGGTCCAAGGAAGTATGACCGTGGAACAGTACGCCCAAAAATTTATAGAGTTTGGGCGATATGCTACCCACCTCATCGCCATGGAGGAGATGTAGGCCGAGCGTTTCCAGGATGATCTGCGTCCTGATATACGCAGAATGGTAGTCTGCCATCGGATTTCCACTTTTCAGGATTTAGTTGATTTGGCCACTCTTGCAGAGCGAGAGATTAATTTGAGTATGGGCTCCCCTCCAGGACAAAAGAGGCGAAGTTTTACGGGCGAAGGAAGTTCTTCTAGTTCACTTCAGAAATTTGTTCAGCGGACTGGGACTCGACCACAAGCAGCCTCAGGAGTGCGTATGGGAGAACGGGTGCCAGTTTGTGGAAGATGTAATAGAGCTCATGAGGGTAAGTGTCGGCTAAGTGGTAGAACCCATTGTTACCATTGTGGTCAAGAGGGACATTTCGCTCGTGAGTGCCCTGTTAGAGTTCAAGGAAGCCGCGGAGGTCGACTTGGTGGAAGAACTAATCAGAGGCAAACAGTGCAAGCTTGGGTATATGTTGTTACACCCGAAGATGTTGATGATGAGGCACCATCGACCCATGATGCTGGAGTGATTACAGGTATGGATCTAATTTAATTTTGGATTTGATTTTTGGTGTGATTTGGTTTCTTCTTTGTGTTTGGATTTCATTGGTTAATGTGATTGGTCCAGGGAGAGTTCGTTTATATGAATTTTATGCTTGCACTTTGTTTGATTCGGGTGCATCTCAGTCATTTGTATCTTCCACTTTCGCTCGGATATGTAATTTGGTTATGGGACCTTTGCAAAATCATTGGTAGTGGCTCTACCAAATGGTGAAGTGGTGTAGTGTTCCAAAGTTGCTTTGGGTTGTCCTTTGAATTTTGGTGGAAGGTTTCTAGATGCAAATTTGGTTGTATTTAAACTGCTGGGATTTGATATTATCCTTGGGATGGATTGGCTATATCGATATTCTGTGAGCATTAATTATAGAAGTCAAGTAATTAGCTTTCAGCTCCCGGATGGTGATTATTTAGAATTTACGGGAAGTAAACTAAAAGAAAAGCCGGTAGTTATATTGGCAATTCAAGCGAGAAGAGAGATTGCTTGTGGAGCGGATGCCTTTTTAGTCCAAATGGTGTCTACGCCGTCTAAGAAGAAGTCATTGGTAGATATCCCAGTTGTGGAAGAATTTCCTGACGTGTTTGTGGATGACTTGCCTGGGCTACTCCCTGTTCGTGAATTGGAGTTTGTTATTGACTTGGAACCTGGAGCGGCTCCTGTACATAAAGCCCCTTACCGTATGGCACCGGCTAAATTAAAAGAGTTGAAGGTTCAGTTGCAAGAATTGGTAGATAAGGGGTTTATTCAGCTAAGTACTTCGCTGTGGGGTGCGCCAATAATGTTTGTTAAAAAGAAAGATGGTACTCTCAGAATGTGCATTGATTATCGAGAACTAAATAAGGTGACCATCAAGAATAAGTATCCTCTTCCACGGATCGACGATTTGTTTGATCAGCTTCAAGGAGCAGCTGTGTTCTCAAAAATTGATTTGAGATCAGGATACTACCAATTGAGGATAAGGGATAAGGATATACCTAAAACTGCTTTTAGATCGAGATATGGGCATTATGAATTTAAGGTAATGCCTTTTGGGTTAGCCAATACCCCTGCAGCTTTTATGGATTTAATGAATCGGGTATTTCGACCTTATTTGGATTCCTTTGTGGTAGTTTTTATTGATGATATTTTAATTTATTCACTAGATTTTGAAGAGCATGTCATCTTCGTCTAGTTCTTGGAAAATTAAGAGAACACCAATTGTATGCAAAGTTCAGCAAATGTGAATTTTGGTTGGAGGAAGTTAAATTTCTTGGGCATGTGATTTCCCGAGACGGGGTGGCTGTTGATCCTAGCAAGGTGGAAGCTATTTTGTCATGGCAGCGTCCAACGACCGTGTGTGAGATTCGGAGTTTTTTGGAACTTGCCAGATATTATTGAAGATTTGTGGAGGGATTTTCTCGCTTATCCGGACCTCTCACTGCTTTGACTAGAAAGAATGCAGAATTTATTTGGTCAGACAAGTGTGAGAGAAGTTTCCAAGAATTGAAGAAGAGATTAACAACTGCACCAGTATTGGCACTTCCAGAACCGCACAAGCCATTTGTAGTTTTCAGCGATGCGTCTAAATTTGGATTGGGATGTGTCCTTATGCAGGAGGGACGGGTTGTTGCTTATGCATCTCGTCAGCTAAAGGATCATGAGAAGAATTATCCGACACATGATTTAGAATTGGCTGCGATTGTGTTTGCTCTTAAGATCTGGCGACACTATTTATATGGAGAAGTTTGCGAAGTATACACCGATCATAACAGTCTGAAGCACTTGTTTTTTCAGAAGAATTTGAACATGAGGCAGAGGCGATGGCTGGAGTTAATCAGTGATTACCAGTGCGAGATCAAGTATCATCCAGGGAAGGCAAATATAGTTGTAAATGCTTTGAGTCGAAAGTCGCACTTGGAAGATGAAGCTGAATCATCAGGATTGGATTCTTTACTTTGCGGGATGAGAAGACTTCTTATTGAAAGTTCACAGCAAGAGGAAGTATTATCTTCAATTCTTGATATTCGAGTAGTTGATTTTGAGGAATTGAAGACTCTTCAAAGGAAGGACCCAAAGCTGTTAGGTATCAGAAAAAGAGTCAGAAAATCTAAAGGGCCTTTGCATTATAGTATGGATAAAGATGGAATTCTTTGATTCCGAGATCGTAAAGTAATCCCCAAAGATTCAGAATTCAAGAAGCGAATTATGGCAGAAGCTCATGTGACCCCTTATTCAGTTCATCCTGGCAGTACGAAGATATATCGAGACTTGAAGAAAAATTATTGGTGGGAAGTAATGAATAAGGATATTGCCTTGTATATCGAGAGATGCCATACATGCCATCAAGTCAAGGCCCATCAAAGACCCGCTGGTATGCTTCAACCCCTCCCTATTCCTGAGTGGAAGTGGGACGATATTACGATGGATTTTGTAATGGGCTTACCGAGGACTCCTAGTGGAAGGAACTCGATTTGGGTGATTGTTGACCAGTTAACTAAGAGTACTCATTTCTTGCCTGTTAATAACACTGATTCCTTGGGTAAGTTGACTCGCTTGTACGTAAGAGAGATAGTGCGGTTGCACGGTATACTGAAGAGTATTGTATCAGATCGGGACCCAAGGTTCACATCTCAGTTTTGGAAAAGTTTGCAGGCAGCATTGGGTACTATGTTGAAGTTTAGTACTACATATCACCCTCAGACGGACGGCCAATCAGAGTGCACTATTTAGACCCTTGAAGATATGTTGCGAGCATGTGTTATGGAATTTCAAGGAAGTTGGAAAAATCACTTTCCGCTCATAGAATTTGCTTATAATAATAGCTTTCATGCGTCCATCCAGATAGCTCCTTATGAAGCTCTTTATAGGAGGAAGTGCAGATCGCCATTGTGTTGGGATGAAGTCGGGGAGAATAAAATAATTGGGCCCAAAATAATTCAAGAGATGCAAAGTCAAGTCTGGATTATAAGGGATAAAATTGCGGCAGCTCAGAGTCGTCAGAAAAGCTACGCAGATACAAGGAAAAGAGAGTTATCTTTTGAAGAAGGTGATTGGGTTTATCTCAAAGTCTCTCCCATGAAATGAGTTAAGCGTTTTGGTAAAGGTAGGAAACTGGATCCGAGATATGTCGGCCTTTTTTAGATTTTGGAGAAGGTAGGGTCCGTCGCTTATAGAATTGCTTTGCCAGAATATTTTGGAAAAATTCACGATGTCTTCCATGTATCATCCTTGAAGAAGAGTTTTGGACAACAAAAGCCGCGCTTTGTTGACCCAGAGCATATTCAGTTGCAACCGAACCTTACTTATGAGGTTGTTCCTTCACAGATTATGGATTGGAAAGAACAACAGTTGAGATCCAAGACGATACATTTGGTAAAGGTGGCATGGGGAGATCCGTTAGCTCAAGATTTCTCTTGGGAGAGAGAAGCGAATATGAGAGAGCAGTATCCCTATTTGTTTGAGTAAATAACGGTACGTTTCTTAAACTTGATCTTAGTGGAATCATGTGGCTTGTTTCAAGTTAGTGTTTGATCTTGCAAATTTCAAAGACGAAATTTGTTTTAAGGGGGGAAGGATGCGATACCCCGTTTTTACGTGTATTTTCACTGAAAGAGTATTTTAATTTAATTAATATATTAGTTCTTTTATTTAATTTATTGTATTTTAATTGGATTTATTTTAGTTTGATGTGGTGTTTAAATTATTTTAGTCGTTCTATAGTTTTAAAATTTATTTTCGTTGGATCAATTTTTAGACTCCGGAGGTGAGGATTGGACCTCATTTATTTTCCAAATGTTTTCTTTTTCTTTTATCCTTTTCTTTTTCTCTTTTCCTTTTCTTTTTCCTTTCCTTCTTTTCTTTTTTCTTCTTTTTCTTTCTTTTCCTCCCGTGCACTGTTGCATTCTCTCTCTCTCCTCTGTTGCCAGTTGCTTCTTCAACCCAGACCACCGTCGTCCGGCCACCGTGGCATACCCACCCAGAAACTTTCCCCTCCGGTCGGTGAACCACCCCACCAAGTTTCACCTCCATCCGAGCCGTTTGTCGCCTAGAGTTCATCTAAGCGGCACGGTTTTTGTGCATTTTCGCTGCCGTCATTCTACCTCCGGCCACCATCTCTTCACTACTTCATCACCTACCTCTTGACGTCCTAAACCACTAATTTCGGCCCCGATCCGTTGCCGGAGCAACTCCCACGAGCTCAACTCCATTTTGTCGTTTTTTCGCTTCCATCGCGATTTCCACCGCCACCCACGACCAAAACTCACTTCCATTAACTTCATAAACATCTCTAGGCCATTTTCTATCAATTTCAAGTCTTGGTTTGTCCCCGTTCGAAAGTGGGTATTTTACAACCCACAGCCACAGTGTCTTTTACACTGTTACGTCGTTTTTTCTCCGTCATTTGCAACGTCGTAATCCTTTGAAAATTATCTTATAGCACTGTAAGTATTTTTCAAACTCTATTTTAGATTTAAATATATTATTGCTTGTACAATAAATTCATTGACTGGTTGGTTAATTCCAGACTGAGTCCGAGGAGTCAGGGATCTGATGGATTTGAGGACGGCAGTTGTTTGGTTGTTGTTGATATTATGATTTGTTGATAAATTGTGTCTTGAGATGTGCATTACATGGTGCATTCATGTGCATGTATTAAATTGAGAAAAACTGGTTTTATTTGTGTAAATGGATTTCCGGGTGCGTGTGTATCACGACCCCAAGCTGAGATGAGATATTATCTCGGTGGAGCTCCTCTGGTCACTCAGGAGCGTAATATATTGAGTGACGTCCCCTGGGTTGTCGCTGGGCGACAACGGGAGCGGGCGGGATGGTAACACCCTCATATCGACTCCGTGACCCTTTGCTGATGAGGGCTAAAGGATGCTTGGCTACGTACGCGAGGGCCGCGGAACTGGGCATCACTCGTTATGAAGTCACTTGCATGGTCGTTACTTGTGGTGTGACCATGGGAGCCAGAGTGTGCAGATGACCCCTAGGGGAGGTCATGGTGCATTCGGATTAATTGGTTATTGAATTGAGTTGGATTTGGGCCAAATGAGACTTTTGGCAAGAGTTGGAAAGTAATATGTTTTTTGGGGCCAAATGGGTTTTTTTGGCGTGTGTGGGAAAAATGTGGTTTTATGGGATATGTGCATTTGGCATTCTTTCATGCATATTGTTGAGTTTAATATGTTTTTATCTTGTGACGTTTGGATCTTTACTTACCTGCGGTACTATTTTGGTACTGTAGATTTTGATGCAAATGTCGAGGAGGAGGAGGAGGCTGAGCCCGAGGAGGCAGCTCTACCGAAGTATTGATTTGGAGTTTTATGCCTTGTAGTTTGGTTTTGAAACGATATTTGAGGCTTGTAATATTTTATTATGTATGTTTTAATCGGGTTTGTATTAAACAAAGAAAAATTCTAGTACTTAGTTATAAGACTTTTATTATCCGCTGCGTGTTTTTATTTGCACACTTATTGCATGTACACACACTTGGCACTTGTCGATAGGGTAGTGACCCGTGTTGTCATCATCCCGACGTCTCGATTCCCACGTGTCCGTACGTGGGATTTGGGGGCATCACATTAAGTATACATATACACTTGTAAACTATTACAATACCTAATGACTGAAGGCCACCAAAGTGCAAGAGATAACAAGTGTTATGTTACAAACAACAATTGACAATATGTTCACTTGGTCAGTGGAAATCAAATACCATAATAGTTATAATCAAGCTCCTAGCATGTTACTAATGATATGATGGAATCGTAGCTGAAAATAAATTTTCAACCTAAAATATATCAGTATTAGAGGAATTTAATATCTCCAAACACAAGATCAAAATGCCATCCATAAGTCACCAAGTTACAATGTACCATAGTATCATGAGTTTTTACAAACCGTAAATTATTTGAGATCAAAGAAAAGTTCACCCCCTAAGGGCAAAGCCGAACAGAAAAAGATAAAATAGATGGACAATTATAAATGAACTACTGGCCATTAATCAAATCCTCGTCCTTACTCCTACAGGTGCAACTGGTAGTCTTGTTCATAGATGCCTTCATTGTACTGGTTTGCAAAATCAATTGTTCCTGAAAGTCGGTATTGTAGTGGGTCTACCATGGTGCGATTTTTAAATCTCAGCAAGTTAGTTCTATGACAAGTTTTATGAATGTATGCAATGACAGTTATTACACAAGAAAATAGATGCATGAATAAGAAAAATATCTAAGAAAGATTTCCTCTAGATTTCTTAACACTTTCGATTTCAAATAGACATATTGTCAATTTTTACTGTGCACCATGGTCTTTCCTATAGAATTGTACGCATGTTTGGATACTCTTTGTCACAACTGCGAGAAATGTTCGTCAATGTAACTTTGTCTCAAGAAGTAGTTAAGGCTTCGCATGACTGTTCTTCACCCTAAGCTTCTTTAGCTTTCACTAGCCAAGAGGTAGTCCATTGACCTGGGACTGTTACATTCTCATCCGAGGTCATTGATAGCCCAGTGTCAATACAAGAGATACTACTCCATTATTAAACATGACTTCATAGTGGCTAAAGGAGTTCTACTAGGATAATGCTCCATCCCACCTTAGGTCGTGAATCAACCTTTACTCCTCATTTGAAAATAGTGCAATTTTACATGAGGAAGTACATTTCCTGGTATGAAACGTATAAACAATACAATTAACATGACAACGTAAGAAATGTACAACACGAGAGTTGAGCATTTTGCGTGACTTACAATCATAAACCAGACATTCATAAGAATGGTCGTAGAATAACTTACTCAAAGATGCTGTTGTTATAGAAGATTCATTTGGATTGTTGTTAGCGAAATACTATATATAGTTCAGTTAGCCCATAGCGTTGATTGTATATTACTGAAGAAAGGGTAGATGACAAATTGAGGTTGACTAAGATGTTTGACTTTGTAATCAGGCTCTTATTGAAAGCCAAAATTACACTACCCTTCAATATTTAACCTAGCACCACTTGACTTCTACCCTTTCCATTTTTACCTTTAATTCTTTGCTTCCTTAGCCATCTTACACATAAATACTATGGACCCTTAATACTTCAAAACATGAGTCATTCCTTGTAGTCCCATAAGGACCCATATCTGAGAGTCTCAATGGTCTATTCTTTTACCTATAGGGATCCATGCCCGGGCAAGACCTTATAGGACTCAATCCAAGACTCTTTTGCATTAACCACCTTCATTTTCATATACATATGCAACAAATCACATATGATCCAAGAACCGATCAAAGCACTCACACTTGAGGAAACTGAAACGCTTAGTACATCAAATGTGCTCAAACCTTATTTTTCGAAGTCATACACATTTCAATAAAAACTACACTTCCTCACAAAAAGAGAAAACCGATATCACCTTTTGGCACAAAACAAGTTTCATTTTACTCATCCATCAACATGCAGTATTTCGGTTCAAGCATGGCTAAGCATTTTTATTTAATAACCCTTTCGGCAGCTTGGACTTGGGCCTAGAACCAGTTCACAGTTATATGATCCATTTAGTTTATGTGCTATCAAAAATATTTTAGGTGGAAAAATGCTATCTCTCTACCGTAAGTTGGTTTCCGATCGACTACTTTTTTAATTTTTTAATTTTAATTTTTATTTAATAATCAAAGAAATTTTTTTAATGATGTTGTTTTTTTATTTTTTTTATTTTTTTAATGTTGATGAAAAAAATACATGAAGAAAAAGGAAAAGAAAAATAAAAAAGTGAAATGCTCTTATCGGCACATTTTCTCGGGACACTTTTTCGGTGGCTGTAGTGCTCCTCTTTTAGGTGTAGTCATAGCAGACTAATGGCCCTAATTTATTTTGATTATCTTGTAAGGGTTATTTGAAACATTTTGAAGGACTTTTGGAGGTTTCTAAGAACAAAAAGTATAACAAAGGATACCGACATTAAGAGACAAAGGAAAAGCACAATGTTTTTGTATTTTCACTGTGCATGCTTGTCATGATTTTGTTTAGTACCATACACATAGGTAAGAAAATTAGGATATTAAAGCTATTAATCTGATTCCAATAGTAAAGAATAACAATTTTAATAAACACAATTCAGAGAAGCCAGCAATATTTACAAGAAGTCCTGTCTCAACTATTTAGGTTCATTTTGGAGGTAAAGCAATCCTGCAACCATTGGGCTTGCACTAGCAAACCAGCATCCCTTAATGCAGCCAAAGCAGAACTATAAAGCCTGCCATCAAACTCTGTTCCATGAGATCTCATATCCTGCAAAAGCTTCAACAAATCACCAATCCGATTGCTCTTTGAAAAAACTCCAACCATGATTCCAGCCATCACCCTATCAATGACTCCTCCATTGTTCCTGAACTCTTTGTAATATCTCACACATGTCTCAAACTCCCTAGCCTTACCATAAGCACTGATAATTATAGTATAACTTATCTTATCTGCAGAAACCTTTCTTCGTTTCATTTCGTTCCAAAGCTTCTCAACCCGCCTCAAATTCTTGGCCTTCCCATGTATTTCCATCAGAGAGTTGTAAATCCATACATTGGGTTCACATCCTCTTTCTTTCATCTTGGCCAACGCCCTCATTGCATCTCTAACTCTTCCCATCCTCCCATACATTACAATAATGCTGGAATAGGCTACCACAGATTTATCTAAACCCCTCTTTTCCATCTCGGAAAATACCATTTCTGCTTTTGAATATAGCTCAAGTTGACTGTAGGCATTTATTATTGATGAATAGGTAACTTGTCCTGGCTCACATCCCTGCGAGATAAGCTCCTCATAAACCTTAACTGCGGCCTCAAACCCTCTTTTCTTGGAGTAGCCATTAACAATTGCACAGAATATGCAGTCGGGAATTCTAAGTCTCGAGTCTTTCATTGCCTTAACAATTCCCAGAGTCTTCTCCATTTGCCCTTCTTCCACATACATCAACACGAGTTTTAAGTACGCTTCAGGATCTCTCAACATTCTTTTGCTTTTCGCTTCCTCCGAAAGTTGTTCGGCCACCTTTACTTCTCTCATTCTCGCAAACGAACATATCAGAGAAGAGTAAACCGAAGAATCCTTCAAGATTATCCCTTTCTTTGTCATTTCTTGGAAGTATTCGAGAGCTTCAAAAGCCCTTCCTGATTCGCTTAGAGACTTGCAGAGAATTCCATAAATCTGACCGCAGACTGGTGATGAATAGAAATTAAGTTGCGTACTTTGAAGTTCTCGAAACAATTCAACCACTCTCTCAGAATCACCGGATTTCGCATAAGCTTCCATGATATGGCAATAACTTTTCAAATCCGGAAGAACGCCAGCAGATTCCATTTGCCTGAATGCTGCAATCGTGCTCCGATACATATGAAGTTTGTTATAGCCACTCATTGCAGAAACAAAGGCCGAGACACTGACTTCACCATTAGCTTTAGAATCTTGAAGCAAAGTCTCGACAATTTTGAATTTTCTAGCTCTAATGCAATTCCTAATCAATTTAGAACAGGTGGTGCTATCCGGAAACACCTGATAATTCCTAAAATCTTCACAAACTTGTAAAATCAGACCCCATTTACTTGAACTTAACAAATACCTGATTACATGCTTCAACGTCGATCTCTCAGGCCTAAATTCCGGCCTTTGTTTAACTTTTTCATAGTATTCGTACGCGAGTTCTTGGGTTTGAGGATCTGCAAACAACCCACGTAAAATATCATTTAAATTACCACAATCGGGTTTTTGGCATCGTTCGGAATCTGGAAACTCGAGGTTCAACTCGATGATGGGCAAGCTATTGGAGGGCTCTTCTAATGTTGGAGATGAGCAACCCGAGGAGTAAACATCGAAGTTTAAGAATCTTGGGCGTGTTACAGAGAAAAAAGGAAGGCTTTTGCAGGTTGGGATCAAATTAAATCTGTGGGAATCCCTGCAAGAGTTAATGCAAGCTACAGACCAGTCTGAACAAGTGGAAATGGTCATATTGCAGATAAGGTTTTGAGGAGGGAAGAGCAAGCTTGTGCCGCATTATATACACACCTTATCCTAGATGATTTTGCTACAGATGTGAATTTTATGAGCCACTAAAAAATTGAAAAGTGGATTCTTTGGAACAACAGTCCTAAAAATGCCACGTCGGTTTTATATTTGCATTGTCTAGCCACCATTAACTTTTTTTTTTTTTTTTGTCTTTCTTTGTGAGCTGTGGCTGCCACTAACTGGCAGTGTCATGGGCAAGGATAGTTGAGTATAGTTTGTGGAAACAAGCAGATAGCAGACGTTTTTTCTTTTACCCCTCAATCACAATTATTGAGGTGACATATTTTAAGTAATTATTCATTTAATTGGTTGACATACAAAATTACTTTTAATACGGCACATAAATAGTGTGATTACAAAATCAAAGATAAAGAACATTATTTCACGTTTTAATTTTGTTTATAATTAGATTGTGTGAAGTTGTTTAAGCATGATTCTCTGCTTATTATAAATGTAGTCATTTAACATATAATGGATGATGTGGTTGAATAGAAAGGAAAAAAGAAAAAATGTCATGAATGAAACAATGTGAGATGTTCTTGTGAGGGGAGTTATCCTCGGGGCCAGACCAGGCTAAACAGGCCTGGCCCATGAGGCACAAGCAAATCCAGGGCCTGAGGACAAGGGATGGGCCAAACCAAGCTAGCCTAGGTAGCCTAGGAGAAGGAGCAGCTAGACAACATGTGCTAATCAAGGTTGAAGGGCAGATTGCCTGACACCCCTACTGGTTGCCACATGGGTTTTATATTTGCATTGCCTGAACCCTGGGGGTTGGACACGTCTCAAGAGTGGGTGGGCCTGACTAAGGCCATACCGCATTAAATGAGATAGGGATACGGGCATGCCACAACTAGGGAGTTATACTACATTCAATGAAGTCCAGGGGCGCACACGCCACAACGTGCCTCTTGGGGTGTCAGTGGTCACCATGATCATGCCATGCGAGACTGTCACATAGCAGGGTGCTGGTAGGGAGACGTGACCTGAGTATGGAGTGACACCCCCATGATCCCCTTGCAAGGGGAACCCTGGCAGGTATATATACCCTCTTCTTCAGTAAGGGGAGGGTCTTATGACACATATATACTTAAGCTTTATTAATCCTCACACAAGAATCACATGCTGGCTTAAGCATCAAAGGTGCCCCTCACCATCCTAAAACTCTCACTTCTTCATAGTCGCAAGTGTGCAAGCTGGGCCTTCGTAGAGTTGCTCAGGCTGCAAACACGACATTAATAGTGGCACCATCTGTGAAATCTTTCCTATAAAAGTTTGTCCTTCATATTCTGGTGGCAACACGGAGAGAGAAAGAATAGAGTGGAGTAATAGAGGCGATACTTACTGAGATGGGAGACACTACAAATAACTTAATGAAGGAGGTAGAAACACTCTACTAAGAAAATGCCACTCTCAGGCAAACCAATGTAGAACTAGCGAGGGGAGCGGAGCCTAGCAACAACAAACACGCTGAGTCACAGCTCATCCCTAAGATTGCCACGACCAAGGAAGAAAGACACAAAATACATCTCGAGCTCCGAGAGCTCAGGGATAAGTATGTAGAGATGGCCAAGCGAATGAGTGCATCATCCTCTGTAGACCAGTTACTCACCAGCACAGACCTGCCATAAAGCATGAGATTAATGGTCGTTCCTCTCCAACCCAAATTCAAAATCTCCCATATCGAGGTGTACGATGGGTCTAAGGACCCACTAAGAACACTTGGAGACGTTCAAGGTCCACATGACTACACAAATTCCCAAGAGAGGTCGCATGCTGGACTTTCCCCCTAACTCTCAATAGGGCGGCACGAGCTTAGTTTGGGTCCCTGCCATCAGGATCCGTGGACAACTTTGGCAGGCTAGCTCATCTCTTCTTGACACAATTCATGGCGAGCTGAAAGAGGAGGCACCCGGGCGCCTACCTCTTGATAGTGAAGCAGCGGGACGATGAAAGCCTAAAGTCATATCTCTCGTGTTCAATCAAGAGCGTATGATCACAAACGATCAAGATGAAAAGATCACTCTGGCAGTCTTGTTGGAGACAATCTGGCCCTAGAACCCGTTCATGATTGAGATAGCTTGGAAGACCCCCACAACACTGAGAGAGTTCGTGGATTGGGCCAACAAAAATAATTTTAATAATTTTAATTGCATGACATATGATAAGATAAGAGTATCACGTCATTCATACTCCAGGAATACCTAATGATTTTCCTATAATGATGTGTATAAAATTATGTTCTTTGGGTCTGTAGTTATAATCGTATATTATTATCCTCGCTATCAGAATTAAAGAGTGCAAGCACACTCTATAAACTCTTCGACTTAACGGGCAGGTTGAAAGCGCTAGGTTGGACCATACAATTTACCACCATGAAGACTCATAATGGCATAATTAATTTGGACAACATATGAAAAGGCGGTCTATGTCCAAAGCTTACACAGTTAAACCTAAAATGTGCACCACTTCCGGCCGAAGGAACCGTGGGAACAAGAAAAGAATAGAAAGGGCACGTACTTGCATATTTTATAATAATGATAAGTTTATTACACTTCTACCACATTTTTACTAGTCCTCTCTTCTTCTTCTTTTTGTACTTAATGATTAAGAAATTGGCTATTAATGAAATTGTATATATTTTTTTTAATTTTTTCTTAATGATTAAGGATGTTAAAAAAATACTTTAAAAAGTAATAATAAAAATTTAAATACACTATAATAGTAAATGAGTAGTAAGAGGATAGTAAGCCTATGAATCTTTGTTTACTTTTGAGTTATTATTTTGAGTTATTATTTCCTAAATCCACTTAGGCCCGTTTGAAAGTTGAGCTAAATTAAGATGAATTTAATTCTTTATAAATTGTAGAAAGTTGAGATCGTGGAAAGAATTTTATAAAACCCACCTAAAATGAGTGGACTCATTTTTTTCGTATATGAGATGAGACGAGATTAATTGAGATAAAAGTTAAAAATTATATTAAATATTGTTGAAATATATTTGTTTGATATTATTTTTTATTTTGGGATATGAAAAAATTGAATTGTTTATATTATTTTGCATAAAAATTTAAAAAAATCATAATGATGAGATGAAATGAAATGAAATAAGATGAAAAGTTTTCTAAAGCAAACAAGGTCTAAATATGTTTGGATGTTATGATGTATTTAGATGTATTTATGATAAGTTAAAAAATACTATTAGTTTCACGTGTAAAAAGATGTTGAATTAAAAAAAGTTGTAGATCCAACGCGTACTTGTCAAGCTTTCAAGTATACTTGTAAAGGCCATTATTAAACTCGATAGTCAAGAATTAGTCGGATTACCATTGTGGTGATGGTGGGGATAAATTTCTGTAAGCATGAGAAAATAAAGGAAAAGAGTTGAAAATAAAATAAAACTACAATGAAGTGTGATTCATCACTGGGGCCTATATTCACGGAGTCGGACAGAAATAAAAAATGAAGTGTGTACAAATTACAATCTCTCATCCTCCATTTTTGCTCTCCGTTACAAGAAGGAGAAGGGGTAGATCGGAGGAGAAGAAGTAGATCCCAAATGAAGAAGCCAGTCTGCCATAAATTATGTTATCTCCTCGTGTGTTTCCCCTCTTGCTAGCGTTTATTGCTCTTCACTTTATGTCTTTCTTATCCCTTTCAAAAAATTTATTTACATTATGTTCCCAACAACACTTGAAATCTTATTTCATGGTCCCGTACGCATAGGAAAAACGCAAGGACATAAACATAAATAAAAAGAAATAAGATGAAATATGAAAAGCAGAAGCCTATAAAGGGTAAGAAATTCTATTACCTGATACCACTTAAATGGTTGGGCATAGTTCACAGTAACTAGCGAGACTAAACAGATACTCACACAATCTAGTCAGCGTTTATGACCAAAGATCTTCCATAAAAGCATGAAATGGTAGTCCAGAAGATCCCTTTTGCAATCATTGTCGAACAAAGACGCAGTACCTCCGCCATGTAATGGAAGGTTGTAGTTCCACTGTAAGGGTTATGTTTGTGGGAAAGTGTAAGTGGAATGAGACACGGTAGCAGTAGCTCAAAAATGTGATAGATAAAGAAGATGAATGATAAAAGCAATGATAATTTCAATTGCTACTTGGGTACTTCGAGGGTCCCTCAACCTCCACAAAATGACAACAATCTTTAGAGTTTTCAAAATGGTTCTTACAAACGCCTCCGGGTGTACATATGGACGTAGCCATGATTCTCTGACCAAATGGTTGTGGGATGCGTGAAAAGTAAAATAACAGAAAGCAAAACAACCTAATTGAAAGCAGTTGTAAACGACAAGACAAAAATGCAGAACGACAAGCTAATTCTATTACATAAACGACAAATAACTTCAGCCTTTTAGATGCTTTTTCCCGAAACGGTGTGTTCCCTTTCTTGCTTCAAACGGTGCGATTTAGTGTCTTTAAACTGTGCGTTTCACCTTCTTTCCTTTCCTTTCCCACAGATACAAGCCTTCTCGACAGAGCTCATTCCTGATCTTCTTCACCAGTGAGCTCCTTACATCCACTACCTTCAGTTGCCGTATTCACCCTTTCCACAATTTCCTCTTTATTGGAGTTTGGGGAACATGCAAGTTACATCAGCATCGCCTCATTCATACATGTGAGCACCGCTGAGATAGATTGAGAGCAAACATGTCCAAAAATTCACATGCAAGGAAAATCTACTATGCAAACCATATACAATTCATGTCAATCCTGCCCTCCCTCTTCAATGTCCTTCTTCGGGGAATCATAATGATGGAGAGAACTGAGACTGAAATAAAAGCAGCACAAAATAAGAACCGCTACAGAAATAAAGATTCATGAACTGAATAAGCATAATGTGTTAAGCATTGATTTTACAATAAAATCAACACGCCAAGGAAGAAATGTTCATTGCACCTGCAATTCTGGGGAACACTCCAGGAAAAATTTGACAATCTCTTCAAACTTGGTGGCAAAGACATAAAATGCTTCCAATCCTGGAGCATAATCCTTAGATCATGGAGCTTGTTGTCTAGGCCAAAACAACAATTTGCGTGCATTGTACAAACTTCATTCAAATCTTTGCTAGGTTCGCAAAGCCCACCAAAATATGCAGTGTCCAAGAATTTCATCTTTAGTCCAATATCTAGGATGAAGGGGTGAGACTTGATGATATTGAGGACATCCTGATCATGGTATCCAGGAAATGTTTCATGCGAAGAGTACCAGAATTTGTAGAACTCTACTGAGCGATTATTTGACTTCACATAGTTAAAACCTCCGTTGGGTCTGTTAAGCACATCATCAGAGCTCCCTAAGAAAATGTCACAGGCTATTTGGAAATCCGCATCCAAATAAAACTGAGGAAATGGATCTCTGAACCACATGACATCAGCATCCTGGAGGAAAAAGCAACCAAAAAGTCATTGAATATCAAGGAAAGTTCTTCACAAGACTGATTGGAATCAGATAAGAAACATGACAGCAATTATAGAAAGAGCTTTGCTACTTATCATCCCCACACACCACACACCGCACTTATTTTTAATTTTTTTTTTATTTTTTATTTGGTTTTATTCTTTTTAAACTAATTGAATTATTCTACTCATTATCCATACACTACACGAAAAAAAATTAAAAAAAAAAATTATATGTGGTGTGTGGTGTGATTGTGTGAGGATGATGAGTAGGATTTTTCAATAAGTATCCTTTAGACTATAGCTGATAAAAATGAAATGTTCTTAAGCAATAAACACTACACTACACTACCATCTAACAGATTGTAATGAGAACCAAGTATGATTTCTTCAGGATGATCTTCCCACAAACATACATTTTGAAGCAAGAACTCAGGAAATTTTTGTACCTATAATGAGAACCAAGTATGATTTCTTCAGGATGATCGCTCAAGCAAAGTAGACAAATGGAACACAACCATAAAATCTCTCTTTTATGTGTATATCAATTTAAGAACCTACTTATAAAAAATAAATAAATTTAAGAACCTAGAGAAAGTGCTAACCACCTCTGTACTAGAATACCAGAGCAATTACGCTTGGGTATGGCTATGAAGAATAGTCAATTTGAAGTTTCCCAAAAATTCACATATAAAGCCCAATTTTGCATTGCAAGTATTCAAAACTACCCTTAACACTTGGCCAGTCTGCGAATTATTCTTTTTTCAAATGTGGGAACCAGGGTATTACAAACTCCTCTTAAATTCCTGATGTTCTTGTCAAGTTCATGCCATACAATATTCCAGTATCACATGTCTAACCTTACTAGGTGGCTCTAATATGTAACATCCTAGGGAAAGTGATTTGATACTATACAAAAGGACCTTGGGAGAGCAAAGGCCATACCTCCACTATAACCCCAAAAATACTAATCAATTTTAAGCTTCCCTACAATAACTTACGGAGCCCAATTTCACCTAGCTAGTAGCCAATATGGGACCAAGCACTCAAGCCTAACTTTATAACTTACCCACCCTCTAAGAATTATTCCCTTTTCCAATATTGGACTGGGGTGTTATGGTCAATGCAGAGATCAACTTTAAATTCTCAGAGACTTTTGCTACTCCAAAATCCCTAACATAATCCCATCTGCTTTCCTATCAACAATTCAGGTATTGCTTTAATCCATGGACTCTGCTCTTGTCAGTTGCAAGACTTGAAGCATACCGATTCCTCAAACACAGCCAGCTTTCTTCTTATTTGGCCTAAGAAATTCTGCAGTAAAAGTAAATA
This sequence comes from Carya illinoinensis, assembly GCF_018687715.1. Taxonomy (NCBI): domain Eukaryota; kingdom Viridiplantae; phylum Streptophyta; class Magnoliopsida; order Fagales; family Juglandaceae; genus Carya; species Carya illinoinensis. Next base: position 25,068,990 of record NC_056756.1, on the reverse strand, counting down.
TTACCATATTATATCTAATCCCATAAACCAGAACATCTCTCCAATGCTTCGCAATCTAAACCTTGAGGTTTCCCAATCAGACCAATCACAGATTTACTTAACTCTCCAGCTATTCAATACCTAAAGCCAAAGGTTTTTTTTTTTTTTTTTCATTAGGGGCTCCTTATCCAGTTCACCTAAAATGTTTTATCTCTCTCTCCAAATGTCCACTGACTGTATATGTGAAAGTGATGAGGATGTACACTCAGTTCGCCTACAAGTGAATTACTTACAAGCCAGAAAAACTAGTTTCATCAGAGAAAAACAATTAAAAGTGGGATAAAAGGTAAAGACACAATGAAGTTTGACAAATTCATGAAATAAGTTGTGGGCTTGAGGGGTGTACTTGTATGTAAAAGAACAGGAAGAGTAGATTACCGTGAAAACAAAATTGTATCCCATCTCAAGAACAGAGCGCAGGAAATCAATCCTTTTCCACATCATCTTCAAGTAATCAGGGGTCATAAAGTACGCCTCATGACGAAAATCAACTCCATCACTGACAAGAGAAAAGCAGTGCGTATGTATTACGAGACAACGCGCAAATGCCTTTTGATCCAAGCCAATAATCACCAAATGGTTCAAAAGTCTACGGGTGTGATCTCCAATTCTAAAGCTCTCAAGAAAGAGATCAACCACTGAATTTGGAGCTGCCCACGCTTCATTTATAGCTGTTATAATGACAGTGCTGTCTTCCATGGCAGCATCCTTCAAAACCTTTTCAAGCCTATATCCGTCACCAGCCTCCTTAGTTGCAAAATAAAGGGCAAAACTACTCAATTAGTCTTCTATAGAAAAACATAACGTGTGCAGCCTCAATGCCATGAATGCACTCAACAGTTCATCAGTTAATTACTTACGGTATCTTGCCTGATTATGAGGATCAATAAATTTTTCTTACTTTAAAAAAAAAAAAAAATACTTACGGTAAACTGCTTATCCAATTATGCATCAATTAATTGCTTAATTAAAGATAACAGGAAACTAAACTAACCAGAGGGGAATCGCCGAAGGCAGAGGAGAAGTTGAATGGAAAAGAAGAGGAGGACGAACCGGAGGTGGAAGATTGGAAGCGAGGGAGGAACCGGACGGAGTCTGAAGCTCGGAAGAGAATCACGCAGGAGAGGGAGACGGCGACCAAGAAAAGAAAGCGGCGGAGGATTAGGGTGGCCGGATGTTCGGGCAGTATTTTAAGAGTAGGGGAGGAAGAGTCACCGGTTCTTGGGAATGGCGTCGCCGGCGGAGGTGAAGGCTTCCGGTGGTAACTCAAACGGTGTGGGGGTATCATCGAACGCCAGGGTTGTTTATCGGAGCATACTAATAGGACATGGGCAGGGAAATGATAAGGGGTAGACTGAGCTACGCTTTTCCGAGATTTATGATGGTTCGAGTTGCGATCTGAGAGACTTTGGGGGAGTAACAAAATGGCAGAGAGACAGAGAGAGAGAGGTGGGGTCCGCAAGAAGTTTCTCTGGTTGTTTTACTGATGAGTTCGAATAAAAGCAAGTGAAGTTATATTGATTTACTCGTTGAACAATGTTAGGGTGCACATAATATGGACGTTACTATAAATGAAATTTTTTAAAAATATTTTTTAAATATTTTTAATCATTAAAAAAATAAAATATAAATATAAATTCACTAGTAATTACTTCTTTAATCATTAAAAAGAAATAAAAAAATAAAATATCTAAATAGACACATTTAATAAATATATTATTAATATCGTATTTCGTATACTTTTGGACAGGTTTCTAACAATTCAGGTCTTGGTTCTCACTTTGTACACTTAGAAAAATACAAAGAGTGGTAGGCCTTTGTGGAGTCTGGAGAGTCTACGATACTTAAAGTCAGTATTTTTTCATAGCAGTTTGTGCAAAAGTTTAAAAGAATTAAAGAGAGTTCTTTGTATCTGAGGAGTGGCTTTTATATTAGGTTTCTCATGTGGGGAAAACCCATACATGATCTCAGGGAATTTATGTCATTTCAATTGTTTACCAAGTCAGATTCTTTTTAATGCGGTGTGACTCTTGGGTGGCTCTATTAATGCAGTGTAGAGTTTGGAGAGCAGCGTAATTAATGTGGCGTGGCTTCCCAACTCACCTTATTGAAGGTTCATTTTTGAGTATCTCTATGCTTACTATCAAAAAATCGAGAGTTCCATGCATCACTCACTCACCTGCCTGTACAGGTTCTCCAGGCTAGATGTATTAGAGAGTATCAGGGCAGCGAGTCTCACTTGCCCTTGCCGCTCGTTTTTCCATCTGAGAGTTGCTTCTCGGGCTGGTTTTACTCATGAGCCGTGTAATTTGTAAAGGACCAATGACCCCCTTTTAGAGGAGCTTCGTCTGGTTTGATTGGGCTCACTACCCCTCCCCAGTGATCCCTTATGAGTTCGCTATACAAACCAATCGAGAGAAAATTTCTCTTACAAATATATTTAAAACTCATATTATTATTTTTGTTTATTTATTATATGGGATCTGCTGTGGTCAATATCTAGTGTAAGCATTTCACTGATTTTCCATGCATGTCGCACCTATCGGATTACAATTTCAAAAAATAAAAATCTAAAAATCAATATTATAAATCCTATGTTTTTAAAACTTTAATGCAAGCCTACGATTGGGTAATGAAGTATTTTTAAATTATCTGAAAATAATAATAAAAAAGTGGTAAAAAAATAATCATAAAATTTTAAAAAATAATAAATAATAATAATAAAATATTAAATAGTAGTTGAGTGATCTCTTTCATATCTAAACATAATCTTAATTATTTTTATTTCATCCAACGTTACCACCGCCACTCAGAGAGGCCATTAGAAATCACCCTCATCGGAATTAAAAACCGATTTTTCCATAACCGACACACAATATAGACGCTAATTTGAACAAATTCGCCGGTTCCAGACAAATCCAACCAGTTCATGACGAATTCAGTGTTGGATTAATGTTCAAATATGGCTGGTTTTGATGCAGGTATTGATATCCGGTGCCACTCCAACACCGGGATTGTAGGGTGGCACATGACCACCCCTCTCAAGATGGATTCCGCACTCCACTGGCAGACCCCTAGGCAGCGACTATGTGATGGCAGATTTGGCTCTCTATGCACTTTTATGTTTTATTTTTTTTAAAAAAATTTAATGTCGGTGTGGTTGTTGTACTTTTTAACGAAAACTTGATGTGCTAATTAATTGAAGAGTAAAGGACAATGTTCACATCAAATCCTAATTATAGATTTTTCCTTAGGTCCTTTGAAAAAAGCTACTCGAACCAAGAAATCTAACAAAAAATGTTGACCAACTAAGATGGAAAAGCCACGTGACATTTTACGAATTTTTTGTTTTTTTAAAAATCTAATTAAAAATTTCACCTCACATTATCATTATAATTTTTTTAAATTTTTACATAAAATATAATAAATAGTTTAATTTTTTTAAAATTTTAAAACAATAATAATATTTTAAGCTTTAATCTAAAACTAAAAATTCTCATCTCACTACCCAAACCTACCATTATTCGGTAAACTCTCTCCAAATGAAAATTATAGATCCTTACTCGTTATTCGAGCCCCTCCTCCCCTCCCTCACATGTGAATATGAAAAATCGAGCTGCAGTCACCGACAGAGCCTGAGTTTCCTTCCAGCATTTTAAATTTCTCTATTTTACCATTCCGGCATAGCAAACTATGTTGTTACTCTTCTCGATCTTTCTAATTTTCACTTCTCTATTTTATGTTTCTTGCTTGATTGATCTGAAATGACATCGCTAAATCTAAAAGTATGTTTTTGTGTATAATTGGAAGTGTGCTCTTGTGAATCTTTTAAGTGTGTTTTGAGGAGAGGGATGGTTAAACAAGGGAGAATTTTTTTTCAGATTGGTTTTAGTTCACTGGTTATGTTTTCTATCTTTTGCTTTTCCATTTTTTTTTTCTTTTTATAGTCATGTGTCCCTCCAGGTGGCATGCCAGAATCATTCAGTCGATTTTCTCTATCTTGTTTCTTTGTACTTATAGCATTACCCTCTTTCTTATTGTGGGACAAAAGGAGTAACAACTGTCACGGTTGGAACTAGTTTGGAAATTGAAAAATCTTATTGAGAGAATCCTCAAAATCAATCCAAAAATATAGCTAGAAATAATGGTGCAACGGCTATGGGGACTATTGAGGGGATTTTCCCCAGTGCCTCGAGCCCAAACTAGGTGTCAAGAGGACCTTTCCTAAGGGCCTAAATTCGGTAAACATTTCAGCGACCCGACCGAGGGCTCTCAATGTGCACAAGTTGGGTACGAGTGCCAGTTCGGGAATGAGTTGCAGTTCTGGTAACATGAGAGGGCATTCAGACTAGGGAAAAGGGGAAACACACCACCTCAATGGGACTGAACTTTAAGGCAACACCAGAAAATCACGTTGCATTAAATGCTATTACCAGAGGATCACGTGACATTAATTACTTCATAAGAGGGTCACGCCACATCGAATGGGACCTAGTGGAGGAGACCCCAGGATGACACCCCTCCACCCAATCGTAAGGCATGGGCCTCTAACCCTAAACGCAAGTATGAAAACAACCCCCAGATACCGAAATGGGGGTTGGATTCTCAAAACTCTACTTACTACAACTGTCCTTAAGCTCTCTCCCTTGAACTCTACTGACTTAGGCATCGAAGGCTCCTCCTGGCGCCACCTCAGTTGCCGAACTTCGAAGTTACTTTTGTGATTACAGGCTCAAGATTGAAGGCCCAAGTTGCGGATGGCTTGGCCCAAAAGTGTAAGAAATACAATGTCAACAGTGGTACCGTCTATGGGATCCTAAAAAAACTTTTACGTGTCCTTCATACGCTTGAGAAAACCACTCTTGGATGGCTCAGGAGTGTGACAGAATGGTAGAATAGATAAATATGGAAACAATAGTCAAAGGAGAAACCCAACTGGAAGGAACGAAAGGGGAGGGGCATGATGATGTGGCCGATAAACTAAAAGGCACTAGAGGGGGAGCCTACACCACGCAGACAGGGAAGAAGGTACCAACCGTCCTCCCACCCACTCCGAAGTGCACCTCTGCAGAAGACAAAACAAGGGATGAGTATGCACTCAAGAAAGTGGAGATGAACGAACCACTGGAGCTAGTCCTACTAGACCCAAACTGACCAAAAAGCACCACCAGAATTGGCACTGTAATGACTACCGAAATGAGGGACACCCTACAACAGCTGCTTGTGGAACATCGTGACTTCTTCGCTTGGAGCTATGAAGACACGCCTAGATTTGACCAACGATCATGCAACATCACTTGAGTGTGGACCTTGAAGCCAAAGGAGTAAGACAAAAGCTTAGGAGCTTCAGTGCAGAGAAGAACACAACCATTGCTGCTGGTAGGCTTATAGGGGCGGAAGCCAAATACCCCCGCATCTAGTAGCTCGACCCTATTTTCAGGCCTACCTCGTCAAAGCCCTCACTCAGATCCCCTTGAAAAAAATCCTACAACGATTGGATGCCTCAGGCCGCCTCACCAACTGGCCCTTGGAACTAAGTGAGGTCGACATCGAGTGCATTCTACCCACCTCTACGAAAGGGTAGATACTGGTAGATTTCATTGCAAAATTTGCAAGATTCCTTGAAGAAATTAAAATATGGACAACTCATGAAGCCCTGGCAAGTCTTTGTCGATGGCTCGTCTTGCCGGGTTGGAAGGGAAGTAGGAGTGCGTATCATCACAGACAAAGATGAAGAGCATGACTATGCCATTAAGCTGGCGTTCAAAACTACAAACAGCAAGGCAGAGTACGAGGCATTGTTCTTTTGCATGACTATCGCAAAGTCTCTAGGCCTTGAGGAGGTGGAGGTTCAGGCCAACTCCCAAGTGGTGGTTAACCAAGTACAGGAAGAGTTCGTGACGAAAAGCGAGACATTGGAAAAATACCTAACCTTGGTAGAGGCCAAGCACGCTCATTTCAAACATTTCCAAATACAACAAATCCCAAGGATCAAGAACCACAAAGTAGATAGGCTAGCAAAAATGGCAGCTGGACAAGAGATTGCCCTAATACCAAAATCAACCTCTCTTAGAACTGCTAAGGTGCCTGCCATAGGGATCGAACCCTGGAAATCGAGTTAGGCATGCCAAAGTGGGCCATGGACATCCTCCGATACCTAAACACCAATGAAGTACCCAACGACAGACAAAGGGCAAGAAAGGTTAGGTATAAGTGGCAATGTACACTATAGTCGCCGGTATCCTATACTAGAGAGGATACAACACCCCCTTAATGAGATGCATTTCAAGCAAACATGCCCAACATGTACTGGTAGAGATACACGAGAGAATCTGCGGTGACCACTTTGAAGGCAGGATACTAGAAGGCAAGGCAATGCTAGCAGGGTACTATTAGCCACACGTCCTGAAGGACGCCGAGGAATATGTGCGGAGGTGCAAGTAGTGCTAGGAGTACTCTGGGATCCTTCACTGCCCACTGGAAGAACTAACACTGATATCCTTGCCCTGACCCTTTGCCCAGTGGGGGGTCGACCTAGTAGGCACCCTCTTCCTAGGCAAGGGTGGAGTAAAACTTGTGGTGGTAGCGGTAGATTACTTTACCAAGTGGGTTGAGGTCGAAGCACTAGCAACGATTATAGGGAATAATATCACTTGTTTCCTATGGAAGAACATCATCTGTAGATTCAGCATTCCCCGCAACATCATTTCGGACAATAGAAGGCAATTTGACCCTAACCACTATCGAGATTAGTACTCTTCCCCAGGGCGTACCTAGCAATGTTTTGAATACCATACCGGATGCCGTACCGATCAAGGCACTGGAACGAAATATTTCGGTACCGGTACCGTTTCGAGATAGTCAATATATAAATAAATTATATATATAAATTATATTCTAAAATAATAGTTTATATATGAATAATTTATACATAAATACATATATATATTATAAATAGTCTGGTATGAATTGGGGGTCAAAAACTAAGCTTGTAGTTTGAAAAAATGAAAAAAAAAAAAGGAAAAAAAAGTGAAATCCAAAATACTGGCCGATACGAGCCGGTACGTAGGCCGGTACAGACCCAAATATTGGCTGGTACGGCCGGTATTTAGACCGGTACGAAATAGGTGCAATACCTATACCGGACTAGTGGCTGGTACGACATATTTCGGCTATACTAGCCGGTACGGTACGGTATTGAAAACTATGGTCCCTAGTCCAATGGTCTAGTAGAGGCAACCAACAAGACCTTGCTGCAAATACTGAAGAAGAAGCTTAGCAACTGGAAAGGAGAGTGGGCATAAGAGCTTCCCATAATCCTATGGCCATACCAAGTGACAGTGAGGACACCGACAGAAGAGATCCCATTTACCCTCACATACAGTCATGAAGTCATGCCACCAGTCGAGGTGGATATCCCAACCTACAAGGTACAACACTACGAGCAATGCTTCAACAACCAACACCTTGAGGAGCAGCTTGACTTTGTGAGAGAAACCTAAGAAAAGGCAAAACTGACAGTGGTAGCATACAAGAAGAATGTGTAATGCTACTTCAATCAAAGGGTGCGCCAAAGGTCATTCAAAGTTAGAGATCTCGTACTAAAGTAGACAGGGACCACCATAAGAGATGAAGGCAAGCTAGGACCACAGTGGGAAGACCCCAGCGTGGCTGTCACCAACAACTGCCCTGAGATTTACTGGCTTCAAGATTCCCAAGGGAACGAGCTGCAACACCCGTGGAACACCAAGCACCTAGGAATTTTCTACCAATGAAGGTCTTGTGATATGTATATTTATGATCCTCTTTAATAGTTATCGTGTACGCACTGTTGATAAAAGAATGTGAATGTTTTAGGAATTAAATGAGTGGGAATGATATCTCTATCAATGTGCAACCCACTCCAGCCTAAACCTCTACCAAGACACCCCCTCAATGATAGAATCACAAATGGCAAAGTAGCTTCCCCATGGTGTCAATGGGTGGGAGCGGGTCAAGTCAAACACACTGCCCAAACAGATTACTTCCACATGTGGGTCAATAGACAGGACTGGCCTCAGGAAAGCCCAACTTGCCCCATAAAGGAGAATGGGTCCAACCCTGAGGCTACCTAATCATTACCCCACCTCTATCATAGCAAAGAATGGATGGCCCTTTAGCAGTCCAACACTTACCTCCCCCGCGAGATACCAAAGGGATGGGTGTAATGCCTATGGTTGCTTTATCCCTCCTACGACGGAGTGAGTGTCAGCCTCAGTGATTCGTCAACTTACCTTTGTCGTGGGCATCAACTGACGAGAGTAGGTCCAGTTAGGGACAACCACCCAAATAGACTACCTTCACTTGAGGGTCAACTAGGGCTATGCTCCGATTCCGACGGAGTCAGAATCCGAATTCTAACTTCCGATTCTGACTTTTGTCGGAGTCGAAATCGAGCTCCGATTCCGATTCTGAAAGGAATCAGATTCCGATTCATTTCGGAATTCAGAATTTCGAATTCTGATCAGAATTTCGACTTCCGATGTCCGAACGGAAGTCGGAATTCCGTCGGAATTCCCACTTCCGGACGGAATTTTGAATTCCGACATCCAGTATGAATTCTGAATTCCGATCAGAAATCCAAATTCCAACTGTAATTCTAACTTCTTTATTTTAATAGGTTTTATCTTCTTTTAAATTTATTTTATCCTTGTTTAATGAAAACTCTCACTTTATATATAAATTATTCTTGTTTAGTATTTCTCAATTACACAAATAGGATTTATTTTATTGAATGGAGTTTGAATATGTATTAAATATTTTCTACTTTATTAATATTTCTCTTTTTTGTTTTTGTATGTGACACAGTGACAGTGATGCTAGCTTGATACTTGAAAGGTGAAACTTTAGTTTTTATTAATTTGATGTATTTTTGTATAGATTTCATTCTTATTTTCAATGTAATTGAAATATATAAAAGCTTGAACACGTTAAATTGTATAATTAATTAATTTTCCTGGTACAACGAGTATTTGTACAATATTTTCATCCCAAAATGTCAAATCTCTTGTTGAACACGTTAGACTGCATAATTAATTATTATACATAATCCAGAAGATCATAAACAATGAATAATAGAAATAACATCCTATTTCAAAGTTTGATTAAACAGTCCATAAGAATAAACATTTTGATTCAACCAAAAAAAAAAAAAAAACATCATTTGCAGCATTATAGTTGGTCATTTGAAGTACCTGAAATTAAGATAAAAAAAGTATTCAATCAATAAATGTAACCAAATATTGATCCAGAAAATTGAACACAGTAAAATTAAAATTTAATTACCATTCATAATAATAAAGATTAAATTAATTTTGATATCAACTTATCTTTATCCATACTCCATCAGTCATCAACAACTATACTGGGGTTCACAATTACATCTATGAAATGATAAAAAAATATAAATTAAATAAATTTATGAAATCATAAAAATAATTAAAATAATCAATAATAAAAAAAAAGTAAAATAAGGTTACCATCTTCAAGCCTATAGCTCTCATCATCAATGTCAATGCTATCTAGTCCAATAGGTGTATTACTGATCCAGTTTTGTGTGCAAACGAGGGCCTCCACGGTTGAAGGTGACAAAGAACTCCGGAAAGCATCCAACCCTTGACCTTCAGTGCTAAACGCCGACTCAGATGCAACCGTCGTAATAGGAATGGCTAGCACATCTCAGGCAATACGGGAAAGGATTGGATACTTGAAGGAATTAGCATTCCACCAAATGCATATCTCAAATGCAGGACTAGGTGCCTCGACCTCTTCCATAAAATACCGTTCAACCTCTGAAGTACACCCCATAATATTCTTCGATGCAACGAGCTAATGATACTCATTCACGATGTCGTAATTCCTACGGCGTCGAGGCAATGCACCTACTGGGCTAAAGTCATCAGAGGGAGGTGTCGGAGTCACGTGTGAGGTACCCGCTGAAAATGAAGGTTGTCCACTATTTTTGTAGTGGTTGTACAAGTCATCGAGATCAGTTTTAAGCGCTGTAATAAACAGCCTTCATTGCCCCAAGGACAAAATTTGCCCAATATTCTATCACGGCCAACTTGATTCGGGGGTCAAAGATCACAGCCACAAAGAGTAATCTATTTATCTTCTCAACTTGCCCCCAATATTTATTATATTTGGACAGCATCCTCTAAGCCATACCAAATAGAAGTCCACTAGGGTCATCACAACCATCTTTCAAGTGGTGATGTAGTGTCGAGATCTGACTGAACCACAAGTTTGCAGTCGTGTATGCGGATCCAGATATTTTCATTGTAATATCATAAAAAATCTGTAAAAATGTGACAAAAAATCCTACACTCGTCCAATCATGTGTGTCCGGCGGACCGAGCCCCTTTCCGGCAGGCTCCAGCAAAGCATACTTAAGGCCCCCATCTTCCACCTCCATCTGCTCAAACACTTTTTGGTACCTCTATGCCATATCCAACATCATATATATAGAGTTCCATTGAGTGGGAACATCTAAGCACAGTGTCCATGAATGTTTTATCCCAAGTTGTTCTTCTATTGCCCTGAATTTTTTCAGCCTTTGGGGGAAAGCCCTCACATACCGCACAATGTTGCGGACTTTTGTAATGAAATCATCAACCTCTTTTAACCCCTCAGTCACAATCATGTTGATTATGTAAGCACAACAACGAATATGGATAAACTCATGGTCTCGGATGACATCATCTCTCACTCTCGTATTTTGCTTGAACCATTCAATTGCAGTATAATTAGCACTGGCATTGTCAACTGTAATGCAGAAAACTTTCTGAATTCCCCAATCTTTCAAGCAATCATCCATCGCTGCCCCAATTGATGCACCCTTATGATCACTGATTTCTTTGAATCCAATAATCCCTTTTTTTAAAGTCCATGAACTGTCAATATAGTGTGTTGTAATACACATGTAGGAAACATTCTGTATAGACGTCCATGTGTCAGTCGTAAATGAGACTCTCTGGCCAGTCCTCACAAACATTTGTCTAATCTCAGCCTTCTCTTTTAAATGCCTTTTCATACAATTTTGCATCACTGTATACCGTGACGGCAATGGGAATCGTGGCTCAATGAGCTTGACAAACTTTCGGAACCCTCTTTTCTCAACTGTAGTAAAAGGTATCTCATCTTCAATAATCATCTCGGCAAATGCATCTCTCAACATCTTCTCACTGTATTGAGGGATAACCATTTTCTTAAGTTGCGTACCATCAGTCGCAGTAGAAGTTTCATAACTCAGCATTGTCTGATCTTTGGCCGCCAATCCCTTCGCTATCTTATACCTCTGGCAACCATTTAGATGTAATATCAAACAAGTAGTGCCTTGTTTCTTTGAATGACATGCAACTTCTTGGCCACAATAGTTGCAAGCCGCGTGCGGTTCTGAGGTATCACCGTCAACCTTGGTGAAATGTTCTCACGTCTACGATCTTTTTTTATTTGATCATGGACGTGGTGGCTTGGCCCTCGCAGATGGAGGTGGTACATCCGGCTCATCCCCAATACTCATCTCATCCTCCTCATTAAATGTATCCTCATCTTCTATATTTACCGGGAGTGGGAATCGACTACTTGCACATGAAGTTTGTGTTTTGAAAGTGGATCTCGATCTCAGTGCTGGAGATGGCATTGTGGCATCTTGATCCTGTTCTTGGGTCCCATATGGTTCTTCCTCCATAGCTTGAAATCTGACACATATATAGAAGACCAAATTAAGAAGTTTATTAAAAAAATAATAAAAAAATCTGACACATATAATAGGTGATGCAATCATGCAAGACTACATCTTTGAAAGAGTAAATGGTTAAATATGGAGTTCTTATAAGATCATGGGAGTAAATGGATCAACATCTAAAATAAAGATGGCATTAAGAGTCAAGTCTCCAAAAGACAAAATATACACATCTCCATAAATTACATCATCATAAATAACATCATCATATAGTATATATATATATGTACAAGAGATATTAATTTATAGTGAAAGTTTGCCCATTTCATGAACTAAACGTAACCTTAGTCAAAAAATTCGAAATAGATCCTGCCTGGTGTATAGTATATTGACAAGATGTTCAACTATGTCGAAAAGAACTTCAAATAATCCCAAATTACCATATGGAGTTGAAATTTTCCAGTTATTATTATTAGCGTTGATCCATGAGAAAAAGAAACTAAACCTAAAAACCTTTAGATCAAGTATACTAGTAGGACCCCTTTAGTTCAACGGGGCAAGTTTGCCTCGAGCACAGAATCTGCATTCTTTAGTTGTAAATTTATGCAGTAGTTTCGTAATAATAGTACTTATACAAGGAACCGATTCTCTTCCTTTACTTATTTTTATTTTTATTTCTTTTATGACATTTTAAAACCAAGAGGATACCTAAATTGGAGGGTTGAGGTTTAAGAACCAATATGAGGGTATCAAGAGAGCTCCTTGTATTTGTGGAACAATTAGCATATGCATATATCAGATTAATATCTTGTGTAATATTTATGTTCACTCTTATCTATTTTTGCCCGAACACTTACCCATCAGTACAAGTTTTCTTAACCTTGTATCGCCTCTCTTAAAGGGTGAAAAATGGATCCTGGAGTAGTAAAAGCGGTAATCTCTTAAAAAACACACACTCGAGTAGTAAAAGCATACTGAGAAAAAAAAAACATGTAGAGAAAAAAAACTTGTATAATGGTTCCTTCATGCTTAATGTGGTATATTTAGAACGAAAGCTATGAGAGAAACTCCAAAACTTGTATAATGATGGAAGAACTAAGAGTCATAATGCTAGAAACTCCAAACATTCCATTTGTATGTCGACTCATGATAGTCCTAGCTTTTCCATTTTATAATTTATTTTATCATTTTACTTATTTTCCCTCTTGGGCTGCTTTGTCATGTACACTTCCAGTGTGCTTGGGTTGCGCCCCTTTGCGCTTTAATAAAATTGCGTTACTTGCCCAAAACAACCACTTACTGCTTAAAAAACTAACACCTCCTTACCATATTGTCACTCTCTCATTCTAACCATATTATCGGGTGTAACTTCAAATAATTCAGAAATCTGTTTGGTCAAAACTAAATAGCTCTTGAACAAATCTTGTCCCCAACATCCACCAAACCACGGCTGAAAATAGCCCATTGCCAAGGAAGCTTTTATCAACATTTTCTTTGTGACATTTCCACAAACAGGTTGCCTTCAATGTCCAAAATCACAAACAAATAAAGTGTTGAAAATGAAAAACGGTTCCTCAATACATAATCATTTCACAACATCGTTCAACATTCACAGAAAAATTCCAATTATCAAATAATCCGTTTAACTAAAATTTGGAATCGGAATACACAATCGGAGTCACCTATATTTACCTTTTGAAAAAAAAACTGGTCAGATTTGGCACTACGGCAGTGTGGCAACGGCTACCTCTGGCAGTCTACTGCGGATGTAGGTCGGTGGGGGCTACGGCTTCGTGTAGCGTGCGGTGTGAGAGGTCTGTGGAGGTGAGACTGTGAGAGCACTGAGAGGCAAGAAATCACTCAAACTCACTGAAATCGGTGAGTATTGTGATGGATGCCTGGTTGCGGTTTGCACTTTGCAGTCGAATGCAAGTGGGCCGTGATTCAAAATGGCGCCGTTCCCATTTAAAACGGCGTCGTTCCCATTTAAATGGAACGATGCCGTTCCAGTCAATAAGTTTTAAATAATCCAGCTGCAAAACGACATCGTTTTGTAACTGGATACTTTTTTTAAAAAAAGTCGAAAGTCAAAAATCGGAACCAACGAGGGTACCGATTCCGATTCTGACTTCTGACTCGGAATCGGAGTACTTCTGATTTCGATTCCGATTTCTGAAACTTCTGACTCCGCTAGAGTCGGAATGGGAGCGAAAATCGGCCGGAATCGGAAGTTTCAGAATTTTGAACACCCCTAGGGTCAACAAGTGGGTCTAGCCCCTGACTAAACTGATCTCCCCTCGGCCTTCCGATACTTACCTGCCCCACGGGGTACCAAAGGGACGGGTGTAATGCCTATGGCTACTTGGTCCCTCCCATGGAAGAGTGTGGGCCTATCCTCAATAGACTAACAACTTACATTCCTCATGAGTGTCGACAAACGAGAGTGGGTCTAATCCAAGACCCCCCTAACAGAAAACCTCTTCATGGGGTACTAAAGGGCAAGATGAGCTAGAGGCCATCTCAACCCTCCCAGAGGAGAGCGGGCTAGAACTTAAGGCCACCCAAACATACCCCATCCTGCCACGACAAAGAGTGGGCATGACACCAGCCCAACACTCCCCTACCTTCCCTATGGTATCAACGAATGGGAGCGGGTCCATTCAAACACATTGTCCAAATGGATTATCTCCATGCAAGAGTCAACAGGCGGGACTAGCCCCGGGCTAGCTCGACCTCCCCTATAGAGGAGAGCAGGACCAGCCATAACACTGCTTGAACAGATTACCCCATCCTACCAAGGCGAAGAGTAATTCAGCTCTAAAGCCATTGACTAATTACCTCTCTCGAGGGAATGAATAGGGAGAGAATGGTTTAAGGCACCTCTACCCCTCCCCCGGATGAGTGCGAGATAGTCCCAAGACTACCCAATACAACTTTGAAAAGATTATCTCCTATAATGGATAACAGCTCAAAACCTCCCCACATCAGCCCAATAACTTAGGTTAGTGAATGTCAATAATAGTCCATATCATGGTTTGACCACTTCAGTGCACAAGAAAACTGACCCCTTTCACCAAGCGCCAGGATCAACTAGGAGTACCGAGCTAACGCGCTGCACGACCTTCGTAAGGGATTTCTACGTGAGCCCGGCTTCACATGCCACTCAACTCCCTTTTGCAGAGTGCGAGGTTCAACGAGGTGAGTTCAACCTAAGTGCTGCTCAACCTCCGCTAGGGATTTCTGGGCAAGCCCAGCTTCACATGCCATTCGGCCCCTTCCAGCCAAGCGCGAGTGTCAACGAAGTGAGTTAAACCTAAGTGCTACTTGACCTCCGTGAAAGTTAACATGTGGATCCATCATCATAGGCGACTGAGCTCGGTGGCTTACTACAAAGTGCACTAGTCTGCCCTCTTGGTGTGGTAAATCATCCACTCATTAGGAGGAGACAAAGCCAAGCCCCCAGCGAGCAATCAACACTCAACTGCCCTTAGGGGGAAGGGGGGGGGGGGGGGGGAGGCTCGTGCAGAACACTAGTAAGTGAGGTGAAAAAGAATGATGGTAGTAAAAGTGACAGAATGCAAAAAACATAATCAAAGAACATTTTATTCATCAACTGCTGTAATCTTTACAAAGAGGAAGGTTACAACATATTCACAAGGAACCATACAAGGAAAAAGAAATCAAAATGACCCGCAGGCAGGATCAAACTCAACGGGGTACACAGAGGTACCGTCGGCAGAAAAAGACGGCATCAATAGGGCTGTTGAAAAGGCACTGTCCCATGGGTATTCATAGGGTGAAGACAGGAAGCCGTGCCCACCCCAAGCACATCAGAGCCACCCCCACTGCCTCAGACCAAGGTCCCCGTATAGAAGTGACGAGCAAGGACTTCCACCCAAAGTTTTGAATGCCGTACAGGAGGTCGTACCAGTCAAGGCACTGGAATAAAATATTTTGGTACCAATACCTTTTCATATACCATTTCAAAATAATAGTCTATATATAAATAAATTATATATAAATACCTATATATATAAATTATAAATAACCTCGTCTGAATTAAGGGTCAAAAAATGAGCTTGCAGTTTGAAAAAATGGAAAAAAAAAAAAGCAAAAGCTGAAATACTGGCCTGTATGGTAAGGTATTTAAGATAATGCTTCCACCCTAAACGACCCCCTTGCATGAAGGCTCTTGACCAAGACATGCCCAATGGAGCGAGTCTAGCCCAACTTGCCCTACCAAATGAGTCGGGATGTCGTAATGGGACATGGACTACATGATGAGCCTTAAGATAGGGAAATCCATCGAACGACGCAGCTGTAAAGCTCAGTTTCCGCCATCTCTACAAGACTTCTCCAAGTAACAAGGGACGACATGAATCTCAAATAACCTCCCCAGAGGCCTGCAGGCCACCCAAACGGAAGAGGCCACCCAAAGGAAAACCTGCCCAATGTCCCACTTCGCTCTGACATTGACCCATGACAAGCCCTCATCCAAAAGGGACGATGTGAGGTCGGGAGACTTGCCAAGACTGAGGCTTTACAGGAGCCCAGCTCACTCGAAGAAAAAAGAAAGGGACTCAGATTCTGAGAAAATGAAGAGGGAGATGTGGCGAGTATCAGCCTCTAAGGGGTTCTTTATATAGGCTGCTTGTGTCATTGCGTTCCCCCAAGACCTGGGGAATATGAGTATCCTGCCATCCCATCATGTAAAAGACGAATCTCACGAGAACATTACGCAAATCCCACAATGCCATTAATACCCTACGACACTGTTAAGCCAAGGGGCAAAGGGAGAGAACCTTGACGTCCAACCACTCGAGATGCACAGAAATTGAAGTGCGGCACACCAATCAGCACGTGGACCCTGTGAGCAGTAAGGTTCCCGCTGAAGGATTCGATAGCAAGGGAAACATAAAGGACACAAAGGTACAAAATGAAGATTAAAAAAAATATGGCGACATGCAAAAGCAAATAATTCCATTACGAAAAAATCTGTGCAATCAGAAAACATGAAGAAGAAACACTTTACATTAAATTAGAAATAAAACAAATGACAAGAATGCAAGGCCAAGCCTAAGGGGTCTCGGAATCCTCCTCAGACTCAGTAGGACCTGCCTCTGGGGAATTCAGATCCGTTGTGGGCACGATGGGGTCAATCGGAAAGACACTAGGGATTAGATCTTCCCCTACGCGAGCCCTTGCCTCCAATGCCACTAACTTGGCTTGACTAAATCAAGATCCAGTAGTTGCAGGTCGCTCTCAGGGTTCAAGAACAAATAGCTCCTTAACCCTTACCGGCCCGAAGAGAAGCCATGTACCATGTTTTATCACAAACCTGCCAAACGTGTGACAGCTCCTACTACAACTGCTAAAGAGAAGCATCTACCATGGCTTTCGCAAACTTCAACACCTCCCTCTCTGCCCTTATGGCTTTGAAAGATTTCCTCCTCTTCACCAGAGACTCAGAGATATCAAAGAACATCTTCTTGATCCATCTGCAAGAACTATCGACAGAATCACACTTCCTATTCAGCTCTGAGTTTGCAATTTGAAGCCTTTCAAGCTCCTCCGACTGACAGTCGAACATCTCCTGAATGTTGTCTCTCATGTCTAACTCACGTCCAAGGTCATGACGATACAAGGTGACCTCTTCTTGGGACTTTTGCAAGTAAGACTCCAAATAGCGTAGACATCGGCGCAAGATAGCGAGGGAATGCTCCAACTCCTCCCTAAGTTCTCTCTCAGCCTTTGTATTATCCACGGCCACACGGACCAAGGAGCAAGACTCCTGGTTCCTAGTCTGCAGCTCCTCTTGGCTCTCTATGATGAAGGCCACCAACAGATCTACACCCTGTCATGAAAAGATTCGTCAGAACCATGAGAGAAACGCCAAGGCAACAAAAGGAAAAAGGACACGAGCCCCAAGGACAAACCCACATAAAGAATTCCCACAAGTTGTGGGCTACCGCTTGGACACGGTTCAAGCGATCTCCTCTATTCCCCAGCTGGGGTGCAGCCTCCCTATGTGGAAGACCTCAACTCCCGTCCCCTCGTCCAAGATAGCCTCCAAACCCGCCCCAAGCCTGGTGGGAACTGCCTCAATCCCAGCAACGATAAGGAATGCTTTGGGGGCATCAATGAACTCCTAGGGCATCGAGGTTTCTTAAGATGTGCCATCACCAACACGAGCCCCACCGCTTGGCGCCCTGTGCCCTCTACTTTGGCCACTACCTCCCTGGCCCACAACATGGCTTGTGCCACCCCTTCCTGGACTTTGACATTGTCCCTCAAGGCAGGGCCCGCAGGGTGGACAGTGGGAGGCCCTAGAAAACAAAGCTGTGAGGCACTGCCCACTAGGCAAGAGCGTAGAAGAACCTCTGACGCCTAGCGGGGTAGAGGAGGAACGCTTGACTCGGTGGTTGTAGGGCCCGGACAAATAAGAGAAGAGGCGTTGTGGACTTACAGTGGGAGCATCGATCACCCTGACCCCGTGAATGAAGCAATGGGGCACCTGGGCTCAATAACGCCAAAACCTCCTTCCTCCCCGTCAAAGGTGATTTAAGTCAATGAACAAATACCCCTATTGAAGATTGCCTGGAAGGAAGACAACATCATCTTTGAAATCAGCTCTACAGGCAAGATCCCCCGTGGTTTCTTTCCCTTCCCCTCCATTGGTGGGCTAGCAGAATGCTTACGCTCCAAGAACTGGTCAGCACCAGGGAATGGAGGTTTCTAAGTGGCGTAGCATGGTATAGGCAAGCAAATGTTGCCACAGGCTGTTAGCACTTAGCAGAGCACCCATCAAAACTTCTTCTGGATGGGCGGTGGCCCAGTTCCACAAGACCTCAATTTGGTAGAGCTCTTCCTAGGTCACCGACAACCTCACGAGCACCTCCTCCTACATAACCCCCCGGTTGGCACTAACGGGAAAGTCTTGTTGAGTAGCTTGTCCGGTTCGATACTCCCACCCATCACCTAACATGAAGAAGAAGCACTTAAGCACAAAGACTACTTGTCATACTTTTGCTCCATGTTAGCCAATACTTGGGTAGAACGAAAACTAAAAGTATTCCCACTCCTCTTTAGAACATGGTGGGTAAGAAAGAACTCTCAGCCAGTAAGATCTGCCCAAGCCTCCCACACCATAAGGACCCCATGAGGATCCTCAAAGAGTTGGGATGGAGTTGGGGCAGGGCCACACCCGTTATGTCTAGCACATTGTGAACTAGGCAATAGAATGGCAGCCGCAGACTGTCTGAAAACATGGAGGGGAATAGTGCAACTTTGTAAGCATACCCCTCAGGATCCACAACCCCTCATCTAGTCACGGTACCTTGAAGACCACACCTCTCAGTACACCGTACTCTTGCCTCAATGCGTTCAAGTAAATGGGAGTCACCGGCGATTGCCATAAGGAACCTGTATACCTTTGGGCCACCGCGGGTGTCTCTAAAGGCCCCTCCCCCACTAGAATGGCTATGGGGTCCAGCAGGCTTACAACCCTTTGAACCTTTCGAGGCTGTGCAAGAAGGATTCTTGGGTGCCATTAAAGGGAAGAAGGAAGGAGATGAGTACCAGAAACAAAAAGGCTTCAACAGTGCACAACAAAATGTAGGACAGTAGCACAAACTGGTCTTCCCTCCCCCTAGGGATTATATATGCACCAAGAGGAACGGTTTGAATTTTGGGATTGTGAGAACCCCCACGCCGCATCAAAATGGTGAATCCAGAATACAAGGAGAGGACGTGACAAGAGCCACCTGAGACCATCAATGCAGATAGTATAGAACGTGTGCCATCAAGTACATGAAGAAAATCATTGGAACGTGCCATTACAGAAAGAGTGGGAACCGTCAAGCCACACCAACAATGAACGAGAACCAATTGCAAAAAGACACACGAGGGAACCGCCAAACAAAATAATTAACAACACTGAAGATAATAGTAACCGTGATCGATCAAGTGGAAGCGCGAGAGAATGAGAGTTTGCAGAAATTTTCACCGAACCAATTCAATAGGAATTGGAGGGATAATTGTTGGGGGGATATTCCTCGAGGCCTTGGGCCCAAGGATATAGGCCTAGACCACGTGTCAGGAAGACCTTTCCTAAGCCTCTAAAGGTTCGAGAAGCCAAGCCTAGTACCCAAGGGCCTGAATTCGCTAAGCACCTCGGTGGCCCAACCTAGGGCTCTCAATCCACACAAGCTGGGTACTGGTGCTGGGTCGAGGACGAGTTGTGGTTCTGGGAACACGAGAGGGTGCTCAGACGAGGGAAAGGGGAAACACACCACCTCGATGGGACTAAACTCGAAGGCAACAATAGATAATCAAGCCAAATTCAAAATGATCTTATCAGAGGATCACATTGCATTAATTACTTCATTAGAGGTTCACGCCACATCAAATTGGACCTGGTGGAGGAGACCCCATAAGGACACCCCCTCCACCCAATCGCAGGGCATGGGCCTCTGACCCCGAACGCAGGTATAAAAACAACCCCCAGACACCAAAATGGGGGATGGATTCTCAAAACTCTGCTTACTACAACAATTGAATGTCATGCAGGGGATGGATCAAGTGAAGGAGAGACCAATAGATCAAATTGTTTTAACTGTTGAGAAACATTGGAGAAGGAGGAAAAGAAAGGTGGAACTAGGGGTGACTAGAGAAAACAGTATGGTGGGTTAAAGTAGTAGACAAAAAAGAACAAGTCTTGAGGAAGAGGATGAGTACATGAGGTTATTAAAGAAGAGTAATACAAAACCTGGGGTTTACTCAAAGAAAGAACATAAAGAGATATTGGTGGTGGCTCATTCCCAATTCCGCTGGATACCATGAAAATACTAAGTTGAAATTCAAGTGGGCTTGGGAACCCATATGGAATTCATGCTCTTTGAAATTTAATTTCAAAGGAAGGTCCCGAAGTTTTGTTTCTTCAAGAGAAAAAATTGTCAGCTAAGGTTATGATAGAAAGAAAGTTTAGATTGTGATTTTCTAATTGTCTTATAGTGGATTGTAAGGGTAGAAATGGTGGTATTACGTTGATGTGGAAGGATGATATCAAGTTGTCTATGCTTAGTTACTCAAACCACCATATGCCTTAATTAATACAAGTGATTCTAGCAATACTAAGCAGCACATAACTAGTGTATGTGGACATCCTGATACTACTCAAAGGATGGCTATATGGAATTTGATCAAATCCATGAACAGTAGGGGTGGGCTCGCATGGTTAGTCTTTGAAGATTTTAATGAGATACTAGACAATAATGAAAAATGTGTGGAAGGGATAGAGGTGAGGGTCAAATGAGGGACTTTAGAAATATGCTAAATGATTGAGATATGAGGGACTTAGAGTACAATGGGGTTCCTTAGACCTAGTGCAATAAAAAAGAAGGTTCAGCATGTATAAGTGAGAGGCTAGATAGGTTTTTAGCCATTTCACATTGGTGTCAATGTTTCCCTTTACCTACTGTTACTCATGGGAGTGTGGCATATTCTGACCATATCCCATTATGGTTAGAAATTGATGGTGGCTATGAAATAAGGAGAGGAAGCAAGCCATTCAGGTTTGAAGCTATGTGGGTTGGGGAGGAAGGGTGCAAACAAATTATTCAAGATGTGTGGAATGGTGGCATGAGGGATAAGACTTTTGATTATGAGGAAGCTTGAAGGTTGTAGCCTACAGCTAAATTAATGGAATAAACACAAGTTTGGTACGGTCCATAAGAACATAGAGTCAGCCAAAAAAAAACTTGCTAAAGTTTAGGATGTTGATCCTACTTTCTCAAAGTTGAAAGATCATGATCATGCTCAGGGTCGAGAAGAAGTACAAAAATGGCTTGATAGAGAGGAAATCATGTGGCACCAGAGATAAGGCTATCTGGTTACAAGCTGGAGACCAAAATTTCAGATATTTCCATACTTAAGCATCCCATAGAAGAAAAAAGAACTACATTAAGTGGCTACAAGATGAAAATGGTATAAGAAAAAAAGGAGACCAAAGGGACATTCTTATCAAGGAGTACTTTCAATCTCTCTTTACATCATCAAATCAAAGAGGCTCAATGGCTTTTGTATTAGATATTGGGAAGGAAGTGACAGACCAGATGAATGAGCAATTGACTAGCAGCTTCATTGCAGAATAAGTTTATAAGGCCTTACAACAAATGCACCCTACTAAAGAACTTGGACCTGATGTTATGTCATCTATTTTTTTCCAAAATACTAGCATATTATTAGAGATTCTATGACCAAAGCTATGCTGCATGTTCTTAATGGCAGTGAGTTTCCTTCAGCAATGAACAAGACCTTTATTGCCCTGATTCCCAAAAAAAAAATCTCCTATCAAAGTTGCTGATTTTAGACCTATTAACCTTTGTAATGGAACTTATAAACTCATTTCAAAAGTATTGGCAAATAGGCTGAAACAGTTTCTACCTTGTATTATCTCAAATTCACAACGTGCCTTTATACCATATAGGTTAATTATTGATAATGTCCTCATTGCATATGAGCTCATTCATTTCTTAAAACAAAAAAGAGTGGGGAAGAAAGATTATATGTCCATTAAGCTGGACATGAGTAAGGCTTATGATAGAGTTGAATGAGAGTTTTTACAAAACAAAAAAAAAAAAAAATGGAGGATCTTGGGCTGGATGCTAAACTGATTCATACAATTATGAAGTATGTTACTTTTGTTTCTTTTTTAGTTCTAAACATTGGCTTGCCAACTGGACATATAATTCCTAATAGAGGTTTAAGACAAGGGGATCCTTTATCCCCTTATTTTTTTTTCTTCTATCTACTAAAGGGCTTATCCATCTTCTAAGAGAAGCAGACATGAATCAATCTATCCCAGGCATACAGATTTATAGAATGGCACCAAGACTATTAACCATTCAAATTCATGTCATTACACCCTTATCCATTTTTCTATACCATATTATTTTCATTGGGTCAAGAACAATTAGATTTAGGCTTGATAGAAACCGAATCTCCAAACCAAACCCAATTGAAACCCCAAATGAGGTCTAATTGGTTTAGGCCCATTAGGGCACACCAAAATGAACCACCTATTCATGGCTTCTAGGGAAAATTTCTCCACTTCCATTAGTGTACTTCTACTGCTTATGTCAGCCCCAAATAGTGGTTTATGGGAGGTCAATCATCTACCTTACTACCACCCCATCACATGGCAGCTTCAAGGCATAAAACCGTGTTGTAGCCCATGGTTTTGGCTAACAACCCATCACTAAAAAGTCACCCTCACATCCCCTCTCAACCCCTTCAACAACATATAAGTCGTCCATGGCTTATCCTTTAGACTTTTGTCACTTTTGAAACATTTTCTTAGAGAGAACTCAAGGAGAAACTTCAAATAGCTTTTCTAGCTGTTCTTGCTCGAATTCTTTGAAGCCTTTGTAGGTAGATTCTATAACAGCCTGCCAAAAATTCAAGGGATCAATTTCTTTAAACTTTAAGAATCTCGTGAAAGCTCCATAGGTTTTCACAAATTGACCAGTCATTTAGGTTTTAGTCTTTCGGCATAGTTAGTTTTACCACCAAAAATGTGATTTTATTTATTTAAAGTAGTTAGAAGTGTTAGAATAAGATATGGTCTATGCCATTAGACTCATAGGAATATTTAGAATTTTATGACGTAATAAACCTATTTTCAGTTTTCAGACAAAATGCTTATTCAAAAATGAATTTTGATTATTTTGAAGCGCTTTGGAATTAAATTTCGATAAAAGAATTGCACCATTTGGTTAGTATGATTATTTAGGATTTTTCAGTGTAACATTTATTTTTCACTTTTTCGAAATGAATAGTAACCTCAATAGTAGCACCAAGGCAACATTTTCAAAATCACAATGTAAAATTTCCAAATTAGGTTAGAGAAGTTTTATTTAGATACTTGGCAAGATCCTAGCCACACTTGATAAATAGTATTGGACACTTAGCACAAAGAGGAACTAAGAGATGGAAATTTGAAAAAAATCAAGGTGTAAGATCAAGCCACCTAAGTAAAACTTTATTCCATTTAACCATCCAATTGTGCCAAACCAAAAAAAGTTTCAACCCTAGAGAAATCCTAAATACTTAGAATCCAATTGAAATCTCAAAAACTTATTTGAAACCAAAACCTAAACAGTTTCCCCAAACCCCAAACTTGTTTCCAAACCCTAAATAGATCCAGTTTCTAGCTTAGTATTTAATCACTTGATTAAATTACTTCACATGTTATTAAAAATCAAATTCATGTTATGATGTCATTATTCAACCCTTGAAACCTTATAAATTTTATTGGATTTAGAAAAATTGGATTTGGGCTCGATAGCAACCCAAACCCTATCCAAACCTTCTTTAAACCCCAAGTTGAGGCCCATTAGGTTAAGGCCCAGGAAATTGAGCTACCTTGGCAAGGTTTGTGGAGGAATTTTCCTCCATTCCATGGCTGACCAAAATCTAGCCAAATCAGCCCTTAGTTATACTTGATGTGAAGGCAAAGGCCACCTCACCACCACCCATTCACACGGCAGCTCTAGGCAGCAATACCATGGGCTTGTTTTGCCCTTTGTTTTGGCCAAAACCACCATCACTCAAGTGTCATCCATAGCCTTCTCATCACTCCTCAGATGTGTAAGAAGGCATCTAGTCCATTCCCCTTTCATTTCATGACTTTTTCACAAATTTTATTGGAGAGAAACCTAGAGGAGAGACAACTTTCCTAAGTCTTTTGCTCGCCATTTTTTAAGCCTTTGTAGGTATTTTCTCATGAAGTTCCCTTCACTAAAGTTATTCTTATTTGAATGTCATGTTTGTGGGTATCTTTTTTGTTGATTTTCATAGTCATTTGTTCTATCCAAAGTTATTTTAACCATGCAAAGGTCGTTCTAGGTGATAAATTGGATAGTGCTTGATATTTTGATGTTTTTGACCAAGTTATTGGAAATATCTTGATTCAGAATTTTTATGGAGTGTAGTTAACATGTTCATATGAAATTTTTATGGGGATTAGTTGCATGTTCTAAGCTTTTGATAAAATTTTTCTTAGATTAAAAAAGTTGGAAACTAGAATGAGTAAAATAGTTTCTGTTTTATAAAACCTTGGATCTTTTGTGGTTAGATCATACTCCAATGGCTTTGATATTTTTATATGATGATCCTAAGTCTTTGATCTACATGTTAGGATATTAGTTTGAAGATTTTTGGTTTTGCTTTAAAGATATGATTTTTTTATGCGTGAGCCATAAATTTGAGGTTTGTTTAGATCCATGTTTCAGTTTAATTTTGGCTATGTGATCTTGAGTTTAATGCTTGGATCTACACTAAGACATGATTTTTAACTATGTGATTTTGTTGGTTTGTAAATTTCGTCACAGTATGTTTAAGATCAAAGGATTTGATCAAATCCAAACCTTAAGGCAAACGGTTTTGAGTTTAAGTGTTGAAGCCAAAAGTCTGGTGATGGATTTGTGATTTTGTGATTTCTTCTTAATAATTCAAAACATGATATTTCTTAGGAGTATGCTAGGAATATATTAGAAGTGTATCTTTAAATCTTTGGAGTTCTTCGAGTGATTTCAAAAATACACAAAACCTTGAGAATCAAAGGTTATGTTTTAGTTAAAGCTGGGAGCCTTGTTATAAAAAGACTTGTGAGTTTAGTTGGTTTTTCTTGTATACCTTTTAAACATAGGATTTGCTAATCTATGTTGTAATATTTTGGTTTGAAGCATGAGTTATGAGGTTGATAGAATTGCAACAAAAATCAAAGTGTTTTGCCCTTGAAGGTTTCGGCCTTAGCATGTTTGTGATAATTGTGATTTGATTTAAATTTTTATAATTTTATATTTGGATCTAGGAAAAAATTTACATGAGGAATGTAGATTTTGGTGAGTTTTGGAGTTAGGATGTAAAGTCCTTAATTTATAGGTAAAATGATCATTTTCCCACATGTAGATGGTAAAATGGTAAATTTTACTCTAAGATAGCATTTTTCATGTATCTAAGTTATTAGAGATGAAATTCTAATATTTAGAAATCCTAACTTATAGTTTCTCTTGTTTCATGCTTTTCTCCGTAAACACGACAATCATTGTAAGTTAGCTTCTAACTTACTATCAGATTACTATATATGTGTAATGGATAAGGGAACTACTATTTATGTACTTCTATTATCCTATATGTCATCCTATGCCATTTCACTACATGCATGTCTATTACACATATTATATTTTGTCACAACATATTTATCTATCAAACAATATATTCTGTCATGCAATATTTATCATTTACACTATAAATTCTGTTTCATAATATTATCTCTTATATGTTATGCCATGTCACGTATTATTATCTATTATATATTATGACATGTCACGTAATGTTATCTGTTACATGTTATGTTGTGTCACGTAATGCTATCTATTTCATGTCATAACATGTCACATAATGCTTATCTGTTAAATGTTATGCCATGTTATGTATTATTGTTTGTTTCATGTTACATCAAATCATGCATCTCATGTATATGTCACGTCATGTTATGTCAGTTCATATGTCCTTTCGTTTCATGTCACGTTATATCTCGAGTACAGAGTTTGTCTCAAAAACAGTATTTGCTCAATTAATCATGCCTTAGATACTTATGACATAATCATTTTGATTATCCGAGTATCTCCTTTGATAATTCACATGATGTACTTTCGGTGTAATCATTTTAATTGTTAGAATACCTATACTCAAATATTCCTTGCATAATCATTCTGATTGTCAGAGTATTACTTGGCACTCCTAGCGTAATCAATCTGATTATTAGGAGATCTCATTTAAAATATTCATGGTCTAATCACTTTGATTGTTTTGAGTATCCTTAACTGAATATGTGAAGCGAAATCATTCTGATTGTTCACTTTGATTGTTTTGAGTATCCCTAAATGAATTAGTTTCAATTAATGTTATTTCACATTCATGTTCATGTTATTTAACGATCGGTCTTAGTTCAGTTCATGTATAGTTGAAGTTCTATTCATGTTTAGTTTTACGTTCAGTTTTATGTCATGTTTACTCAACGTCAAGTTTCTAGTTTAGTTCAAGTCATGTTAGTTCATGCCAATGTTACATGTCAAGTAACATCATGCTTATTTATAATTATGATTATGTACTCATGCCTTTACTACCATGCATGCATTTGTACACTATATGTTAAGTTTTCTGTTAGCATACTAATTTGTACTTAAATCTCATCGTGGTAGTCTCAACTACTATTTTTCCTAAATGATAGGTGTTGTGCCAGGATCAAGAGATGGAGTGAAGCCTACCCGAGATTTGAGGATGTCAATTAGGCAGCGCCGACAAGACATAGAGCACATGGTCTCCATGATTAGCTTTATAGATAGCATTATGATGTCCCTACTCCTAGTTGAGTTATGTGAGTTGCTCGATAGACTAGCCCAGTAGTTTTATTTCGGTGAATGTACTTATGGTGGTCTGTCTCCTATACCTCTAAGATTACAAATGTTTTCGACTTGTATTGTAATCATGGATATGCATCACTCTCATGTTTTATGTATTATGTTACATAATTATTTGGGATGTTATTAGTTTGGTGTATTGTATTGCTAAAAAAACAAATATCCGTTGCAAATATTGCATACTATTATAAGCATGTTAGGTGCATTGCATCTTTAACTATCATGAACGAGGGCAAGTAACCTTGTGTTGCATGTTCTGACGCTTTAGATGTCTATCCAATCCCAAGCGAAATCTAGGGGCATCACAGATTCTCACAAAAATCTCTTCACATAGGTTGTTTCTCTTTGAGCTAGTTTCCATTGGTATATTTTGTATGATTTTTCATAGAGTTTTGATTAATGAAAAGTCTGTTTAAGCATGCAAAGGTCATACTGGGTAACAATCTGGACAGTGTGTATTTTTTATTTTTTTAATGATGTTTTTGACAAGATTTGGTCTGATATTTTTATGGTTTGAACTTAACATATTAACATGCAAGTTGGATTTAAATTTTTTGCATATTTAGAGTTTTTATCGAGATTTTTGCATGATATGAAAAAGTTGGAAACTGGAGATGTAAAAACGGTTTCTATTTTTAGAAAGTTTGAATCTTTTGTTATGTGAAAGCATGCACCTATGGTCTTAATATTCTCATATGTTATTCTTAAGACTTTGATCTATGTGTTAGGAAGTTATTTTGAAGATTATGGTTATGATCTTGAGGGAATGAATTTTTATGCATATTAAGGTCTAGTCAAAACACAAACTTGAGCCTTATGGGTTGTGTTGTGTTTCTATGCAATTTTTGTCATGTGATCTTGTTGAGTTTAATGCTTAGATAAATTTTAGAACTTGAATGTGAAGCATGTGAATTGATAGTTTTCTATGTGGAAAAAGTTAGATGTAGTGGTTTGATCAAAAACCAAAACATGTGGTACTCGATTTTGGAGAAAATGTGTAACCCAATTGTATTGGTTGACATTTTGGGATTTTTTGTATTTTTGACTTGTTTGTTCAAGAATTCTATTTCTTAGGATTGATTTATAAACATGTTAAGAATATGTTTTTAAAACTTTTGAAGTTCTTGGAATTGATTTGAAGAAGGATAGACCAAGAACATCAAGGGATTGTTTTTTATGGTTAAAAGACGTGATATTTTGACATGAAGGAAATTATGATTTTTATGATTTGTGTTTTTTCAATGCCCTAAAATGATATTAAAGCATAATATATGATTTTGTATGTTGAATGATAATGTTTTGGCATGAAAGTTGTAGTTTAAAAGGATTTTAGCCTTAGTGTTTCGGCCTATCCTTGATTCTTGTAGCTATGTTGTGTTTTAAGTTTTTCTAATTAGATATTAGAATTTATGACGAAGTTTTCATGAGGAATGTAAATTTTTGTGAATTTTAAAATTATGATGTGAAATTATTAAGTTATGGGTAAAATGATCATTTTTCTACAAGTAGAGGGGAAAAATGGTAATTTTACTTTGAGTCAGTGATTTTATATTTCTATGTATTCTAGTAAGGAGTTTCTAACCTTCAGAAATTCC
The DNA here is from genome assembly GCF_018687715.1 of Carya illinoinensis. Classification (NCBI taxonomy): domain Eukaryota; kingdom Viridiplantae; phylum Streptophyta; class Magnoliopsida; order Fagales; family Juglandaceae; genus Carya; species Carya illinoinensis. The sequence continues at coordinate 25,040,149 of NC_056756.1, read as the reverse complement.
TTCTTACAGTTTTCATTATTTCACACTTAAATTCATCGAGTTTCAATCACTATAAGTTAGCCTCTTTGTGTGTATAGTAGTAAGAAACCCTCATTCCTGTTGGTTAGGTGTTGTATATATATATGTTAATTTATGTTATACCATGTTTTATTTTCAAGCACGAAATTATTTGTTTTATGTTATATTACGTCATGCCATGTTTTATTTTCAAATACAAATTTATTTGTTACATGTCATATTACGCCATGTCATGTTTAATTGATGCACGCCATGTTATGTCGTGTTGTTAGTCATGCTCACACATCATGTTATGCCATGTCATGTCATTTTATTTAGTGCCACGTCTTGTCATGACTATGAAGTTCGTCATGACAACCATTTTTTTCCAGTCTATTAAGTTTTTTATGTTTATCGCAACCCCAAGTACTAGGATTGGGCAATATCCTAGTAGACCTCCATTGTTTACGCTAGAGTATCTAAACTGGTATGAAATTCTCTAGGTTGACAAACTCCCATTAATAGGCTTTGAATAGAGCCTAAGTAACTAGTCACTAGAGCTTAGTTAGGCACCAATGCTAATGGTGCCAAATCACTGTTCAATTTCATGTTATACGCACTCGTACAAGTGTAGATATCTGTCACGGGATGCATATATTACATACTCGCAGTGGGTACAAATACCCGTGGTGTGATGCATATGTTAATGCACTCACAACTGGTGCAAATACCTGTAATATGATATGGTATAGACCGGGATACACAGCTCAAGTGGAACTATGTAGCATCCGCAGTTCATATTTAATTAAGTAGTTATTATGGGAACAAAGATTCCAAGTTCATGTTCAGTTTCAACATCAGTTCAATTTTAGTTCACGTCATGTTATTTCATGTCTAGTTGTAGTCCATGTCAATTGAGGCATGTCATATGGATTACCAAGTCATGTCACATTCACCCATATTCACGCTAGCATTCATGTTTTTAGTGTTATGCATGCATCTCTATATTGCTTGTTGGGAATATTTCCATTGGGTCCAAGGGCCCACGGGGGCAACCCCAAGCCCAACATCAGGAAGGTTCCCCATGTCTCAGATGTAACAACCCGCTCCTTCTTTCTTTTATAGTTACTAGCCTCATTCTGAGTGTCGAGCCTCGATAGCGTGTTTATAAAGAAATCAAGTATTTTTTTTAAGCAAGCCTAGTATTTTAAAGCTTACGAATATTTTAAATGTCCTAAAAATATTTATATAGGATATTTTCAACGTTATTGAACTAAGCTTGATTTTAAATAACACATAAATAATTATTTGAAGAGTTCTAAAAATATTATAATTGTGAAAAATTATTTAAATTAAATTTTTTAGTCATTTAAAAATATTACAGGATTTAAATTATGTTAAAAAATCTAAATTAATTTAAATGGTTTTATTCTCTCTCTCTCTCTTTTTTTTTTTTTGAATAGAACTATCTTCATTGATCACTGGTCATTACATAAGCTCTTACTTTCTACAATTTTCTAAATACAATCAGGTATATCTTCAATCCATACCAAAATAGTCTGTAATGATAGACTTTCCTTTGCTAATAAATGAGCAAATTCATTGTTAGATCTATGAGTATACTATACTGACCACTCAGTCCTTTGCTTCAATAATATTTTCATATCCTCTATTAAACTACCATGGAAGGAAAGATCTTCTGTAGCCTAATTAACTGCATTAACAACCACTTGAGCATCCCCTTCAAATTGCACCTTAGCCAGTCGAAGTTCTCTGCATATGTCCATAGCCCTCCACAATGCATAAGGCTCTGCTACAACAAGTAGATCAATATGGAACTTCTATTCTTCCACAGCCACTAAAAAATCCCCATCTTCATCTCTAATTACAACCCCTATACCCACCTTCTTATCCATCTTTCTAACTGCAACATCCCAATTTACTTTCACAAAACCTGAGCTTTTTTTTTTCCACTTTTGAACTCTTCTGCATACTCCCTTAGTACTACTATTCTTAGCTTTAATCAACTGTTGAGCCTGTTGAAAATCCATTATTTCATTCTTTACTATTCTTAAGACTTGACTTGGGGTTTTGAATTTATGCTCAAAGATACTTTCATTTCTCCTCAACCCTAACCCCCTCATAACTGCAACTGACACCTCTAGTTCAGCCTCATTCAGTATCTTCCTGAATTTGTCCTATAGTGCTAATAAATCAACTTCATTGGTCTTCATTTTCTGCATCTTCTTCAAGGATTCTGACCATACATCACATGCTGCTGGGCATTGCCAAATAACATGCATAATGGTTTCCTCCGGCCTCCCTTCTACAGATATGACACAATGGGTTGTTGGTAATTTTCCTTGCAAAGAGATTCGTTTTAGTAGCCAGAAGTTCATTTGCAGCTTTCCAGAAGAAAATTTTTGTCTTCTCTAGAACATTCAACCTCCAAATACTATCCCAACTCCTTCTCCTCTCTGCTTGCTTTGAAGAACCACCTTGGATAGCCTGCTTCCTATCGTTCTCCAAGTGATATGCACTTTTAATAGAAAATAGTCCTTTTGTCAGAGGGTCTCCATATCATTTTGTCCTCCACCCCCAATTTGCTCAGAGGCATACTACAAATATGATATGCTTCCACCTCGTTGAAAATGTTCCTGATTAGAGGTTCATTCCATATCCCTTGGTTATTCATCAACTCACACACAAAAGCTTCTCTGTCTAGTACTGAAACTAGTGACTGCACCATACCAGAAGATGGTAAGGCAAGCCATCTATGCCCCCAAATCTTAATTTTTTCCCCATTCCCTACCTTCCATCTCAATCCCTCTTTCAATAGCCTAAGAGCATTCCATATACTCCTCCATATATAAGAGGGTCTATGGCTAAACTTTGCTGTCAAAAGAGACTTTTCCTTGAAGTATTTTTCTTTCATGATCTTAGCAGCCATACTATTGTCTTTTTGGAGTAACCTCCAACCCTGCTTTGCCAAGAGAGCCAATTTGAAACTCTCTAAATCCCTATAACCTAGACCCCCTATCCCCTTCTGTTTCCCCATTTTTTCCCAACTACACCAATGCATACCTTTTCCTGTTTGGTGATTACACCACTAAAACTTACCCAACATGACATTGAGTTCCTTGCATAGCCGCTTTGGGAGTTGAAAAACACTTATAGCATACATGGCCACTGCCTAAAGAACTACTTTAATCAACACTTCTTTCCCTGCTGCAGACAGAAAGGAATTCTTCCGATTATTGATCTTCTTCCACACTCTTTCTTTGATGCACCTAAAGGCATTATACTTTGAGCTTCCCACTACTAGAGGTAACCCTAAATAGGACTCATAAAAGCCTTTCCTAATAGCTCCACCACTTTGCATGATCTTCCTCTTCTCTTCATCCTTTGAGTTAGAGCTAAAGAAAACTGTAGTCTTGTCTTTGTTCAAAAACTAGCCTGAGGCTTTTTCATACTGCCAGAGTAAACCATTGATCTGCTCTCATTCCTCAAACTTGGCTCTACCAAATAGAATGCAGTCATCTACAAAGAGGAGATGGTTTACTCTAGTCCCTCCCCTAGAGACAGTAACTCCCCTTGTCTCCCCCTTCTAGTCTAAGGTGTTTAACAAAGAGCTAAGCCCCTCAACACATAAAATAAACAAGTAAGGAGATAAGAGATCTCCTTGCCTCAACCCTCTCGATTATCTTTTCTCTTGGTTTACCATTAACAAGAACTGAGTATGAAACTGAAGACACATTTCATAACCAGCTCTATCCATTTAGAATAGAAACCCATTTTCTCCATGACAGCTTTCAAAAAATGCCACTCAATCCTGTCATAAGCTTTTGACATGTCAAGCTTGATGGCCGTATGCCTTTCTTTCCCCTTATTCCTCACTTTCATGGTATGCAAAACCTCAAAGGCTACCAAGATATTATCAATGATTAATCTCCCAGGAATAAAAGTACTTTGGTTAAGGGAGATAATAGCATTTAGCACACTTTTAATTTGTTTGCCATTACTTTCCAGAAGAAAAATTACCATTCAACTAGGCCAAAACGGAGGTGCTAACTCCTTTTCCTATAAGGTGCCAGTATTTCTGGTAGAAACAGGCCCCAAATCCATCGGGCCCAAATGACTTGTATGGAGCCATGTGCCTTATAGCTGCCTCAACTTCCTCTCTAGTGAAAACTTTGGAAAGCTGTTCATTCATCCTGTTGGTAATAGAAGGCTTCAGATCACTTCTCAAACAATTCTCAATCTCACCACAACCAGGCTTAGAAAAGGAAAACAGCCTCTCAAAATAGGCCTTGAAAGTCCTTGCCAAATCTTCAGGACTAGTGTGTCTTCTATGCCTCTCATCAACAACTTCTTGAATCCTATTGACCTTCCTTCTCTGGTTTGCACAACAGTGAAAAAACTTGGTATTTTTGTCTCCAAGTTGATACCAATTCACCTTGGCTCTTTGCCTCCACCTCAGGTCCTCCTTTGCCAGCATGATCCCTAAATCCCTTTGAAGGTCTTTTATAGTTGCAGTATTATGGCTTCCTTCTTTTTCTTGTAACTCTCTCAATGGAGCAGTCTTCTCTGTTAATGCTTTTTTCTAGTCAGTAGCCAATTGTTTACTCCACATCGGGAGAGCTCCATGGTAGAAGTCCCATCCTTAGTACCCTTTTGCCAAATTGTTTTAATAATTTCTTCACAATTACCATCTAAAGTCCAACTGGCCTCATATCTGAACAACCTCTTTTGTCTACCACCCAATCCTAATTTCAAACTCTTACTCAGCAAGATAGGCTTACAATCTGAACTTCTAGCCACCAACACCTCCACCCATCCTTCTACGTGATTTTCCATCCATATTGAATTAGCAACTACCCTATCTAACCTTTCTTTTGTAAAAGTCTCGTCCTCATGCTTATTACTCCAGGTGCATTTATCTCCTTTCCAACCCAAGTCATACAAACCCCCCATTTTAAGAACCTCTTTGAATCTGGCCATCTATCACATTCATGCATGTTCACGTTAGCATTCATGTTTTTAGTGTTACGCATGCATCTCTATATTGCTTGTTGAGAATATTTCCGTCGGGGCCAGGGGCCCACGGAGTCCAGCCCAAGCCCAACATCAGGAAGGTTCCCTGTGTCTCAGATGTAACAACCCACTCCTTTCTTTTATAGTTACTAACCTCATTCTACGTGCCAAGCCTCCATAGCGTGTTTCTAAAGAAATCAAGTGATTTTTTTAAGCAAGCCCAGTATTTTAAAGCTTATGAATATTTTAAATGTCCTAAAAATATTTATATAGGATATTTTCAATGTTATTGGACTAAGCTTGATTTTAAATAACACATAAATAATTATTTGAAGAGCTCTAAAAATATTATAATTGTGAAAAATTATTTAAATTAAATGTTTTAGTCATTTAAAAATATTACGTGATTTAAATTATGTTGAAAAATCTAAATTAATTTAAATGGTTTTATTCTCTTCAAGTAATTAACAAAACTTCATCATTTTAATTAATGGAAGGAATATTATTTTATAAAATTTTGTTTATAAAATAATATTCTATCTTAATTCCTCTCAGTGTTTTAAGTCAAATTAATGTCTATGCATTTTCAAATCAGTATTTAAACTCATCGTTAGATCATTTTGAAGATCCCAAGACGAAGGGCCTGGATTAAATACCCAAGCTCCTAGCCTTTTCCTCATTTCCTCACTTTCCCTCTCTCTCCTCCCTTTCCCTTAGCTTGCACGGGAAGCACCCCTCTGCCTAACCCAATCTACACGTCCTGCCTAGCCCCATTATGCCATGCCCAACCTCACCACGCCACCACTGCAGCGTCACCACCCCACCGGCGACTCCTGCTCACGTCGACAAGACAAGCCCCCACCATGGAACCCAAGCCCACAACAGCTTTCCCTCTCCTCCCTATTTCTCCTCTCTATATCATGGGTTAAGAACTTGTGTACCACCATGTGCAGCCGTCGTCAGCCCATGGCCCCACCGAGCACCACCACCTCACCAGCTCTACCCCACCGTCAGTCCCTTTCTCTCCCACGGTCTCTTCCTCCATCACAGCTCCCCCTCTCCATTTGCATAAAACCCATACGGGTTCCTCCACCACGCAGCCATACACGGCTACCCAGGCCACCACACAGCCACCCATGGCCTCCCCTAACCACCATGGCTCCTTTTTGAGCTCGTCCTTGCTAGCCAAGCTCTCCACCTCTCCCTCACCCTCTCACTCTCTAATGGGTTTCTCCCCCCATTTGACCTAGATCCGCCACCCTCCAGCCACCGTGCTGCCACCACAGCTCCACTACACCTCCCTCAAGCCCTTCATTGCCAGCCATCAACCAACCAAACCCCCATCTCCATTTCCATGCCATGAGACCCACGACCCAAACCCCCTCCACCAACCACCGTGCATCTACCACGTGCCACCTTGGCACCACCATGAGGCCACCATTCTAGGACCACGACTAAACCTTTCCCCGCTCAGATCCACACTTGTAGCCACCTCTAACAACCCAAACAACCACCGTATGCTGTTTAACGACCATGTACGACCCTTCAGTTGCCTTGATCGTGCCGCACAGCGAGCAACACATGGATTAATCTCGACGATGGTATAGCCCTTTCTCCCTCGTTATTTATGTTAGATGTGGTTGGTTGTTTGTGGAGTTCACTGTGTAATGAAGTGTTGGGCTTAATTGTGTAGTGTGCTACGTAATGTTGTGGACTGTGCTGTGAAATATGGGTGTGAGGTGTGTGCCTTAGTTGTGATGCGGCATAGTTTTGTGAAGGGAGTACATATGGAGTATACTCCATGTGATGGAGTGATACACCATATGGCGTGTATGCCATAGTGATGATGTGGCGTAGCATGTGTGAAGGGAGTACACGTGGAGTGTACTCCATGTAGTGTAGAGATGCACTGTGTGGCATGCGTCATAATGATGCATGGTGTAGTGTGGATGGAAGAGAGTTCACGTGAATTGTACTCTGTGCAGTGTCATGATGCACCAGGTGGCGTGTCACAAAGGTTTGGATGGCATAATTAAGGAGCATAGAGTGTAACACAGTGTGGTGTCGAGAACTGTAGAACAGTGTCCCGAAGTAGTTGTGATGTGACACTGTCATAGCGACGATTGTCACGATGTAGTTCAGGAGTAGTCTCGATCTACGTGACACGATGAAGATGTAGTGTGTATGGGTCTTATCATGTAAGTGTTGGGATGAACTTGTAAAGGGGCTGGGAAGTAAGAAGGTCCTACTAACCGGGTTTAAGTAAAAATTGGTATCAGAGTATGGAGCTTGTTTATACAAGAAGGCATTCAACAAACTATAATTTGATCTTTGGTGATAAAAGGGTAAGGTACATGTGCATCTGTGAGACACATGTACCAAACTGATTTACCATATATAATGGGTAATCTATCCTAAAGTCATATGGTATGTATGGATGGGAATGAGAATTGAGTATGGGCTTGAATACATGAAGGTAGTAATGGGTATATTGTCTAGGATTGGGATGCATGACTTAGTTGGTTTGAGTCATGCATCGGAATGTGGTTAATAGGAGAGTAAGATGAAAGACTTAGTGTCTTAACTCTAAGGTGAATCATGAGAGTTCACTTTAAAGGATAAGACCTAGAAGTACAACGTTGAATTTGGAAAAGGTGACCCAAGTGGGTTCCAGAAAGAGGAAACGTGATAAGGAAGACATAGAAAATGGAGATAGTGACTACAAATGGACCCTGGAGGTTTTAGCATAGTAAATGGTACGTAAGAATGTAGGGATAGACAAAGAGTGTTCCAAGTCAAGTGTAGTTCTATTTCTAATATAGTTGCTTATGTACTAGATAGAGAATGACGTTGAGGTTATGTGTATGCATGTGAATGGATGGTATATGTGGTAAGTATTGTATGTACTTCCACGAAAATAATTGCAAGACTAAGACCTCATGTTTTAAGCGATGCATTGAAGGATGTGAAGAAAGTGTTTTTAAATGTCCCTACGAACCGATGCTTTAAACGATGCCATAAACTGATGTTTTAAATGATGCCATGAAAAATGATGTTTAAACTCATACTTTTAAATGACTTTTACGAATGAACCGACTGAAGGACTGAAAGAACTAAAAGAACTGAAGAGATCTGAAAGGATTGTACTAAACGAAATGACTGAATGTTTATTGTATGAAAATACGTAATGACCACATGAATGTATGAATGAGTACCAAAGGACTGGACTGGGCAGATTGAAATACCGGGTAAGTAGTACTGGTAGTGCATCCACTACTTGTAACAACCTGCTCCTTCTTTCTTTTATAGTTATGAACCTCGTTCTAACTGCTAAGCCTCGATAGTGTGTTTTTAAAGATACCAAGCAGATTTTTAAAGAAGCCCAGTATTTTAAAGTTTATGAATATTTTAAATGTCATGGAAATAATTTATGTGATATTTCCAGTGTTATTGGATTAAGCTTGTTTTTTAAATAAAACAATTATAACATTTTTGAAGAGCTCCAAAAATATTATAATTGTGAAAAATTATTTAAATTAAATGATTTTAGTCATTCAAAAATATTACGAGATTTAAATTATGTTGAAAAATCTAAATTAATTTAAATGGTTTTATTCTCTTCAAGTTATTAACAAAACTTCATCATTTTAATTAATGATGAAAGAATATTTATGAACTTTAGTTTATAAAATAATATTCTATCTTAATTCATCTCAATGTTTTTAATTAAATAAATGTTTACGTATTTTTAAATTAGTATTTAAACTCACTGTTAGATCATTTTGTAGATCCCAAGACAAAGGGCCTAGATTAAATACCCAAGCCCCTAGCTTTTTCTCCTCACTTTTTCCTTTTCCTTCTCTCTTCTCTCCCTTTCTCCCAGCCCACCGGTTTGCCTCCCCTCCACTAGCCATGCTTCTCTTCTCCCCAGCTTGGTGCCACCGCACACCGACCAACACCTCTTCCCACCAGTGAGTCACACGGCACCCCCCTCCCTCTCCTCCATCACCTTTTACGAAATGGGTTTCAAGACAATTTCTTCCTTCTAACGCTGCCATGTGTAGCCAACTAGGCCACCAAGCAACTCCACCAGCACCTCAAGCTCACGGGCTTCACCTTCTTGGCCTCCTTTCCCTGCAACTCTCTCCCTCTCCATTGCACCACCTCACACACGAGTTTACCACCCTTGCACCGTCGTACACAGCTACCCACGCCACCACCACCACCAATGGCCTCCCCTGACTACCACGACCTTCCCTAGCCATTCCCATGCCCAACCGAAGTTCCCATCTCTCTCACTCTCCCCCACTCTCTCATGGGTCTTCCAAGACCCACAACATAGATTCGCCGCCTCCAGCCACCGTACAGCCACCACCTTGCCTCCATAGCTCCATTGCACCTCCCTCAAACTCCTCCACTAGCCACCATGCCTCCATCATTTGTCACCTCAGCACCACCATGAGGTCACCACTCTAAGACCACTACCAAACCCTCATACACTCAAATCCATACTTCTACTTTCAACGGCTCAAACAGCCACTGTATGCGGTTTAACAACCACATACAACTCTTCTGACGCCTTTGATCGTGATGGTCAACGAGCAATGCACATGTTATCCCGTTGATGGTATAACCCTTTATCCTTTGTTATTTATATTAATTGTTAGTTGGTTGGTTAGATTGTAGGTTGTGTTGTTAATATTGTGAAGTTCACTGTGAAGTGTGGCTATGTAGTGAAGTGTTAGGCGTAATTATGTAGTGTTGTGGACTATGATGTAAAGACTGGGTGTGAAGTGTGCTGTAGTTGTGGTGTGGCTTAGTGTTGTGAAGGGAGTACATGTGGCATGTGCTCCATGTCGTGTAGCGACGCACCGTGTGGTGTGCATCATGGTAATACGTGATGTAGCGAAAGAGGTACACATGATGCGTACTCCATGTGGTGTAGTGATGCACCATATGGCATGTCACGAAGAAAAGGATGGTAGCATAGTAAAGGAGCGTAGAGCATATTATGTAGCATCAGGAACTGTGTGATGGTGTCCCGAAATAACTATGAAGTGGCTTGTAGTCCGAGGTGACAAGTGTCACCTTATAGTTGACTTATGGCTTAAAGTATGTGTAAAGTGATTGGGTAGTGAAAGAGTAACGCAGCATAAGCATGACAGGGGTTATGACGTAACTCGAGATTCGTCTTGAGCTATGTGACATGACGAGATGTAATGGTGAATTGAGCCTTGTCATGTCAAGTGTTGGAATGAACTTGACAAAAAGGAGCTGGAAAGTAGGAAGGTCCTACTGACCGGGTTTGAGTAGAAGTTAGTATCAGAGTATGAAGCTTGTTTATACGAGTGGGCGTTCATCGAACTATAAGTTGATCTTAGGTAATAAAAGGGTAAGGTACATGTGCATCTGGTGAGACGCGTATACTAGACGGATTTGTCATATAAAATGGGTAATCTGTCATAAGCATGGTTGCATGATGTTTAAGCCTTAGAGTTGGCTTAAAGTCATGTGGCATGTATGGTTAGGAATGAGGATTGAGTATGGGCTAGGATACATGAAGGTAGTAATGGGTAAGTTGTCTAGGATCGGGATGTATGACTTAATTGGTTTGAGTCATGCATCGGAATGTGGTTGATGGAAGAGTAAGACGAAGGTCTTAGTGTCTTAACCCTAAGGTGAATCACGGAGGTTCACTTTAAAGGATAAGACATCGAAGTAGAACATTGGATTTGGAAAAGGTGACCCAAGTGGATTTCAAATAGAGGAAACATGATGAGGAAGACATAGAAGACGGAGATAGTGACTGTAAATGGACCTCGAAGGTTTTAGTATAGTAAATGGCACGTAAGAACACAGGGATGGTTGGAGAGTGTTCCAAGTGAGGTGTAGTTCTATTTCTAGTAAAGTTGCTTATGTACTAGATAGAGAATGACGTTGAGGTTTTGTGTATGCATGTAGGTTGTCATCTGATATGCACATAAATGGACTGCATGGAATGAGTATGGCATAGAATCCAGGTAATTATTACATTCATACTCTTCTAGAGTTTTCTAAATAAACAAAAATGAAAATGAAATACTTTTCCTTTACGATGCTTTACGAAATGACACAAAACAAGTTTTATGAAAGAACGTATTCAATGCTTATTCTTGAATAATCTAATTTTTCAATTATTCAACCATTTCATTTTACCAAGTTCAATGTTAGTCATATTAGTCAACATTTGTATATTTTGATGCAACAACAAGATATTATTTGTAACAAGTATTTTTGTTGGTTGGTTAATTGGTCACATTTTATTCATGAAATGGGTTGGATTGGTATTAGTCTAGATACAGCAAAATGATTCTATTAGATTTAATGCATTTAAGTGTAAGTTTCAAGCATAAGGATATAACGGCCCTCCTTGGTAGCCCCTTTTTATGCACCCAAAGTATGTAAGTATATGCATGTGAATGTATAGTATACGTGGTAAGTACTGGATATATTTTCACAAAATGAAATGCGAGTTTAAGGCCTCATGCTTTAAGCGATGCTTTAAAGGACACAAAGAAAGTGTTTTAAAATGCTTCTATGAAAGATAATGCTTTAAATGATGCTATGAACTGATGTTTTAAATGATGCCATGAAAGATGATGCTAAGCTCATGCTTTTAAATAACTTTTATGAACGAACGGACTGAATGATTGAAAAGAACTGAAAAGACTAAAATAAAAGATGAAATGAAACAACAAGGAATAGACTAGAAATGCTAGATGGATTGCGATGGTTAGGAAACACATGAACGACCATGAGATAAGCGAGGATCGAGATGGAAGATGAACCTACAACTTCAAACTTTTTCTCGCAAGGATCTTAGTATGGGTAGTGTGAATGCCACCAGATGGATGGGACTAAGTGCCTAGAGTCAACTTCGAGCATGTAAATGGACAAGTGATGAGACATAAGGAAGAACTTCTAAGCAAGAAATGACCAAGGTGCCCAACGTGCACAAAGACGTGAGGACGACGTAAGGGCCTATTTAAACGGGTCTGTAGTAAGGTTGAGAAAAATTCTAGGACGTTAAGGAAATTCTGATGACGGAATTTATTTAAGGAGAGAAGATTGTAACAATCTACTCCTTCTTTGTTTTATAGTTATGAGCCTCCTTTTGCGTGTCATGCCACGATGGCGCGTTTCTAAAGAAATCAAGTAATTTTTTTAAGCAAGTTCAGTATTTTAAAGCTTATGAATATTTTAAATGTTCTGAAAATATTTATATAGGATATTTTCAAAGTTATTAGATTAAGCTTGATTTTAAATAACACAATTAAAATATTTTTGAAGAACTCTAAAAAAATTATAGTTGTAAAAAATTATTTAAATTAAATGATTTCAGTCATTTAAAAATATTACTACAAAAAAGGCAAAATCAGTAGAGATTATATGTGCAACGTTTGTTTATGCGCGGTAGATAAATAAATTTACTGGCGCTTAATGTTTGCACTGGTAAATTATTAAGATTCCCGGCGTTTAAATTTTTATGCCGGTAATAATATATAGCTTTGGTGGCATTTATAACAACGCCGCCAATATAACAATTATGCATCAAAAAATTAGTAGTTTCCCAGCATTTATATTGTTACGCCGGTAATAATATATGTTTTTGGTAACGATTAAACAAATGCTAATAATTTATTAATTATACACCGTTATATTAACCGTGGTTGTCGGTGTTTATAATATACCGCCGGTAATAATATATAGCATTAGCGGTGTTTCATAAAATGCCGACAATTGATAGAGTTTATGCTGATAAAGTATTGAGTTTTTCGACATTTATATCGTTTGACCAAATGTCTGTCTGCCATTGATTAATTTTACGCTGGTAAATAAGTAGTTTTTCGAAGTTTATATTGTTACACAGGTAATAATTATATAGCATGGCGGCGTTTACCAAATGCTGAAAATTGATCAATAAAACGCCGGTAATTGATAAATGCGCCGAAGTATATATTGTGACGCTGGTAATAATATAGCATCAGCGGTGAAGGCTATTATAAATTTATTAATAGTAAAATAAATAAAAATATTAATAAAAAAAACTTATTTAAATGATATGAAAATACCCACAAAATCTTAGTTGAATTTCTAGGATGCCTTACCTGTAAATGCCATATATCGCATTCCAGTTTTGGAGGGAGGGGAGTTCAATAAAACTAAAGAAGAGAATTCACGCATCCAGATCTTAATGTAACGCCGTTTAATTTCTTTCCTTCAATATTTAATGTGTAATGTACAAAATAGTAACGTAAGTATTGTGCATTCCTTTTAAAAATTGTGAAAGTGTCGTACAATATTCCTTTTGAAAAAAATAGTCTATTATTAAAAATTTAATCTTTTAATATGGATCTCATATTTATTCTTTTCTTAAAAAGAATGTGGTGTTTGCGAACTTTATGACAAAATATGTTAAACATCATACTAAGATTCACAACTTCCAAAAAGAGTAGTAAAACTAATGAATAATCCAGCACTTCTCCTTTTATAATCTGTCCTAATTCGAACTTAGCAAAACAGAACAATGTCAATATATGACATAACTATAAATATAGTCTTAATTAAGGAAAGTTGCAAATACCATTAAACACAGCAAACGTCGATATATAACAAATACCATAAATATAGTCTCAATTATAGTCTCACTTATAATCCTGACCCCCAATCATCGTCCTCATCGTTCTCTTCTTTTTCTTCATCTTCCTCTTGATCTTCTTCCTCTTCAACATTTTCCTTTTCTTCATATTTCTCTTCCTCTTCATTCTCATTTTGATTTTGTCCTAAATCCTTAATATAAATTCAAATGAGGGTCCAAAAATTCCAAAATAAGGTTAACTGATATCAACTAAACATATGTGGGGTGCTCACCTGTGCATGCATGAATGTGTTTACTAAGTTCGGCAATTTAGTTAATTCATTCTGCATTTTATCAAACTCTTCCTTTGATATATCATCTTCTTAGTTTGAAGTTGGTAGTGAATGTTGACAAGTTTGCCTTATAGGAGTTGGCAACTTTCGAATAAATATCATCTAATTTCCAAGTCATGGTTCCTCCAGACCCCATTTCTATAGGATTTGTGTCTTGTGTTAAAAGTTCCTCCATCTCAACCTGTAATAGATAATAAAAAATACACATTATTCTCCATATTATAAATCCATTAAAATTAAAAAGTAATAAATTTGAAAATAAATATACAACTTTCTTTCTCGTGTCATAATTGTAATGTGTGCCATCCTTTTTCTTATGGATCTTGATAAACAATTGGGCTCGACTTGGCAACGAGCCAGTTGATTTTTTCTGTGTCCAATATTTTAGATTAAATACATATATCAAAAACAAAGAACTAACAAATATTCAACAATAAATAAATATTAATTAAAAAAATACCACGTCATGGGCATATCTTGCTAAACTTTTCGATCCTCTGCTATGAACAATCACCTGCTTCTTAAGACACTCCTTGTTTTTATTACATTTTGACTACAACATCACAAAGATTATGAGAATTATGAAAATAACTAGTTGGTTGACTTTATAAATCTATAACAGAAATGTCTGCATTGTTACCATATATTATGGATCAAACCAAAGATTGGTCAATTCTACTAGTTGCTCTAAATCCACCATATTGGGACTTGCCCCTACCACAACTTGTACTGCAGAGGTGTCTTTTTCATTAAGTAAATTTTTTTTCAACTCATACTTGTGGTCTTTTCATTTCTTCCCCAAGTCCTTTAGTAGCCATTTTTTGAATACATCCAATTTGTCATCAGGAACTTTAAACTTACCCTACAGTCAAAATAAATTTACACAAGTGTGTGAGTAGCTTTCTAAAAAAAATTTCAAAATATACCTAGTAATTAATAATAATTTTTCAATATGATTTTATAAAAAATTATACATTTATAAGACCCCACGCTTCCTCCTCCACGGTTTTAGGCATCGACCTCCAATCTTTGTAAATATTGGAACCAACTTATTACTTCTCGTTATTAGACCATCAAACCTTAACATTTTTGAGTCTTGCTTTTTTATTGGTTGACCAATAAGATTGAGCTCCATTTCAATTCACTCCCTTTCTGGAAGATGCCAAATGTCAGGAATCGAGTGCAATGGTCTCTTTACTTGATCTCCATTACTATCTGCAAAAATGGATTTAGTTACATTGTTAGTATTTTGTAAATCTTCATTCATAGTTAAATAAATAATAAGTAAGAAAAACAAAAACATACCTACGACGACGACAAAGCGATCTCCAATATCAAAACACGAGTCAACATTTTCTGCTTCTAAACCAGGTGCTGTTGGTACAAATGTGCATGGCTCGATCTCTCTGTTCATCTCCATATATGTGGATAGTTGTCCTCCCATTTGGCTTGATGTAGAAGGTTGGGTCCCTTGCTGTGAAGATAATGGTGGCTGTTAAGGACAATCTATGGAAGGTGATGACTCCACCATCCTATTAATGGAAAGGGGTGGCCCATCGATAGAGGGTAATGAATGGGCCGCCCTATCAGATTGTCTCACTATGGATAGCTTGTAGTCTTGTAGATTGTCTTCGCAAGTGTGGTATGGTAGTCTTTGCCTTATTTTCTGGACTCAGTGTACCTATACAAAAAATAAAAAATTAAATTAAATAAATAAAAATTGCATATATGCAAATCAATAGAAATAATAATATTTTGAGCATGATATGAGATAGATTTATGTGATAAGAGATATCATTTAAAAAAAAATTAAAGAGAGGGTAGTCACATGTCCATTAGTGACCCCTGCCCAAATTTATTAATAAACCCTCACTTGTGGCGGAGGAATACCATGGTAACAATCAAAGTACTTGGATTTTACAAAAATATAGAACAAAATTAAAAACCCCAAGTACCAAAAAAAGGCTATAGCAAAAACAGTACCATTAAACAGGCCTATATAAAACAGAATTGATGTAAACAAGCCTATAGAAATATAAAAGAAACCTCAACACTATTAGCGAGTTTCGATTGTCATTCCATCTATGTCATTTTGCGTCCACACAACATTGTCAATACCAGGTTCAATAGCTTCATCGTTGGAAGTGTTAATACAATATTCATTGACTAAATATTCATCATCATCGTCATCAGCCACTTCCTCTTCACTAGTGTCATACACATCTCTTGGTTTTGTTCAACAACCCAATTTGGGCATCTTTCATCTGCCACATAAAATACTTGAAATACTTGGAAAAATAAAACAAACAGATCATCAGTTATCCAACTACCAGTGTGTACTAGATGAGAAAATTTTGCAATAGTAAAGCCAAACTCGTCCTCCTTGTAACCTCTACCCCGACCGACTACCAGTGTGTACTAAATGAGAAAAATTTACAATAGTAAAGCCAAACTCATCCTCCTTGAAACCCCTACCCCGAGCGACATCTGCCCAATCACATTTGAATAACACATATCAGGACCCATTATAATACATAACCTCAATTATGCGTGTTAATTGGCCACACCAAGCAGGGCCATCTTGATTAGTACACACACTAACACCACAATTTTGAGTTTTCTTCCCATTTTCGTGATTCTTAGAGTGATATTTTGTGCCATTGATGACAATTCGCTTAAATTCTTTGAAAACTTGCATGAGACCTTTACTAAAAAAAGAAAAAAGAAAAAAAAATCTTGAGAACAAAGAAAAGATGCAAACTTGGAGAAATGCTAAAATAGAAGTGGCCAATCTCAATCATCACCTATAAAATAGTCACGTACTCCCATAAATTTTCAATCATACACACATATCAAAACTTAAACCTGAAACACTAAGTAATCTATTTTTCTTTAAAAATAATCTACAACTCTCGTAACCCTAAAATATCGTCACTTCCCAAAAATCATAGATGTCGACCTAATATTCACTCAACCTAATTCCCACTTATTCACAATGTTTATTTAAAAATTAAAACCCAACCCATTTTAAAAAAAAATTAAAAGTAGTTGAAAATAAAAATGTTACCCGACCCAAAAATAATTTAAAACCCAAACTCAACCCAAAAGCATTTTACTTCAAAAATCACTTAACATAACACACTAAAAAAATATAAATATAAAACAGAACCAAATAAAAATAAACCAACTGAAATAAATCGTTAAAACAATGTGTTTTAAAAACTAAGGGTAAAATTGTAATTTCCTAACAAACGTTTTACCATACTTGATGTACTCCACCCTTCAACAATTTCATAGAAACATTACCAAACGGAGAGAGAGAGAGAGAGAGAGAGAGAGAGAGAGAGAGAGAGAGAGAGAGAGAGAGAGAGAGAGGTAAATCGATAGAGAGAGAAACGTGAGGGAAAGAGATGATGAAGCTTATCGAGAGACATGATGGACTTGGGGGGCCGAAAATTTCCAGGTGGTGGTTTCTATGGGATCTTGACATGGTGGGGCTCTCGATGTGGTGGTCGTAGTGCTTGGCAAAAAAGAGGTGGATGGTTTGTTTCGGGTATGGAAAAATAGGGGACAGACATGATGAGTTAGGTGGTTCAGCTGGGTTACACAGTGGTTGGGCAGTGACTAGTGGCTTCCGTCGTACGGAGGAGATCTCGACACATGCATGAGTTTTCCATTCGGGCTGATGCTGAGCAAAGGATTTGAGTTGAAGGGCTGGGCTATGGTTTTGCATGGCTGTGGAATGAGGAAGGGCTATTCTAAAACTATTACTGCTCAGTGATGCCGAAACAGATGAGCAGGTTGGGGCCGTGACTAACTAGTTGATGGGTTTGCAATGCTTATGGTGGGGGAGAATAAGGGGTGGGTGCTTAGTATGTAGAGGGAGATTATGGCTTGAGGTTTCTTCATGCAGGAAAAATCTAACTGTGGCATATGTAGGGAACCAAAAATAAAGTGATAGAAGCGTGCATGGAGTCTATGAGGCTATGTGTGAACTTGTGCAACACGTGAAAATAAAGTGATGAAAACAAATAAATAAATAGGCTCTAATTTCCTGCATTTTGGACCTCAACTCAAACTCAAAAATAATAATCTAACTTGTTCAAAGATTATCTCAGCCCATAAAAAGATTTTTAAAGTACTAATTATCAAACCCAACGTAAAATTATAAACTACCAAAATAAAGATTGTAGGCCCGTAGTCTATATTTTAAAAAGATATTTGAAAATCAAATGGCCTTTTCACACATTTTATTTATAAAAAAAAATAAAAAAATAAAACAACTTGGTATTGGACTCGGGTGTTATATATTGACTACTGCAATCCCAATACTAGGAACTTCATTAAAGATCACATGATTCATACAAATAATCACTTTATCTTTTTTAAAATAAATAATCTACAAACCAAGAAGATATAATTTTTCACTACTCGATCAAACATGTAGTGTAAAACTGGAGTTTACACCACATCTAAACCAAAGATGCATGGACCCATAACAAAGTTCTTCGGCAAAGTTCTTCAACAATCTCTGCTGCAGCTGCAAGCGATGGAGTTAAACGTGACTATCGATCGGTTTGCATTGCTAGCTATGGACTACTCTATTTTGAGGGTGCAAAACAGAGGAAAGTTCAATTGGTTTGCACTACTACCGGTTTGCTATGTGAAGGAGGAGGAGATGGTTGAAATAGGGAAATCGAAGGGATGTTGATATGTGGAGGCATTGATCTGTGGATGCATTGATGCACAATGTGAAAAGTTTAACATGGGAAGTATAGAATATATAGTAGGTGGGGTCCCGCCCCCCACTACCCCTCCTCTGTCTGCCCTGCCCCACCCGGAATAGCCTATGTGGGGGCGGGTTGAATATAGATATATAAAATTTGTTAAAAACTTGAAGTTGAATTCAAGTTAATCCAAAATACAACTCTAATAAGTTTATATTTTTTTTAAAATGTATAAATTTTAATTTATAATTTAAATTATATTATAATTTGAATCTAAAAAAGATTTAGACATTGGGTTGAGTGGGGGGCAGGGCGGGGTGTGGTATCAGCCTGCACCCCCCGGTAGCGGGAAGGGGGTCATGCCCCCGCCCCGCATCATGCGGGTAGCACCTCTAGTATAAAGTCACTTTACACTCCACTCACATGTGCATCAAACCCCCTCAATTAATGGGCTCAACACGTGACATATTTAATTGAATATGGTAAAGTGAGAGTCACTTTATACTGATCCCCTCACGAGTGCACCAGACTCATCCTCAATAAGCGGGCTCCACATGGAAAATATTCCATTGATTACCGATAAAGTGTAGAGTCAAAGTTCAAATTTAGAATCACAGTTATATAAGCATGTGAAATTTCCATTTATCCAAAAAAAAACTTAATTAAACAGATGCACAATAGAACCAGGCTAATTGCAACTGCTTTATTTAGTCACATCAACCCAAGCCGCCCACTATAACATATAAGAGTATTTGATGAATTTTTTTTTTTTTTTTTTTGTTTTTTAGGCCAGGGGCAAATTTTGGTCCCAAATAGCACCAATTACAAAACATCCTATGATTTTTTGTCAATTTGATGTATCGCTTGAAATAACTACCTATTCCGGCCGTTGTTAGTCATGGAAATTGTGATATATATAGTATAGTATAACTAATACTATAGTGATTTTTATAATAATTTATATATAAACTTAAAGTATATTACTAATAGTATTAGAGTGTTATTATAAGACCATAAAGTATAAATTATAATTAACATACATTATATACTAATATAAATTAGTATTACTAATTTACTAATATAATTATCAAATGGAATATTTTGAGAATTTATTAAGTTTTAAAATGTTATTAATGTATATATTATATTTAAAGCATATGATCAAATAAATATGATAACATTATCATGTTTAAGATTGTAATACCATTATTATATATATTTTATATAGACATAAAATTATAATAACATTATCTTATATATAATATATATAATATATTTTATTATATATATTATATAATATAATTATATATAATATAAAAAATATTATATTATATATTTGAATTATAGAGAGGATTGAAATATTTGGATGAAATAGTACTACTGAATAAGCATAATATTAGAAGGAAAGAGGCCAAATAAAGAAAGAGAAGACTAATAACATATGTGGGGGTGTGTACATATACCCATATATAAGTTCCCTCAAAATATTTCCAAAACTAAAACGAATGAAAGCTCAAGTGCCAACCTCACTTTTGTCAAATTTTTAGGAAAGCTTAAATTTCCCACTCACTGCTAATTAACACGCTGCAACTCGTCGATCCTCATATTTCCCTCCCATAAACTTAAACTTAAGCACTAGCCTCTTTTCCCTCAATATTCAAGCCAATTTTTAGCACCTCTTTCGTTCATTCTCTCCATTTCTTTTTGTCAAGCCGGCATTGCCTCATGTCAGAAATACCATGAAAACAGCCCAACCACAGCGTCCCAACAGCCCAGCACCTTCCTATGTTTTGCTATGCCAAAAACAGAGCAACCCACCACCAGTTCCACCTTAAACCGCAACTCCTTGTGTCAAGAGAACCCACCGCAAGCTACCCAGTCCAATCGTAAATCACCTAGTTGGTGGGATTGCTAAGTCATTGGCAAAAGGCCTGATTGATCAAGGCAGTGAAATACTTTACAAGGCAAATGTTACGTAGATGCTAGTGGAGCCGGGAAGGATGTCTATGAGTTTGTTAGTCTGAGAGTAGTTTCTCTTATATTGAAATTGCTATTATTTTTCTATAACCTGTAATTATTTTAAGTGAATCTGTTGTAGGTTGAAGCTGCTGGGAAGTGCAAGGAAGATGATTGTCATAAGGTGAGTGGCAGAGTCACAAGGTACTAATATTCTGCAACAACTAGTTATATATATATATATATATATATATTGTTATATTTCTGCAGCAACTAGATATTCAGCCATATTTCTACATCTTCTATTTAAGTTTTGCTTATTTTTTTTGTTTGATTCAAGGTACTGATATTCATGTAAAGTGTTGATTTTAATTCATTGACTTGCTCTGTAGGAAAAAAATGGAATATAGGAGAAGTTATGGTTCATCACTCTTCACCAACCGTTTGGAAGAGGTTTTTCTAAACTTAAAATGCATAAATCTTACTTGTTTGGATAGTTGCCTATGGATGAATGTTGTTGCAAGGTTTGTGTGCAGAAGATTGGTTTTTGCAATACTTGCATGTGTCTTGTGTGCTTGAAGGATTGACAGGGCCCAGAGGGGTTTACAACTCGGTCAAACTCAAGTTTTCTTTAGAAACTGCTGAGGAATGACATTGGTTGTTCAACTTTGTATCATTTACACCCATGTTGTTTCGTTTGTCAATATTTGGAATTTACAGCTTAGAGAAATAGATCCATGTGCTATATGAAAACCTAGTTTAGTTTAGTGAGGGTAAGTAGATCCTGTCTTTGGACCATGTATAGTTCTGGGCATCTAGCTGCAAGGTGACTATGTGTGATGGATTTTACCATGGAGAGTCTTGATCAAATATTAAGTTTTGTGTTTTCCTTCTTTTTTTTAATAATCTCAATTTAATGAGATTGACTTAGACATAAATTTTTCTTACTCAAGAATTTGTTTTAGAGAGTAGCAGTTTGTAATCCGGTCATGCTGCTGGATGAGATTGACAAAACAGGTTCTAATGTGCGTGGGGATTCGGCTTCAGCTCTATTGGAGGTTCTTGATCCAAAACAAAACAATGCATTTAAATGATTAGTATCCTATTTTCTATGGCTCTTTTTCTTATGAGTATCTAGCTGTGTATATTTTTATTTCAATCTGACCTACTATCAGGTCACTGAAAAAATGTAGAAGCAAGATTACATTTTTTCAGTGACCTAATAATAGGTCAGAATTCAAAAAACAGTAATCCTGCTTTCCAACCCTTGTGACTTTGACTTTGGTGATCTCCACTTGTGACTTTGGTGATTAGAGTTTTACAGATCTGTTGGTAAACACCTAAAATGGCATTTTTGCCCAATCTTTTCAGTAGTTTTCAACTGCCATTATGAACAAAATTAACCATGTAAATTTTACAAATGTAAAAAGGAAAAAAACAATGTAAATTCTACAGTGATACATCACATAGACTATAGATGTGCTGCAAGCATTCCCAGACTATAAAGCCTTATTGTTGTATGGTATTTACAATTCTTTAACTGAATGTCCATAGCTATTTGAATGTTCCATTTGACCATTTCAAAGGTGGATTTTTTGGCAACTGCAAATAGGCTGCAGCCTATACCTCTACCACTCTTAGACAGGATGGAAGTCATTGAGTTGCCTGGATATACACCTGAAGAAAAGCTTAAAATAGCCATGTGACATTTAATTCCCAGAGTTCTAGAGTAGCATGGGTTGAGTTCTAAGTTACTTCAAATTCTAGAGGTAATTAACTCATTATGTAGTTATCGAGTAACATGGAGGTTAAAAATATTACTCCCATGATTATCACATCTTGTTTCAAAATGAAAAGGCAGAAGGTATCTAATATGCACTCTGGTCCATATAGGCTTCTCAAACAATATGCACATATTTGAGCTTCTTTCTTATGATGCTTATGATTGTATCGAGTTATCATACATCACTAAGTTTTGAATAATTTGGTCTATGCAAGTATTTTTTTTCCTTTTTTGACAAGTAATCATAGATCACTAAGTTTTGAATAATTTGGTCTATGCAAGGATTTTTTTTCCTTTTATGACAAGTAAGAAATCCATGTGGTTATGCTAGTTTTACTTTAAGACACAACTAAATAGAGCTTATGAACTTGCATCACTTTTTAGTGGCAATTTGTTTCTGAAAAAAAGTATTTGCCTTTGAGTTTGTCCATGTGAAACTTAAAAGAAAACAATACTATGCATGTGTTTATATTAGTAATCAAACAAAAGGGTAAGTCCTTGTGCAATAATATGAAACTAGTGTCTGCACAAACTATATTTTACCCCCTTTTTTAAGTCATCCAGGTAAGGCATGCGTATTGTAGAGGCATACAAAGAAACAAAGAACTTCTCTACCCATTTATAAATGTAAATGCATCCCAAGAAACAAATATATGTGCATGGTATTCTTTATATATGTCATCTATGTACTCGATAAAAAATAGTTGCTTTTTAGGACATTTTAGAGGCAGGACAAGAAGTAGCCGTTAAGAGGCTGTCATCAGAATCAAGACAAGGACTCAACGAATTCAAGAACAAAGGATCCCAGGCATTTCCTATCATGGTCTCATCGTTTATTATCATATTGCATTGATTATATATGTTTTTGCATTTGCGTTAGAGGTCCCTTGTAATTCACTAGACTTTTAATCTCTATGTTTTTGCATTTGCATTAGAGGTCTTTTGCATCCAAAGAAACAAATATATGTGCATGGTATTCCTTATTTTCTATACTTAAGTAGAGCTTAGTGGTTTTCTGAAATATATGAAAAGTTAATATGATTCTATGTACTTAACCACATTTACAGTTTTCAGATGCCGTTATGCAATTGAAAATATATTGGAAGCTCGAAGTGCCCAAGGTTTGCTTTGTCTTTTGGGATTTTAAGTAGGATATATACACATGCAGATCATTTTAATCTCCCCATTGTTTGAATTTGGACTTTTCTGCTTTCAGCTACTAGATTAGAAGCTTTCCAGCTTGAGGATTGTATGATATTGAATATGACCAAAAAAAAACATTTTGCAAAGCATCTTAAAACAATTATTTTTGTAGTTGATTAATTTTACTTAGAGATTTTGTCTGGTTAAACACAATTTCATGAGTATTGGTTTTTTTTTTTTTTTTGTTAGGAAGATTGATAAGATTAATTGGAATTACATGTATGAATCAAGTAAATAGTACTTTTACAAATAAGACCCAAGCTTTCTTAGATTTATGAGGCATGGTTCACTCACATGAGAGGTTTGCACAATGTGGTTCATAAATGCTACCTTGTATTGTATGACGTTTACAGGTTTTGAGAGTGATACGTGTTATAACCTCAACTACATTCGTAGAAAATGTATCATCTATTTATATATATAACTTGCTATGCTTTATTTCTTTAACATATATTATTCTCTCTATTAATTTAGTATAACTTTTTGATATTTTCCAAGCTCAACAATTGCATAACAATTTCAAAAAACTATTGGATAAATGTGAAGAACAACTAACAATGAAAGAAATGGTCCTAAAGCTAATGGCAAACACAATGTGAAGAAGAGAATTATCCATGGAGAACTTTCATGTGCTTTGATTTGTAATTATTTTATTGTATGAATAATGACCTATTATATCATATTTATTATTAATTAATATATTATATATTTTTTTATTGTGGGATATCATATTATTGGTGTGTTCTAAATTACGTTAATTAATACAAAGCACCGGTAACGTATTTGTAGTGGTGTTTATATTAATGTCATTAATTTAAAAAATGTGATAGCATTTACAATAAGCTACAATACAGGAAAAATAAACAAATGGTGGCGTTTAGATAAACGTTGTTAATAAATTCAATGTGTCGTTAACATATTATTAGTGGCATTTAAATAAATGCCGCTAATTTATATGATGGGCTAGCAACGTAATGTGGCGGTGTTTATGTTAACGCTGTTATTTTAAAAATTGGCGTTGTTTAGATAAACACCATTAATAAATTTGCCAAAGTACTATTGGTGGTATTTAAAGAAATGCCGCCAAATCATATGACGAGCCGGCAGCGTACTAGTTGCAAAGTTTATATAATAGCCGTGAAATTAGGTCATTGGCGGCGTTTAGATAAACACCATTAAATTATTCAATATGCCACCACCAATATACTATTAGTGGCATTTAAATAAATGCCGCCAATTTATATGATGCGTCAACAAATTACTAGTAGCGACATTTATCATAATGCCGCTATTTTAAAAAGTGGCGGCTGTAGAATAAACACCGTTAACAAATTCAATGTGTCGCCGCCAACATACTATTAGTAACATTTAAATAAATGCCGCCAATTTAGATGATGCGTCAGTAATGTAGTAGCAATGGCCTTTATGGTAACGCTACTAGTATATGTTAGGGGATGACAACGATAAAGTGGCAGCATTTCGAGAAACACTGTCAATGTAGGTATTGTGGCGGCGTTTCAAGAAATGCCTCTAAATTGTATACAAGTACCACTAAGGAGATTTACAAATACCGGCATTTACAAAAACGCCAGAACATGGAAATAGCGACCCTCCATTACCGGCTGACAGTTATGCCGTTAGAAAAACGCCGCGAATTAATTAGTGGCCTTTTTTTTTACAGTTGCTGGCGTATAACCAACGCTGGCAAATCTGTCTTTTTTTGTAGTGAATTACAATATTTAAATTATGTTGAAAACTCTAAATTAATGTAAATAGTTTTATTCTCTTCTAGTAATTAACAAGATTTCATCATTTTAATTAATGATAAATGAATATTATTTTTATGAACTTTGGATTATAAAATAATATTATATCTTAATTCCTCTAAATGTTTTAAGTCAAATTAATGTCTACTCATTTTCATATCAGTATTTAAATTCACCGTTAGATCATTTTGAAGATCCCAAGACGAAAGGTTTGGATTAAATATCCAAGTTCCTAGCCTTTCCCCCATTTCCTCTCTTTCCCTCTCTCTCCTCCCTCTCCCTTAACTTGCACGGGCAACACCCCTCTCCCTCACCCTATCTACACGTCCAGCCCATTGTGTGGCATCGGGAACTATAAAACAATGTCTCGAAGTAGTTGTGATGTGATTCTGTCCTAGTGATTGGTGTCACAATATAGCTTGGGAGTAGTCTCGAGCTACGTGATGTGACGGAGATATAGTTGTGAATAGGTCTTGTAGCGTAAGTGTTGGAATGAACTTGTAAAGGGGCCTAGAAGTAGGAAGGTTCTACTAACCAGGTTTGAGTAGAAGTTGGTATCGGGGTATCGAGTTTGTTTATACAAGCAGGCATTCAATAGACTATAAGTTGATCATAGGTGATAAAGGGGTAAGGTACATATCCATCTGGTGAGACACGTGTACCAAACGGATTTACCATATATAATGGGTAATATGTTCTAAGCATGGTTACACAATGTTTAAGCCTCATAGTTGGTTTAAAGTTATGTGGTATATATGAATGGAAATGAGAATTGAGTATGGGCTAGGATGCATGAAGGTAGTAATGGATATGTTGTCTAGGATTAGGATGCGTGACTTAGTTGGTCTGAGTCATGCATCAGAGTATGGTTAATAGGAGAGTAAGACGAAGGTCTTAATATCTTAACCCTAAGGTGAATCATGGAGGTTCACTTTAAAGGATAAGATCTCAAAGTAGAATGCTGAATTTGGAAAAATTGACCCAAGTGGGTCCCAAAATGTGATAAGGAAGACATAGAAAACGGAGGTAGTGACTGTAAATAGACCCCCAAAAGTTTTAACATAGTAAATAGCGTGTAAGAACATAGGGATAGACGGAGAGTATTCCAAGTAAAGTGTAGTTCTATTTCTAATATAGTTGCTTATGTACTAGATAGAGAATGACGTTGAGGTTATGTGTATGCATGTAGGTTGTCATCTGACATGCACATGAATGGACTGCATGAAATGAATATGGCATGGAGTCCAGGTAAGTATAACGTTCATACTCTTCTAGAGTTGTCTAAATAAATGATAATGAAAATGAAATACTTTTCCTTTATGATACTTTACGAAATGACACGAAAGATGCTTTATGAAAGGATGTTAAGTATTAGTTTTCAAACATAAGTATGTAACGGCCATTTTTGCAACCCCTTTTTTTGCACCCATAGTATTAAGTGTATGCATGTGAATGGATGGTATACGTGATAAGTATTGTATGTATTTTCACGAAATGAAATGTGAGGCTAAGACCTCATGCTTTAAGCGATACTTTAAAGGACAAAGAAAGTGTTTTTAAATGTCCCTATGAAATGATATTTTAAACGATGCCATGAACTGACGTTTTAAATGATGCCATGAAAGATGATGTTTAAGCTCATGCTTTTAAATGACTTTTACAAATGAACGGACTAAATGATTGAATTAAAAGAAATGACTGAATGTTTAATGTATGAAAATACGTAACGGCCACATGAATGTATGAATGGGTACCAAAGGACTGAACTGCGCAAATTACAATGACAGATAAGTAGTACTGGTAGTGCACCCAGTGCTTGTAACAACCCGCTCCTTCATTCTTTTTATAGTTATGAGCCTCATTTTTATAAACATTGAGTCTTTTGTATCTTAGCATGGAAGGAAAGGAAATTTCAAAACGAATAGTAATTCCCGTTTCTTTTCATAAAATCATTTTCTAAAAGACCCACCACATGAACGTGCATTACATCAGATTATCCGTGAGGTTCCGGTCCAAACCCCCATGGTTCAGGAAGAACCCATAACCCATGTAAAACGGGTGTAGCTATTTGGGCCAAGATAGGACGTTACAGGGGAACTGCGGGAAGCCAAGCCGGAAGAAGGAGAAGGAAACATGCAAAGAGGAAGTGACTGGACTCAAAGCAGCACTAGAGGATCACGCCGCATCAAATAGGTTCACCAGACAATCATGCCACGTTAATGACTGATCCCTATGCCACATTAAAGATAGTATGGCGGAGGGAGCTCCAGGAGGATTTCTCTTGCCCCAAGCCGCAGGGTATGGCCATCTGACCCTCTAGGCTTGGTATATAAGGTGCCTCGACCTTCAGGAGAAGGGATCAACTTTTCTCTAATCAAGACTTCTCGCTAAACTCTACACTCACCCTCTTCTCTTACTCTTAGGTGAATTATCACTGACATAAGCATCGAAGGTTAATCGGGCCACCCCAAGGCTGCTCCCCTCGATTTCCTATTCCTTGTTTTAGGCCTGCAAATGGAAGACTTGGACCACTAAGAACCCAAACCACTGAGAACCCGGCTCAAACGTGTACAAAACATGACGTTAACAGTTAGAGCCTTCTGTGGGATGAGCTGCGCAACCTCAAGAGAAAGTATGAAGAAGTAATGAGAAAAATGGACAGCTCATCTACAGTGGACCAACTACTTGTCAGTACAAGTTTACCCTATAGTGCAAAGGTAATGGCGGTCCTTTTACCACCAAAATTCTAAGTTCCACCCATAGAGGCATATGGTGGGACCCAGGAACTAGTTGAGCACTTCGAAACCTTCAAGGCTCACATGACGTTGCACGGATTTCTCGGGGAGGTGGCCTGCAGAGCCTTACCGCTGACTTTGAGAGGACCGGCAAGGATGTGGTTCTATTCCCTAGCGCCCAGCTCCATTGAAAATTTCAACGAATTGGCTCGTCTATTCCTCACCCATTTTATGGCCAGTAGGAGGAGAAGACGCCCTACCACTATCCTCCTCACCATCAAGCAGAGGGAAGATGAGAGTCTGAAAACCTACCTGGCCAGGTTTAACAAGAAGCGCATGACCACGGAAGACCAAGACAAGAAGATCACCTTGGTAGCACTCTTTGAAAGGGTTTGGCTTTGGTCCCCGTTCATGGTAGGACTAGCTAAAAGCACCCCCACAACTCTTCGAGAGTTTATGGATCAAGCCGACAATTTCATAAATGCCAAGGATACCCTTTGCGCCTTGGCTGAACCTAGGCGGCAAGAGTTAGAATGAGCAGACAAGAGGGGAAAGACCCAAACCAAAGGCCATACCTGGGAGAAGGCCAAGAGGAAGCAGCGAGAGGTGAGAAAAAAGGAGCCCACCAAGAGGAATACACCATACCAGCATGATCGTTCAGCGTTCACAGTCACTAGGAAGGATAAGCGACCAACCCTGAAGAAGCATCGTTACTGTACTTATCACCAATCGACCATGAACAGCACCATTCTCACAACACCGAATAGTGCAGTTCATATTGGAGGGACTGAGTACCACCCCAAAACCCCCCATCTCGACAAGTAGAACAATTGTGGAGGGGGCGTTCTCGGGAAAGGAGCCATAGTAGGGGTTATTAGTAGAGGAGGCAAGAGAGCCCGAAAAGGAGAGAAACCAAATGGCAGTCCAGCAACATCAACCGCAACAAAGGGTACCCCAAGCGGGAGAAATCCGCACCATTCCGAAAGGAAAGCCCATGCAAGATAGGCTCGATATCGAGAGGTATACTCAGCCCCCCACCGCCTCCACCAAGTACCATAGAAGAAAACACACTCCCATAATCTCCTTTGGAGAGGCCAATGAAGCATAACGACTCATTGGTAGTCACCATGCATATCACGAACTTCACCACTAGAAGGATCTTCATTGACAATGGCAGCTTGGCTGATATATTGTTTTGGGATGCATTTGTCCTCATGGGAATCAACACAACCCAACTCCAACAGGCCCTAATGCCACTCAAGGGCCTTTTAGGAGAAGCAGTCCAACCGGTGGGATCACCTTATCAGTCTTAGTAGGCAA
Organism: Carya illinoinensis; assembly: GCF_018687715.1. NCBI lineage: Eukaryota > Viridiplantae > Streptophyta > Magnoliopsida > Fagales > Juglandaceae > Carya > Carya illinoinensis. The sequence continues at coordinate 25,010,658 of NC_056756.1, read as the reverse complement.
CCCCCCTCACATGGCCTCAATCGTGGTTGACTTCTTGATAGTAAGAACCTCCTCTGCTTACAATGCCATCATTGGCCACCCAACACTCAACAAACTAAAGGCAAAGTTCCCAACGACCCAATTGGTGGGAGAGATACGAGGAGAACAAGCCTCAGCTCGAGAATGCTACGTGCATGAGCTGAAGCCAATAGTAGGAGGAATGACACCCAACGTGAGTATGTGCCTCTATGGAAGCCGCGACAAGCTCTTGCCATGACGTGATCTATCTCGGCTGGGGTAGGAAGAGGGGTGCATAAAAAGAAAAGGAAAAAAAAGCAACTCGGGTCTCCCTCTGATTTTGTAATTTTAATCTCCTTTTGCATGAACTCTACTTAATGAAAAATGCTAGTCTTTTTCATGAACTCAACAAAATAGGTCTCCAGCTACATTTACTTCATCTAAACTCCGAATCTTCATTACCTCTCTGGGGGGTAACAAAGGGATGAGTGTAATGTCGAAGGTTGCTCTACCCCTCCTGCTGCAGAGTGCAGGTCTATCCTCAAATAGACCAACACACATGACTTTCATTGTAGGCGTCTACCAAAGATTGGAGCTGGTCCAGTCAAACATACTACCCAAATAGATTACCTCCCATCGGGGCACCAAAGGGCAAGATGAGCCAAAGGCTATCTCTACCCTCTCGTAGAGGAGAGCGAGTCCAGCCCTGAGGTTGTCTGAATGTTACCTTGTTCTACCATGGCGAAGAGTGGGCACAACACCAGCATAGCCCTCACTCCCCTTTCCTGCGATGTCATGGATGGGAGCGAGTTCAGTCAAACATACTGCCCGAATAGGCAAACTCAATGTAAGGATCAACATGCAGAACTGGCCCCGGGTTCGACTGACCTTCCCTACGGAGGAGAGCAGGATAAGCCCTGAGACAGCCTGAACATTACCCCATCCCATCCCGGTGAAGGGATGATTACCTCTCTCAAGTGAATGAATAGGGAGAGTGTGATTTGAGGTGCCTCTATGCCTCCCTCGGCGGAGTGTGGTTCTATCCTCAATAGCCGACACACATGACCTTCATCATAGGCGTCAACCAAAGACAGGAGCGGGTCCAGTCAAACATACTACTCTAACAGATTACCTCCCCTTAAGGCACCAAAAGGGGAGATGAGCCAGAGGCCATCTCAGTAATCCTGCTGGGGAGAGAGGGTATAGCCCAAAGGTTGCCCAAACTTTGCCCTTTTTGCCATAGCAAAGAGTGGGTGCAGCACCAGCTTGGCCCTCACTCCCCCTTCCTAGGACGTCAAAGGATGGGAACGGGTTCAAACATCTCCTGCGGAGGAGAGTGGGACCAACCCTGAGGCTACCCTAACATTACACCATCCCATCGCAACAAAGGGATGACAACCTTCATAGGGGACCGAATGGAAGGGTGTGGCTTGAGGCACCCCTACGCCTTTCATGTTGGAATGTAGGATAGTCCAAAAGTACCCATCTCAAGCTAAAAACAAGCCGCATGCTCAGCCAAATGAGAGCATGTTGGTAGCTAATTAGATAATGGACTGTATTTTAATTCCCATTTTATAGGACACGCGAGCTCTGCGGGGCGAGTTCAGGCTTATGCACCAATTTCCCCCTCTTGCAGAGCATAAGGGTCAACGAGGCATGCCTGTTCTTACATACCATGAGATCCCTCTCACCGAGGGCAAGGGTCAGCGAGGCGAGCCTAATCATACATACTGCTCAACCTCTGTCAGAGTATTCGAGCGAGCCAAGTCTTACATATCGCTCAACCCCTCTCGCCAAGCACGAGGGTCAACGAGGCGAGCTAGGCTTACACTCCACTCAAACTCCATAAGGTATTTGGGCAAGCTTAGTCTTACAAACCACTTCACCCCTCTCACTAAGCGTGAGGGTCAACGAGGTAAGCCTGGTCATACATACCGCTCGACCTCCATTAGAGTAATCGGGTGAGCCAGGTCTTAAATACCTCTAGACCCCTCTAGTTGAGTGCAAGGGTCAATGAGTTGAGCTAGGCTTATGTGCCATTCAACCTTCATCAGAGTATTTAGGCGAGTCGAGTCTTATGTGCCACTCGCTCCTCTCACCGAGTGCAAGGGTCAACAAGGCGCATAGGGTCTTACATACTGTGCAACCTCCACAAGGTATTTGGGTGAGTCAAGTCTTACACGCCACTTGCCCCCTCTCGCCAAGTGTGAGGTTCAACGATTTGAACTTGCCAGATCTTACATATCTCCCAACCCCTCTAGCCGAGCACGATGGTCAATGAGCCGAGCTAGGCTTACGCACCGTTCGACCTCCACAGAGTATTTGGGCGAGTCGGGTTTTACATACCACTCACCCCCTCTCGCCGAGCACGAGGGTCAATGAGGTGTGCCAGGTCGTACATACCGTGCAACCTCCACAAGGTATCTGGGCAAGTTCAAGCTAACAGGCCACTTGACCCCTCTCACAGAGCGCGAGGGTCAATGAGGCATGCCTGGTTTTACATACTGCATGACCTCCACAAGGTATCAAACTCCAAAGTATTTGGGCATGAAGCGAGCCCAGTCCAACATGCCACAAGACTTCTGCAAAGGCCTCACCAACACGACATGGGACCTAAGTGAATAAACAAGACTTCACAAGAAAAGGCTTGGACAAATTCCACTTGAGCCCTTAAGGGGTTCAGGTATATAACCAAATGACACGAATTCAGTCCTCATGAAGTTAAGGGGATAACGAAGCAATTACACTCGGTGGGGTCCCCCATGAGACATCATCAATTTGTTAAGGTCAAAGGAAAGCAAAAGTATTGGGAGACAATCAAAGCACAAAGAGAATATATTACTACATTCAGTCTACACACAAGGATAAAGAGGAGGGTGGAGCCCGTAACCTCCACAAGCAGAAACCAAGAGCAAAAACAACTTTTTATTACAAAGGGAGAAAGCCACAAGGCTAAACGAGGTCAAGGCTGGGAGGCTCTTTGGCCCTCCTCATGATCAAAGGGTTTTGTATCGAGAGAGCCAGCTCCTACCTGGAATTGGCAGGGTAGGCCCCAACCTCTTCAAAGCTCCCTCCAGCTAAACCAACATCGCCCTCGGGAGGGAAATAGGGAGGATCATCATCCTCTAGGAGGAAGTCATCCAGAATCATCGCCCACCCAATTTCACCAATTTCACCTATATGGTTGAGAGAGGCCGGGTCTAGCTCAAGGCCTATAAATTCAATCACCAACAAATGCTCCTCTAACATCCTGAAACTTTCTTAGAGATTAAGGATGACATAATCACACATCCTTTTGAAGCCTCCAAATACTAGTGAGACCAGGCTTCATTGCGGACGAAGAGAGCTTTCCACAGCTGGTGACTCTTGTGCCTGCAACAAGTCATTCCGCAGATCACAGATGACCCCATCTTGGTCGGTTATCCTCTTATGGGCCACCCTTAGTTCGGCTAGAACCTCCTCTTCACGGATTCTAGCCACGGACAGCCCCTCGATCCTCTACCATGGCCAATTGAGCTTAACACTCCTCCAACATCTTGATTCACTAGGCATCGAAGTCTCTAAGGCCCCTTCAACTCTTTAGTCTCTGCCTGAAGTGAGTCCTGCGACTCCTGAAGCTTACTCAGTGACTCTTGAGCTTTCATGGCCCATTCTCTAGCCATGGCCAGCTCAAGCAACTCCTCTCCTCTCTTTCCCCAGTGGCATAATGAAGTGTTGTCCTCACCACCGACCGAAGATCCAAGTTCTCCCTCTCTACCACTTCTTGACCACCAACTATGTGTTCTGCCAACCTTCTAATTCCCTGTGAACCCTAAATTTAGAAAAGAGAAGGGATTAAACCTATGCTAAAGAAAAGGGCATAAGATAGAGAAAGACCTCAGAGAAAAGTTTTTGACTCCTGCTTTAGAGCTTCCTCCTGCCAAGTCTTACCCTCCAATCGAGAAGAAATAGGAATGGCTTTGTCTACATCCTTCGAAGAATGCAACCTCATCAGATCATTCGGGACTTCTTCATAGAGCCCAAGGCTAGAAAAGGCAAGAGCACCCTCACTCATCAGCAAGGCGAGAAGAGTGACAAAGGGCAACCCATTATCTCCCCAAGGCTACGTTAGTCTCCCTCCCTGGAACTCTCTACTACCGCCTTGGCCTCCCTAGGCTTAGTGGGGTAAGAGCATGAGGGTTGGCCATTGAGGCCTTCCTTGGGCTTGGCGGGGTAAGAACAAAAGGGTTGACCACTGAGGTTGCTCCCAGACTTAGAGGGGTATGGACACCCAACTCGGCCGCCATTTAACCTCCAACAACTAGACCGACATCCACGTCCACTGTCAGCTTGATCGTAGCATCAATAGTCGAAGTGCCGCTCGTAGTGACCTCATGGCAAAGGGACTTTCAAGAGGAGGTACCTTCATCAGCAAACTCCAAGCCCGCTACAAGATGACCAGAGACTTCATCGGACTCAAAGTCCTCGGCCAAGGATCGAGTGTAGAAGCTGAGGAATGAAACATCACCATATTAAGCTCTGGGGGCTGTCCCACCACCCGAGTTTGACGAGGTGCCCTATCCAAAAGAACACCCCAGAAAGTGCATATTAACCAAGTTAGCCCTTCGAGAGACATCTCATGCCCCTGCAAGGGCTCCTATCCACCTTGGGTCGGGCTCCACAACTAGGGCTACAGGGGAAAGAGGCATGGCAGACATGCTCGGATTCGAGGACTCCCCATCCCCATGTTGTCGAGTTGACATCACAGAGGAAGAAGAAAGGGCAAAATGCCACCCAGACTCAGGCCACTCGGCGCTAACGGCCACTACCTTTGGAAATGACGAACCGCCCCCACCAAGCTTCAAACGGACCCTCTTCCCCTTGCCTCCAAGAGGAAGATCTGAGGCTCGCTTCCTTGGTGAACTCAACAGCAGGCGAATGACAATGCCACGAGCAGAAGGAATGACATGACCAATTAGGGAAAGGAGAGTATCCAGATTGTCCTTCCCTAGGAGAACCTCCGAGTGGACTAAGAGGGGGTGCTGGGCTGCCCAGTCCTGCACAATGGCAGTGCGGCGTAGCTCTTCAGGTGTGGCAATGGGATGCACAACCCTATTGCTTGGCATGACCCCCCAAAAAGTTTTTATCGAGAACTCAACCCAGCCAATCTGCCCCACAAAGAACTCCCATCCAAGGCCATACAAGAAGAAGAACTTGTCGGTCTAGTCTGATACCTTACGATACCTCAGCTCCAGTACCATTAGGGCATGCATTCCCCTAAAGCTACATATCTCCCTAACACCCATCTTCACATTATGGGTCAAGAGGAACTCGCGATAGGTAAGATCAGCATGCTCTGGGTTAGACCTTAGCAAAGCCCGATGCCACAAGTGATGGATTGCAAAATTTCATATTGCAGATTTTACAAGTTCGCTCGAGCAGAGACATTGGCCGCTCGAGCGAAATCAGGCAGAGTCGAACGCTCGATAGGACGCTCGAGCGAAATCAGGCAGAGTCGAACGCTCGACGCGCGCTCGACACCCCGCTCGAGCGAACATCGTATTTTGACAGATTTTAGGTTTTCCGCCGTGGGACCATATAAAAGCCATTTTTCACTCTAGAGCCGCGAGTTTTGACTGGAGAACACTCTTTGGGAGAGAAAAACATAGCTAGAGGGATTCAAATCATTTGTTTTGGAGACGGAATTCCAATTTATTGCACGTACGTTGGATTCATACACGAGCATGGACGGGAGAAAGGCGTTGAATCGTTCCCTTGAGCTTTTGACGACCAGTTGAGGCTGCAAGGAGGATTTTTCAGTGTTTATTTTCTTCTTCCCATCTTCTCAGAACAATTATGGTGAATTCGTTTATGTTGAATTCCAATTCTAGCATGAGCTAAATTTTCTTTATTCTAGGAAAAACGATGTAACCTATTTCCAAACTATGCTTGTTTGTCCATGCTAATTTAATGCAATTCTCTCTTTGTTTATCTGATTTATTCTGAGTTTAATGCTTCTAATTAACTGGCCATTGATTAGATAATTATTAATCTTGTGATTTGCTATCGAAAGAGGGAATCATAGGGTAGATCTTGGATATTTCAGCATAGGTAAGTATAGAGATCGAAAGACTTGTATGAACCTGTGTAGTAATTAAATCATTGGTCTTATTGCGTTCTTGATTATTTAATTTGCATACTCTTGTGTGAATTGATAAACTAGAATCAATTCCAATTGACTATCAAAAGAGGCTTTTGGATGAATTAGAGATTTGCTAATAGACAAAAGAGGTTTAAGTTAAATTAGCTGGATGAGAAAAGCATAGTGAAGAATTATGGTGAAATCGATTTCCTAGAAGTTTTCTTCCCTATTGAATTTGATCTTCAAACATCAGTTTTACTTTCTTTGCTTATTTCTCTTGAGTTGATCTAGTTTTATTTGCTACTACAAAAACCTTAGCGATTCCTCTAGATAGAATTGAGATTAGCATAATTTTGGTATTTGGCAAGAGTAAGGTACCAATCCCTGAGGACGATACTCTTCTTATTACTTTACTATAAAACTACGATACTGTGCACTTGCAGTTTTGCACCGGTCAAGTTTTTGGCGCCGTTGCCGGGGATTGGTTTATTCTTATTCTTTTTGTCAATATCGATACAAAGTAATCTTGGTTTTAATTTAGAATTTTGTTTTAATTTGTTCTACAGGTGTGTTTTTGACGTTGGATGCGCCGTACTAGATCTCGTGACATTATTCCTGTTGATCCGGAGATTGAAAGAACTCTTAGATCACTAAGAAGAAATAAGATACTAGCTATGGCTGAAGAAGATCGTGAGGTACTACCACGCACCTTGAAGGACTATGTACGGCCAGTTGTGAATGGAAATTACTCGAGCATAATGCGCCAGCCAATCAATGCCAACAACTTTGAGCTCAAACCAGCTTTGATTAGCATGGTGCAGCAGGCTCAATTCAGTGGATCACCACTTGATGATCCCAATATTCACCTGGCTATGTTCTTGGAGATTTGTGATACTGTGAAGATCAATGGTGTTACTGAAGACACCATTAGACTGAGATTGTTTCCCTTCTCTTTGAGGGACAAGGCTAGAGGTTGGCTACAATCTCTACAACCGGGAAGCATCGTTAGTTGGCAGGACATGGCTGAGAGGTTTCTTGCTAAATTCTTTCCTCCTGCCAACACAGCCCAACTCAGGAGTGAGATTGGCCAATTCAAGCAAAATGATTTTGAGTCACTCTATGAAGCATGGGAAAGGTATAAGGACTTGATTCGACGTTGCTCACAACATGGATTGCCAGATTGGTTGCAAGTTCAGATGTTCTATAATGGGTTAAATGGGCAAACTCGAACTATAGTTGATGCTGCTTCTGGTGGAACTTTGATGTCGAAGACAGCTGAAGGTGCTACTGCACTTTTGGAGGAAATGGCCTCAAACAACTATCAATGGCTAACTGAGAGGACTTTGGCTAAGAAGGTAGCTGGAATTCATAAATTGGAGCCGATAGCAGCTCTTTCCGCTCAAGTAGCTACTCTATCTCATCAGATTTCAGCCTTGACAACACAAAGGATACCACAAAGTACAGAATATGTAGCATCAACAAGTATGATAGTTCCAAACAATGAGGCGAGTCAAGAACAAGTTCAATATGTCAACAATCGGAACTACAACTATCGTGGTAATCCTATGCCAAATTACTATCATCCAGAGCTTAGAAATCATGAGAATCTTTCATATGGAAATACCAAGAATGTGTTGCAACCTCAACATCCTCCCGGATTTGATAGCCAACCAAGCGAGAGGAAGATGTCACTTGAGGATGCCATGGTTTCCTTTGTTCAGGAGACCAATGCAAGGTTTAAAAAGACTGATTCACGATTGGACAACATTGAGACTCATTGTAGCAATATGGGAGCCGCTATAAAGAATATTGAAGTGCAAATTGGGCAACTAGCCACTACCATCAATGCCCAACAAAGAGGAGCTTTTCCCAGCAACACTGAAGTGAATCCAAAGGAACAATGCAAGGCCATCACACTTAGGAGTGGAAAAGAAATAGAGAGGTCACCATTGAAGGAGAGCAAGTCAACCCCTACAGCTGTGAACATTGGCCAAAGCAAGAATAAAGTAGAAGAAGATGAGATTGTCAATGATACACTAGAGGAGACCGACTTTGCTCCTACAATTTCATTTCCTGACAATCCTCCTATTCTTGCTCCTCCACTTCCTTACCCTCAGCGTTTTCAAAAGCAAAAACTAGATAAGCAATTTTCTAAATTTTTGGATATTTTTAAGAAAATTCACATTAATATTCCTTTTGCAGATGCCTTGGAACAAATGCCAAATTATGTCAAATTCCTGAAGGACATCATTTCCAAGAAGAGAAGATTGGAAGAGTTTGAAACAGTGAACCTTTCTGAAGAATGCAGTGCTATTCTTCAAAAGAAATTGCCTCAAAAATTGAAAGATCCGGGGAGTTTCACTTTGCCTTGCACTATTGGAAATTCATTTTTTGATAAAGTTTTATGTGATCTTGGTGCTAACATTAATCTTATGCCACTTTCTGTTTGCAGGAAATTAGGACTTGAAGAGATGAAGCCTACAACAATTTCTTTGCAACTAGCGGATCGGTCCATCAAGTATCCACGTGGAATCATAGAAGACGTATTGGTAAAAGTGGATAAATTTATCTTCCCTGCTGATTTTGTGGTGTTAGACATGGAAGAAGATGAAGAAGTCCCACTAATTCTTGGTCGACCATTCTTGGCCACGGGACGAGCTTTGATTGATGTTCAAAAGGGTGAGTTAACATTGAGAGTGAACAAGGAAGAAGTTATGTTCAACATTTACCAAGCCATGAGAATTCCAGAAGAGCCAAGCACTTGTTTTCGGATTGATGACATTAAGCAATGTGAAGAAAAGGCCTTTAAAGAAGATGCACCAGCCAATCACCTAGAACGAGCCTTGCAGCAAGATACATCACTTAGCAATGAAGTAGAGAGGAACTGTACTCTTATTCCTCTTAGAGATCCCGATTGAGGAAGATTGAAAAGTCTGGCTGTAGACTTTAAAACAAGCGCTTATGGGAGGCAACCCATAGATCTATCTTTATTTCTTTCATTTATTTTATTATCTTTATTTATTTAAGTTTTAATAAATTAATTTTTGATGCAGGTATTTAGCAAGAATAAAGAGCTGGAAAATTTTTAAACCTCGGAAGGTTCACCATGAAACCAGGGAAGTTCCTTTATTTCTTCAATCCTTTTTACTTTTGCATCACAATGAGGACATTGTTTAGTTTAAGTTTGGGGGTGTAAACTCCTATAATTATTTGATCCTCTTGTTTTCTAAGTTTTGGGTTGTTGATGGGTTGTTTGATTCTTTTACCAAGCATGCATTGGAGTAAGATTGAATTCTCTATGACTCTGAAATTTGTGATTGAAGATGGTTTTGAGAAAAATTTTCAAAAATTTCTTTTATGTCAAGTGAAGTTATGTGGGTACTTTCGTTTAAATCTTTGACCTTGAACACAATTGAGCACATAGTCGTTTTTCTCTTATTCCATTTTGCTTATGAAGAGAAGAAGTTGAATTAATTGAAAGAGGGAGGTTCGATTTTGCTTTGCTCTAGAATCCGTTGATGGGTCCTTGAGGTGAAATCCTAGTTGAGACCAAATATTAGAGAAATGATCTAGGCATTTCTTTGGCATAACCAAAAAGCTTTCCCAGCCGTCCTAAATGTCATGCCATCATTACATGGTGTGTTTCCATAGTCAACCCCCTTGAGCCTTCATGAGCCTTTATTGATTCTTTAAACTACATAAACCATGCCCGCTCTAAGCCTGAAAAACAATGAATCTACCGTTGATAGTTTGAGAAAATACTTTGGTGGAGAGTTACATTTAAAAGAGAAAATTGGTTTCATGATGAAACGTATTATGTTTGCTCTATTCGATCAAAGAAAAAGAAGAAGAAGAAAGGAAGTGATATAAAAAAAAAAAAAAGAGAAAAGAAAAGAAAAGAAAAAGAAGTCGCCAAGCGGAAAGTGAATTACCTCAAATTTTGTTAAGGGAAGTGTTGGTATTACATCAATGATTACAGCAATAATAATGCCACAAGTATGAGCATATTGCCAAGAAAGAGCTATGATTTGAATCATGTGAGTTTCTCTTTTAATGTTCTTTTCACTAAGTATTTTCCCAATTTGATTTAATTTCCCATATCCAGTTCTTTCTTAACCCTCACCCTGTGGCCTATCATTACAACCTTAATAAAGACCTTTTGATCTTTGATTTTGGTGTTGACTACATTAGTGGAGAGGATTTCTGAAAATTGGACTTATGGGGTTAAGTTTTAAGAGAATTCTTCTGATTTTGGTTGTTCTACTTTTATCTGAGTTTGCAGGTGGTTTGAGGTTAAATTGACTATATCACACACCCACTCAAGGTCTTAGCTTTAGGTTGAAGTAAACGCCTAACTCTTGCTTGACAAATTGCAAAATTTTTGATTGATTTTCTTGCTATCTTTGATGTTAAAAGAGTAAGATACTAGAGATGAAATCTAAATTCATAAAAGCTTGGTGAATGATGATACTTCTCTTTGGGGTCGAGTTGATATTGCCTAAACTATCATTTGTTTTTCTTTTTGTTTGAGGACAAACAAAGTTGTAAGTTTGAGGGTATTTGATGGATTGCAAAATTTCATATTGCAGATTTTACAAGTTCGCTCGAGCAGAGACATTGGCCGCTCGAGCGAAATCAGGCAGAGTCGAACGCTCGATGTGCGCTCGATAGGACGCTCGAGCGAAATCAGGCAGAGTCGAACGCTCGACGCGCGCTCGACACCCCGCTCGAGCGAACATCGTATTTTGACAGATTTTAGGTTTTCCGCCGTGGGACCATATAAAAGCCATTTTTCACTCTAGAGCCGCGAGTTTTGACTGGAGAACACTCTTTGGGAGAGAAAAACATAGCTAGAGGGATTCAAATCATTTGTTTTGGAGACGGAATTCCAATTTATTGCACGTACGTTGGATTCATACACGAGCATGGACGGGAGAAAGGCGTTGAATCGTTCCCTTGAGCTTTTGACGACCAGTTGAGGCTGCAAGGAGGATTTTTCAGTGTTTATTTTCTTCTTCCCATCTTCTCAGAACAATTATGGTGAATTCGTTTATGTTGAATTCCAATTCTAGCATGAGCTAAATTTTCTTTATTCTAGGAAAAACGATGTAACCTATTTCCAAACTATGCTTGTTTGTCCATGCTAATTTAATGCAATTCTCTCTTTGTTTATCTGATTTATTCTGAGTTTAATGCTTCTAATTAACTGGCCATTGATTAGATGATTATTAATCTTGTGATTTGCTATCGAAAGAGGGAATCATAGGGTAGATCTTGGATATTTCAGCATAGGTAAGTATAGAGATCGAAAGACTTGTATGAACCTGTGTAGTAATTAAATCATTGGTCTTATTGCGTTCTTGATTATTTAATTTGCATACTCTTGTGTGAATTGATAAACTAGAATCAATTCTAATGGACTATCGAAAGAGGCTTTTGGATGAATTAGAGATTTGCTAATAGACAAAAGAGGTTTAAGTTAAATTAGCTGGATGAGAAAAGCATAGTGAAGAATTATGGTGAAATCGATTTCCTAGAAGTTTTCTTCCCTATTGAATTTGATCTTCAAACATCAGTTTTACTTTCTTTGCTTATTTCTCTTGAGTTGATCTAGTTTTATTTGCTACTACAAAAACCTTAGCGATTCCTCTAGATAGAATTGAGATTAGCATAATTTTGGTATTTGGCAAGAGTAAGGTACCAATCCCTGAGGACGATACTCTTCTTATTACTTTACTATAAAACTACGATACTGTGCACTTGCAGTTTTGCACCGGTCAAGTTTTTGGCGCCGTTGCCGAGGAAAGATCAGCATGCTCTGGGTTAGACCTTAGCAAAGCCCGATGCCACAAGATACAGCAACAGATTAGAATCTGCCAAGCATTCCGATGAAGCTGAGTGGGAGCCAATCCCAAGCGATGCAAGATTTCACGAATTGGACGAGGAAATGGTAGTCTCAATCCACAAGAAAACATGCTAGGAAATAGGGCAACCAGCATCGCCGAACAGTCAACACTCATGGCCCTCTAACGTGGCCCAGGAACTTCAAGAACCACCTAATTTGGTATGTGGTATGTCAAAGCCAGCAACTGGAGAAAGTCAGAAGTGGCCTTGGAAAGCTAGGAGTAGCTTGCATACCTTGACTCATATGAACTAGCCTTAAGGCGGTGCTCAGAACTCGCAGGGTTGGAAGACTTCTGAGTAGTCATCTAGATAGTAAGAATCAAACCGAACGAAGGAAGAGAAATGGAGTAAGAGCAAAAAGGAGAGAAGAAACGGAGAGCAACGAGTATGTGACAAAAGCTATAGGTTCTCAACACGCTACAAGTATGGCTGGAAGGAAGGATTTAAAGGCCCCGCGTGGCTACACAATCATGAAGAGGAGAAAGTGACTGACAGTCATCATTATGGAGAAGACAGAACGGTAGCCTGCAGAGTGTCAGTTACAACTTTGAGAACAGCAAGATAGGACACTTGCACTCATTGAACCTCTAACATTTTCACTCGGCTATGAAAGGGAAAATTGGCAATGCTGAAAATGAGGCAAAATAAATTCTCATCTAATTGAAAGCCTAGGGCCCACGAGGGCCAACCTAAGCCCAACATCAGAAAGGTTTCCCGTGTCTCAAATAATCCATGAGGGTCCAGTCCAAACCCGCAAGATCTCATCTCCACCCCTGTGGTTTGATAAGAACCCAGAACCCATGTAAAATGGATATAGCTATTTGGGCCAAGATGGGACGTTACAGGGGAAGCACGGGAAGCCAAGCAGGAGGAAGGAAAATGAAACACACCAAGAGGATGTGACCAGACTCAAAGCAACACAAAGGATCATGCCACATTAAATGGGTTCACTAGACAATCACGCCGCATTAATAACTGATCCCAAATGGCCACACTACATTAAAGACAGTATGGCGGATGGAGCTCTAGGAGGATTTTCCTTCCCCCCATGCCGCAGAGTATGGCCATCTGACCCTTCGAGCTTGGTATATAAGGTCCCTTGACCTTCAAGTATGGCCATCTGACCCTTCGAGCTTGGTATATAAGGTCCCTTGACCTTCAAGTATGGCCATCTGACCCTTTGAGCTTGGTATATAAGGTCCCTTGACCTTCAAGTGAAGGGATCGACTTTTCTCTAATCAAGACTTCCCTCTAAACTCTGCACACACCCTCTTCTCGTACTCTTTGGTAAATTATCACCACTTAAGTATCAGAGGTTACCTAGGCCGCTTCCCTCGATTTCCTCTTCCTTATTGCAGGCCTGCAAATGAAAGATCCAGACCGTTGAGAACCCAACCCAAAGGTGTACAAAACACGACGTTATCACTGCTAGTTAAAGTTATTTGTTAATTGCTAAGATTTGTAACCAAATCTCACTTGATAGTCTCAACTACCATTTTCACCCAGAATGGTAGATCATGAGCCAAGATTAGGAAATACAACATAGGGTCTACTAGAGAAGGTTGATTAGGTAGCAATGCAATGACACTGAGCTCATCACTTCGATGCTCTGTTTTATCAATAGTATTTTGGCTTTCTTGGCCGAGTTGTATGAGCTACTCAAAGGACTAGCGTAATATATTTTATTAGTCTTTACATGTATTTAAGGAGCAATGTTTCTAGTACTTGTGATGTTACAGATCTTTTGGACATATATTGTAACTTTTGATCATCTGTTATGTGGATTTTATGAAGTATGCTTATGTGTTTGGGATATATTACTTCTAGTACATAGTATTGCTTAAAGAAAAAAATTATCCACTATTAATATTGCATATTGTTATATTCATGTTGGGTGCATTGCATCTTTATATGTCATAAATGGGAGCAGGTAACCTTGTGTTGCATATCCAGATGTTTCAGAGTCCACCAAATCCAAAGCGAAATATGGGGGCGTCATAATGGATATGTCTTTAATCTCCTCTTTTCTTACTATTGCTTGGGGTGTTTGGAAATATAGAAATCTTTATTTGTTTGAGAATGCAACATGTTCATTTTAGGAAGTGGTTGATAATTGTGTTGAATATGTGGCAAATTTCAATTTTTTTAAACACTCAGGTAGAAGTGATCAAAGAAAGTGTCCTTATGTGGAAGTAGGGGAATGCGCAAGTAGGGTGGGTCTGCACCCTCATCCTGAGGGCGATGGCAAACCCCTAATCTATCAATCACCTCACCTAGCCCAAAAATGGCAAAAAATACATTTGTAGGCTTAAAAATGGCCTAGAATTTGTTTATGGGCCATTTTGGGCCCAGATTCCATTCCAATATATACTAATATCAAACTTACAATAATGAATGATCTAAGATATAATAATACAAACTAATAACTTAAAAGTTGTAACTAATAATTCTAAGCTATTATAATAACACAAATAAATCTTAAACTATCACAAATTAATATAAAAATATTGCAAATTATCACATAATTTAAATGAATAATAATTAAATAACAAATTGTAGCAAAATTACAATTCACTTCCATTACTTGGCATTGACCTTGATATTGGAATTTGGGACTGTTCACGTTGGTGGGGGCAATGAGTGAAATGTGAGATTATAAAACCTAAAACATTAATAAGAAAATAAATTAGAATTACAAATAAGAAACAAAAATTATATATACAAATATTAATTAGATATGTAAAAATTACAAATATTAAAAGTACTAACCAATATGAGATTGAAATCAAGATGAGATCATTGGGATTATGGTTGGATATATGATAGTGAGACTATAAAAATTGAAAAAAATAAAATAAAACATTTAAAATTACAAAACATTGTATAAATACAAAAAATAATTAAGAGCAAACTATGGAAACCAATGGCAATGGTGGGTCCAATACAAACGAAGTCATATTGTGACCGATGTAGACATAGCCTCATGTATCATAGTTGTCCATTCATCAATTAAATTTGAAATTAACACTGGTTACATAAATATAAATAAATTGAAATAGTAACAAGAGCAAATCAATGAATTAAGAATGATTACCGAGTCCATGTTGTTCACCACCCTTATCCTCGTCAGCCTCCTCAAAGTCCCCAACATCCAAAATATGAGTTGGTTTCCCTTTAAATCAATTTAGGATTTCAATTCGAAACCCTAAATTTACACATAAATTTTTCATACAACTTAGTTTCCACAATACACAAATCAAAATCTCATTCTCCAAATCCTCAAATTGATTCCATCCTCATAACTTAAATAAATAAAAAAAATTCAAGAGTTGGGATCCTTACAGTAACGATGAGGGAGATGTAGCTAACTTCAGGCGACGATGGTGACAACATGCGACTGAGAGTGAGAGAGAGGGTAGATATGTAAGACAAGAGTGAGATAGAGAAGAGAGAGATTTGAGAGTGAGGGAGGTGAGGGATTGAGTTGGGGTAGTTTTAAGTATTAAGTAAAACAACGTCGTTTTGCAGAAGGTCCCATGATTCCCAATGTCGATTTTGTAATTTCAACTATGGCAAAGTCAAAGATTCCATATATGTATGTATGTATGTATACATATATAAATGGAGCGAAGCGAGGGTAAAATGGACCAAGGTTGGGCCCAACCTGCTCCCCTCCTACTAGGAGCCCTCCCAGGCAGGGGTGGTGCAGACAGGGGTGAGATGGCGAGGTGCAGGGCCCCATTACCCTATGTGGAAGTCTTCACCACAAGGTAAAGTTAAATTGAGTTTCGATGAGACTCTATTTCTAGATCTTGATGCTATGAGGTGTGGGAACAATTCTAAGACATGATATAGGTTATGTTTTGTTTGCTTTAAGTAGAAAGAAAATGGGAGGTTTTTACTATGGCTGACATAGAAGCTTTAACTCCTTTGAGAGATTTACAGATAATTTTACATTTGAGCTATTGTGGTTTAATATTAGAAGGGGATTTTTTTTTAGTTGTTGAAGCTATAAAGTCCCATGAATCTAATTGTACTTCCCAGGGCCCTTTGATAATGGAAATTCAGCATCTCCTACAATGTTCTTAGAATTTTAAGGTTATTCATGTGGAAATGCGGGGTAATGAAGTAGCACATTTATTAGCTCAACATGCAAAAAGGATTGAAGATACTACATGGTGGCACTCATCCTAATTTTATTTCAAATAGAGTGATTGTAGATGCTAGTATGTAATTGGTTCTTTGTATTGTATTAAGAGCTTGTTACTGGTTGCTGGAAGTTATTCATAAAATATACAAAATAAACTCATAAATTGACTTGCCTTGATATGATATTATATTGTGCATTTGTTTTTATTATAAAACAAATCTAACATATCATATGTTAGTTTATAAATAAAATCTCTTTATGAAAAATAATAACTTGATCAGGTAAGGATAGCGAGGCTGACATGGCAGGCTCCCATAGAGAGTCGGAATGTTACTACAATCCTAAACATTCTGGTAATGAGATGATATAAGAAATCCACAAAACTTCTTACAATTTCTTTCTAATATATCACTTAGATATAAAATGTTTTCTAAACTTTTTTAAACTTCAAAGTAAAAATAATAATAACATTTTTAAATTTCAAAACAAAAAAAATAATAATAATAAAATATTATAAAAAAATAATATTTATAGTCTTATGTATACATACCTCCCACCCTTTTTACAAAATATAAATAAATTTGAGATCCACGTAAAATAATCATTTTTTTAACAATAGGCTTCACTTTCTTTTAAGAAAATATATAAAATTTACATATTTTAATACTATATATAACATCACTAAAAATTATATTTAACAAAATTTTTACCTTAGTATTTTTATTTAAACTTTCTATCATTCCTTTTTAAAACGTCGATGAAACATTTTAACTCAACGTTATGTTGATGCCTCATCCGCCCAGACGAGGGACTGATTTTATAAACCCTAGTTGAGGGGTTGAGCATTTCTCTTTCTCGTCCAACTCCGTAAGCCGGCGATATCTGCGTGAAAGGAAGAAAACAATAGCCATGAGACCCATCTTGATGAAAGGCCATGAGAGGCCTTTGACATTTCTCAAATACAACCGCGACGGAGACCTATTATTTTCTTGTGCGAAGGACCACACACCCACCGTCTGGTTTGCCGACAATGGCGAGCGCCTCGGCACCTACCGCGGCCACAACGGCGCTGTTTGGTGCTGCGACGTCTCAAGTAAGCCCCTCCCTCTCTCTTTCTTATTAACGCTTCTCGTTTATTCATTCTATACTTTTGGTTTCTATTTTTTTTTTTAATCGAGTTCTGTTGTTTTTCTCAACTAAATATTTGTGCATTCTTTTTAATATAGGAGATTCTATGAGACTGATTACGGGTAGTGCGGATCAGAGTGTGAAGCTATGGAATGTGCAGACGGGGGAGCAATTGTACTCGTTTAATTTCGGTTCTCCCGCTAGGGCTGTGGACCTTGCCGTCGGCGATAAGCTCGCCGTGATTACCACCGATCCTTTCATGGATTCCCCTTCAGCTATTCACGTCAAACAGATCTCCAGAGACCCCAGTGACCGTAAGCTTAATTTTCAGTTTGATAAGTTAGATAAATATGCTATACAATTTCGTTTATTCTGAAATCTTTACTTTGCATTCTGTAATAATTTTTATTCTTATCCCTCTGTTGCTGGTTTTTAAGTTTAGTCTTTAAATTTTGGCTACTTTTCCTTCTCAGCTGTTTTGCTTTGAATAAAGAAGTTAGAATAAATTTTGTGTATCTGTATAGTAAGATTCTCGGAGGCTTTAATATTAATATGCCAATTTAAAATCGTCCGCCGTTTTATTTTGCAGAGACGGGTGAATCTGTGCTCACCATCAAGGGCCCTCAGGGAAGAATTAATAGAGCTGTTTGGGGACCTCTGAATAAGACTATCATAAGTGCTGGAGAGGATGCTGTGGTTCGTATATGGGATTCTGAGGTAAGTGGTTGAATTTTAAATGGTTGCATTGATATCTTTACTGAGATTGTTAACTGATGCTTTGATTTTCAGTCTGTGTTGGCTGTATGGAAATTTCTTGGGTTGAGTTGGAGATTTTTTTTTTTTTTAATAAGTAATGTTTCAAAACGGAACTTGAGTTGGGTATTCTTCAAAACGGAACTAACGTTTCAATTTGCTTTTCTTAGGCATTCCATCTTTCTCATCAGTGTTCGCTGATGTTTATCAATTGATTGATTCACATTTATTTATTTTTATGTTTGCTTTTTATCAAAAGTGTAGACTGGAAAACTTCTTAAAGAGTCAGACAAGGAATCAGGCCACAAAAAGACGATAACAGCACTGTCAAAATCTACAGATGGTTCACATTTCCTCACTGGATCTCTTGATAAATCTGCTAAGGTACTGACAATTATATTTTTTGGGTTATTGATTATATTTCAGATGTTTTTCTGTATGAAGTTTTACTATCTATTGTTTTGCGCCTTTTTTTTTTTTTTTTTTTTCAAATATTTTAGCTATGGGACGCCAGAACTTTGACTCTTATCAAGACTTACGTGACAGAACGTCCAGTCAATGCGGTTGCTATGTCTCCACTCCTTGATCATGTATGTAATTTCTTGATTCTAATATCATACGTCTATCCATTATGATTTATTGTTGTTGAAAGTGACTTGAAGTGACCTTTACATATGTTTGCTGAGCATGACGGGGTGCAACTTTGTATTTAAAGTTTAAGGTTTCTTTTTTGTTTATGAAAATAACTTCCCTATCATGCAGTTGAGTTTCTAGTTAGCATCTTCCCCAAACATATCCTGTGAAATGTGATCAATACTTTTTGTTCCTTCTTTTTTTCCAAGCACATGGGTTCTGAAACTATGAAGGTGCACATTTTTAGAAAGAATTTTTGACAGTTGTTACTTCACCTAGAATTATTAGTTATACATCGGCATATTTGTGTCTCTGCCAAGTTTTAAATCAAAACTTGCTCTTTCCAGTACTTTCTTGTAAGATAATTTTCATGGACAGACAGATGACATAAACAAATGTCATATTTGATCCAAGAGATTGTCAACTGAAGTGCAGGAGAAATATTTGTTATAAATTTAGCATATAGGAGCATAATATCCGGTATATACTTTTCCTGACCCTTATTCTTTTTTCAGATTTCAAAATTCATTTGTCCTCTTGATAAAAATAGTGCACGTTAGTTTTATAACTTTCCTATTTAGGCTAACTTTCTGAAATAAATACCAAATATAATAATAGTTATAAAAAAATAAAGACCAAATATAATAAAAGATAATGGGTAGTTTGGGCATGGGGCAATATTTAAGCTGTCATATGTTTGTTGGACCGAATGGCTATATCATTTAAACTAGGATGTTGCTTTCTTACTTAAAAAAATTTTCTGAAATATTCCAATAGATGCTTTTGCAGCTTTTTCATCTAATTATTACCTAATCATTACAACTTTCCCAAACTCCCAAACAAAACACAAAAAGCAAACTTTTCAAATTTCAAAAAAAATTATATTAAAAAGTTATATTCAAACAATTTTTCAATTTTATAATATTTTTATTCAACTTTTTTTCTCTCTCTTTCTTCCCAAAACCCAATAAAACATCTTAACTCAAACCATTTCACTACTATTCACATATATATTGAGATATTCTAAGTATCCAAACGGGCCCTAAATGGCCAACACAATTACACCACATGTGAGGGTTGGCGATCTTAAAGATCATAGTTCCAACCCAAGGCCTCAGGTGGAATTGAGAAAACAAGAAATGGACATCACTCAATAAACTTGGTGCATTATTCCTAGCATTGCCATCTGCCCCTCAACCTCTGGTACAGTAAATCCTTAATAGTCAAATGGCTCAGTTAGAAATCGTTAGCATACCTGAATTCAGTCAAATAGTCACTCACTTTCCTTTCTTACTTTTTCCTCTTCTTTCATTTCTTTTTTCTCCTTTCCTTATTTTTCATTCATCATTAACATATATACTCATTACTTATACATATCATCCTATGTGGAAGCCTACTTTCAATTTGTTTACATTCACAATCTTCATAATATGGGGATTCATTAAATGGGCTATCCATTTATTTTTTGATAAGTTCAAATGGCTATCCATGAATAAGTTCTATACTAGACTAATCAAAACAGTTTTCTATAAATAAAATTGCAATCATACTCAACCCATTCATTTTTTATAGGCTTCACTGTAAATAAAAAAAGTACACTGGTACTTGTGGGAGTTGTGAGAACGCTGCTGTCACAAGTCTCTTGTTCAACTTCTGGAAGCTCTTCTCACAATTGTTGAGCCATACTAACTACTCATTCTTCTGGGATAACTTTGTCATTAGAGTACCAATACCCCCTACAAACTTCTCTTTGTTGTGCCAAGTGTGTCCCAGGAAGGGAAGCTTCTAGCATCATTTCCTCACTACAGCTTTTATTTTAGTTGGACCCCCCGAGATTTTATCCTTCAACACTGTGCCCTTAAGCTTCTTGTATCATCATAGCGCTCACTTCTTGTTCCAATGCCTGTTTGGATGGGAGAACACCTGAGATGCTTAAATGTTCATTATCCCTTGCTACACCCACGGGAGTGTATCATTTGCAATTCTGTGCTTCAAAACTGACCATTAGAAATTCAAGGGAGGTTCCTTGTGGATTTGGTCGTGCTTGATATGACCAGGTTCGATGTAATTTTGGGGATGGATCGAGAACCAACCTATATGAATACAGTTTTTTTATAATGTACATGAATATATTAGGCTGATAGAGAGCCAATGTAGATTAATTAAATTTTTATGTTACCTTTAATCTTGGAAATGTGCTCTCTCTCCCATTAATCTCTCTATCACTTGGTGCTCCTAGAGGTTTTAGTTTATATTTTACATGGGTTATTATATATGTTCCAATCAGTTATTTCATTGCCAAAGCAGACTTTATTAAGGTTTATTTTGATTGTGAAGGGGAAACGTTTAGTAGCACTTATTATCTACAAAATCATTTTGAATGTGATATGATTTGGCTGGAATTCGGGTGTTTGAATGAATTTTTAAGTTGGATAAAGCAACCTGGTCAATTTAGATGGTAGTGCTTGTCCTACTTAGCCACGTAGAAAATAAAAGAAACTGAAATAAAAGCATAAAAAGACATTAGTGGCTTTAAGCAAAGAATCTATGTCTTGTAGCGGTCTAGATTGAGTTTAAGATGTTGAATTTCATGGGGAATGCGTAAGATGTTACTGTTTGTCATGTTTCTTGGTGGGGCATAATGATAGGTAGCATCATATCACACACACTGATTGAGGGTCCAGAAAAGCTTTGCCCAATAAGTGCGGCCTTTTTAAGGGGCTCCTAAATATTTCACAAAATTTATTTTTTTGATAAGTAATAAACTTTATTGATCAAATGCAACTAAGCAAAACCCATGTACACAGGAGGTATACAAAAGAGACACCTAATTACACTCTAGCAAGCTGAAAGGAAATCAAAAACTCTCCCTTTAGTACAATAGCCAAAATCCATTGGACCAAAGAAAAAACAAAAAAATTCCAGATTTCCCCCACTGTTCTCTCCTTGTTGTTGAAGCATCTCTCATTTCTTTCCATCCATAGGCACGACAGTAAACACAAAGGGATCATCCTCCACATCACAGCCAGCTGTGAACTTTGATGGTGCCTCTTCCAACCAGCTAAGAGATCCACCACCCTCTTGGGCATGACCCACTTCAACCCAGCCCTACATATGATGCCATCCCAAAGCACCCTTGCCACTTCGCAATGCAGAAAAATATGATCAGTCGTTTTGCCATTCTTCTTGCATAGATAGCATCATTCCAACACAATCATCCCCATTTTCCTTAAATTGTCAGCTGTCAAAATCTTACCCAAAGCTGCAGTCCAGGCAAAAAATGCAACTTTCGATGGCACTGGAACCCTCCATGTACTCTTCCAAGGGAACAATTCTGGTGGTCTTGCAGGGGAACTCATAAGCTGGTCTTGCAACACCTTATAAAATGATTTGACAGAAAAAATTTTGTTCCCCGATTGTTCCACAGCATTTTATCTCTCCCATGCCCTCCTATCTTCATGGAGTAAAGAAAAGTGTAGAAACCTACTAACTCCTCCACTTCCCAATCTTGCCCATTTCTGGAAAAAGATAGATTCCAATGCACTATGCCGTTAGCACGACACAGCACATCTGAAACGGCCACCTGTTGATTTTCGGCTAATCTTTACACTCTTGGAAAAGTAGCAGATAGAGCTCTCTCTCCATTCCATTCATCAAACCAGAAGCTAGTTCTTGATCCCTCACCAACCTCAAAATTGGTGTGTTGCAAACACCTTCCACCCCTTCCTAATAAACTTCCAAAGACTCACCCCATAAGTCCCCCTACCCTCCTTAGAGCTCCAACCCCCCCAATCACATCCGTACTTCCCCTCCACTACCATTCTCCACAACGAATCCTCTTCCGATTGAAATATCCCCAACCACTTTCCTAATAAAGCTTGTTGAAAGTGTGCATATTCTTCTCTCCCAAACCTCCCATCTCACCTTAGGCCACCCCACAAGATGAAATTTGTGTTCCTCACCCAAACCACCCCACAAGAACTCTCAAAAGAGTTTTTCAATCCAATTGGCCACCCCCACCGGTAAACGAAAAAGAGAGAGATAGTAAGTGGGAAGGTTTGAAAGGGTACTTTTGATAAGAGTTACTCTCCCACCTTTTGAAAGGTAAAGCCGCTTCCAACCCGCCAATCTTTTTTCTACCTTCTCTACCACCCTGTCCCAAATAGAATTTGCTTTAAAAGAGGCTCCCAAGGGAAGTCCAAGATAACTCAAAGGAAGAGCTGCCACTTTACAACCCAACAAATCAGCTAGGTGATCTATATTCTCCACCTCCCCCACCGGGACCAATTCCAACTTTCCCAAGTTTACCTTGAGACCCGAAACCGCATCAAAACACATCAGTACAGCTCTTAAAGCTTTAAGTTGTCCGCTGTCCGCATCAGAGAAAATTAACGTATCATTCGCATACAATAAATGGGTGATAGATAACCCATTACTATTATTTCCTGCCGAAAAACTGGCCAAGAACCGACCCCTTACTGCAGCTTCCAACATTCAACTCAATGCCTCCATTACAACAATAAAAAGAAAATGAGATAACGGATCACCTTGTCTCAAACCCCTAGAACTCTGAAAAAATCCACAAGGTTCCCTATGACTAGCACGGAGAACCAAGCAGTGGATACACAATGTTTAACCCAACCACACCACCTGTCACCAAATCAGCATCTCCTTAACATATAGAGCAAAAAATCCCAGCACACATGGTCATAAGCCTTCTCTATATCCAGCTTGCAAAGGACTCCCGGGGCACTATCACTCAACTGGCTGTCCAAGCACTCGTTCGCTATCAAAACTGAATCCGTAATTAGACAGCTCCGAACAAATGCATTCTGAGGTTTGGAGATTATATTATCCATCACCAAACTCATACAACTAGCTAGCACCTTAGAAATGATTTTATAAGTCCCTCCTACCAAACTTGTTGGTTGAAAATCTTTTTAAGTCCATGATTTTTGGAATGAGAGCGATAAAAGCAGCATTAAGAGATTTCTCAAACTTGTGACAAAAATGAATCTCTTGAAAAGCCTGAATCACATCATCCTTCACCACATCCCAACACTCTTGAAAGAAAATCATAGAAAAACCATCAGGGCCCGGGGCTTTGTCTTTACACATACTACTCACCACTTGATGCACTTCCTCCTCCTCAAATGGTCTCTCCAACCACCTAGCAATACTATCATCTAGCTGGTCAAAAGACAAACCATCCAATTCGGGGCGCCATCTCGCCGACTCTTTAAGTAGCTCCTCATAGTAACTCACTATATGTTCTTGAACATCCTCTGTTGCTTGATAGATTGTCTCTCTCGATTGGATACCCTCTATAACATTGTTCCGCCTATGTGAGTTAGCCATTTTGTGGAAGAACTTAGTACATTTGTCTCCCTCCTTCAACCATAACATTCTAGATTTTTGTCTCCAAGAGATTTCTTCCGACAACCAAACCCTCTCTATCTCCACCACCACCTCAACCTTCCTCAAAAAGTTCCCCTCATTAGCCCCCCTGCTTCTAGAGAATTCAACTCCTCCCAGATAAGACTCTTTTGCTCATCCGTGTGTCTAAAAACCTCAATATTCCACCGCTTTAATTCCAGCTTAAGAGCTTTTAATTTGTTAGCCACCTTGAAACTGGATGTGCCATGGAATGAATAAGAGGCCCACCAATTCCTCACCCTCTCCACGAAATCAGTCGATTAAAGCTCCATTCTCAAATTTGAAATAATGTTAAACCCCCCGAATGCCCCTACAGTCTAACATAATGGGAAAATGATCTAAGCAAACCCGAGGCAATCGCTTTTGACATAAATCTAGATACTGAGACTCCCAAAAAGTAGAGATTAGAAATCTATCCAACCTTGACCCCCCTCTACTATTGGACCACGTAATCCCCCCACCCCCCACCCCCACCCCCACAACCAAATGCAAGGGCGATCAATCAAATTAAGATCAAAGATCAGCTCCGAGAAATCCTCCATCGCCATTGTCAAAGAGGAAGCCCCCTCCCTCTCACAAGGGAAACGAACACACACTACCCAAGGGAGTTCCCATAAAGAATACAAACCCGCCAATTCCTCCCACAAATAACTTCTGCCACTATCAACATTAGGCCCATACACTCCCGTAAGAGCCCACTCCCACCCATCCTCAATGTTCTTGAAATACCCCCGCAATAGAATAATTCCCACAGCAAACCTTTACTAGTTCCACCACTCTCCTATCCCACATCAACAACACCCCACCTGAGGCCCCCAAGGAGGCCAAATAGGTCCATCCCACAAACGAACAGCCCCATAAGCTACAAATAATATATCTGTCAACATAATGCAGTTTGGTCTCTTGAAAACAAACAATATCCACTTTCCAACTACGAAGAAGGGATCGGGTGCGAAGTCGCTTATTGATGTCGTTGATCCCCCCTAACATTCCACAATAAAATTTTAGGATGCATGAGGTAAACAGCTCCCCCGCTCCTTCACCCTTTCCCACCCAACACTACCTTCCTTATTGTCATAATTAATGGTGCATGCCAATCTTTTCTGCTCTCTATCTTTTTTAACTGCTGACTTCATAGCTGTTGATCTACCTGCTTCGATTGCCACTAAAAGGGCCTTAAATTGCTCCTCATAACCTTCAGTGCCCATGGGACTAGCTCCCTCGAAGAAACCCCCCTCAATGAAGTCTCATCCGCCTCCTTCGCTTCCCCTACCAGCTCTCCCTCCATTTCCTCTCGTTGAGGTGACTATTGAGGCCACACCATGATGATCAACGGCAACCAACGACTCTTTCTGTGCCAGTAAGGGTTCCGGCAGGGCTCTTAATGATGCCGAGGAAGGGTGGCTCAAGCCCTTGGATTCTAAACTATCTAATTGTTGGGCGGGGTTTTGTACAAGAAAAATCCAAATTCTTCAGATAGTTTCACAAAATTTAGTCCTTGGATTCTAAACTATCTGAAGTATTTGGATTTTTCTTGTACAGAACCACTTTCTCCTTTCGTAGGTTTTATGGTAATAATGATCTCATTTATTCTTTTCCTTCACATTTTTGAAATGAGGCTGTATGCTGTCACTAGAGTCTAGAGGTGCAATACTTTATCAAGGATGCTCATCTGGGGTCTCTTGGATGTTTATGTTTAGAAAGGGCTGCTCATTTTTATGGGTATGGTATCCTATAGACCTTTACTGAAGGAAAGGTGTCGAGAGAGTGCTTTGTTCTCAGATCAGAGCCTAGAACTGATATGCAATTTGAATGTAAATGCATCAGCTTTTAAATAGATTGGATGTGAGTAAGTAATACCATCAATTCCATCCTCCCTTTTTCTAGATATAGAATTCGTTTTGACGATATAGATTGTGGTGGCAGGTAGATTAAATGAACTTCTGGTCCACCTAGATTGGTTTTGTACTAGCTTCAGTTTCATTTCAAGGAAAACCCCCCCCCCCCCCCCCCCCCCCCCCCCCCCCCAACCAAAAACAAAAACAAAAAAGATCAAAGGTCTTGTTATGAGGACAAAGCTTAAACCACTCTGCAACCATGACACCATATACCTATGGTTTCTATACAAGATTGACATATCCAATTGTTCAGTTGAGTTTTCAAGTTTGTTTTCAATTCTAGGGGAAGTTTGAAATTAAAATTTTGAACTTTGACCTTGGGTCTAAATCATGTCATTTCGGTAATGGAACTGGTTTTGTGGAATTTTAAGGTAGCTCTGAATATTTAACTCTCGAGTGATTTTGAATTTTGTCGCTAGGTAAAATTTTATCTTTAACTATGCAGATGCAAATGACTTTATGGTACTCTGAGGTTAAGTCTCTGTCACTTGATTGTATAGGGGTTATGAGTCATTAACCTAGTGTAGGTTGTTGTCATGGTTCAAGGCAACTGCATGCACACATGAAAAGTTTACTTTTGTGCGATGTTGGGACGGGTGAGGAAAGGGAACTTTACTATCAGTGTCAAAATGTTTTCTAGCTTTGAAGCATTAATTACTTCAGCAATTATGGAAAACAAATTTAGTTCTTTGGGCAGAAGACATCAATTTTAAGTTCCTATACATTTTAAGCCATTCCTTTTGCTTGATTCGTTTATATTTCTTGGGATGACACTTTGACTTATTGCAACTTGAATCCTTTGAAATTTCAGTACTGTTTGCCCCTTCCATCCAAAATAGTCATTAACTCTGATGGAAAAAACATAAAATGACAAAAATGTTTCTTATGGAAGACAACTGTGACAGGGTATATGCAGCATTATACATGCTTTTCCATCCCAATTAATGGCCCTTGTCAAAATAGGCAACCTGATATTGAAATTTCAATTTAAATCTGTCCCACTGACTTAAAAGTTCACCTAATCTTCTATTTAGGCATATACATCATTTGATCAACTCAAATATTTTTTTGTACTTTCTAGGTGGTTCTTGGAGGTGGTCAAGATGCATCAAATGTCACAACGACTGATCATCGTGCTGGGAAATTTGAGGCCAAATTCTTTGACAAGGTAAATCATTCTTCAGTAAAATATAGGTCTGGCTACTTTGATTTCTTAAGTATGTGACGTTCTTTCATTTTAATTTGCTTAGATTCTTCAAGAAGAAATTGGAGGTGTGAAAGGACATTTTGGACCAATAAATGCATTGGCTTTCAACCCAGACGGGAAAAGGTATAGTTTTTATGTTCTCTTCAGCAAATTGTCCTAAATTGTTCAGCAATTGGTCCTTGTCATGCCCTTGGCCCAGAAAAGGATATGCATCCAAAGCCATTCACTATATATTTGCAAGTAAAGTTTTTCAATTTACTTGCTAAGCTCTTTTTTAAACTTTAGTTAGAGATTTATCTGTTTGAAGGATTATATCATTTGTATGTGACTAATTTCATTAACTTGGTTTAAATGGCTAAAGACACATGGAGTACATTGAAAGATGCTGAATTTGAAGGGTGACGTTACCGCATTTAGAAGATTTTTTATTTTTGGAAAGGTCCTAACTGCATTTGGAAGATTAGGACCAGATTGAAACATTATTTAATGAAAAAGGACCATAATTTCTTTCTTTACCTTAAATAATTTTATGTTTAGATGCTGGGATATTGGTGTATAAACTTATGATGATATTTGATGAGTTTGGCTAGACAAATATTAGCCTGTATAGGGTCTTAACTGGGGGGTAACGTAGGCTGTTGGATGTTAATTGAAGTCGGTAATGGTTTGTTGGTTGTTATACTGGAATCATCAATGGAAGAGAGGTCGTGGATGGTAGTTTTGGCTCACTAGTGAAGGAATTGGAGTTAAATCGTATTCTCCGTTTCATTTGTATGAGAAATGGCATGCATCCATCTATTGATTTTTTCATCCACTTTAGTTTGTTAATGACTTCCCTTTTTCCCATTTTGCTGCTTTATTTTTTAACTGTTCATTGAAATCAGATGTATGCAATTGCTCACTTGAAATCAAGGCATATTCTATTTATCCTGTTAGTGCTTTTATTAGTCTACACTTGCAGCTCTTTGTAATCTGTTCAAATCAACATTTTCTTATGTGACGGAGTCTTGTAGTAATTCAAATTGCATGGTGTGTGTGGACTTGCAATTTTAATTTTGTCGCTCTTACCCAATTGATATATATATACATATATATTTTTTTTCTTCTCTCAATAGTTTCTCAAGCGGCGGTGAAGATGGTTATGTACGATTGCATCACTTCGACTCAGATTACTTCAACATCAAGATCTAGATTTTGAGCTTATGAAGTTTAGAATGGAGCTTTGGAGCTTATTGAAAGCGAGCTTTTATTTTTGTTACTCCTTAGTTGTTTTGGTCATTATTTCTGGAGTGAGTGTTGCTATTTTGCTTGTTGGGAGACAATTTTGTACAAGATTTAAGTTACAATTTATGTGGATCACCATCATTTTCAATGCACTCTAACAAGATCATAAGTTTACTACTTGCAAGTTCTCTTTGATATTTCCATTTTGTAACATTTTAGCATTTTTAAGGCGGCATTTTAAATTTTAGTTTTGGTTGGTGCCAAATTTTATTTACTTGAATATATGTGGTGTTCAATCTGGAAATGTTCTTATCAACTAATCCAAATTGCAGTACTCACTAAAGAATGGTGGATCGCTCAATTTTGTAGTTTTCTCCCTTTCCTGGAACCGTCATAGGAACTCCTCAGAAACTGGAACAAAACCCTATCCTTCTGGGAAAGCACACTGCTAGCTTACCATGTCTTATAGATTGGGCATCTATGTGAGTGATTAACACACCCATCACTTCCTGTCCTGTTGCTAAGGTATTAAAAAACAAAAAAAAAACAAAAACCGATATGGAAACCTCATCGGATATATATGAATAGCATAAACGATGGATGTCAATATGTCATCAATGCCACTTATTTACCACCAGTAACATTCTGGACAGAGTAGAAGATAAAAATCGTGCCTTTATTGAGTTAATCTATTTGCGTCTCTCTTTTTCTTCGTATTTGTATATGAAACTCATGTTACTGCTAGCAGAAGTATATCCCCCATCAAGAACAAGATTATGTGCTGTGATGAATCCAGCATCCCCACTAGCCAGGAAAAGTGCAGCTCGAGCCACGTCTTCTGTACTTGCACCTCTCCCCCGCAATAAACTCCCCGTCTCACTCACAATCCTACTAACTTCCTCAGGCCTCACATCCCCAAGAAACTCTCTAAAGCTACTGACAAGCATCTCTGAAGGAACCCCATGTGGGGAAATGCAGTTCACTCGAATTCCATGCGCCCCCAACTCACATGCAGCACTTCTCATCAATCCAATGATCGCCTCCTTTGACAATGTATAGGCGTGTCCAGCTAATCCTCCCATGATGGCTGCCGAGCTCGATGTGCATATGATGCTCCCACCATTTTGGCATTTGATCATTGCTTGTGCAGCATGTTTCATCCCGTGTAAGACTCCATGCAGATTAACTGAGAGCAGACTTTTGACCTGGTCCATGTCAAGATTGGTAATGCTTCCACCCGGGCCTGCAATCCCGGCATTGTTGAACATGATATCTAGTCGGCCTTTCCAAGTCAGTGCCAGTTGGATTGCTGATTCCACGTCGGCTTCCTTAGCCACGTTGCAGTGTATGTATCGGCCTCCTATTAAATTGGCTAGTTTTGCCCCAAGCTCGTCGAGTATGTCAGCAATTATAACATAGGCACCACTTTGTGCAAACAATTTTGCTGTGGCAGCTCCAATTCCTCTTGCACCGCCAGTTATAACTGCAACTTTGCCCATCAACCTGACAAAGTTTAAGCATGCATGCGTGGAGGACAATATAAAGTTGAAATTTCACTCAATCCTGATGGCCTAACAATCATGTCAAGTTGGAAATTAAAGGCAGTTTCCTTAGATTACAATGCGGTCGTGTGTGTGTGTGTGTGTGTGAGAGGGAGAGAGATGTGTGTTAATAGAGCAATCAGGCTCCCTGAATATTCTTGTAAAATAAATAGAAACCAGTCTGGACCTTTACAGAATGATTCACCAACGAGTCTAAGCCGCACATTATACAGCACTAGATTCATAAGTAAATGGACTTGTTTTGAAGATATTCAACCATCTTTTCCTATGCTTCTTGTGGCTAAATTTCGTTTTACAGCTTATCAAACATTAAGATCATTGACTAAAAAATTTCCGACATTCTTTCACTGCCATTTCAGTTTTCCTTTAAGGAAACTTGTCAAGAAAAATATCAAAATACATTAATTTCTACTAGGCTATCCTAGTAATCAGTGGGGACAAACCTCTTTGTGGACATCCTCTGCAAGTCATGATCATACATGTGAGAATCTGGCTCCATTTCATTCCTAGAATATCTTAGCGATTTGATGATGCTATATAAGGCTAGTTCATCTGCTGTACAGATCAGATAATATTTGTAGATTTAGGAGATGCTACCAAAAAATGGTGGAGGTGCTTTTTAGGAGGTAGCTTCTTTACTCTTGCACGCTATTTTCATTTTCTACAACTACTTCCTAACTACAATTAAGCTACATGCAAGAAGGCATTCATTACATGTTATTATTTTATGAAAAATAAGATTATACAAAGAAATGAAAGAAAAGGTGTGATGCCTCCAGTCTCCACTTGGGATGCATAGTACCGTACAGTTACACCGCTTTCATTCTATGAAGTATTGTGTAATTGCATGCTCAACATACGCAAAAGAAATAAACGCAGCGGAAAGGTTTAGGATACATGTCGTATCTAGAAATATCAGTACCAGAGAAATACATTTAACTCATCAAAATATCCATAAGTCACGACATTACCACAATTAGAATATTACAGACCATAATTTGTTCCTCGCCCAACTTGAAATAAATATCATAATAGTATAGAACAATCAATATTGCGAATGGGGACAGACCCCCATACCACTCTTCAAGCTACTCTGGTTCCTCTTGCTCATAACCATCCTCATTTCCTACATTTGCATCAAACCCTAGAGTTTTGAGAAGCCAAACTATAGTTGGGACTAATATGGTGAAATTTCGAAAAAATCTCAGTAAGTTGTAGCTCAGGACAAAACTAAGAATACATATAAATGGCAATGAATATGACAACATGAACATAAAAGTAAATAAGAAGAAACTCATACCGGTGAAAGCCTCCATGTAATTAAAATATAATATCTCATATAAAAAAAATACCGAGCATGCAATGCCCAAATCATCATATAAGAATTTAATCCAAGGACCCCAAGCCCATTCAACAGCATGAAAACCCTCTTACCAAACCATCTCCCAATTATTAACTTGTGCACCACCGCCTCCCCTTAGAATAACCATACATATATCCTGGCTCCCTTTCATCATACTGTGACGTCTAGCTTTGTAACGAGCAACATCTGGCTTCGTGCCTCATACTTGACCATGGCGTCCTCTAACCTCTCCTAGTCGAGAGGCCACAGTTTCGACTCATGAGTGTTATCATCTTGCTTGACCTATTGTCACCTGATCACAACTCAAAGAACGTAACTCAATTCTTAGATACTCCAGAGTAACTAAAAAAGCTTCATCGAAATAATGCTCCACTTCGACTTAGGGTCATTATTCACTCACACACCCATAAATCCTCTTATAACTAGATAAGCATTTTTAAAGAATAATAGCTACCTTTTCAACAAACCAACCAGTATATCATAGTGATAACATATTCATATGAAAAAATCTCATAATCGAGGTGATAACATAATAAGTCATAACACAGCATGCTAACAGTCATTAACTTTTATTGTTAGCGTTGTCACGGAGAAGAACCTACCTTAACAGTGAGTTTTCACTGAGCAGATCGTTGCTTGTCTGGCTTCCCTTGGCTTGATGAGGTCTCGATGTCTGGATGCATGAGAGTACGAGCTCAACTCACGAAGGTAGGGTGTCGTCTTTTCTTAGAGATTAGAATTGACGAGAGAGAGAGAGAGAGAGAGAGAGAGAGAGAGAGAGAGAGAGAGAGAGAGAGAGAGAGAGAGAGAGAGAGAGAGAGAG
This sequence comes from Carya illinoinensis, assembly GCF_018687715.1. Lineage (NCBI taxonomy): Eukaryota > Viridiplantae > Streptophyta > Magnoliopsida > Fagales > Juglandaceae > Carya > Carya illinoinensis. The sequence goes on along the minus strand of NC_056756.1, from coordinate 24,978,459 downwards.
AGAGAGAGAGAGAGAGAGAGAGAGAGAGAGCTCCTAGGTTTTCATAGACCTCAATATGTGAGAGTGATACTAGGCGATATGGTGCTTTTTATATGAAGGGAATGATGCAAATTAGAAGGATGCTCCATAATTAGTGGAGATATTTTAATTAATAATTATCTTTTCCTAATTTATTGTTTTGCTAGTTAGATTAGTATTTCTTAGTTTTATTCTATCTACAATTGTTATTTCCTAGTTATATTAGTATTTTCTAGTTTTATTCTATCTGCAATTGTTATTTTCTAGTTAGATTAATATTCTATTTTGTTGGCTATTTAAGGATCAATGATGTAAAATTAAAGGCTCTTTTTGGAATGATTAATGAAATTACATGTTTGGTCCTGAGATGGGACTAGACTAGTGAGACACCAGAAACCTATTAATTTTTTTCTTAGAAAGATTCCAACTTTAGAGAGAGAGAGTTTGTGCTTTTCTCATCTTGGCATCGATGTGAGGTTGAACCAAGAAACTGGCACCAATTTTTACATCAGAACAAGGTTCCTTCCTTAAGGAGCTTAGCACCCCATGCCTGTAACCCATCGTGGTACTTCGTATGCCATGGCAAACAACCAAGACATGGAACAGCCCAATTTGCAGCATCAAATCAATCAAATGGCCACAATTTTAGAGCAACTCACTCACCGACTAGATGCCATGAATGAGCTTCAAGCTCGAGAGGAGTTTAGACCTTTCAATCGAAGAGGGCATGGCCCAATTTGTTGGGAGGTGTTGGACGAAAGTGATAAAGATGTTGATGAAGATTGGGAAGATGAAGAAGACCAGGAGTTTGAGAATTGTTGGCCTCAAATCTGATGTCATAGACAAAATTTTTACTGAGGTTGTGGTGGACATGGTGCAGATTATTAACTTCTTGATGAACTAACTAAGAGGATGAAGGTTGATGTGCACAATTTTTATGGGAAATTAAAGCCCAACGCTTTTGAAGACTGGTTAACGGCTATTGGGGATTATTTTAATTGGTTTGCTGTATCGAAGAATCGAAAGGATCATTATGTTTAGATGAAATTGAATGGGCATGCAAGAGCATGGTGGAGAAGGGTGGAAGAACAATTACGTTGTACCTGACGCTCAGCAGCTTCTAACTGGGAGGAGATGAAGGAGAACTGAGGAAAAATATTTGCCAATTGATTATGAGCAAATGATGTTCAAAGAGATGTTACAACTCAGGCAAGGGTCATTGAGTGTTGATCAATTTACAGACCGCTTCCACGAGTTGACTGTTCGTAGCAAGATTGTGGAGACTGAACATCAAACTTTAGCTCGATACCGCACTAGATTATGTTGCAATCTGTGCCAGGAGATGTTGATTGCATGTTTAATCAATGTAGAGGAGGCATATCAATTAGTACTACGTATTGAGAAACAAATGGGGGCCTCAGTTGGGAGGAAAATGATATCAGCGAATCCTAGACCGAACTTGTCACAACGCCTTCATTCCAAAGGCCACCATTGCTAAAAGATCAACCCAGGGGCGCGGTGATTGGAGACCAGAAAGGAAAAGCAAAAGCTACCAGCAAAGAGCCACAATGTTATCAATGTAAAGGTTTTGGACGCTATGCTATTATGTGTCCTACAAGAGATAAAAAGTTAGCCTACATATGTGAAAAAGAATTATTGGTAATGGATGTTGTTAAAGAAAATGATGAATAGAAGATCGATGGGGGTAGTCACGATGAAGAACACTTGGGTGCATTAGATTTACCTAGTTGCATGATTCATCGAGTGTTGATTGGAACTTAGAAAGAGTTCCAGGCTAATCCCAAGTGGTTGCATACCAATATTTTTCACACACGCATGGAACATAATGGTCAAGCTTTGAACGTCATTATTGATAATGGCAGCAACATGAATGTGATTTTTGAAACTGCAGTAGAATGTTTGGGCTGAAAATTGAGAAGCATCCTACTCCTTATCAAATAAGTTGGGTGAAGAAAACTCAATCCTAGTGAAGCAATGATGTTTGGTTAAATTTTCATTGGGAAAAAAATATGTGGACGAGGCCTGGCGCGACGTGATCCCTATGACCGTTTGTCACATGCTATTGGGGTGTCCATAGCTCTATGATCGAAGGGTTTCCTATTATGGGTATGTTAACACTCACTTCTTTAATTTTAAAGGTAAGAAATTTGTTTTGAATCCTTTGCAGATCTCGAAATTTGAGACAAAAAATGAGGTTGTCCCAATTTTGACCATGCATCAATTTTCTCGAGTCATACATGATGAAACTATGGTGCTAATGTAGTAAGGTGCAAAATGAAACAAGAGGATGGTTATGTTCTAGCGAAACTCACCACAATGTTGGAGGGATTTCAGGACATTATGCCGAATGAGATGCCGAAGCAACTACCTCCAATGACTTGATTCCAGGATCAACCTTGTCTAATTATCGCACTATCGCATGAGCCCAACAAAGAATGAAGAGTTCAACCAGCAAATTCAGCAATTGTTAGATAAAGGCTTTATTTGAGAAAGCCTTAGTCCCTGCATTGTCCCGATTTTACTTACGCCCAAGAAGGATGGTAGTTAGAGGATGTGCATATATAGCCAAGCAATTAACAAGATAACAGTAAAATATCATTTTTCCATTCCCCGTCTTGATGACATGTTGGATTTGCTAAGTGGTTTCTCTATTTTTACTAAAATTGACCTTCGAAGTGGATACCATCAAATCCGTATTTGGCCAGGTGACGAGTGGAAGATGGCCTTCAAAATGAAAGATGGTTTGTTTGAATAGCTAGTCATGCCCTTTGGATTAACCAATGCGCCAAGCACCTTCATGCCCATTATGACACATGCTCTCAAGCCATTCTTGGGTAAATTTGTTGTTGTTTATTTTGATGATATCCAAATCTTTAGCCAAAGTTTGCAAGACCATTTAGGCCATGTCAAGCAAATATTGAAGACTTTGAGAGTTGAATAGCTTTATATTAACCGGGGCAAGTGTTCGTTTATGAAGAAAAATGTCAAATTTCTAGGTTTTATAATTTCTAATCAAGGTGTCGAGACTGACTCCGCAAAGGTGCAAACTATTCAGAATTGGTCAACACCCCAGAATTTTTCCGAAGTCAGGAGCTTCCACGATTTGGCCACATTCTATCACCGATTTATTCGCGGGTTTAGCACTATAATGATCCCAATCACTGAGTGCTTGAAAGCAAAGAATTTTTCGTAGAGTACTGCAGCTACCAAGGCCTTCACGGAAATTAAAGAGAAGATGGGACAAGCAGCAGTTCTTAAGTTGATTGATTTCTCTAAAGTTTTTGAAGTGGCTTGTGATGCCTCACATGTAGGACTCGAGGGTGTATTGAGTCAAGAAGGTCACTTCATTGCTTTTTACAGTGAGAAGCTTAATAACACTCACCCGGCGATACTCAGTATATGACATGGAATTCTATGCTTTAATTCAAACTCTCAAGCATTGGCGAACATATTTGATTTATAGAGAGTTTATTCTTTACACTGGTCATGATTCCTTAAAGCATCTAAATTATCAAAGTAAGCTAAATGCTCGACATACTCGATTGCTGCATTATTCTTGCAAGAAGTTATCCGATTACATGGTGTTCTTGCTTCCATCGTGTCTGATAAGGACGTAAAATTTGTAAGTTATTTCTGGAAGACATTGTGGACAAAAATGAGGATGAAACTGATGTTTTCTAGTGCATTCCATCCCTAAACAGACGGCCAAAGTGAAGTAACCAACAAGAGTTTGGAAAATTTATTATGTTGCCTCATCACAGATCTTGTCACTAGTTGGGATATAGTACTTCTACAAGCAGAATTTGCTTTCAATAATTCTATTAACAAATCAACAGGGTGCACCCCATTTGAAGTTGTTTATGGTTTTTGACCCAACACTCCAATCGATAACAACTCTTTATCATTGCCTCCCAGACCAAGCGAAGCTGTACTAGATTTTTTTAGCTATATAAGTGACGTTCAAGAAGAATGCAAATGGCGTCTTACCTTTCATACAGATTCTTATGCAACTTCTACAAATACAAGGTGCAAAGATAGGCAATTTAGTGTGGGTGATATGGTTCTTATTCATTTAAGATCTGAGCGATTTCCTTCGGAGAGTTTTACCAAACTTCATATACGACGGGTGGGTTCTTTTAAAGTCGCCAAGAAATTGGGCACCAACGTGTATATTATTGATTTTCCCTCTGATTTTGGTATTAGACTAATTTTTAACATAGAAGATCTCACCGAGTTTAAGGGTGATGAAAATGATTATTCCACATTACCAGCTCCAGAGGCATTATAGACACCAACTCTTCGTGCCCCAACAAATACAACTATTCGAGATGAGATTACCTCCATTCTTGATCACTAATTTGTTACAACTTGTCGAGGAGGGTATTACAAGTTTTTAGTACAATCAAAAAATTGTCCAAATTCGGAATCAGTTTGATTGCAAGCACCAGAAGCCTAGCGTTTACATCCACATCTATTTGCTGCTTACACTCATCAAAACTTGCCAAAGTCAAGTTCTTCAGGGAAGCTGGCAATTGATGCAAATTAGGAGGATGCTCCATAATTAGAGGAGATATTTTAATTAATAATTATCTTTTCCTAATTTATTGCTTTGCTAGTTAGATTAGTATTTTCTAGTTTTATTCTATCTGCAATTGTTATTTCCTAGTTAGATTAGGATTTTCTATTTTTATTCTATCTGCAATTATTATTTCCTAGTTAGATTAGTATTCTGTTTTGTTGGCTATTTAAGGATAAAGGATGTACAATTAAAGGCACTTTTTGGAATGATTAATGAAATTGCATGTTTGATCCTGAGATGAGACTAGACTAGTGAGACACCAGAACCTATTAATTTATTTTCTTGGAGAGATTCCAAAATTATAGAGAGAGATTTTGTGCCTTTCTCTTATTGGCATCGACGTGAGGTTAAACCAGGAAGTTGACACTAGGGAACCACCTCTCATAGACCTAATAGTTCTTTATACAGGTTGGCTAATGGATCAATGACTATGCAGGTGTATGTCGGATGGAAGGGATGGAGAGGATGTGCTCTGCATATCACAAGAGTTTAGCCAAGGAGTTAGGAAGTTCAGTTCGCCACTTGTAAATGTCGCCAATGTGGTGGAAGGCTTATGTGCATGATCAAGCACATTTGAATTCGTGATCCTTTTGTCCTACGTGTGCTTCTCGTACAAACGTAACCATTTGAGTCTGGGATTTTCACGAGAGCGCCTGTTTATTTTTAGATCACTCCTAAATTCCTTTTCGTCACACGCTACTCACTTCTGAACTCCACATCTTAGCCTGGAATTTGGGGCGATGAACATATCCTAATATCTTAAATTCTATTTTTATCTCACTTGCGTGACCTTTAAAAAAAAACAAACTCTGGGTTACCCTTTGCCCACCCAAATTTCTTTGCTTTCATTCGAACCTGCTTGCACATCACCTAACACACACACCCCCCCCCCCCCCCCTCCCCCAAAAAATATATCTTCAAAATAGCTCTTAAATTTAATTCCATGTATATAGAAATCCCCCTCCCCCCCAAAAAAAATTATAATTTCCTTATTCCCCATATGCTTTCTAAAATTTTAAAAAATTTCAATATTTATAGAAATATCTCTCTCTATTTGTTTTACCTATAACCCCTAGATTTTGTATAATTTCTATGTATTATCTATTTTCAAGGATGTGGCCACACTAAAATTAAATTAAAACTTAGATTAGGAAAAATAATAACCTATTAACATTGACCCCAAAGTTTTTATTATACAATACTAAGTTTCTTAATGTAAAATTCAAAGTGAAAATACCAAAGAAACCATTTAAGATTATTGATTTATATGAAAAATAGTATAGATGATTTATCCTCTAAACTTAATTGGGTAAGGAAAAGTTTATTTATGATCTCAATTGTAGTATTTTATACTTAATGTGACACCAAAATAGATAAATTTTACATGAAATTTGATAAATTATCTTAGATATTAGAATAAAAGATGGAATTATAAAAGATCACTTGATAGTTTCTACAAAGAAAACAATTTCTAAATATTTCATATTTACAAAAATAATAATGGATGAATATTATTCTATAAAATATTTCCCTAAAAAATCTGTAACAAACATTAAGTTGTGTTTTTAAACGTTTATTTCTACATTATTTGGCAAACTATCGAGATTTAATTTTATATATGCTTTATGATTTTGTAATAATTTTTCATTTTACATAAACATCTCGTGCGATAGAAAAGTTGGCCCCTCCTAAGAAAAATTGCTTGTTCCGACACTGTTCACATACCTTTGGGTTGGCTTGCCTTGCCTTTGCTAACCCAAAAGTGACACTTACCTCATTTGCTAGGTTTCTTTAACCTATGCCTTTGCCTACCTAAGGCTATGCCTGTTTGAGTCTTGTTCACATGAGGCTTTTGCTCACCTTGATTGTCCAATAGGAACTTCTCTTGCGCCTGAGGTTACAAATCTTTGCCCATCACGTTTGGCCATGAGGGGGGAGTTCTTATATACCTTTGAAGGGTGTGGTTCTCACAAAAGGCCCTTGGTGCTATAGATACAAGTGAAAAAATGGGGAAGAACATTCATGTGGATGCATCCAACTAAGAGCATAAATGCAATCAATATTATTCCAAGTTATGGGCATTGTAGTTATATGTGCTAATTCCCCAATTATGATTAAGATTATACTCCTATGTATTGTTTGGATATATCAAGAAATGGTTTGTAGGAGTTGGTGTATATTTGATTGCATAGATTCTACTCTTCACTTCAATGACTCCTTATAAATTTCCATTTCACCCTTTATTTCTTTATTTGTTGAGTGAGTTTGATAAGTTTGGATTACTTCTCGACTGAAAAAACACTCACTAGCTAGCCAAGAAAGAGAGGATTGGATATGGATGAGTGCTTCATTGAGGGATTTGATGTGATCCAAACTCTCCTTGTTCCAAATTTTAGTGCTTATTTTGTAGCCTTTATCTTTTTGTAGAGATTGTAGGCAACAGTGCCTGAGTTCTATTGGTGCCATACTTTTTCACAACCTTAACACTTGAGGGATATCGCATCCAAAAATTCTCAAACTTGATGGGGTTTTTCTAATTTTTACTGTCAATAGTTGATAAGAGAATAGGTAAGTGATCTAAAAAGGGCCAAGGCCATTGAAAAATTATAGATATAGGTGTGGTAAAAGAAGTCCCCACTGGTTGTTTGCTATACCTCTATCTAAGTGTTCCCGAATGTTAGCAAGGTCATCTCTTCTATTTGACAAAGTGAATTGAGGGCAAGAGACTCCGATGTCAAAAAGGCTATTTTGTTCCATTAATGATTAAAGATGAAAGTGATTAGAGGAACATGCAAATAGAAGTCCACCACTTTTTTTTTAAGGGAAAATAAGTTTTATTGATAAAATTCTTTACAAGAGAGATTGAATACAACCAGAAGTTTTTTCGATGTCAATTATGACACCTGAAATAGCCATAACATTCTTCCTGGATTGGTTGACAATAGAAATAAAATCTCTCATACCAACCCATGGTCTTGGAAAAGAGTTATGAGATTTAGAACCTGGAAAAAGATTAATGATGGAAAACATTGTGCATTTTTTAATCATATTTGGAGGATCCTTAATGTTGTGAAATCTTGTAAGGTTTTATTAAAACAATCATAGCATATTGATAAAATAATGAATACACATAGCTTTGAACAAGTTCTAAACAATTGACTCGTGGTAAAAACATCTATTGATATTGTTCGATGGTTTGCATTTCAAGGATGTGGTTTTAGAGGTCATGATGAGACCTCTGATTCAAAAAATCAAGGTAGTTTTCTGGAGATACTTAAAGTCTTGGCCTCGTATAATGATAAGGTTGCAGAACTTGTTTTGGAAAATGCTCCTTCATCTCTAAAGTATACTTCACCCCAATATTTAAAAAGATATTCTTGAAGCTCTTGCAAAGAAAGTACGAAATAAGATTTGTGAACATGTTCGATGTGGCGCCTTGTTCCTCGATAGAGAATCTAGTAAGGATCCATAGTACCAAAGATGCCAACTGTTTAGCAACACTCTAGTGGTATTGTCTAGTCTAGGTGTGTAATCATGGATTGAATGCACAATAAGTAAAGTAAATCGCAGCGGAATGAGTAAAGGTTTAGTCAAAGACTAAATGCAAAATTGTACCTGATGTCTAAAGTAGTAAAAGGTTTGTCCATTATTAATAATAATAATATCTCCATGTTCATATGTTCATCACTTACACCCAAGTAGTACATCTTGACACAACATAAACAACAAATATCGAAGACAGGCCTCCGTTTCTATAGCTCGGGTAAGATCAAACCTTCTTCCTTGGGTTACATCTACATCAAGGTCTATGGTTCCAAAAAAAAAAAAAACCATTGATAGGTTAAACATCTATGACAATACTACAAATGACAGACAATACAAATGAATATGCATGCACTATTTCATGTAAATCGATTGTGAACACATATCTTTATGCGTGGCGAGGAATCACCCTTCGAGCAAAAACACATGCATTCATAGTTATAGCAAGGAACCATCCTTTGAATAGAACACAAGTATATAAGCATGGTGATGAATCACCCTCTAGCAAATCTCATATATTATCAAGATGAGGAATCACCTTCTTATCAAAGCAAATAAAATCCATCATATCTCATCATATAAATACCATTCAAAAATCACTCTACTATTCAACGCAAGGACTCACTCCACCTTATCAACATGCAAGCTGACTCGCCCAATTTCTAATCATCCAACACAGAGAATCACTCAACCCAGTCAACACACATGATCAATCAAAGGAATCACTCTACCTGATCAACCTACTCAAAGACACCACACATGATCAACCCTGGGAATCTCTCTACCCGTTTACCAAGTGAGGCCAATATGAAAGCGTTTCACCCCGATCATCACAAGGACTCTCTCTACTAGTATAAAACTCATGGCAACGTTCCATAGAAATGGTGTGGAAACTCCTCAACCTATCCATGATGATTGACACATGGTAAGACTCATGCACCCAAAAGTCATAATCACCACCAATCCACACCATTCAAATTCACCATCTTAGAATCACAGTATAAAGATAATCCATAAATATAATAAGGAAAATGTGTTATTTTCATGTAGAAAAAATTGAAAGTTACAAAATACGCAAAGCCTAATCTTACAATCATACTAAAAAACTTTAACCCCAAAATCCCAATACAATCTTAAGAGCTAATATACCTATACAATATTAAAATACTAAGGTGGTGATGGCACTGTTGTATCAGTCGTACCATTTAAGTCACTTGCTTCTTTGAAGATTCTAAGTCCAAAGAAGATCCAACACTTTACAATCTCAAAAGTGAGATTTGTCTCATGTCCAAAGCCTTTTATTGGGTGGCACCATCAAGTATCCTTATAACACCCTTCTGCCTACTGATATGCTTGAATATGAGACTTTGATCTCGACCATCCAATATTTGCCCTCTGAGCTTGAAGAATTGTAGAGGCTGAATGACTTATTAGATGTAACCAATCAACCATGATATCCTGACCTTCCAATTAACCCCTTCAATTTCACGAATAAGAGCCAACTACCATTCCACATCAAAAGGGTAGGAAGAAGTAGTTACATATTCCTATATTGACAGTACATTCACTGACACCTTCAGTGCCTCAATTCGAGAAAAGGCACTCAATTTATGTGGCTTACCTTGGGTCCAATCTCGCAATCCTTCCCCAGAAGGCCTGCACGTGGCATTGGAACATATATCTGAGATCAAATGATAAAGCCTATAGGTCTGTAATCTTTTTCTTCTGTGGGCTTACTCCAGACTTGACGTCTCATATGGAGTATGGGCCTCTACATAGGACCCCTGCCCCCTTTGAGCATTTCCACACAATTCTGGATAGCCCTCACATCCGTATCGGTCTTATCATTGATCAGTATTCGTCCTTTAACCATTACTCGCCCTCGCTCGTAGCTCACCCTTTGCTACTGATCGACCCTTTCTAGAAGTACCAACCTTTTTAACTTCTTGTTCTAGCCTGAGTACAGTCGGCACAATCCTAACTTGCCGATTGATAAGTATGATTTTTATATGATTTTTATTACTCTTTTATTTATGAAAAGTGTTAGTTTTCCTTTAATTCTATTAATTTTAATTTATTTCTATATATTTTCCTTTATTTTCTTGGATTTGAAGGAATGAGAATATTTAGTACAAAAGGAAAGCATTTTGGTACAAAAGAAGAGACCACAGATCCAGACCGATGAGAGGCGACGATATATGATGAGAGCCAAGAAGATTGGGCGAGGAGCCTTGTCCAGTGGGCAGCAAAGAAATTTATCTCACCCAAAGGCAAAAGAAAACTTCCCCCTCGGTAGGCGAATAGTCTTTCCTCTCAGTAGGCGATGAGACCCAAGGGCGAATAGCTTAGGCGATGAAAGTTGACCTTAAATGACCAACTTAAACAACATCGTGGGAAACAACTAAAAAAGGCGAGCAGCTTTACCGCTTGGTAGATTTTCGAGAGGGGAGTCTTTCATCCTGGTCAAAAACCTTACATATCGGCCATTGGGTAAGGAGACTAGTTATATTCAACGCACACAGCATTTACCCAGGGGACCCTCCTAAGTTCTGCAATTCAAGCCGCATATCACTAAATCTTCTATTTTAGATAATCTCGCTATTTTTGGGATATTTTTTCTCTTTTATTAATATATATCTTTAAAAACTATTTTCTAGATCTTTAGGCTAGATTATAGCCATAAGTCTCTAATGTCATTTTTGTCAACTTTAACAACTATTTAATCCTGGCTTGTTGGATGAATTATGGGTGTTTTAGACTGAGTTTTTGACCATTTTTTGGAGTCCAATTCTTAGTTTAGCTTTTATTCTTTCTTTTTCTAAGGAGGAGGTAGATCTAAAGAGTAAAAGCGAGAGCCACATGTTTCTTCAACCGACTCCAACGAAAAACACTAGTTTTATTCTTTTTCTTTTCAATTTTATTATGAACTAATTTTATTTTCTAGAGCTTTGATATAGTCTAGCTTTGAACACACAATTTATATTCCAAGTTATTTTATTTTCAATTTTTCCATAATTGAGTGTTTATTCATTGTTCTTAATGCTTACAATTTTTTGACTAGTTATTGTTTGATCTATTGAATCGCAATCAGACCAAGAGGTGATTTGTGATTAGAGCTATAGGATTAAGCACCATTAGTTGAGCGAAAAGTATAGATACTTTACCGTGATTAGTGTGATTTTTAAGAAAAATCCGAAAAACTTAAGAAGTCTCTAATTAGTTAAATTCACATAAAGATATGGAGTTATTAGTTAGAGATACTTTTAATATTATTTGAGAGAAGGTATTGAATAGTTTAGGGATTTTCATCATCAACTTAGGAAATTTGAAATTTTATAACGAAAAAGAATAAATTGTGTGGGATTTGTTAGGTGAAATTAAACACTCTAGATCTATTCTTATTATCTTTACAATCTTAATTTTAATGCTCTTTTCTTCAATTTAATTTAGATAGTCTATTTTTTAAATTTTGATTTTCTAAATAGTAATTAATTTAATAAATTTCAGTACTCAATAGCAAAATTAATCTATGTGAGTTCGATATTCGTTTTCTTTAAAACAATTTACTACTTGTTACGATTATGCACACTTGCAAACATTTTCACACAAACGAGTTTTTGGCGCCTCACAAGGTGAAAAGTCCTTTATCACCCAATGTTGGAATGTATCTGTCAAGCTTTCTACATAATGATGCTTACCCTTGCCCTACTTTGGACTAGCTGCACTTTGCCTACCTCATCTTCCACAATATCTTACTTGTGCGAAGAGGTCTCTTGCCTTGCTTCTATTTGGTCCTCACATCCTCTCCTCCTTCACAAGGAATTCGTCTTTGAAATTTGATTAGGACTATCCCTCGAGATGGGACTTTGAGAGAGGTGCATGCAGTTGGGCATTCTTTGGCGTTCTCTGTCGACGCTGATTGAAGTATTGGCCCATTCATTCCTTGATCCACCCACAGACCTTCATAATCTTCGACCAAGAGCTTCCTCCTCTTGTCTCCTCCATTGGCTACTCCAGTTGCGAATGTCCCTACTGTTGTCTCATGTCATACAGAGCTAAATCTTCACCTCTAGATTCAGCTTCGCATGACATTTGTGAATTCCTACCCTTGTCTTTTTTTGTTCATCACATTCCTGGACTGTTTGTTTCTCCCCTCATTGTCTCGCTACTTCATCAAGGTGGTCTATCATTTCTAAGATCAAGGCTCTGGCCTTTCAATGATCCTCCTCGTCCCAACAACGTTCTTCCTCAATTCGCCAGCATTTTCCTTCCAACCTTGCCACTTAGTGTCATCCTCCCATGAAACGACGGATTGCTTCTTGTTGTACAGCTACCTTTCAAGTTGTCCTCTTCTCTCACACTATGATGATAGTTTGAGAGTTCTAGATGTTGTAACTAAAAATGCAATCGGAAGGATCATCTATAGATGCACTCCTACCATTGATTGAGCTGAAATCTTGCATATTTTAGCTATTTAAAATCAATGTATTTTAAATTCTTCATGACACTATTATTGATTTTAGATGGAAAAATAGTTAATAAGCATAAATACGAGTTGTGATTTTTAATTGATTGATATCATGTTTATGCTTAATTTTGTAACTATGATTTAATTGGACAATATTTCCTCACAAATATAATATATTTTTGATAATCTATTTTTTATTTTAATTTATTTTTGAGTGCTATTTTTATCTACTTATTTTCAGCTCAAATAAAATTTACATGGGGATCCAGTTGGAACTTTTGACCAAAAGTGCATACTAATTAAGATGAATGAAGAGAATGAAGGAAGTGGTGTACTTCGGCAGCTAAAAAAAAAGACGAACATTTTTTGTGGTGACTTTCTTACTTGGTTGTTCATAGATACATGTAGTAAAAAAAATAATTTATGGTGAACAAACACATGCAACGTTAAAGTCTAAAAAGGGGCTGAAACCAAATGGAGGTCCCATGAAGGAGCTCTTTATTTTATTTTTGCTTGCTCTTGGACGTGGGAGTGTGAACGTAAGAGGCGGCAGCTTGTTGATAGCTTCGGTTGGTGCAGCTAAAGTGGACTTGATTGGAAGTGCTTAATCCTTCAATGCTGAAAACGTGGTAATTGATAGTCAAGCATAATCAAATTTATTTGATGTCGGGTGGTGCAGCTAATTTGGAGTGGAATGGAGTCTGGCGTCTTGGAACCATGAAAACATATATATATATATATATATATATTGCTTGCTCTATCATGGAAAGGTAGGAGGGGACGTTAGAGTTGAGTAGGGGAGTAGAGAGGGACATGAGAGAGGTAAGTCGGTGGGTTGATCATTAAAAAAGAAAGAAAAGAAATCAGTGGGATGAAGTTGAGGTCGGCTGGGATTTATTTATTTGGCTGATTTGAGAGATGAAGTTGGTGCAGCTTTAATTCTCTTGCAGGAGAGTCGGTCAGTGAGGATTTTTTGGCTGAGTAGGTGAGGGACGTGGGAGGTTTTTGGAGGTCTGGAGTTTTTCATTGAAGAGGGACGTGGGGATTTGAGGGAGAAGTGTCAGTCATTGGGATTTTTCTAGTTTTCATTGGAGAGGAAGTCGATGCTTGACTGAATTGGAGAGACATGTGGAGTTGAGGAAGTTAGACGGTAGAGAGGGGAGTGTGAGTGTAAGTTGGAGAAAAAGAGAGTCGGTGCTTGAATGAGAGGGAAGAGAGAGTCGGTGCTTGAATTTAATTTTCTGCTTGGTGTTTTTTCGTTTACGGAGAGACGTGAGGGACGTGAAGTTGGGATTTGAAGGGAGAGTTGGTTGGAGTTTTATTTGGCTGAGTAGAGTATTGACGTTGGGTTGGTTCGGACAAGAACAGAGGAGCAGCTGGGTTCATTTCTATTTTCTGCAGTTCAGCGACGGCGTGGGTTTTATTCTCTCAGCATCGACTGGGTTCCATATTTTATTGCTTCTAAGTTGTTTTCTAGTATTTCTTGTGTTTTATTTTAGTTTTCTAATGAAGAATATATATGTGATTTCTATAGCATTTGTGATAAACGTGGTTGGCTAAATTTTCATACTAAGGTTAGAGGTGAAGTTTAATGAATTAAATATTGTTTTCAGATCAATGTAAAATTTATTTTATGAGTTTGATCGATTGAAAGATTTTATTATTAGATATTTTGATTATCTATATATTTATCTTAATTTATTGTGATTTTCGAATACAGTGAATACTTGAAGAATCCCTGTGATATTCAAATAAATTTGTGAATGTTTTAATCATCAATCGTTCATGCTCAAGTGAATATTTTTCTTGACCTTAAATGCTAAATCTTCCAATTAAACAGAATCATTATTCTAGTTTAATTGAAGTAAATCGATCAGAAACAATATTATAAATTATTAGACGGATCCTCAAAACCTTAGTCTTTCTCCATATCAATTCATTTTATTATTTTAGTTTTATTCAGTTATTTCAAAAATCATCATCTCAGTAATTTTATTTTATATTCGATCTCATTTTCTTTAGTAATTTCTTTTCATTTTTTAAATTTATTTTCTTTATCACAAAAGCCAATCCCTGTGGATTCGACCCTGTGAAGTACTACAATACATATATACTTGCAGGTAAAACTACACTAAATTTTTGGTTCATTAATTTGAGTCAAAATTTAGGCGCAACAACCATCGACTTCATTATTCTACCATTACTTAATGTGCTCTAGATTAGTACTATGACAAGAATAAATAGGAAAATTGCTCCCACGTGACCTACTCACTTTACCATGTAAACTCATAGTTTCCTATGCTTCCCAATTGCACCTTCACCAAGGTTCGGTTTTGGACTGTAGCCTCTATTCCTTCCAATCACAATTTGTATTGGTCTTTCCTCATAAGTGACGTTTGGTTGCAATGGAACCAAATTTGGATTCATCATTCGAGATTGTTGGTTCCATAAACTTTTCCCTAACAAGGAAATGTGAAACACGTTATAGATTGATCCCTTCTTCTGGTAATGCAACCCTACGTTACTAGGCCTACTTTCTCTAATACCTAATAGGGTCCATTATATCTTGGGCTTAGCTTCCCTCTTAGCCTAAACTTTTTTACTCCTTTCATGGGTGATACCTTGATATACACCCAATCACCTTCTTCAAAGGTCAACTATCTCCTCCAGACATCAGCATAACTCTTCTACCTACTCTGAGTCATTGCCATTCTCTCCCTAGTAAGCATAACTTGCTCTCTCATCTCCTACATGATTTCTGGCTCAATTATTCTAACCTCTCCAACTTCATCCTAATATAAAGGTGACCTACATTTACTTTCATACAAAGACTTGTAAGGGGGGAACCATATGAATAGTGACCTAATAACTATTGTTGTAGGAAAACGCAGTGAGTGAGACATGGCTTTCCCATGAGCCTCTAAAGTCCAATACACATGCCCTTAGCATGACATCTAGAGTTTGGATTGTCCTCTCTGATTGCCTATCGATTTGCGAATGACATGAGCTACTAAATCTCAACTTCGTGCCCATTGCCACTTGTAGGCTCTTCAAAAAATGAGACATGAACCTTGGGTCTCAATTTGACACTATGGTCTTAGGTATTCCATGAAGTCTAACTATTTCCTTTATGTACAACTGAGTCGACTTACCTAAAGTGTCCATTGTAGTAACCGGTAAAAAGTGGGCACTCTTGGACAATCTATATACAATTAACCAAATTACATTCTTACCACTAGGGGTTCATGGTAATCCAGCCACAAAGTCTATAGTTATGTCTTCCCATTTCTAATCTGAAATGGGTAAAGGCTGCAAATTTCCAAATGGTCATTAATGCTCAGCCTTTACTCGCCTTCACGTGGCACACTTCTCGATGAAGTGAGCATTATCTCACTTCATTCACTCCCACCAAAAGTTCTTCTTGAAGTCCCAATACATTTTTGTGCTCCCCGGATGTATCGAATATAGCTATGAATGGGCTTTGGCTAGAATTCTTTTCTTAGTCCCTCAATTTGCCAAAACTAATCTTCATCCTTTGTATAGCAAAGTTTCGTTCTCGCCCAAGCTAAAATGTAAAGGCCCTTTCCCTTTTCAGATTCTTCGCCGAATCTCCAACAATTTTGGATCTTTCCTCTACTAATCCTTTAGTTCATTGTGATCCTTCACCATTAATTCTTGTATCGAGGTGAGGATTTCCTCCTGTTGTGAGTCTTCTACCACTAGTTGCCTCATTCCCCTCAAGAAGTAAGTCTACTTCGGTAGAACCTCCTACATTTTTGGACCTAAACTTCCAACTTAGCGCATTGGTGCCTAGGTTGGCTTTTTCTAAATGGTACATAATTTTTCACCGATAATCGCTTATGGTCTCCAACCACTTCCTTTTCTCATGTTAAGGTCCTTTTTGGGTGAAAAGATGTCTCAAACTCTTGTGATCCGTGTATACTTCATATACTTCCACATATAAGTAATGTCACCAAATCTTCAAGGCAAACACTATGGCTGCTAATTCCATATCGTGAGTGTAGTTTTTCTCATAATCCTTCAGTCTTGACACATAAGCCACTACTCTTCCTTTTTGCATCAGGATGCATCCTAGTCTATATTTCAATGCACCCCTATATAACACGAATGGTTTATGGGATTCCATTAATGCCAATACCAAGGTTGTGGTTAATGTTTTCTTTAGTTCCTCAAAACTCTTCTCACACATCTCGATTCAAATGAATTTGACATTCTTCCTAGTTAACATCGTGAAAGGGCTTGATAATTTGGAGAATCATTCTCTGAATCTCTTTTAATAAATTTGACATTCTTCCTAGTTAACATCGTGAAAGGGCTTGACAATCTGGAGAATCATTCTCTGAATCTCTTTTAATAACCCATTAATCCCAAGAAACTCCTAATTTTGTGTATCATGGTAGGACGTTGTCAATCCACGATTGTTTCAATCTTACTTGGGTCTACCGTGACTTCTTCCCATGATAGCACATGACCAAGAAACTTAACTGATATAAACCCGCGGAATTGGAATCCCTTGAACTAATAATCAATTTGAAAACTCACCTAAAAAAGTCAAATCAAGTTAATGGATGGAGAATCTA
Organism: Carya illinoinensis; assembly: GCF_018687715.1. Taxonomy (NCBI): domain Eukaryota; kingdom Viridiplantae; phylum Streptophyta; class Magnoliopsida; order Fagales; family Juglandaceae; genus Carya; species Carya illinoinensis. The sequence goes on along the minus strand of NC_056756.1, from coordinate 24,961,229 downwards.
GACCTGTTGGGAACTAGATTTCACTCATCTTTGCATAGCTTCCTTGATCTTCCTAGCTCTTGATCTTGTAATTGCCCCATCTGGAACTTGCAAAGGATCTTTACGACTTGGTCCACCTTGGTACCCATCATTAACCTTCTCCAACCAAAACTCACGCTTGTTGAGTTTGGCAACTAGTCTATGTTCCTTAAGCTTTCCTAGTACCAGCCTCAGGTGGTTTCCATGATCTTCAACATTCTTTAAGTACACTAGGATATCATCTACGAATACTACCACAAACATATCCAAGAATGGTCTAAACACCATGTTCATGATATCTATGAATGCTACTAGGGCATTGGCTATTCCAAGTGGCATCACCGTAAACTCAAAATGTCCGTGCCTCATCCAACAATTTTTAGTATGCCGCATTCCTTAATCCTTAACTGGTGATAACTAGACTTAACATCAATCTTAAGAATTATTGCAACTTTTTGCATTTGATCAAACAAGTCGTCTATCCTAGGAAGAAGATATCTATTATTTATGGTTACCTTGTTCAATTTCTGATAGTCAATACATATTCCAAGTGTCTCATTTTTCTTCTTAACAAATAGTATCGGTGCTCCCCAAGACCATATACTCGGTCTAACGAACCCTTTCATCATTGGCTCTTGTAGTTGCCCATTTAACTCTTTCAACTCTAAGAGCATCCCCATCCGGTTTTACATCCTCATCCCTATAAATTAACTCAAATACTCATTTCCTCAAATTTATCCCTAAAATTTGTTTATATTCTAAAAACCTCCTACATCCTATTCTCCATCCCTATCTTTATTCTTTTAAAAAATATTTCTCTATTCTTTTTTTATTACTTTTTTCTCTCTCTTCCATTTACAATCTTAACTACTAACTCTTTTGTCTTATTATCTTTTTTTTCAAATATCACTTTCTACTAAATATTTTTTGGAGATTTTGACTATCCAATACAGTATTTTTTTTTAAATTGAAATTCGTATTATAAAAATAAAATTTTTTTATTAATTAGTGTATTTTCTAATGTGATGACAAATTTAATTAGAAGAGTACTCAATATCTCTAATGAAAAATCGAAAGTCACATATTGATGATAAAATTTTTTAATTGGATGAAACGGTAATATTTTAGCAACTTTTCTTCAACAGTAATATTTTATGTCCTTTCTCCAACGGTAATATTTTTTATTTTTTCTCCAACGGTAAATTTTTTTATCTTTTATCCAACAGTAACTTTTTTTGTCTTCTCTCAAACGGTAACATTTTTACTCCTATGTGTAACGATAGGAGTAATTCCTCTATAAATATGCAAACTCAAACCTCATTTCCTCTATAGAACCAACATTCAGGGGCAAATTCAACATTGGATATGAAAGACCAGGAAACAGCAGCCCAAGATGCATGCTTTGAAGGAAAAAGATATGGAAAAAAATCTAGATCTGAAATTCATCAAGCAAAGATGTTCACAGTAACTGAAAACCAATCTTGGATCACCAAAGATTCAAAATCATAAATCTTTTCTGGCCAACCAAACAATACATGTGAGCTAGATAATCATCACAGGAAAAGAGTATACATTTTCGCAGCAACCAAACAATAGGAAAATATGACAGAAACATCATGGATGATTTTCGGGGTTCCCAAACAATCACAGAAGGAAAAACAGGATAGCAAACATTTTTTGAACTTCGCACCAACCAAACAGGGGCGTCATTCTTCAAAACACAAACCAAACCTCATCTCATTTCACAGCAACCAAATGGGTTACTTAAGAAAATATGACACCAAACCGCAGCACATTTTCACAGCAACCAAACGGGTTGCTCAGGAAAAAATCAAAGGAAGCCTCTAGTCTATTTTCACAGCAACCAAACAGGTAATTCAGAAAAAAAGAAATCCAAACCGAACAGAAATTTTCACAGCAACCAAATGGATAACTCAGGAAAATAGCCACAAGAAAACCCTAAAAATTTTCACACCAATGAAACATCGGTTCCAAAGCATTAGATGTTTCATCATCAAGAAACACGCAAGAAATTAACAGGGGTGAGAAAATGAGAAAGATGTACCAATTTCCTAGCAGCCAAGCATATCATAAATAAATTTTAAAAAACCCTAAAACAGATCCCAAATGCCCTTCAAACGGTAATCAGATTCGCACATACCAAACATAAAAAAGAAAGAGGATTCGCACCAAGAGAGGGTCGGTCAGCAAGAGAAGCGATTATTGGAGCACCAACCGTCGAGAGTAGGACAGGGAAGAGGGAACAAGATTTGGGGATGTACAGTAGGTCCCCAAAGATGGAGAATTTCTGTTCACCCCGTAAACCTCAACCGCATTATAGGGAACCAGATGGAGTGACGGTTTTATCAAAAATCCTAAAAACCACCGCAAAATATAGGGAAAATGAAGAGATGCAGAACCGGTTGGGGATGCTCTAAGAGGACCATCCTATAGGTGCCTTACATACTGGAACTATTTCAGGTTACAATTTAATCAAAAATTCAAATTCTGTAGGAGATGGTAATCATGGAAATTTCCTGAATACTTCTAGGAATTCGTCCACTACTAGAATTCCTTGTGCTTCCTCAGGCTCCTTTGTCTTAAGCACTAAATAAGCTTTAGCTTTGCTTGCCAAGTCCTTCTCGACTTGCAGTGAGGTAATTATTGTGATGACCCGCTTTTAAGTGTATTTTCGCTGAAATAATTGTCTTTATTTTAATTAATATATCAGCTATTTATTTTAATTTATTTGCGTTTTAAAATTAGTTTTTAATTTAATTTAATTTATTTGATGTTGTGTTTTATTTCTTTAAGTTGTTTTGTGGTTTTTAATCATTTTGACGGTTTAGTTTCGTTTCCCGGAATGAGGATTGGACCTCATTTCTTTTCACATCTTTTTTCCTTTTTTTCTCTTTTTCCTTTTTCTTTTTTTTCCTTTTTTCTTTTTCCCTTCTTTTCTTTTTCCTTCTTTTTCTTTTTTTCTTTTTTTTTTTTCTCTCTTCTCTCTCCCCGATCCAGAACCCCCCCCCCCGTGCTCTCTCTCTCGCCTCCCTCTCCCTCACGCCGGCGTCCCCTTCTTCAGCCCCTACCGCCGCCGTCCGGCCACCATTCGGCCCCCCACCGGTCTCATTCTCTTCCCCTCCCTCCGGTGCACCACCCCACCCAAGCTCACCCCCAACCGGCCGGCCATTTGGCCGGAAAAAGCCCAGCAAAGCCGCACGGTTTTGGCTCCGATCCGCCGCCGTCGCTCCACCTCCGGCCACCACTTCTTCACCACTTCATCACCGACTCCTTGCCGTCCTAACCCACCCATTTCCGGCCTCCAACGACCACCGGAACAGCTCCTACGAGCTTAGTTTCCGTTTTGGGTAATCCAGCCATTTCCGGCGATTCCGCCGCCACCCACGGCCAACCACCACTTCCAATAGCTTCACAACCATCCCTAGACCATTCCCTATCAATCTCGTGTCCTAGTTTGTCCCCGTTCAAAAGTGGGTATTTCACAACCCACGGCCACAGTGAATTTTCACTGTGACGTTGCTGTTTTTCCGCCTTTTGCAACGCCGCTTGTTTTCTAAAATTGCCATATAGCGCTGTAAGTATTTTCCAAACCCTATTTTCAGATTTTAATATATATTGCTCATTCAATTATTTACTGTTGTTGGTTGTTGATTCCGGACTGAGTCCGAGGAGTTTCGGGGGTCGGATGGATGGAGGACGGAGTTGCCTGTTTATTTGATTTATGATTGTTGGATTATTTTATTATGCATTGTTATGGCATTACATGGTGTATGCACGTGTGTTTGTGGATTTATGTGAAAAGCCTGTGTTTTGGCGTAAGTGTATTGCGGGTGCGTGTGTATCACGAGCCCAAGCCGGGATGGGTTATTATCTCGGTGGAGCTCCTCTGGTCACTCGGGAGCGGAATAAACTGAGTGATGTCCCCTGAATTGTCGAGAGAGATGACGGGAGCGGGGCTAGTGGATGCTTGGCTACGAACGCGCCGGGCGCGGAACCGGGCATCTCCCTACTCACCGACTCCGTGGCCCTTCGCTGGCGAGGGCTAGACGATGCTTGGCTACGCACGCGCGGGGCGCGGAACTGGGCATCGCTCGTTAGGTGTCACATGCGTGGTGGTACTCTACGGTGTGACACTGGAGCCAGGGTGTGCGGATGACCCCTAGGGGAGGTCATGGTGCATACGGTTAAAATTGGATAATGGTTTATGAGGCCAAATGGGACTTTTGGCGTGGGCCAGATGGACTTCTGGCGAGATATTGGGCCGGATGGACTTCTGGCGAGATATTGGGCCAAATGGACTTTTGGCGGCCAAATGTAACTTTTGGCGTGTTTTTCGGAAAGGATGTGTTTTTGGGCCAAAAGGGTTTTTGGCGTGTGTGGAAAACTGGTGTTTTTTGGGCTTTGTGCATTGGGCATGGTTCATGCATCTTGTTTGAGTTTTATGTGTTTTTATCTGGTAGTGTTTGGGTTTTACTTACCTGCGGTACCATTCGTGGTTCCGTAGCTTTTGGTGCAGAGTTAGAGGACGATGAGGAGGAGGCTGAGCCCGAGGATGCGACTCCGCCAGGTTGTTGATGCTATCTTTTATATTTCTTAAAACTGTATTTGTGTTTTGTAATATTTTATCTAGATACGTTTTAAACAGCTTGTATTACGTTAAGAAAAATTCTGGTACTTAGTTATGACTTTCGTTATCCGCTGCGTGTTTCTCTGTACACATCTGTTGCCTTGCACACACTCGGCACCCGTCGATGGGATGGTGACCCAGGTTGTCACCATCCGGACGTCTCAATTTCCCCATGTTCGGGCGTGGGGATTTGGGGGCGTCACAATTATTCCTAGCATTGACCTTAGCCTATTGTTGTGAAATACTCTTTCTTCCATCCCAAGCACTTGGAATGGTACCGTTCTTTGTCGACAGTTAATACTTGCAAAATGCCAAAACAACCAATCCATACCTAAGATAATATCAAATCCCAATAAATTTAACACTCAAGTCCGCCTCCATAATGTAATATCAAATCCCAATAAATTTAACACTCAAGTCCGCCTCCATAATGACTCCGCCTATTTCTAAGGGACAACTCGCAACCATCTTGGTGCACGATACTACCTCTCTGTTTGGTAATGCTACAGAGACCTTATGCTACATTAGCTCTGCCCAAACATCTCTTATTCTAGCAAACGTAGTATACATGAATGACTAGGATGCACTCAAGTCAAACAAGGTACTCACATAGTATTTGAACATCCTAACTCGCCCTAAAATGACCAAACAAACTCAACTCTTACGACTATGCTCCTAAAATTGCTTATTAGTTAACTAAGGTCGGGGTCCCATATCTGTGATGACGTCTGCTTCTTGAGTTTCTAGGGCCTCTCATCAACCTCCGCTAGTGCTAAGGCAAACACTCTCAATTGTACCACCTGCGTTTGATCTCCCCATCCTCCAATAGGGCCAATCCTCTAAGTTGGAATTTCTTGAGGGAAATCCTTGGCATAATGTCCTTCTCGTCTGCATCCATATCATGAGAGTGAGGCTTGACTACACTCTCCTTCATGAGACTTGCGACAATTACTGCACATTGATGCTCTGCCTCCTATACATACCCTAGGAGTAGCTAGACTATGATGCTCACACTCATTGTTACAAACTTCTGAGGGTAACCGAAACTGCTACCCACTTCACAAAAGTCCTATGCTTTTGGCCTATCATAATAGTAGCTAGACTATGCTGCTCATGCTATATAATAGAGGCCACATTCACTAACTTTTAGAACTCCTGTATCAAAAGACAAGCCACTTGCATCCAAATACATGGTTGTAGTACATCCTAAAATCGCTCAGTACACATCTCTTTTGTAGAGATAAGGTGAGGGGCAAACTGCCCTAACTCCATGAATTTAGTAGCATATTGATCAATCATCATGCTGCCATGAACCAAGTTAGCAAAACCCTTCGCTTTCTACTACCTCATAATAGCAAGAAAGTATCAATCGTCAAATTCTTTGTTAAACCTTTCTCAAGTAAACACCCCCATTGATTCCAATTACATTACAAATAGTTGTCTCTTCAAAGCCCACCATATCATCGGTTTTCCTTGGAGTAGATAGCTCGCGGACAACACCTTTTGGTCCTCCATACCATTGCACACTTCATAAGTCCTTTCAATGTTCTAGGGTGATTAACTTATTCTATCTACATCTGGCATTTGAAGTATTCTTATCCCTATTGGAGTATATCGAAAATACGATTAGTCATCCGTGCTACTTCGTTGTCTCCCTCGCCATGAGATTGATCTCTCTCATGATTACCCATCAATCACCTATTTCGTGGAACTCTTGGTAGCACTATACTAGAATCCTGCCATACAACCCAAGTCTATTACTCTCTAATCTATCTCTCAACTAATTACTACAAATCAAACCTTGTCATGCTAAAATTCAAGTTTATGTTGCTACAGATTCATCCCTATTTTTCTGGTATTGTCCTTAAATGTGACTCCATCAACCTCTGCCTAGGTTGGAAAGGAGACTTAGAGTGTCGAGACATATAATACAAGATTATATATCCCCGTACATGACAATTAACATGGAATGCATCCTACAAGTGCATCTAACAGAATGCAATATTCACAATGAAATAAGGGTGACTAAATAAAACTTATACTAGAATAATGAAAACATCCAAATGTCATTCATAATCATCAGTTCAAATTATACAGTAGCATAATCTAAGTACTATTATTCATGATAAGAAGTCTCCAAAACTAAATCAACTGCTTCATACGTAGTAATGCACAGAGGGTTAGGGCTATAAACACCAAGATGAAGTCCAATCTTTTGTTGAGATCTAGCTCCTCTTCAATTGCTTGGATCCACTGGTCCGTCTAGTCCATCTTTGTCAGGTTCTAACACAACTTCCATCATTTGAGCGAAATGATAATAGGTATATAAAAGATGAGATTTACTTGAAATCTTAGTAAGTTAGACAACTAACTTGCAAAAAGATAAATCATTCATGATGAATGATAAATATGAAATGCATGTGATGCAGAAAAATCAGTGTATGTCTCCCATCCAAATTCTTCAACATTTTCAAAAAAATCGAGACACACATTTTCGTACAGAGAACATTTTTCATTTCAATTGTCAAAAACATAATTTCATCATAACGTTTCATCATTATTAGCAATTCATACTTAATCATAATATTAACAACATAACATATGGTATCGTTACAATTCCCTATATACACTGCTTGCTAGTGACTATAGTATAACTCATCTTGAAAGTACGTTGTCTACAGACTCATTCTCAATACATTGTTAACATGACATAATAACATAACATATACACCTACCAGCCTTAGGTGTCATAAGATTTGACTTCACTCCTGTGTTCTTTAAAAGTAACACATTCGAAACCCATTGACTATTCTTTGTCAACCCAGTGATTACCACTCTATTTTTACTCACATCAGAGTGAACAGAGGATTTCCACTACAATAATTCTCCATCCTATCCTTTGGGGTCATGACAAAATATTATTTTCATGCTATGCTTGAAAAATGTAGTTCATGACTTATGCATATGTATCAAGCTTGCATGTGAAAATGATATTTATATACAATATGCTAAAAATGGTGAAAATGTCATATGTCATGTAGGCAAGTAGTCATATAACATGATATTTTATGCTCAAAATAACAATTGTAACATAAATATGACATTTATCAATAAATCATAAATAACTTATTAAGATATAAGTTAAAGACCAACTTACAAACTGTCTGAGTTTGGAAAATTATAGTGGCTGAAATCAAATCCATACTAAGTTTGGATTTGTACTGTTACGGAATATGTTCATAATCAAAAGGTTTCAAAATTTAGTATTTACAAAAATACCACCAAACTCTCAAAAATTGCCACTAAGACCTTAATTTTTCACTATTTGCAAACAAATCTCAAATTTAATCAAATTTCATGGATCTCATACTTTTAATATTCTAAAACCATCTTTACCTTTAGAATTGTAAAATTAAAAGTGGAACTAGCTCAAACACATTCAACCCATGGCATACACTCTAGTTGAGGCCTAAGTGTAATTTCAATTATTGATCCCTATGAATGCATTCATATACAATTTTCTTTAATCGCAAATAATCACTATAGTCCGCAATGACATGATAAAAGCAATTCATGGTGTCCTTAAGCATGCATGATGTCTCTTAGCCCTTTTTCTCAAGAAAGTTTCAAAAATTGGATTTAATCATACATTTCCCTTCTTATCACAATCACAAGGTTTTATAAATGTTCATTTATCAAGTCTAGGTGAAATAAATCAAAACTTCACAAAATAAGCATGATTTAATCAAAATCGTGCATGCTTGGATGATCAAGATAAGATAGAACTAAATCCTATCATTGCATGCTTTCAACCTCATTTAAACTTTCAAAAATCATTCTAAGACATTAATGAAGCATATCAAAATATGCTAAGATATGCCATAGCTAAAATTTCCACTTAAAATAATTTAAACACTTAATCCATTCTTAATGAACTCGGTTTTGAATTAAGCAGGGTAAGCTTTTCTAAAATCATTAAAATATAAAAATATAAAAAATAAAACAATCACTTCAACACTTAAAACACAATATGCCAACTAAGATCTAGGGCAAGAAGACTTACAATTTCTATGGCCCTCTAAAGCTCCCAACTAAAGAACTTCTCAAAAACTTCCCAAGAATATTCAAGAGTACTCAGTTTCTCTCTATGACTCACTAAGGGAGGGGAAGCTCTCCAGATCTCAAGAGGAAGCTTGGAGATGAGGTGTGAAGGAATGAGAGAGTGGAGTGGCCTTTTATAGGCTTCAAGAGGGAAGGGGGCGCCGATCATGGCTTGGAAGAGAGCCTTGTGATTGGTGGAGTGGGTCGGGGTGGTGATGAGTGCTTGGTTACAACCTTGTGTCATTTTGTAAAAATTGAATAGTGCCCTAAAATCACCATGATCTCATCAAGTTAGGTGCTACAATGACCCTAAGGGTGCAGGATCTCGTCGGGTGAGGGATCTTCAAGGCTGGCAAGATTTCCTCACTTGTTTTGCCTCATCTTCTTGGTTTGTTTTACATGTTTACATGTCTAAAGTCTTTATTTTGATGACTTTTTAGGTGAAGGAGTGGTGCTTGGTTGGCTGCCAAGTGATCATTCACTTGCAGGAAAAAGAAGAGGAGTAATGTGATGGTGGTTCAGCCGTGACATGCTCCATCCTCATCCTTTGTCAAATCGGTTTGGGTCCTCTTTGAGATATAAGATGACAAACCAACTCATGAGTGCCTTGAGGGTTTACTAGGGATTGTTGGAAAGGGAGGTGGCGTGTGGTGGTGGCTCAACCATGTGCAAAAGTGAGATCAAAATACAAGCCAATTTGTTTCCATCCAATTAGTGTTTAGGTGCATTCGATTTGGGATTTTTGGTTTTGGTTCTTGGAACCAATTCGTCCAAAGCTTGGTTTGGTTCTAAAAGGATGATATAAGTTGTGATTGGTGAGATTGGAACTAAAAATAAGATGGAATTGACATTGGCTATGGGGTTGTTTTTGTGTAATGCACATGAAAGTATATGTGTGAGCAGATTGGTGGATTTTAGGCAAAGATATGTCTTTGCTTCTAATGACATGTCTGGGATCAAGACTAATCTTCTAATTTAGTGTAAAAATGATGAAAAATAATAATAAAAATAATAAAGTTCAAATCAAAAAGGCTAAAAAGACTAATAAGTAAAATTAAGTCAAAACATGTTTAAAGATCACTAATCATGGTTAGGTTTGATGAGTGCTCTTAACCCAAGTTCAAAACTTGATTTTGAGTCCAAAAAATTCCTTAGGAGACACATGGTATGATGCATGTGGGTTTCAAATAGAAGTCTGAAAAATGCAAGACAAGGCTTTAGGCCTTGTTGGGCTTAAAAGGCCATGAATGGGAGTTGCATGGTTCATGGGTTTTTTGGTGTGAGTTGATGGGAGGCCTTAGTTCTAAATTTTGAAAGATCATAAGAGGCCTCAAGATCTACAAAGATATGGCTTGAAAGGCCTGTCTTATCATAAATGGGTCATGGGTCAAATCTAACACCAAGTTAGGTCCAAAAAACCTTATGCCTTCCTCACACTTGGACCAAACCTTTCTAAGGCTAACCCTCCATGATTCAACTTTTATAAGACTTCTAAGTCTTGGCCCATAACATTCTAAAGGTTTAAAGGCCTTAAATAAAGTACTAATGGGCTTGCTTACTAAACTGCTCAATCTTAACCCTCAAGCTCAACCATTAATAATACTAAGTGCCATAATCGAATGGGTAAAACAAGTCTAACTATTTTCCTAAAAAAATAAAATAATAATTCTCATGCTAAAAAAATATATATATATATATATATATATATATAAAGCAAAAAATTATAAGCTTATTCTAAGGGCAAGTAAGGATTAATCTTAATGGGTAATTAGGCGAGGTGTTACACTACATGACATTGTGGATTTACCCAGTCATACAACACTCTAATACCAAGTTGTGGCATTGCACTACTTGATAAAAATCCTAGCGACAATCCATGGTGCCAAGGATGCCAGCCAATCGGCAAAACCTCGATGGCACTACCTAGCGAGGATCATGGATCAAATAGGCAATAAGTAACGTAAGTTGCGGTAGAATGAGTAAAGATTTAGTGAAATACTAAATGCTAAATTGTACCAGAGCTCTAAACCAGAAAAAGGTGCTTCCATTAATAATAATAATATCCCCATGTCACTATTATTTCCCAAATAATATTATACAGTTCCAACTTCTTGTATTCCCATTCCCTGGAGCTAATCGTCGAAAAAAGAAAAGTATTTGTTGTGGGATGATATTGTTGCATCACTAATTCAATTCGTTGCATCCTTTATGTTTTTCTATTGGGAAAACCTGGTGACTAGCCGGTCTAGTCTCAAGCCATAAACAGCCCTCCAATCCCATTTCGCCACGTCGGCTTGTTGGCAGGCTGTTTATACACTTGCCTACACTAGATCACAAATTCCCCCCACTCATCCGTGACCCAAAAACTTGCTACCCAAGGATGCTGCAATTTGATTACTATAAATTCTATCTCAATGTTAGTTAAGGCGCAGGCTGCAGAATACTCAAATAAGAAGAGCGCTGAGAAGAGCATCATGCATCCTTGTGAGGAGAAAAGATGTGCAACAAGCACTATGTTCAGAAATGGAATTAAGGAGAGGAATTTACGAAAATTGCAAGACGTGCGACGAATTACCAATGCATCGCTCACCATTCAACTTTGAGGTCAATGTTGGTTGTCTACTTCTTGGTGAGTAATTAAATTTCTACTGGGTTTACAATCCCATGGGGATCTCGGTGGCACCTTCAATGGAATTGCTAAATGCGACTTCAAAGATAACTGAGATTTCCAAAATGTGGGGCTAGAAATCATAAACACAGACCCAAATAGCTAACCCATTTTTTAATCTTTGATAAGATACAGGAAAATCTCGACAAGTAACAAGAGGAAATATTTGCCAAGCAAAAGAGATAAATAAAGTTAAAAAATCATGCCATTGATGGCGGCTACAGGGAGAAAGCTTTGTTCTATAATCTTTGTTCAAAAATCAAACCATCCAGAGGAAAAATCAAATTTGAAAGGGAATGAGGATTTTCAGTGCAACGGGTTTTTCTCTAGATTCAAAGGGGAAGGATGCGAAATGGTGAATTGTGTTATTAGATGATCAATCAGCTACTTTCCATTCTACACTCTTTGGACTAGTTTATCTTACGTGGAGCCAGCTCGTTGGTGGGCTGTTTTTTGCCCAACCGCAACACGGCCGTTCCAAAGCGCCTCTCTTTTCTATTTAGTTTGTTTGCCTTTTTCTTAGTTTTCTACTACGTACCTTTTTTTCCTGTATATAATACACTCGTAATTTCTGGGAGCCATCTTGAAACTGCTCATGAGATGTGGATGGTCCGATCCTTTTCACTGCTATATTCTTGTGAAGTTATTTGAAACTTCTTGTCCTGAGACCAATATGAGAGACTCCTCCACTTTAATTGATCTTCTTTTCAGCATGCAGCTGTTTCAGCCCCGTCTTGAATCAAATTCTTCGTTAACACTGAAATTTGTGAAATATTTCTGGCCTTTGTTTTCTCCATTTCTTCGGCGACTTGGAAAGAAACAACATCAAATTTATGTCTGCTTAATTTTCAGGTTAGCTAGGAAGGGTACGTAAGGCAGTCATTAATTAAGATAATTAGCATGCATCTTCGACTCTATCCCTAATTTCCAGATAAAACATGCATATATATATATATATATATATATGCGAAGGCACCCGATTGCGTTAATTCTAAGTTCTATCGCAATTAAAAAGGCCAGCCCATACCAATTTCCTGCAAACGTAACTTCAATAATAGACATGCCCGCATATATAGCTCAAAGTCATAGATCGATGATAATTAATAATAGATAGAAAATGGCATTTATTAATGGATGACTTTGGGTTCAACATTTGACAACGTCGTACGCAATTAAAGAGATACATGTTTTTTTTTCTTTCAACGTGATGATACTTATCCGAATATCTTCTTTCAAACCAGCAAGAACTATTCTTTCACCAAGACCTGATCGAAGAAGCTTCGGCTCATCTTTTCTTAACGAGAAAAAGTGGGAAGCTGGGGGTATTTTTCTTTGCACGTTTTAGAAAATTATGGATCCCAAAGTTGTTTAATTAACTTGTAGGCTATGTACGTATATGTTTACTCCATCATGACCTTGAGGAAGTCAAGGTATATATGATTCATTCGCAGAGGGACAACCTTGACGTATTTCACGTTCTTTTTAAGACGTTGATCATTCAAAGTACAGCTTATTGATCTTTGAGTTTTTTTTTTTTTTTTTTTTTTTTTTTTTTTTGTCTATGTTGTGAGTTAAGCTCGCACTATTCACAATTCGATGTGTAATGGGCCCTCTCGCATTGCATTTATAGGCCTCTAATATCAATGTTTGTCTCGAACTTGTATACATATATAGGAGCTAGACGAGCAGCTGTAAAACGGCAAAAGTGAACACAGCCGAATTTATAGTTGAATTAGGGTTTCATTAGAGTAGGTCATGCTTTGCTGGAATTCTGTAAAGTCTTCAAATCCCAAAAAAGAAAAGAAGAAACCAAATTAATATTGGTATATATACCTAACCCTTTGAATTCTTTTGTCGTTTGTTGATCTAGAAGAAAACCTTGATCATAAGCAGTCGCAAAATGCAGGAAAGCAATCTAACCAAACCAAAAGAAAAATAAAAGAGAATATCTTTTGCAAGATCATGTGCTGGTGCCTCTTCTGGCTGCAGGTTACGTGCATGAGATTACTTGTTGAGTGCTCAGTGATATAATAATTGAGGAATGCTTTAGGAGCAGTTTAGGTTCATAATTCATCTCATCTCAATTTATTTTAATTCATCTTATTTTATTATTATAATTTTTTTACATTTTTACATAAAATATAAGAAATAATTTAATATTTTTAAATCTAAAAATAATAATAATATTATTATAAAAATATTTTATTTAACTTTTAAACTTTTATTTAAAATCATCTCACTAGTTAAACATCTTGAAGATAAAAAAAAAATTATAAAAATAAATTTATAAATTAACATGAGATGTAACACATTAAATTATAAATTTATGTTTATTATAAAATAAATCTAATCTATTATATAAAATAATATTAATTTTACTTTTATATAATCTCACAAACTTTCTTTCTATATAAACTAAAAAAAAAAAAAAGTAGCAATCATATTCCCTTTTCTAATTCTAATTCAATCAAAATTATTCCAATCTCCAAGGACGGAAAATAAGTCAAACAAGATAGGCCCTGCAGCTTTTTCGATCAATATCATATATTCCCTAGATTGGTCGACTTTTTTTCAGGAATATAAAATCCATGCACCCATATATATATATATAGTACCTAATTGATTGGCCAAAAGATCTTTCGATCGACTCTACTTTCCATACATGCAAATCATTCTGTCATTCGAGGATGATGAAAATAAAATAATGGTGATAATCTTGGTGTCATATATAGATGCACGCTTTTAGCAGATATCTTTGACTTAAACCATTCATGCATTTATAAATACGGGCAAACGCAAAGCGTTGTGGGTAAGAATGCGTGTGTTTCGGTGGTGGGTGCCTACCTGCTTATGTTTTCTTCTTATTTTCTTGCAATAAAGTGATCAAATTGATCATAGAGAGTACCACAAGACCGGAGAAATAGCAAAGTCCACGAATGACACAAATTTCAAAAGCGTTTATTGTCTCTTGCATGCATGAATGGACCACCTTCATTACCCTTCTTTTTCTTTATCAAAATATTATTCATATGGAGAAGATTTCTGCTGCTAGCTCTAGCTAGGTGGGATGGATATTGCTGAACAAAGGGGAAGTTTCTACTGAATGCCGTTTCTTTTTTTCGTATAAATACAGCCATCAAATCTTGGAGGACTGACATTTTTTGTATATTTAATTATCATAATCTCACACTTTTTTTAGAACTATATATTGCCCTTTTTGATAATGTATAAAGTAAACCAGGTCGAACCACCGTGACATGACTCTTTTTTTCTCTCTCTTAATTTCTTATACCATGCATGCATGACATCAGCATGACTTATTATTACTTTTTCTTTTCTTCTCTGAATGAGTCAAAGTTGCATGAACCATTATCATAGTCGATGCTTCAATATTCCAAATAGCATTCATGTCAGTAATCAATGCTGCATTATAATTTACACCATTATTGAATTACGAATTGATTCCTGGTCAAACTAACAGTTTTTTTTTTTTTTTTTTTACTATTATCATTATTATTATTATCATCATCAATTATCAGTCAAATCTTTGTATACACGCTGCAATATCAAGGAATAAGGCTAGGAAATTAAGATATCTTTTTGCATGCAGTTATGGAGCTCTTGTATTGCCACTTGCTGCCAATGTGTCTCACACTCCCTTTTTTGTTGAACATTATCATTTTATTTAGCCGCCAAGTGTGGATCAGTTCTCATGAGATCAGTGAGGTGCCTAAACCTGCTTGGTTCCATTGAAGTCCAAGCCTCCCCAAGTCACTATCATGATTAATCCCAGTTCCCCTACAGCGAGCTTGCTTTGCATTCCCATGAAATTTTAACAACTGGAATTTTCTTCTTCAACGACTACCATCATGTCTCAACATGATGTGATGGGTTTCTTGACGAGAAAGGAATATAAACTCAATGTAGGTGCAAAGCCATTATTGGCACATGAACCTCGTTTGTGCAAATTGAATCAAATTAGGAACATTCTCATATATAGTTCTTGCACCCTATACGTATAGATCCATATTATAATGTTCATGATGCTTAATTAGAAGATTAACCAGCTCTTGTTCTTAGAAATTAGAATTAGTTTCGTGTGGGACAGAGAATCAATCTGCCCGTGGTAGAGCAATCTTGATGGGAGAAACTTTCGAGGTTTAGCTAGCCATGGCTGGCTAGGAAGTCATATTTACATGCTAATAAGCAAACCAATGATGACCTAGAACTTGGTTGTTTTTTCTTCGATCTGTCAGGGCACCACGTACGGCTAGCTGGTGTAGTGGTTGAGTTACTGTACTAGGTCACTGTGATCACTACATTATATGATCATGTGTATAACAATGGTGTTTGGTTGTAAATTCTGTAAAAAATTAATAACAATTTCACACTGTATTAATCAATAAAATAAAAATAAAATGGGTCAATGACATATATGGTATCTCCTTAAGTTATTATTCAGAGTTTAAAAGTTTCAAGTAGATTATTTATAAACACATGAAATGAATTATACAACACATGTACATTTATTGTCTGGAAAATACATACAAGCAATAATTAATATTATAGTTATTAACTTCATATGCAGCTACCTTTGATCTTCCACTTAAATAATAGAGTAATACTACTCATCATTTTTTTTCATAATCATCTTATCATCTCATGAAGTGGTATTAAATGATTGGAGACTATTTATTAAAGTCTAGTTTGTTTTCACACCTCATCTCATCTTTTTTCATCTAATCTCATTTCAATTTTTCTAAACTCCCAAACAAAATATAAAATACAATTCAACTTTTTTAAATTTTAAAATAAAAATTATATTAAAAAATTATATTCTAATAATATTTTATTTAACTTGTATAACCCAACAAAGCCTAAGTTTAATTTGTGAAACTATCATTTAATGTCACATCAAGAGATATTAACATGATAATAATAAAAATGATGATAATTAAATACATGTTTTCAAAAGAATAAGATCTTGAAATTAATGCTCGTTTTGCAATTATGAGGCATGAGATAGCATTATAATGACTTAGGCATGAGATCATTCAACTACTATTTATTATTTTATCGTATTTTTTACTACTTTTTATTACTATTTAATATTTTATCATTATTTTTTACTATTATTCACAAATGTCAAATCATTTGAAATCACCCAAAGGTACGCTTATTTATATGTAACATAAGTATACATATCATAACTACACATAAATTTCATGCAAGTATGCGAGTAGTCTTGGTTTTGCTTAAATTATTTATTTGTTCTCTCAATAAATTTCAATTGCTATTGTGGTCTTTATATTCCCGCCATGATCGTTATAGCTCTTCAGCTAATTATGCTAAAAAGAATAGAAATGGAATGAAGATCAAATCAAATTCAATGATGTCATAATAGCTAATTACTCATCAACTCGTCTCCGCAAATAATTTTTGGAATCATTTGACATGATCATGACGTGCGTGATTCACGAAAAGGGATTGTTCTTAGTAATTTTGTATTATGTTATATTATGTTATATTAATTTATTAAAAAAGTAATAATAAAAAAAATTATTCTATATTTCTTTTAGCAGATCTAATTCTCATTGCTTATTCCATTGTGAAATTATAGTTGTAGACACTAAAATCACCAAACCCCACTTCCCTCAATTTGTCAAACTTTAATTAAAGGTCTGATCTCAAAAGCTTGCCCGAGATCACCAAAAAGAGCGCTCATCAATATTAGAGAAAAGAGAGCGTGATTTTTTCAAGCTTTCTACCTACTTCATTGCCTTGAGGATGAAAAGTCAAGACGGTGGAACCGTTCTTCTCTGGTTTTCCTGGATCGATATCTTCAATCATTGTCCACTCCCTTCCCATCATGATCATAAATGTTTTCTCAACACTCCTACGTTCTCATCCCCTTTTCCACTGATTCCTTGTCTATGTTAGTCATGAACAAAAGCCAAGATTCACCAAAAGAAGAGGGGGGGGGGAAGCAACGTAAGATAGGCGTATATGGGTAGTTATAATGATCAAGCTTTTATTTTCTTTTCTTGGAGCTGATCTCTTCCACACAAACACTATGTATATGTGTGTATATATAGGTAGGTATGCCTTTATAAAGAAATAGTGTTAATCACTCAAACTAATTATTTCAGAGTTTTGGCTTTATTAATTATATGGTGGCCGTATAGACATCTCATGATGTATCTGTCGGATTTCCAATGCTCTCCCATTTAGCAAGTCAAAAGGGCGATTGGACGATAGAAGTAATGGTCCAAAAATATTTAGCTTTTCCTATTTGAGTAAATCTATGTAAATAAGTTGTAATTGAGTATATGGTAACCCTGATTTTATGTCAATAGTAAAAGATATGGACAAAAAGTCGCATGGAATTATGCATGCATGATTGCCTGGATTCAAGTCTCTTCAACACACCTGGCTAGCTGAGTTGTAATGCTCTTGCAATTTGCAACACAAGATGACAAAGTATTGGTCAAAATATTAAGCTTTCCCTATCGGAGCAAGTCTAGGTAAATTAATTAGGGCGTAGACGATGAGCACCATGTCATGATAACCTTGAGTTTGGGGTTAATAGTAAGTTGGAAAAGATACGGCCAAAAGGTCACTTGAAATTGTGTATGATCATTTCCTGGACTCAAGTGTCCTTTTCAAGATTTATATTATTGAAATCGTTTTAGGTGACCTTGAGTACTGAAGGTCAGATGGGAGAAAAGAGCTAGCAAAAGAAGGCATCATAGGAGCACTCGTGCATACGTGAGAATAGAATATCTTTTTGACAAATATGGCTTTGGTAACGAATGTCAAACTTTTTTACACGTTTAACTCATCATTTAGACCATATGTTTTGCATTATTTTAAAAGACTTTTTTAGGGTAGGGTGTGCATCAATATCCAAATTTTTAAAAGCGGGCTGATATCTGTTCGAGTAGATCTAGTTTAAATTCCGATGGATGTCACGATGTCTCTCTGTTTTTTTTTTTTTTTTTAGTAATTAAGAAAATATTTTTTAATAATATTGTAAATTTATCTTTTAAAAAAACATTTAACAGTGTTAAAAAAAATACATGAGGAAAAAAAAAAGTAAAAAAATAAAAAGATGAGATAACTGACCCAAATTGGGTCCCAATTATTAATAAACATTTTTATAGGCATTTTAAAAATTGTATTGCCCATTCAGATTTTTATAAAATAAAATAAATAATATTGGACATCAACACACACACAATACAACTACATATTACATTATTTACATCACAATGCAAAATATCAATTTCACAATAAACAAATCTATGAGTTTTACAATTCACAATTGGGGATTATGCTTAATTATTCACATCAAATAATTGATCAACTGGTTTCAGGAAGAACTCCTCCTCTGCTCTTGTTTCAAGCATCTGACAAAGCAATTAACCCATGTTAAATTAAAAATTGAATTAAAAAAAATATAGATTTATCAATTTAAAATCATATGAAGTTTTAGGAATTAAACTATCTTACCCGTTAATCCTTGATGGGATATTATTATTAGTCGAAAAAAGATTGAAAGGACATAAGTGCTAGCCGCTGATGTTCATGGGTTGAAAGTTTGAGAGAGAGAGAGAGATAAGAATCCCAAGGCGGTTGTCCCAATCTTGATTCTTCACACAGTAATCTGCTTGGATGATCTTCCTTTCTCATTTCATGCATGCACAAATGACACCCTTTTCACGCGCAATGTCTATACTTTTCTCAGGGAAAACAGCACCTGTAGATCCTCCTCCAATGTTTCCAAATCCAGCCTTGAGTCTGTGAACCGATTTGTGCATAATAATTATAAATAAATAAATAAAAAGAACAATTTTCCAGGGGTTAATTTTCTGCCCAGATATGTATGCGTGCATTTGTATGTATTTTCTTATATAATCGTAAATTCATTGTGAGATAATTAAATAAGCCATTCTTGACAAGTTTGTCAGTTGATTTGCAACTAAAATGATTTTTTTTTATCAAAAAAAAAAAAACTCGGTTATGGATAATTAATTAAATAATTGGATCTAATTTCTTGAGTCTAATCCAAATATATAATTGACCTGAATTTTTTTGAATTTCAAATCGAACCAAACCGAAGGAAAATTTGGCCCCATTGCACAACCTACTACTTTTAGGGTGAGAAATGAGAATTTTCATTTTCTTTATAATGACCCTTTTATTAAATTTTCAGCCGCCCGGCCTCGCGACCAATAAATGACGTGTCAGAAACCCAAATCATATCCGAGTATAATTAGAATTTTTAAAGAAATCAACTAAAGTACTAAACAAAAATATAATTAAAAAAACGATGATCTGGACAGTTAAACCTCAGGCCGCATGGATTCGTCAAATAAAATCCGTCCACCCCTTTTGAAAGCTGCTTCATATCATATATTCGTGCATACGGCAGAAGGAAAATAATAGGATGATTCTCAAATATCTCCACTTTAAATATGTCTATTTATATATATTTTTTCATTATTGTAGAAGTGACTTTTAATAAATTTATATTTTTTTAATTTTTTTAATAGTTAAAGATGTTTAAAAAATACATAAGTTAAGTTTGGATATAAAAATATTTTCAACTCATTTCATCACTACAAGAGAATAGATTTTTTAAAACAAATCATTTTGTCTCAAAAAATTTAAATTTCTTCCCAAAATATTATTGGAGATAAAAAAAAAAAAAAATTGTTTTTATTTTGTCTCGAAAAGCCTGTCTCAAAAGATTTTTGAAAATAAAAATTGAATTTCATCCCTAAAAGTCTTTTTTAGAGTCAAAATTAGACTGAACCAGTCGAAATCGTTCGAACGGATTTTTTTTGGGGAGACAAATCATTTTCGTCTCAAAACACCATTCGAATGAAACCTGATCCGTTCAAACTGACACATACTGTTCAAACTATAAGAAATTTTGATTCGAAATAATGACCATATTGTTGGAAATATAGTTAGGGTTTTGAGGGGATCAGATTTTGAATCAATTCGACCTCATTTTGTTATTTTTTGGGCCAAATCACAAGAAAATAATCGGTAAAAATGATTGGGTTTCACTCCTAAATCATTTCTATCGATTAAAATCGAGGATTATCAAGAATTCTTGGTTTTTAAATTTGAGGCTGAGTCAACTCAGCCATAACTATTTCGCTCAATTTCTATTTGAACAGATCAGTATCTGTTCAAATTGATTGATTGGTTATTCGAACGAAAGATGTTGTATGACAACAATTATTCAAATAGATTGGAATCCGTTCGAACTGGTGTTCGAATGGCTCCTGCTCAACAGGCGAGGCCTATACTAGTTAAGCGGGAGATCATCCTGGATGACTTCCGTAATCTTGCATGGGAGGGACGGAACATACACTCCATCATCACCGATTGAGGATGGACACTGATCTGTCAATAGAAGGGGGACAGCATATCCTAAGATGATCAGTAAGTTTTACTGTGCCATGGGAGAGGAGTCTAGTGATCCTCTGTGCTACAACTTACTTATCGATCCGGAGAGTGAGCATCATCTTCTTTCCCCACATTATTGCTGAGTTCCTTGATTTGTCGCCCATGCCTAGTTCATATCCTGCAACAGCTACGACGGCTACACCTAGAGCAGCAGTTGCATCATCTAATGTGGACACACTGGCCGCATCCTCATTGCCAACGCCGGATTTAGATACCAATGAGCTGGATGCTAGCTCGAATGATAGTGGGGGCAACGATAAGGTAGCTGATGAGAGTCTCACAGACGATCAGGTTCGTCAGTTAGTTCAAGACCCTTCGACTCCTCCACATGATAGCGGCAAGGTGATCTTACAGGTCGACTGTGTAGCATTTTTCAAAACGATTAATCTGATTGTCAGGTATAATATCAATCCAAAAAAAAAAAAACATAAGACTGATTTCAGAATCGAACGAACCAGATTTTTTTTATAGATAGCATAGGGGAAGCCGATCGATCTGGCATTGTATTTCTTCTTCCGCATTCAATTAGAGTCACACTATTCGGGTAGAAGTAGTCTATCAATTGCTATGCTGATATCTAATCTCCTACTCCGATCAGGGGTTACAGTGCAAGAGATTGGGCGGAGGCCACCACAGATAAGGCCCTTTAACAATATCACATTCAACAAGAATGAGGGTCCCTTGCTGAAAACTCCTGTAGTACATGATAGTGGCACGCCTACCGATCCAACTTCTATTGCTGTTGCTGGTATTTAGAGACAACCTGTTGTGACTACTTTCGATGAGGTACAAGCTTTATTGGCTGAGCATCGAGGAAACTCCAATTTTGTCGTTTTGGAGAAGACAACCTGCCGTCCCCCGTCATTACCTTCACAGTGTTGGTTATCGTGGGTTGGGGGCTCTTGGTTTGAGAGCAAGACATCAGAGATGCGATTGAGGTTTCTTCTAAATAACGAAGCCTTTCAACCATGCCGAGCTCCATCCTATGTAACCCATCCTACACTCCACCAAGCCCTGTCTCTAGCTGCTCAATACGTCCTTTATTGATTTTCAGAACTTGGCTCTAATGCTAATGATAGGTCCCAAAAAAAAATATTACAATTACTAACGGAAATAATTTTCTTTTCAATGAGGAAGTACCCACACAATTTGAATAAATTTGCTTGACTTCCATTAAAAATCCATGACTACTTAAATAGCATATCACTAACAAATCCACTTACATAAATGTCGAAAATAAAGCACAATACTAGACTGCTAACAACAAGTAATTGAAAAATAAACACACGTAAAACTGAAACAAACACACTTTGTAACAAAAATAAACATGTGGGAATAAATTCATTCAACAGAAAATGACCCAATCCGCGCCGCCTATATGCAACGTCTTTCACGTCCAACTTGATCCCAAGTATTTGGGATTTGGCTTAAGTCCTCCCAGAACGTGGTGGACTAACAAATATGATAGGGCGTTAATTATGAGCTTGTCCCTTGCATTTTATGCCTCGCATCAAGCAAATCATGCGTTGACCACATGCTCTCGATCGCCATTGTCCAAGTACCAAGAAAACCCTTTGATTTGATTAGTAATTATTAAGTAGTTTTGGAGGATGGGCATGCATGCAATACTCCTATGTATCCCATCCAATCCTTGTATGCTGTATTTCATCCAAGTGTTTCTTAACCTTCACACTCGATTTGATGAGTTATTATTAGATAGTTCTGGAGTATGAATATGCAGTACTCCTATCCCATACGTGTTAAAAATTAATATTTATGTAAATGGTCTTATTGATATGACACCTTGTAAGGGGATATAACTACGTAGTTACACGCCATCCATATTTCCGAGATGGAAAAAGCCTCCTCGCCGCCTGGCTTGACCGCCCAATTTGACTAGTAAAAAGTTTGTTTTTATCTTTTTTCTTTATTTTTTTATTTTTTAACTTAACGATTAATAAAATAATTTTAAATATATTGATATATTTTTTTTATTTAATAATTAAGAAAGTGGTTGAAAAAATATGAAAAAAAAATAATATTATATATAATTAAAGACTATATATAAATATCATTCAATTGTTTTAAAAATAAATAAATTCTATTAAAAATTAATTTTTTTATACAAATTTTATATTTATTTTTTTTTAAACAATTATACATAATTACAACTACCATCTCTCTTTTTCAAAACTAATGTCAAACATCGCAGAATTTCTACTTAACAACGCAATCACGCACAAAGACTCCTCATGATTTAAAGCTCGTCCTTGGAGGATATATAGAACTCTTCCTTCTCACATAGATCATTCAAAACTATTTAAGGCCTAAATTTTTATAAAAAGATTAGGCGAAATTTATTTATTTAAAATTTATATCTAATATTATTATTTAATATTTAAATGCCTTACTTTCTTGTTTTTTTATGTTAATATTTTCTTATATTGTCTTTATAATAAAATAAAATAAAAATATTTGTATTATTTTACGATTCTAATGTTAATGAAAGAGTATTATAAAAAAAATGCTATAAACACAACGTGATAGAACCACTCAATTTCTTCTTTTAATAATTTAACTTTTCATCTCTCTCCTTTCTTTTTCTCTGTATTTTTCATTTATCAAAAAATAATTACTAAATATTTTTCTATACTAATGATTTTCTGATAGAACAAAAAAATGGAAGTTCCTTGTCAATATTTAAAATAATTAACGTTAATTTTTCCATTTGTTCTATAATTTTGTAGACTTGTGAATTGAGTTTGACAGTACGCCTAATTTTAGGCAGCGTTTGAAAGTTAGATTTAATTTAATTTAAGTTATGTGTAGTATTTAAATATTTAATTTTTAAATTAATAAATTTATCTCAATTCAATATTCTTTTATACATAAATTTATAATTTTTTTAATTTTTTTATAAATATATTTAAATTTATTTTAATATCTAAATATTTAATATCAATAAACTTGCCATATGAATTTATTAATATTCATACAAAATTTTACTCAATTCAACGTCTACAAATGGGCGTTAAGTTCAATGCATCCGAATTTAAAGTTGAAAAATAAATATATATTTATATGTAAGCTGTGTACAATTTATAGACACAAATGAGACGGTAGAATGAATGTTTTTATGCGATCGAGCTCGGACATTAGTGAGTTATAATGATTATATATATAAATTTTACTTTAGAAATTCAATATTCTCTCTTTATTATTATTATTATTATTTTGGCAGTATATTCTCTCTTATCTTAATGGGAGTAACGGCAATAACCTTCGTATTTAGAAAACGGAGTGCTTTTCAAAATGTGGTTGGCCAATACATCTTAAAAATTATTAAAAACAATATAAATAACATCATACCATGTTGTCAGAAAGGCAGATAACCAGTTGGTCTGTCGTATTTAATTCTATCTGATGCATTAAAGAAATTTTTTTTTTTCATTAAAGAAAGTTTGAATAAATATATATATAATATATAAATTCGAGGAATATTGGGTAACAAAAAGAATTTATATATATTTTAGGAATAGGTACAGAAAGAGGAGGAAGATAATAGCCTATAGGGGATGCTGGAGAGGCACCATCGTACGCAGTCTACGTCATATCTTTTCTTTTAATATCGGCAAATGGCAATTGACGAGACTTATCATGACATGATAGATCAAAAAATAAATTAAATTAAAATTAAAAGGCATATTATTCAACAAAACACTCTCTTCCCTTTCTCTCTCTTCTTTCTCTCTCCAAATCAGTCAGTCAGTCAAAATAAAAGAGGGTAGGGAAGATATAGGAGCTACGTACGTCGGGCAGCCTAACATTCATGACTCATTCATTCTCTTTTGGTTTTTTCCTGAGAAAGTTCATTACACTGCGTGGTTTGTCCATCTTTCAGATCCACGAGGATTTTCTTTTTTAATTTTTAATGCGATCTATCCCATTTTTCTTTGCTTTGCCTTTGTAAAACAATCTCCAACGTTTCGTTTTTACAGCAACAGGGCCACACAGATCAGATAAAGAAAATAAGAGAGAGAGAGAGCACAGTTCTCGACGTGAATTACTACAACACGATGATGGTACATTAACCTGCACACGCCAAAAATACCGGCGTCCTCGAAGCCGCTCACCTCCGCACCCTCCAATATCCATTCAAGATCCAACTGTTGTTTGAATACTTTTCACCGTGGGTGTCCAGACTCCGGAGACAAAAAACAAAACAATGTAATGTAATCTGGTTGTACCCTACATTTCTCTCTGATCATCTGCAAATGGGATTCATCAGATCAAGAAAAAGAAGTAATAAAATATGCCCCTTTTGTTTGGACTTTTTCATAGACATCATTCCATTTGTGCAGGAATTTCCATCATTCCTCTGCCATTTCATCATTATCATACTGCCACAAACAGTCAGAGTGTGTGTGGGGAAGAGATAGGGGAAAAGATCGAGGGGGCCGGGGCTCCTCTCTTCTCCTCTTTCCTGGTCCCCATAACTCCATCCAACTCTACGTGCAGTTCCTGCCCCCGCTCTATAATACACAAAAACAAATAACCCTACTACGAGATTTCTCGAGATTGTTTTCTTTGCTTTTTTTTTTTTTTTTTTTTTCCTGTTTTTAACCTTTTGTATTTTCTCGGCAGCCAAGGTCCACGTGGAGTGCTCACATAAATTTGGAAAAATTTAATTTTAAATATAATTATATATTAATCTACACACTAATTTAATATGATTAATTAAAAAATAAATTTTATTAAAAATAATATTAATTTAAATTTAAAATATGAAGAAATTAATATTAATATATAAATTAATACATAATTTTATTTAAATATGTAACAAAACTCTATAAATTTATGAGGAACTTTATACCAAACGGATAATCTATCTTGACTTTCTTTTCGCAAATATCAATTTCTATAAAAGATATATTCTTTATTTTACATCATATATTTTAATATTATTTTTTATTTTTAATATTTTTAATTTTATTTTATTTATATTAAATTAATTAAATTATTTTACTTATTATTTATATATTACATATTTGTTATAAAAAATAAAATAAAATAAATATAATATGTGATATATAAAAATGATAAGTAAATTATTCTTTATATAAACATTGACTACGTACAAACCGTCGAAGAGCAGAAACGAAAATGCTCTAAAGAAGTGAAAAAGCGATGCCAATAATTAATTTGGCAACCACCGATATGTACACAATCAATGGTCAAAAAATTCAATGAGGTTTGATTTATGAGTTGAAATGAGATGAGATTAAAGTTAAAAATTAAATAAAATATTATTATAATATTATTTTTTAATATTATTTTTATTAAAAAATTTTATAAAATTAAATTATTTATTATATTTTATTTAAAAATTTAGAAAAATTATAACTAGATTAGATTAGATAAAATGAATTGAAATAAATTTATTATCCAAGTAAGGTCTAAATCAAGGCGTTTGTTGAGGAGCTCTCTTCCAGGTTATTCTTACGGGAGGTTTGGACAGAGAAAATTAGAGGTGGGCAGCTGGGGCCCACACCTTGCTATTTCTTCTTGTGAGTCTTGCATTACTTAAAAGATGATTATTGTATTGTCTTGACTTTCTATATAAAGATCAGTCTAAGAGATTAATGCAATCTAAAATAAAATTCTAATAAGTTTAAATTTTTTTGTATTATAAATTTTAATTTATAATTTATATTCGGGACTTCATATTTTTTAACTCGAAAAATAGTTTTAGATCCAATCGGTGCATATAGTGCAGGGGGCGAGGCGGATGAGGTTTTCAACTCTACCCCCGACACCCCGTGAGGGAGGCGGCGTTGAAAACCCAACCCTACCCCCTGGCGCTCTCGGCGAGAGACAGAGTTGAAAACCCAACCCTCGCATGGTACGGGGCGGGGTGCGGAGAAGGGTCCTCCTGCCTCGCACCATGCAGGTATCACCCCTAGAGAGAACATAAGGCTCCGAACAAAAGAAATGACCTAAAAGGCATCAAAGCTCATGCTACATATTATAAATCAGAAGTAAGAAAAAATAGAGGATATAGAGGTAATGAAAGACTTCCACAGCACTTGTGTATGAATTTGGGTGGTTGGATATAGTAAATTAGAATTAGAAACCCCATATAAGGGGGAAGAAAAAAGGAAAAAAAACAATTGACAACTCAAAAGGTCAACAGGATCAGGCTTTCGTTCCAGTATAGTATTTGATACACTATACTTTTTCATTCTATTTTATTCCAAATTCCAGCTAGTTCGGCCAATTCTAGACTACATTTAGCTTCATACTATTTTAATAGTAATTTTATAATTTTCTTGAGTTTAGTTAACATTTTTGTAAATGTTAAATTTAGATGGCTTTCATGTATTTTTAAAACTAAAAAGCATTTATATAATTTAAAATTTTTCATAACTTTAAATATGTCTCATCATTCTCTTTTTTTAAAACTCATTATTTGTAATAATTTCTCATCTCTTTATTTTTATTTTTTTTGTCTCAACTCAAGTTTATGATTTTTTTTAATATTATTTCTTGCACAAATATATCTATTTTTTCTTTTTAATGTTTTTAACGTATATTCCTTTCATAAATTTTGAATTCTTCCATATATCTTACACACAAACACACACACATAAATACATATATAATACACACTTACATTTATTTATCAGTTTATATATATAGCTAATTCCGAAACGACACACCAGAATGCCCTAGTAAAAAAAAAATTATGTTTTATGACTTAAATTAGAATGATCAACAGAGCCTAGGGGTGGGTCACGAGCCATCACATTCGACACGTTCGCCCCCAACCCCCAGTCCAGCCCTGCTTAGGTTGACCAGTCGCACTCACCCACATATGGCTAGTGTGTAGGCAGACTCCCACACAACTTGGTGTGACAAGGGATGGGGCCTAAGTTAGGTCCAAGCCTGCCCGAGATTTTTTCCGTCTGCCTAGAAAACAATATCGTTTTGGGAAGAACTACTCAATATGACCTTTTTTTTTAAGTTTTTTTTTTAAAAAATAAAACAACGCCATTTTGAGAATAACTTCTCAAAAAATCATGATTTTACCTTAAATTTTGTTACAGAATCTCTCTCTCTCTCTCTCTCTCTCTCCCGCGGAGGCAAGGTGGGATGGCCACCTGTTCAGGAGTGAGAGTAGCATCCCTACCGGAAGCCTCCTTGTTTGCTGAGCAATGACAAGCAGGCTAATGGAATAAAAACTAAATATTGGTCAGGAGAGTAGTGGATCTCCCACCAGACTAGGTTTTACCGACCTGATGACTCAATTTACATAATTAAAGAACCTTCTCCTATTTTCTTCTTATCTTCGTCCTTTCTTCGTTCTTCTTCTCTTGAGCAATAATCTCTTCACTCATTGATAATCTTGAGACTATTGAGACCCACAACCACGATCCAAGGTCTCTAATACCTCGTGATTTTTGGGGTTAGATTATATTTATATTTATTTTTGGTTGAATGACTTTATGTTCTATGTGATTTTTTGACTGGATTCTTTAATCTTGGATCTAATGGCCCGTGTTGCAATCTTCATGTTTGGATGGGGTAATCATGTGGCAGTGGCCTCCATCCACAAGTAGGGGTGGGGGTGGAGGCTAAGGGTTTGGTTGGGAAGTGAGATGATCTTATTTCATCTCACTCCATCTCAAAATTTTTTATAATTTTTTTAAATTTCAATAATCATTTAATTATAAATACTTTTTAATTTTAAGTTTTTAATTTTTTCATATAATCTTTGCAATTTTTTTAAATTTTTAAATAAAATATAAAAAATAATATAATTTTTTTTCAAATTTTAAAATATAAATAATATTAAAAAAATTTATTCTAACAATATTTATACTGGTGTACATATTTACTGCTAATATTGTCCATTATTGTATTCGGTGAAAGCTTTAATGAGTTTTGTATAATAAATCGATTCTTGTATCTAATTTTTGAGCGAAAATGCAAGTTGTTACTTGTTTAGATTGAGAATCCTTTCAATTTATTTTATTTTATTTTATTATTATAATTTTTTTAAAATTTTTATATAAAATATAATAAATAATTTAATTTTTTAAATTTCATAAAATAATATTAAAAATAAAATATTATCTGTGACGCCCCCAAATTCCGTTTGGGATTGGACGGACATTTGAAGCGTCGAGACATGCAACACAAGGTTACCTGCCCCCGTTCATGACATATAAGATGCAATAATCCTAACATGC
Source organism: Carya illinoinensis (assembly GCF_018687715.1). Taxonomy (NCBI): domain Eukaryota; kingdom Viridiplantae; phylum Streptophyta; class Magnoliopsida; order Fagales; family Juglandaceae; genus Carya; species Carya illinoinensis. The sequence continues at coordinate 24,932,059 of NC_056756.1, read as the reverse complement.
ATCTAACATTATGCAATATTCGCAGCGGATAATTTTTTTCTTTAGCAATACTATGCACCAAATTAAAATATCCCAAATACTTAAAACATACTTCATATATAAAGATACATTGAATAACTAAGATCACAGAACTATTCCAAAATAGTTATGATCTAAAAGTACTGGAGATGCAACTCCATCGTACAAGTAGTAATTTAACTACTATATTAACCTTAACGATGCACCGTCGTTCAGTCGACTGTATCTAGTTGGTCAGCTCCTGATCTTCCTTCAGGTCCTGTAACAAGATCTACCATTCGGGGGGAATGGTAGTTGGGACTTCCACAGTGAGATTTGATTACAAATCTCAGCAAGTTAACAAAAAACTTCCATACAGACTAATGATGCATGTATGACAGTAAAAGCATAAATGCATAATCAAATTCATAAGTAATTAAAGTATAACTTAGCGTACAACATAGCATAATTGACATAGCTTAAATTGAGTCATGAACTAAACTTGACTTGACATGAATTTGATCTGAAACTTGACTTAGCATGAACTTGCTCTGAAACTTGAATTAACATGAAAAATACATACTCCACAGTTGTTGTGGCCCCATGTATTCTACGTGTAAATACATACTCCACAGTTGTTGTGGCCCCATGTATTGTACGTGTAAATACATACTCCACAGTTGTTGTGGCCCCATGTATTCTACACAAACTTGACTTAACATTAAAAATACATACTCCACAATTGTTGTGGCCCCATGTATTCTACGTGTAAATACATACTCCACAGTTGTTGTGGCCCCATGTATTCTACACAAACTTGACTTAACATGAAAAATACATACTCCACAGTTGTTGTGGCCCCATGTATTTTACGCATCACAATTGTAGTTAAATACATACTCCACAGTTGTTGTGGCCCCATGTATTCTACACATCATAATGTACTCAAGATGAAATGTAATTGGAATACGAAAGGACTGAAGTCCTGACGTAACATAACGTGACTTGAACATAACTTAGAATACATGACCAACTTGAGATAGAAACATTTCGTAACATGGCATAACATATAATAGACAACATATTTAACATGACATACTTGCAACAGTGAATATTACATGACTTGACATACATGTAATAGATGGCATACTTAGCATGACGTACTTGTAACGTACAATGATACATGACAGAATATATTATGTAACAGATAAAAACTGATGACAGAATAAATTCTGTATAACAGACAATTACGTGATAACTTAGCATGGCATGACATATATAATAACACACATACATATACTGTAGTTCCTTTACTTAGCACACATACACAGTAGACTGCTAGTAAGTTAAAAGCTAACTTACCTCGATCTCCGCGTTTCTTATAAAACTTCAAGTGCGATCACGAGAAACTGTAATTAGTAATTCTAAAAGTTAGAACTAAATCACTAATAATTTGAAATATGGAAAATACTAACTTAAAGAGTAAAATTTTCATTTTACTCTCTACATGTGGAAAAATGACTGTTTTACCCATAACTTAAGGATTTTGCATACTAACTCTAAAAGTTTCTAAAATTTACATTCCTCATGTAAATTTTATCCTAAACTTAAATATCAACTCAGAAAAATTTAAAACAAAACACAACTATGAAGAACACACTATGGTTGAAACATCCATAGGCCATTTCCCTTTATTTTTGTTGCAATTCCTTCCAACTTCAAAACTCATACTTAAACCCAAAATTTTGCAACAAACATCTTCCAATCCTAAGTTCAAAACCATACTTAAAACATCCATTTAGAAAAAGCTAATAATCAACACCAAACTTTTTTGTAAAAAGATCCAAGCACTTGAATCACAAGTTTTGACATTAAATCAAAACATCTCCAAGAGTTTCAAAAAATCAAATCTTACTTCTAACATATTCATAATATCATCCTAACATCAACCATGCTTTAAATCATCAAACCAAAGTCACCAAAATCACAAAATAACATTTGGAGTTTTTGGTTTTACACTTAATCCAAAAACAGAAACTTTTTCCTCAACTAGTTTTGATAAATATCTTGATCTATGACTTATAAATATATGATCTTCAAACCAAACCATCACATGGTTTAAAAAGATGTCCTAAAACATATATAAGCTTCTAATTCAAGATCACATGGTTAGAAATTAACCAAAACATAAATTTAGCCAAGAATATCCATACTTTGGCTTGTTTGAATATCTCTTTGCATAAAATTTCATATCTTTGAAACTAACATCAAATATCTTCAAAATAATAATATAACATGTATATAAGATACTTAGGATCCTCCAATAAAATTATTAAAGTCATTAGAATAGGTTTAGACCACCAAAGAGTTAAACTTTCTCAAAACAGAAACTGTTTTTCTTCTTCCAGTTTCTAAGTTTCTAAATCTAAGTAAATCTTTCATCAAAACCTTTAATCATGCAAAAATCCTCAACCAATAGTCACATATACATGTTAACAATACTCCATAAAAATTTCGGACCAATATCTATCCATTAGCTTGGTGAAAAACTCCAAACTATAACATATTCTCCAGTTTATCTCCCAGAATGACCTTTCTATAGTTTATACAATATTTGACTGACCAAATGATCTTCAAATGGGGCAAATAATATATCCATGTAAACTAGACTCAAAAAGGAACAACTTATATGAAGGAGACTTTATGATAAAACACTTACAACAGCTTCGAAATGGGCGTGCAAAAGACCTCCTAAAAGCTGTCCGAGAGAGAGTGTTTGATAATCTTTTATTGGAAGGTGTAATTAGATAATTTCGTGGGGAGAGGTGGCTGGAGATAATTATGGATGAGATATGGAAGAGATGAGGCTGGAGTTGAGAGTTGAGTGTAGTTTTCTCCTACCCAAAATATCTATAAAAGATTATCTCATAATATTTTATCTAATAATATCTATAAAAATCAACTCAAAATATTTTTACCCAATAATATTCATGAAAATTACCTCAAGATATTTCTTTTTATCCAATAATATCTACAGTTTTAAACATACGTTTTGACCGAAAATATGAAAAAATGTTATTGCGCCATAAGACTTTAAATAACCCTCCGAGTCTAATGGCACAAACCATAATACATTTTGACACTTCTAACTATCTCCAATAATCAAAAACACACTTCTGATACCATAGTAAATAATAACACTAACTATGTAATTAGACAAAAACCTATATGATTAATGGATTCGTGAAAACTTATGGGGTTTTCACGAGGTTCTTAAAGTTAACAGAAATTTCACAATTGAATTTCTAGCGGGCTGTTACATTATCTAATTTTTAATTTTTATTTAAAATTATTTTATTTTATCCTTCTGTCCAAACAACATCTAATTTACGACTAATCAGGTTGGGGCACCTGTTAAGAATCATAATCATTATGAAAAAGCCTCAAAAGTACGCAATCATGGTTCAACATTAAATATAAAAAAAACATTTAATAAAAATAGAAAAAGTCTCACTAAAATACAAAAATATACAACAACCAACCCGAGAAAGGGATTTCCCTCAACTTATTTATTTATTTTTTACGTTTTCATCTGACAAGTAGCATTAATGCAGTTTTACGTAGTCATATGAGAGGGGTATACTATAAATGGAGAAAGCTCCGTTATTTTTTTTAAATAAATGTGAAGAGTATTTTTACTGACGGCCATCTAAATTTATCCTTCAAAATAGCGATCAAAAATATTATAAAAGACTAGAATTTTAAGTTTTTTTTTTATCCTTTTTGTAATTTCGTTTTTTTTTTATTTTGACTACTTATATATTTTATTTTATAATTATTATTTATTTAATAATTAAGAAAGTGACTATTAACAAATTTATAAATTTTTTTAAATATTTAAAAAGTAATTAATTTTTTTTAAAAAAAAATACAATTTACACTAAAAATCACTACCCTAGTAGCAGTATCGTTATTCAAATGCCAAAACTTTGGTTAGAGGAATTCTCAAGTAGTAGTGTGGGACTTCCTCGGCCGAAGTTGTTTTCAAGCACAACACGATCAGCAACAAAGACTTTTATATTTTTTTTTAAATAAAACACAACACTTTATTTCAAGCCTTTTTAAAAAAAAAAAACAAAATAGTCTACTCGTCGTGGCCGAATCCTTCGAACGTTTATTTTCAACGCAACATTCCCACCTAACAGCGCCTAAAAACGAATAATAATGCTAGGAGAATGAAAATGTTGTCTTTGTAGTGTATGATAAGTGTAAATGTAATTTTTTTTTCTTTTAAATATGTTTTGAAAATATTTAAATATTTTTAAAAATAAAAAAATAAAAATTATTAATATTGACTTTCTTAACAATTAAATAAATAATTCCTATCAAAAAATAAATAATAAAAAACGCAATATCGGTCAAAAGGGGGACCATTCGGTCTCTCTATCATTTTCCGAAAACAAAATGCCCCTTTTTTTTTTAAAAAAAATAATGGTATATTCCTGAGTTGGTTCATCACTTTAACTAATTTTTCTTTTTCTTAATTAGACTAATTAAACAAAATGGACATTATTTTTAGAAAAAATATATTTATAATCGTGAATTATATAACTACCACATAATCATTTTGAAAAAAGTAAATAAAAGATAGAACTAACATGAAAAAAATTAATTTTTTAATAATAAATCTCATTTTTTTCAAAACGATTATACGACATTTACATATTTCATAATTGTATTCAGAATTATTAACTCATCCAACTTCTGAGTGGGTGGGTTAATTAGAGTTAACTTTTGTATTATATAGCTTCACTCAAAAGTTAAAACTGATCAGAAGAAATATATTTTATTATTTATTATATTATACCATGAAATGTAAAATCAAATTTAAATTTAAGATCTTTGTATGTATTAATATCATGTGAAATTATCAGTACTTATATCAAAATATTAAATTAATGAAAAAGTTAAATTTATTATTTATATTATATTAACAGTAAATTTGTATTGATGACTGTTCGAGAGAACATCGATTGTGAGATGCAATTAACTAATTATTAGTTTGAGTTTGAGATAAGGTCAGCCATTAACCCAATAATTAGATGTTATTACGTGACTTACTATTATATATTTATGTGTATGCCTATATATTTATCTTGAAAACCATTAAATTACTTAAATTTACCCATAGTTTTGTCATGAAATATGATGCATATATTACGCGGATTTGATACTTTTAGCTTTCTTTGTATTAATTCTATGTGATTATTTTTCAGAAAAAAAGAAAATTAATGATGGGGGAGATAGGGGTTCCTTTTGGATTGATGGTAATATCGGGCCAAGGGAGCAGTACGGACATGCTCAGGTGAGTTAAAAGATTAATATTATATATAGTTATAAAATAGGTAAGTTTTATACAATTTTTAAAAAAAATATATAATTTATTATTAAATAATTAATTTTTTTTATTTAAATTTTATATTTATTTATTTTTAAAAAAATAATTAAACAATACTTACACATTATTTTTAAAAAAGATTTGCTACAGGAAAAAAGGTGTCCGTAGGCCATACAGGTATTAAATCCCTATGACTACACTCTATCTATAGAGTTATATATATGTAATAGTATTAGAGATAGATCGTGGCACGATACCTTGGCGATAGATCATAGCACGATACCACATAGCCTTAGAGATTAAACGTGTAGAGTACTATTATATATAGTTATAAAATGTGTAAATATTATATAATTATTTTGAAAAATAATATAATTTATTATAAAAAAATTAATTTATTTTTATGTAAATTTTATATTTATTTATTTTTTAAAAAAATAATTATATGATATTCACATACTCACAATTGGAACTATCATTTTAAAAAAAAAAAAATTACTACAAGAAAAAAGGTGTCCGTAGGCTATACAGGTGGATACATGTGAGCACATGATTTACAGAAATTAAATCCGTATGACGACACTCCATCTATAGAGTTATATATGTGTAATAGTATTAGAGATAGCTAGATCATAGCAGTGAGCACGATACCTTAGCTTAGAGATTAAATGGGTACGTAGAGTACTGAAAGATGCAGTCAACAACATGCATGCGTGGTGTAAGCCTGGGGCTATACAGATCTTGGATGGTATACATTTTTACCACGTTAATTCGAACTCTCGTATGATTTTTTAAGAAAACTCATGTTATATATTTTTATTGTAACATGTTTTGGTAAAATATAAATGATTATTACCTAATTATTCTTTACTCATATGTAAAATACTCATAATTTCAATCGTTAAAATTTTAACGACGTTATATCAAAAGATAATAAAAAAATGGATAATAATTACTAAGATGATAAATGACCATTTCTAAATATATATATATATATATATATATATATATATGTATTTAAATATCGCCACGCCCCTATTCTCTCTAGTATTTACATATTCAAAGGGCCAAGTATTGTGCCTTTTCAATTCTTTTATCATTATTTAAATTGATGTATGTATAGAAATTTAGCAAAATGACAAGCACACATAACCTTTTACTTCATTATATATGACTATGTTTTTAAGTGAGGGGTATTTTAACATGTATTATGAAAAATATTGTGAAATGTGTTACTCGTACTGAGTAAAACGGAGCGGAATGATGGCATCAACTTGCTTTATTTGTATACTTATTTCACTCGATATGAACCATAAATTACAATAATTTTATTCTCAAATTGAAATGTAGAGTACATCATCTACATAATTAAAATTATAAAATTTAATTTGTAAGATTTAAATTTTAAAATCTCTCTTCTAAATCAAATTATGTCATGTAAACACTTTATTATATGCATTGTCCACGTTTACTTATAAATAGAAATTTCTTAAATTATATTGGGTCTTGTTTCTACTTTTTCAATCATTCTAGATACAATTTAAAAATAGAAGTATTACAACTACAAGTAGACATTCTAAAAGTAAATTTACAAACTAACATTATTGTATATGATAGTTAAATTAATCTTTACAACTAAAGTAGCTTTATAATCTAATATACGTATTATATCAAATCATGTCAGTTTATGAATTTATTTTATAGAATCTCTTTATGATTAAAATATTTCTCATTTAAAAATATTTAAACTTTCGTTACTTAAATTGTGTATCTCCTGTGCTTGTAGCAGACTATCATTGGATGAAGATTAATGCTAAATATAGTTATTTACTTTGTCATTTTTTTTCCAAGAGATTACATGGAGGAACTTATATAATCTAAGATGACAAATATAATTTCTCTTGGATGAATGACCGGAAAGCGATTCGCTAAGCAAACTATAAGGGTTGTTACCTTGTACATGCATAAAACATTCGAAAGTATACTTATTCTTTCTATTCCTCAAAGTATACTTTATGCTTTCTACTCCCAAGTAAATATTATAATCATAGAAAGGAGCTGTAGTGGACTAGGGGCCTACGCAATTAATAAAATTGGTAGGATTTGTTCACTTGAAGTGTATATTCTGAATACTTATGTATGAGAAATATTTAATTGTTCATCTCTATTTGAGTGTGATTGTGTTCTACATTAGAGATTGATTGATTGTGATTCAGTTATTAAAGTTTTAGACAAAAAATTAATAGTTTAAGATAATTAGAGGCTCTAATTACTATTAAGATAGAGACAAACAGGTCGTTTGTTGGATAAACAAGTAAAGAAGTCAATTGATAAAAGTTTTTATAATTAAGACTTGATTGTAATTAATTTTTAAATAATAAAATTAATTTTTTTAAGTTTAGTTAATTCATAAAATTTTATCAATTTTTTAAAAGATTTCTTTTCGTTAATAATCTTAATGTTTTACAATTTATTTATTTTATTTTATTGCTTAATTATTAAATAATTAAATGATTGAAGTCTAAATAAAATAATTTAAAAAATACATAATTTTACTAATAATTATTTTTTAATTATTAAATAAAAATAAAAAATTTAAAAAATAATAAAATAACAAAAAATAGTAATAGGATAATTCTTTCATTATTCTTCCTTAATTCCCAGTATTTGTTTGTTGTTTGATCCATGATAAGACGTCTGCACGATTAGGCGAGAATTAAAAGTCTTTAATAATCCGATAAACCTAATCATAATTAATGATCCAGAAAAGTAGGCTACGTGTGTGTATATATATATAATAGTTTTGACAGGTTGGTATGGAGTATTTTTAATTGTCAATAGTCGGCACCGTCTCTACAAATACTAGAGTGCGAAGGTGTCGTACTATACTAGAGCTTAGCCTTAACATATAAAACCAAACGTGATGTTTTTCATTTCACTTGATTGAGATTTTTGCATTCCCAAATTCCACGTACGGAAACTTCTTTGTATCTGGCCGGCCTTTTCCTCCATCTCTCCTGTCCTACTTGACGTGCTCGTCTTTCCTACGATCCCTACCGTTGATTCTCCTTGGGGAACCACGCATGCTGCAGCTCATTTCGAGGGATTAGAGTGGACGGCTTAGATTTTTTGCGTGGCAATTTTACTGTCAATTTTTGTTGGGTTGCCTTGTCATATCTGGCTTTCATGGAGTACATCTTTTACTTTTGCATGAGCTGGTTGACTTTTTCAATCGTTTTACTTGGACATGAAAGCCCTATGCGAATCCAAGACAGCAAAGGGCAATGGTGAACATTTCAACGGGGATAGAGAGAGAGAGAGGCATCACCCCCTTTTTTCTACCTTATTTAATAATTATGAAATATTTAATTAATTATCTGATAATTAATTATGTAAAAATCATATAATTCATGGATTTATGCATATTTTAAAAGTTTTAAAAACCGGCAGTACGGTCCATATGTGTTAGAATTTTGGAATGGGTGCGGGATCCGAAGAACTTGGCCTCAGATTAGAGCTGAGCGGCCCTACCTCTACGTAGCCAAGTGGTCCAGTGGATGTGTACACGATTACAGCATCAACAAGGGCAAGGTCGTATTTATGAAAATATGTGGGCACTCCCTTTAGGACGAACGGGTGTGTTCCAATAAACATTTTAATTATGTATTTTTCAGAACAATTTCATGGGCTTTTGGTGATCATGACGACGTTAGCGTTTGATAGATGATAGACTTTATAAGAGAGAGAAAGGGAGAGAGAGAGACAAAGGTCAAAGCAAGGCAGTTGTGGCACGGTGCCAGGGTAATGATTTTTGTTGGAAGAGCAGGCTCAGAATTCAGATGCTCGTGATATATATTCATGTATTTTCAGAGAGAATTTTCTCATTTTCATTTTCTTGGTTTTACTAGGACGATATATTTCTTTTGCAGTGCAAGCAGGAGGTAAGAATCAGAAACCACCAGCAGCAGCCAGCAGGTATTTTCAGAAGCCCTTTAAGGAATTTGCAGACCCTCTCTCAGCCTCAGCTTCGTCTTTTCCTTTTCTCCTCTCCTCTCCTCTCTTCTCTTCTCTCCTCTTCTCTCTCAGCTATTTGCCTAGTTTTTCTTCTTTCTTTTGAAGGCCTGCGACCCGCATATATATTGCTACTTTTGAACCTAGACAGTCCCAACGTTTTTGAAAGTATATACCTCTCTTTTTAGAACCCATACCAAGCCCTCGATCAAGGATTTTCTTTTTATATATATCTGGAGGGTGCAAAGAGGTTGAAAAAGATGTTTTTTTTTTTCAGGTGAATCTAAGGAAAACCCAGTTGGTGGAAAGCTTGTTTAGAAGAGGAAACAAGGATTTTCGGTTCGGGTACCCATTTGGATTAAAAGGGTTTCTGAAAAAAGAGCGAGTTAAGGTCAATAGCATAAAATGAGCAGTTGTGGAAGAAATGGGGCTGTCAGGCAGTATATAAGATCAAAGGTGCCTCGTCTGAGATGGACTCCTGAGCTCCATCACTGTTTTGTTCATGCCATTGAGAGGCTTGGAGGCCATCACAGTAAGTCTCTCTCTCTCTCTCTCTCTCTCTCTGGGGTCCTGCGCGCGCTCATCATGTCCTTGTTATCATATATTGTAGAGGCAACACCTAAGCTTGTTCTTCAATTAATGGATGTCAAAGGACTAACCATCTCACATGTCAAGAGCCATCTCCAGGTTGTTTTGTCCTTCCTTTTGTCATCTGATTTTCATTTCCGTTTGTGCTGGTTGAAACTTCCATGGCTTCATATTTACACCGTACAAAAGATAATTTTCTTCTTTTGCTTTGTTTACATGGGTTTACTTTGTTCCAACAGATGTATAGAAGCATGAGGGGTGACCTGGGCAGACAAGGTATCTAAAACTCTCGTCCCTTCTTCTTTGGGCAGAAATATGTAGATCAATAACGGGCATATACACGTGTTCCTCAGATACCGTAGCTGCTCAACTCCTAAACAACTACATTTCTGTTATTATTTAAACTGAGGTCCTATTATATATACCGCTATTCTACGTAGACCATCCATTGTTTCTTTTGTTAGTACTCCTGAATCTTTTTTTGGTAGTTCTCAAATCTGTGTTTTGGAATAAGGACTTGCAGCAATATAAGACATCTTTTGGTAATGAGTGGAAATATCACTACATTTATTGTTTCCTTTCTTATTTAGTTGATGCTATAATGGATGATAACAGAAGAGAAAAATTATCCCATCAGATCTGCTGCTGTTGGCATTTCTGATGAAAGCCACAACCTCATTTACATCGATCTTTTGAAGTTCTCAGTAGTGTTTTCAAATCGAAGGCTTGTTAAATGCTAGGGACCTATTTTGCCTTTACTCTCACCTTTCTGTGTGATTCATGTGTTTATGTCGGGGTCTCTTTGTCGTTTGACAGATAGGAATTCTATGCAACAAAGAGAACAATTTTTCGAGGAGCATGATGATGGGTGCGTTGATGAAGTGAATGATATGGGTTTTCACCCATCTTCAAAATCCATTGAGAAAGAATCAGATTCTGACTTCAGCAACAGTCCTCTCCCTCCTAAAAGGTCAGCTACGCATTATATTAGAGCGTTAATCTTTTTTCAGACTTATTAAAAAAAAAACTTTTTTCAGACTTCTTTTCTCCCCTAAGCCTACATAGTTTCAGACTTTTTGAAATGTCAAGAAAAGTGACATTTTTACAAGAAAGAAACAAAAAGAATGGGGATTGCATGATCCGTGCTTTTACAACTGGCTTTTTCTCTGATCGAATATCTTGTTTTATTTTATTTTTCGATTTCTCCCCCTCAGAGCTAGAATGGAAACGTTGAGTTCAATCTCTGAAAGCCTGCAATGCAGCCAAAGAATAAGTGAGACAGCCCCGAATCCGTACAGTTTTGATGATTATCTGCGGGCCATGACTGAGCATAGGGGAATAAAGGAGGGTTATGTTGGTTCGAGATGGCAGGCCCAGCCTCAATCCACAGCCTTCTATCTGCCACAAGATCTTTACAACCGCAGCTCTCTCAAATATGCAGTAGAGAAGGAATCCGATTTCTTGGAGGTACGCCTCAACTCTCTCTCCTTCTCTGTCTGCTGTTTCCTTTTAGCAGCTTTTTCTTAAGGGGTTGAGTGTAACGCTGGTTGTTGGTTTCATCAAACAAGATGTATATTCGTATAATATGGCATTGCTCTATGATTCTGACAATGCTCTGGTGACCGGTGGAAGCATGGAATATCCATCCTTTTTAGGTCAACATGCGTCACTTGTATTGTCACATGCAGCGTTTTCTTGCTAGACAGTGGGAAGTGTGTTTAGTTAGTATTATCTCGCAATGCTTCCACGTTAAATGAGAAATCTCTGCTCTTTTCACATACTTGTGTTATTTGTGAGTGTACACAGCCTTTAACTACTTCAAATCCTTGAAGACAGAACTCGTGACCCAAAAAAAAAAAAAAAAAAAAAAAGAAGAAGAAAGAGAAGAAATGGAAAGGAAAAAGTCTTCACAAGTAGGATCAAGCAATGAAAGCGTCCTTTTTTTTGTCCTTTTCTCTCTTTCCTTTTTGATTTGTGAATGCTGATTAGGGAAACAATGACCAGCCATTTGCTTCGGCTTCTTTTCCTTTCCATGGACAGTTTTTGGCTTTTAAGGATCAATGCTGGAATTGAAGTATTTGAGAAGTTGGTTCATAGATGTTTGACGAGATTTTATTCTTATTGTTATTATTACTGTATCCCAATGGGCTGCTAAAACATTCCTTGGTCCTCTCTACTATTAATGGCCGGACACACCCTTATGGCTGGCCAACTTAAAATCCCAAATGGGCCTTTAACCTCATTGGCACAGAGAGTCCTTTAAGGACTTAACCTTTTATTTGTCTTTTAGGGCTATCCCTACTTGATCTTTGCTGACTTGTGCTAGCACCATTGAAACTTTCTGGTGTAGAAATGTATATTAATATCATGGCTTTAATAACACTAATAAGACTTATTGCATGCATTATAGATTTATATTTTGGCTAAAACCTGCAGCAAAGTAATATCCTCCACTAGAATGAATGCACTTTCAAATCCGTTTGGTAACCATAGATTTGTTCTCTTAACACTGGTTTTGTTTGACAGGTACCTGGTCTAGAGCGCCCGACGGAAAGAATGCCTAAACGGGAGAGTGAGGGAAGGGGAAATGTACTAGAGGTTGGTGGCTGCGAGTTGTCGTTATCACTCTCCTTGCCTCCTCCCTCCTCCCAGAGAAGTAACGCCTCTTCCATGAGCGAGATCAGCGAGGCAATTTCGTCATACCCTTGGTCTAACTATAAAGACTGCTCCAGCTCTTCTTCAGGAAAACATAGCATTAACTTAGATCTATCTATAGCTCTATGCGGTATCTAGTGGCTTTTTATTTTTTTTGGGTAATTTTTTAATTTTGTAAAATTTTATTTATGGATATGTGGTAGTTGTTGTTAATGTAAAAGTCATCCATTAGGCATGTTCCTATCATGCTCTTTTTCTTTTATTTTGGTTCAGTCTTTGATAGAATGGCTTAATGAACTCGAGTTTCTTAGATGTGACCCATATTTGGACTGTGACATGGGATGCTTCTGGTTGGGATTCTGGCATCCGAAATAGAGACAAAACTGTTCTTGTGAGGCTTCTTGAAGGTATGGACCCAGTGGTATTAGAGGATTTTGGACCTTTTTTGAATCAAGGCTAAAGTGAAAAAGGGGCTACGTCGAGAAAGACGTACGTAAGGCACCATTTGCTTGGCACTACGTAAGACCCTTATATATAGGAGAACCCTTCACAAACTATTAAAGCCAGAAATGGAAATTATTTGTCAAGCCACGACACTTCCGTCATTTCCATTACCAAGTCTAGAAAATCTTATTTCCTTAAAAATAATGCTATAATTAAAATATCTCATTAGGGGTATAAGATATTTTTGTACCTAATTGATCATAACAATCCTGCCCCATGGTAAAAATGACAATAAATAATACCTTTTTCATTGGTAATCATTGAAAGAATGGAAAATTGTTCTGGATTTACTTACACACAGTGTATGTATTGATCTATATATATTTAAGGAAAAAAATCTAATTGTAAGTATAATTGCATATTAATATATGTATCAATTTAATATGATTAGTTAAAAAGTAGATTTTATTAAAAATAGTATTAATTTAAATTTTAAATATGAAGGAATTAGTATTGGTATGCTGATTAGTATGTGATTTTGTTTATACAAAACAAAGCTCATATTCAAAACTATTACAATCGATATAGAAGACATAAGTTTGTTACAAGAGATAAAACCATGATCATAAAGGTTACAATATTCAAATGAACAGCAGCCGTTTGGAACTAGAACTCTGGAACACATCAAACAACTTTGAGACTTATCTTGATTGAGTTATTGTTAATTGAATCATCTTTACCCTAAACATTCCCCCACAAACTGACAGGAAGATCTGAGATGGACAGTTTGTCACAAAGAAAACAGAATTTATCAGCTGTATGATCTTTAGTAAAGATATTCGCAGGTTGAAGAGAAGTGGAGATGTGTTCCAAAATAATGTCTTGATTTGCTACTTTTTCCTACACATAGTGATAATCAAGTTCAATGTGTTTAAATTATGCATGAAAAATGAGATATGAGGCAAGTGCAAGAGCATTGATATTATCACACCAAACAACGGGAGGAGAATCAAGAAAAATTTGCAGCTCACATAAGAGCATGCGTAGCCAATACACCTCAGCTATAAGCAACCAATGCTAGACATTTGTATTCAGCCTCATTACTGGATTTGGAGAGTAATTTCTCTTTTTCTTCGAAACCCTTTGTTATCCTATTTCGCTCGCGTCGTACCAGATTTTCTAAGAATTTAATTGATTTTTTTATGATACTTTCTGATTTTTGATGGATAATTTCTAAGTTTCATTTTTCCCAGTTTAATTTCTGTGGAGTCCGGTTCATCCACAACCACGTGAGAACCTATGGGCAAGTCTAATACAATACGTGTTGATTGCAAAATCTTCTAGGGGACGGCCTACTATGTAAGCCGTTCGATCATTAAATACAAAGCTGCTACTCATTAATCTCATTGATCATCGCCATGTGCTCTTGAAAGCTTCAGACTATGTAAGGTGCATTGTTTCGATTATATATTCAAGTGGACTAGAGATTTCTCTCCAAATGAGGAATCTCCAATTGCGCTAGTATGGCTACGTTTGCCATTGGTTCCTTTGAATTTTTGTGTTTCCTCGTCTCTGAGACTGAAAGTCATTGCTCAACCTTTAGGCAGGTTTTTAAAAGTAGATCTAGCTACTTTGACCTAGGGGTGAAAACCGATCACCACGGTTTGGTTTCGGTCCAAAACTGAAACCTCGACACGATTTTCAAGAGAGAATCTCGATCGAAACCGATCGATAAAGAGTGGGAAAACCAGCTGGTGTAGTTTTGGCCGGTTGCTGTCGGTTCGCAACATTCAACAAAAAAATTCAACAAATTTCTTCAATTAGATCAAAAAATTTCAATCAGGAGATGATCGGGAGTCTGTGCGTGGCGTTATGAAAGGTGGAGGAGATGGTGTTATGAAGGCTTACATTAGAAGTGATATTCGTCGGTGAGAGTGGAGGAGATGGTGGCTGACAGTGGCGAGTGACATCGAAGAGGAGGAGTTGAGGAGGACGTGAGTTTGTGATGATGGTGAGAGAGCATAGAGGTGAGAGTCGAGAGAGAGTCTTTGTGCGTACATGGCCGCCTGGGTGAGTGACGGTGGAGAGGAGACTGGAGTCGAAGAAGAAAGAAAGGTGGGGTTGATTGAAGTAACCCTAACCAGAAAGATGCCATTTGGTATCAACATACCAAATGACGCCGTTTCCTTACTGTTTGTTTGAAATTGTAGGATCTAAACGCATCGTTTCACTTAAATAAGTGAAACGACGTCGTTTTAGGCCTATATATATGAAAAAAAAAAATAAAGAAAAGACGTCAGTCGGTTTAGCGGTTTTTCTATGGAGCGAACTGGACCGAACCGGCCGACGTTGGTTTGACTTAAATCCTACCGCTAGCTGATCGGTTTTTTGCCAGTTTAGGTCGGTTCCCAGCTCCGGCGGCCGGTCTGGTCGGTTCTCGGCCTGTTTCTTCGGTTCTTGTACATCCCTACTTTTACCCATGCCGTCCAAGCTATGCCCGCATATGTGTTGAAATGGATCTATCCACAACAAAGGAAGACTTCATTTGGATAGGTTCAACTCTTTATGATGGCCATTGGGAGCAAGTAATATTTGAAAGGTTCCCAAAATCTTGTGCACATTGTCATCTTCAAGGGCATTAAGAAATAGAATGTAAACAAAAGACTAATTTTTCTTTCAAACAAAGGAAGAACCCCTTAACAATATGTTGAAAATGAAGCAAATATTGAAGTTAAGGCATTAACTTTGATAGATGATCAAATAGAAAGGAAGAAAATGATTTAGTTGTTGATCCTACTGTTGATTTACAATACAAGCAGAAAGAGGAGAATCCTATTATGGTTGAAGTGATTCCCCCTACAAAGGAGTAGTCGATTGTTGAGCTTCGAACCTTTGATTCCAACGTTAGCAGTTACAGAAGATACATTGAAGAGTGTTAGTAACATTCAAGTGGAAGTAGAGACTTCTCAGTTTGAGGATTTAATTCCTATGAGGAACCCCTTTTAATCTCTAATGGATTCCCTACTGGATGAAAAAAATGTTGAAGTACAAGATTCTCTTCTGGATAAACACTGTGCAACCCTCGACCCTCAGTATTTCTTTGACGAGGAACAATGGTGCCCGGGATTTGAGCTAGTCGGTTTTATCCCTTTTCCTACAAATAAGGGGACTGCGCGGAGCACATGTGGATAATTAAAATTGCAACAAAATTGGTAAAGATGATTAGTTGAAGATGAATACAAGACAAGTGTAACAATACTTTTTAATAATAATAATATTCAAATATCACTATCACTTCGTCCCAAATATAATTACACACCATCATAAGATCATTGCTTACATCAAAATATAGTGACCCAGAAAGTACTTATAGCTAAACTACAATGAATATCTTAAATTACAGAATATAAAACTAAATAGAGGTAGGCATCCATGGTTACTCTTTAGGTTGGGTTGGTTTCTCTTCCTCAGTATAATTCTCTTAGGCTACATTTGCATCAAGGTCTATGGCTCCAAAGAACAAAACCGCAGGTGGGACAACCACAGTGAAATTTCTATAAAATCTCAGTAGGTTAAACCTATGATAGTACTAGAAATGAAGGACAATGAAAATGAATATGCACGTACTAATTCATGTAAATAAGATTAAGTTCACAGCATGGCGAGGAATCACCCTCTGAGCACAAATACATGTATTCCTAAGTAAGATAAAGAATCAACATCTAAGCATGTGATACCCCCATATGATAAGAATAAGGGTAGGTAGTGTATGAGATCTCACATTGCTTGGGAAGGAGAAGTTCTTGCTCTTTATAAAGTTCCAATGGGGCTCCAATTGTATATTGATTAGTCCTTTTAGAGTATAGACCATGTGGTATAGGCCTTCCATTAGGGCGTTTCAAAGCAAAACATATAAATTCTTAAGCATGATGAAGAATCACCCTATGAGCAAAACTCATATGTTCATAAGCATGGCAAGAAGTCATTATCTGAGCAAAACATATACATTCATAAATATTACCAAGTGTAGGGAATCACTTCACCCATTCAATACAAAGAATCTCTCTACTCGACTAATACATGAACATATTCACCAAAACCAACGGAGAATCACTCCACCCGTTCAATATTGGGAATCTCTCTACTTGGCCAATACCTGAACACCACTACCAAAACATCACTAAGGACACTAGACTTGATCAATGTGGGGACTCTCTCTACCGGTGATATCATGTGAAACCAATACAGAAATGCCCCACCCCGATCATCACGGGGAATCCCTCTACCTGTATGAAACTCGTGGCAATGCGCGGTTCAGGAATGGTATGGAGAATCCTCAACCCAATCCCATGAATACAGAGCACATTAAAAGCATATCACTTTGAATCACACCATACTTAAATCATTTCACTAAAGTGATAAATAAATATAGTGAGAAAATTACCCACTTTTATGAGAGAAGGAGACAATAAATGGAACATGCAAATCCTGAACATATTGATAAGTATTTACCATACTTTTCTAGTATGGTTAGAAAAGTATGGTTGTAGGAGTGAACCTACCTCGATAGTATTTTAAATACTAGTGGTCGTGTTGAAGTGACAATCCTTAGGTTGATGAAGACTTTGAACTCTTGGTACCCTTGAAGCCTTTGAAAATAAAGATGAAAAGTGTTGAAGTCCTTTACGATCTCTAAAGTGGGATGTGACTATTGTCCATTGCCTTTTATATGACAAAATCGTCAGTTATAGTTCCGATGGAACTTGACGTCTCCTCTGACCTCTGTCTATTTTGAATGAGAGACTGATGACTTGTAAAGTTTCGTATTGCAGATTTTACAAGATCACTCGAGTGGAGGGTTTTGGCCGCTCGAGCGAATTCAGGCAGATTCAAACGCTCGACTTCCGCTCGACAGTGAGCTTTAGCGGATTGCTGGAAAACAAAGATCGCTCGAGCGGAGACATTAGCCGCTTGAACGAAATTAGGAAGAGTCGAACGCTTGACGTGCGCTCGATAGGACGCTCGAGTGAAATCAGGCAGAGTCGAATGCTCGATGAGCGCTCGACACCCCGCTTG
The DNA here is from genome assembly GCF_018687715.1 of Carya illinoinensis. Taxonomy (NCBI): domain Eukaryota; kingdom Viridiplantae; phylum Streptophyta; class Magnoliopsida; order Fagales; family Juglandaceae; genus Carya; species Carya illinoinensis. The sequence continues at coordinate 24,913,890 of NC_056756.1, read as the reverse complement.
AGCGAACATCGTAATTTGACAGATTTAGAGTTTTTCGCCGTCACACCATATAAAATGAATTTTTCACTCTATGGCCGTGGTTGTTGACTGAAGAACACTTTTTGGGACAGAAAAATATAGCTAGAAGGATTCAATTCATCTGTTTTGGAGAGGAAATTCCATATATTGTACGTGCGTTGGAATCATACACGAGCATAGACGGGAGAAAAGCATTGAATCATTTCCTTGGAGTTTTTTTGAAGACGAGTTGCGACTGTGAGGAGTATTTTTCAGCGTTTATTTTCTTCCAATATTCTCAGAACAATTATGGTGAATTCGTTTATGTTGAATTCCATTTCGAGCATGAGCTAAATTTTATTTATTCTAGGAAAACGATGTAACCTATTTCTAAACTATGTTTAATTGTCTATGCTAATTTAAGGCAATTCTCTCTTTGTTTATCTGATTTATTCTAAGTTTATTACTTCTAATTAACTGGCCATTAATTAGATGATATTTAATCTTGTGATTTGCTATCGAAAGAGGGAATCATAGGATAGATCTTGAATATTTCAGCATAGGTAAATATAGAGATCGAAAGACTTGTATGAACCTATGTAGTAATTAAATCATTGATCTTATTGCTTTCTTGATTATTTAATTTGCATATTCTTGTGTGAATTGATAAACAAGAGTCATTTCCAATTGACTATCGAAAGAGGCTTTTGGATGAATTAGAGATTTGCTAATAGATGAAAAGAATTAAATTACATTAGCTAGATGAGAAAAGCATAGTGAAGAATTAGGTGAAGTCGATTTCCTAGAAATTTTCTTTCCCATAAATTTGATCTTTGAACGTCAGTTTTATTTCCTTTGCGTATTTCTCTTTGAGTTGATCTTAGTTTAATTTGCAACTACAAAAATCTTAGTGATTCCTCTAGATAAAATCGAGATTAGTATAATTTTGGTATTTGGCAAAAGTAAGGTACCATTCCCTGAGAACGATTTTTTCTTATCACTTTATTATAAAACTATGATATTGTGCACTTGCAGTTTTGCATCGATCAAGTTTTTGGCGCCGTTGCCGGGGATTGGTTTATTCTTATTCTTTTTGTCAATATCGATACAAAGTAGTCTTGGTTTTAATTTAGAATTTTATTTTAATTTGTTCTACAGGTGTGTTTTTGACGTTGGATGCGCCGTGCTAGATCTCGTGATATTATTCCTGTTGATCTGGAGATTGAAAGAACTCTTAGATCACTAAGAAGAAATAAGATACTAGCCATGGCTGAAGAAGAACGTGAGACACTACCACGCACCTTGAAGGACTATGTACGACCAGTTGTCAATGGAAATTATTCGAGCATAATGCGCCAGACAATTAATGCCAACAACTTTGAGCTCAAACCAGCTTTGATTAGCATGGTGCAGCAGGTTCAATTCAGCGGATCGCCACTGGATGATCCCAATATTCATTTGGCAATGTTCTTGGAGATTTGTGACACTGTGAAGATCAATGGTGTTACTGAAGACACCATTAGACTGAGATTGTTTCCTTTTTCTTTGAGGGACAAGGCTAGAGGTTGGCTACAATCTCTACAACCGAGAAGCATCATTAGTTGGCAGGACATGGTTGAGAGGTTTCTTGCTAAATTCTTTTCTACTGCAAAAACAACCCAACTCAGGAGTGGGATTGGTCAATTCAAGCAAAATGATTTTGAGTCACTCTATGAAGCGTGGGAAAGGTATAAAGACTTGGTTCGACGTTGTCCACAACATGGATTGCCAGATTGGTTGCAAGTTCAGATGTTCTATAATGGGTTAAATGGGCAAACTCGAACTATAGTTGATGCTGCTTCTGGTGGCACTTCGATGTCAAAGACAGCTGAGGGTGCTACTACCATTTTGGAAGAAATGGTCTCAAACAACTATCAATGGCCAACTGAGAGGACTTTGGCTAAGAAGGTTGTTGGAATTCATGACTTGGAGCCGATAGCAGCCCTTTCAGCTCAAGTAACTACTCTATCTCATCAGATTTCAGCCTTGACAACACAAAAGATACCACAAAGTACAGAATATGTTGCATCTACAAGTATGACAGTTCCAAGTAATGAAGCGAGTCAAGAACAAGTTCAATATGTCAACAATCGGAACTACAACTATCGTGGTAATCCTATGCCAAATTACTATCATCCAGGGCTTAGAAATCATGAGAATTTTTCATATGGAAATACAAAGAATGTGTTGCAACCTCATCCTTCTCCAGGATTTGATAGCCAACCAAGCGAGAAGAAGATGTCACTTGAGGATGCCATGGTTTCCTTTGTTCAGGAGACCAATGCAAGGTTTAAAAAGACTGATTCACGGTTGGACAACATTGAGACTCATTGTAGCAACATGGGAGCCACTATGAAGAATCTTGAAATGCAAATTGGGTAACTAGCCACGACCATCAATGCCCAACAAAGAGGAGCTTTTCCTAGCAACACTGTAGTGAATCCAAAGGAACAATGCAAGGCCATCACACTTAGGAGTGAAAAAGAAATTGAGAGGTCACCATTAAAGGAGAGCAAATCCACCCCTATCGCTGCGAACAATGGTCGAAGCAAGGATCAAGTAGAAGAAGAGGAGATTGTCAATGAAACCGACTTGCCTCCAGCAATTTCATTTCCTGACAATCCTCCTATTTTCGCTTCTCCACTTCCTTACCCTCAGCGTTTTCAAAAGCAAAAATTAGATAAGCAATTTTCTAAGTTTTTGGATATTTTTAAGAAAATTCACATAAATATTCCTTTTGCAGATGCCTTGGAACAAATGCCAAACTATGTCAAATTCCTGAAGGACATCATTTCCAAGAAGAGAAGATTGGAGGAGTTTGAAACAGTGAAACTTTCTGAAGAATGCAGTGCCATTCTTCAAAAGAAATTGCCTCAAAAATTAAAAGATCTGGGGAGTTTCACTTTGCCTTGCACTATTGGGAATTCATTTTTTGATAGGGTTTTATATGATCTTGGTGCTAGCATTAATCTTATGCCACTTTCTATATGCAGGAAATTAGGACTTGGAGAGATGAAGCATACAACAATTTCTTTGCAACTAGCGGATCGGTCCATCAAGTAGTCACGTGGAATCATAGAAGACGTATTGGTAAATGTGGATAAATTTATTTTTCCTGCTGATTTTGTGGTGTTAGACATGGAAGAAGATGAAGAAGTCCCTCTAATTCTTGGCCGACCATTCTTGGCCACGGGAAGAGCTTTGATTGATGCTCAAAAGGGTGAATTGACATTGAGAGTTAATAAAGAAGAAGTTATGTTCAACATCTACCAAGCCATGAAATTTTCAGAAGATCCAAGTACTTGTTTTCGGGTAGATGTCATTAAGAAATATATAGAAGAGGCATTTCAAGAAGATATGCCATCCGATCACCTAGAACGCTATATCACCACTTCATCTCATGCTTTTGATTTTAATAATTCTGCTGTTTGTGAATCTGACTTGCCTTTTGTTAGTGAAAAATTTCTCCACTATGTTTTTGCTTTGGGAGCATTGCAGCAGGTTACATTACTTAGTAATGAAGTGGGGAAGCTAGAGTCGGTGGTACCAAAGGCGGAATCTGAAAATGCTAAAGAAAGATGCAGAAAAATACAACTCTGGAGTTGAAGCAATTATTTGAGCATCTTCGCTATGCGCTCTTCGGGGATAGTGATACATTTTCAGTGATTGTTGTTACATCACTCACACCCGAAGAAGAGGAAAAGTTGCTGCGTGTATTGAGGGAGCATAGAACAGCCTTGAGATGGACTATTTCTGACATAAAAAGAATAAGTCCCTCCATTTGTATGCACAAAATTTTAATGGAGGAGTTTTACAAGCCAACGATCGAGCACCAAAGAAGATTAAATCCAGCAATGAAGAAAGTAGTGAGAGCTGAAATTTTGAAACTCCTTAATGCTGAAATTATTTATGCTATTTCAGACAGCTCATGGGTAAGCCCAGTGCAAGTTGTACCAAAGAAGGGTGGAATGACGGTGGTGAAAAATGACAATAATGAGTTTATTCCTACAAGAACGGTCACGGGATGGCGTGTATGCATGGATTACCGCAAGTTGAATAAAGCAACAAGGAATGATCATTTTCCACTTCCATTCATTGATCAAATGTTGGATCGATTGGCTGGGTACTCCTACTATTGTTTTTTGGATGGTTATTCGGGGTATAATCAGATTGCTATAGCTCCTGAAGATCAAGAGAAAACTACATTCACATGCCCCTATGGAATGTTTGCTTTTGGGAGGATGCCCTTTGGATTGTCCAACGCCCCTGCGACATTTCAATGTTGCATGATGGCTATCTTTTCTGAGATGGTGGAAGATATAATGGAAGTTTTCATGGATGATTTTTTAGTTTTTGGTACATTTTTTGATCATTGTTTGCTTAACTTAGCTCTTGTTTTGCAGAGATTTGAAGATAAAAATCTAGTCCTGAACTGGGAGAAGTGTCATTTCATGGTTCAAGAAGGGATCGTGCTTGGCCATAGAGTGTCATCTAAAGGAATTGAGGTGGATCGAGCCAAAATTGCAACCATAAAGAAACTACCACCTCCAAAGAATGTGAAGGGAATCAGAAGTTTTCTGAGACATGCGGGATTTTATAGAAGATTTATCAAGGATTTTTTTAAACTCTCTAAACCTTTATGTAATCTTCTTGAGAAAAATTCTGCATTTGACTTTGATATTGTTTGTTTGCAGGCCTTTAATGCACTCAAGGAGAAACTAATTTCAGCACCAATTGTGATTGTGCCTGATTGGAGTCAACCTTATAAAGTTATGTGCGATATAATTGACTTTGCAATTGGAGCAGTGTTAGGGCAAAGGCGAGACAAGCTGTTTAGAGCCATCTATTATGCAAGCCAGACATTGAATGAAACTCAATTGAATTATACGACAACTGAGAAGGAGATGCTTGCTGTGGTGTTTGCTTGTGACAAATTTCGGTCCTACCTCATTGGTACAAAGGTGATAGTGTTCACTGATCATGCAGCACTTCACTATTTGTTTGGCAAGAAGGATGCTAAGCCTTGGTTAATTCGTTGGATCCTACTTCTTCAAGAATTTGATTTGGAGATTCGAGACAAGAAAGGAAGTGAAAATTTAGTGGCTGACCATCTCTCTCGGTTAGATCAAGAGGAAGAAAAAACAGATTCAGTGGTCCAAGAGGCATTCCCTGATGAACAGTCGTTTGCCTGTGAGATCAAGCTTCCGTGGTATGCTGATATTGTTAACTACCTAGTTTGTAAAGTTTTACCACCTGATCTTACTTACCATCAACGTAAGAAGTTTTTGCATGATGTGAATTATTATCTTTGGGATGAGCCTTTGTTGTTCAAAAGATACCCTGATCAAATCATTAGAAGATGTGTGCCAGAAGAAGAGATGCAAGACATCCTCTATCATTGCCATTCATCATCATATGGAGGACACTTTGGAGCCACCCGTACAGCAGCTAAGGTACTTCAAAGTGGGTTCTTTTAGCCTTCTATTTTTCGTGATAATTACTCTTTGGTGAAAACTTGTGACCGGTGCCAACGTATGAGAAATATTTCAAGGCGTCATGAGTTACCACTGAAAGGTATCTTAGAAGTTGAGTTGTTCGATGTTTGGGGAATAGATTTTATGGGGCATTTTCCTCCTTCTTTTGGTTTTGCTTATATCTTATTAGTAGTTGACTATGTGTCAAAATGGGTGGAAGCAATTGCTACAACAACAAATAATGCAAAGGTAGTGCTCAAATTTTTGCACAAGAATATATTCACAAGATTTGGCACTCCACGAGCTATTATTAGTGATGAAGGGACTCACTTTTGCAACAAGTTGTTTGATAATCTTCTTTCTAAATATGGTGTCAAGCACAAGATAGCACTTGCTTACCATCCTCAAACTAATGGCCAAGCTGAAATTTCAAATAGAGAAATCAAGAACATCATTGAAAAGACGGTCAAAACCAATAGAAAGGATTGGGCGAAGAAGCTTGATGATGCTTTGTGGGCATACCGTACAGCCTTTAAAACACCTATCGGGATGTCTCCATACCGATTAGTATTTGGAAAGGCATGTCATCTTCCTGTGGAGTTGGAGCATAGAGCTTATTGGGCTGTAAAAAAGTTTAACTTTGATTTGAAGGCAGCAGGTGAAAAATGACTTCTTCAATTGAATGAGATGGAAGAGTTCCGGAATTATGCATATGAAAATGCAAAGATCTATAAAGAAAGGATGAAGAAGTGGCATGACAAACAGATTCTTAGGCGAGAGTTTGCTCCAGGACAACAAGTTTTACTCTTCAATTCACGACTCAAACTCTTCCCAGGAAAGTTGAAATCAAGATGGACAGGTCCTTATACAATTTATGAAGTTTTCTCTTTTGGAGCAATAGATTTGAAGGACAAGACAGGGAATATTTTCAGAGTTAATGGTCAGAGATTGAAGCACTACTATGGAGAACAAATGGAGAGGAACTATGCATTTATTCCTCTTGGAGATCCTAATTGAAGATGATTGAAAAGTCTGGCTGTAGACTTTAAAACAAGCACTTATGGGAGGCAACCCATAGATCTTTCTTTCATTCTTTCATTTATTTTATTATCTTTATTTATTTAGTTTTAATAAATTGGTTTTTGATGCAGGTTTATTTAGCATGAATAAAGAGCTGAAAAATTTTAAATCTTGGAAGATTCATCATACAACTAGGGAAGTTCCTTTTATTTCTTCAATCCTTTTTACTTTTGCATTACAATGAGGACATTGTTTAGTTTAAGTTTGGGGGTGTAAACTCCTATAGTCATTTGATCCTCTTGTTTTCTAAGTCTTGGGTTGTTGATGGGTTGTTTGATTCTCTTACCAAGCATGCATTGGAGTAAGATTGAATTCTCTATGACTCTGAAATTTGTGATTGAAGATGGTTTTGAGAAAAATTTTCAAAAATTTCTTTTATGTCAAGTGGAGTTTTGTGGGTACTTTGGTTTAAATCTTTGACCTTAAACATAATTGAGCACATAATCGTTTTTCTCTTATTCCATTTTGCTTATGAAGAGAAGAAGTTGAATTAATTGAAAGAGGGAAGTTCGATTTTGCTTTGCTCTAGAATCCGTTGATGGGTCCTTGAGGCGAAATTCTAGTTGAGACCAAATATTAGAGAAATGATCTAGGCATTTCTTTGGCATAACCAAAAAGCTTTCCCAGCCGTCCTAAATATCATGGGCCATCATTACATGGTGTGTTTCCATAGTCAACCCCCTTGAGCCTTCATAAGTCTTTATTTATTCTTTGAACTACATAAACCATGTCGGCTCTAAGCCTGAAAAATAATGAATCTACCTTTGATAGTTTGAGAAAATACTTTGGTGGAGAGTTACATTTAAAAGAGAAAATTGGTTTCATGATGAACCGTATTATGTTTGCTCTGTTTGATCAAAGAAGAAGAAGAAGAAAGATAGTAGAAGTGAAGAAAAACAAAAAAACAAAAAACAAAAACAGAAACAGAAACAAAAGAAAAAGAAGTCACTAAGCAGAGTATGTATCACCTCAGATTTTGTTAAAGGAATTGTTGATATTGCTTCAGTGATTACAGCAACAATAATGCCCCAAGTATGAGCATATTGCCAAGAAAGAGCTATGATTTGAATCATGTGGGTATCTCTTTTAGTGTTCTCTTCACTAAGTATTTTTCCAGTTTGTTTTGATTTTTCATATCCAGTTCTTTCTTAACCCTCACCCTGTGGCCTATCATTACAACCTTATTAAAGACCTTTTGATCTCTGATTTTGGTGTTGACTACATTAGTGGAGAGGATTTCTGAAAATTGGACTTATGGGGTTAAGTTTTAAAAGAATTCTTCTGATTTTGGTTGTTCTACTTTTATCTGAGTTTGCAGGTGGTTTGAGGTTAAATGACTATATCACACACACACTCAAGGTCTTAGCTTTAGGTTGAAGTAAACGCCTAATTCTTACTTGACAAATTGTAAAATTTTTGATTGATTTTCTTGCTATCTTTGATGTTAAAAGAGTAAGATACTAGTGATAAAATCTAAATTCATAAAGGCTTGGTGAGTGATGATACTTCTCTTTGGGGTCGAGTTGATATTGCCTAAACTATCATTTGCTTTTCTTTTTGTTTGAGGACAAAAAAAGTTGTAAGTTTGGGGGTATTTGATGACTTGCAAAATTTTGTATTGCAGATTTTACAAGATCGCTTGAGCGGAGGTTTTTGGCCGCTTGAGCGAATTCAGGTAGATTCAAACGCTCGACTTCTGCTCGATAGTGAGCTCGAGCGGGTTGTTGGAAAACAAAGATCGCTCGAGTGGAGACATTGGCCGCTCGAGCGAAATACCATACTTCTGCAGAATGGTAGAGACCGAATGATTGATGGGACAATACCATACTTCTGCAGCCTGCCTTGGGATTAAACCCACCATCCTTCCCCATAGGAGAGTCTTGCATGTGGGGTTGGGCCATACTTTTGAGGTCATACAATATGGCCTATAGGCACATATTCATTCCTCCCTGGCATGCTCTTGTTGTGCTGTTTGATGGAGCATGTGCCTTGGGTACGACACCTTCTGCCTCCTGAGCTCCTTTGTGTTATCTCGGAGTGCTCCCAGCTTTGCATTGGGCTTATCCTTGCTTGTTGCTCACCCTTTGTACAATCAATACATTCTTTGCTCGTCTGGTGTTGGGTGAACCTTCCTTCATCGTCTTGTGCTGTCCCACATCTGTTAGGCTCTCTACAATTTGCTACTTGTTTGACTTGTATGTTGGTCGAACAATGCTTGCCTGACTGCTTCTTTGTCGCCAGCTATTCGGCCATGTGAGGGGCTTCCTTCCCTCAATTTGGCGTAGTCCTAAAAAACGCCCTACTTGATTAAGAAAAGAGAAAAAGGTAAAACAAAGGTTTCTGGTATAGTTACCATAACCAAATCTCTTAAGGATATATGAATATTTTTCTAGTGTGGAATGCAAGAGGAATTGCTAAAAGAAAAACTCTTTTGCATTTGAAAACTCTGATTAAAACATGAAAGCTTGAATTTGTGGATTTATTGGAGCCAATGGTTGAATTTTGTAAAGCTGGAATGTTAGGGAGAAAGCTTGGATTGTCTAAAGTAATCTCCAACGAGTTAGAGGGAGGCAAGATTTGGCCGTGCTTGAGAAAAGATTCTGAAGTCACTATTGTTTCTTCTACTGATCAACACCTCACAAGCTCTCTACAATGGGCAGGTTCAGAAATTTTGATTTCTTTGGTTTATGCAAAATTTTGTAAAGTGAAGTCAACTTCAGTCTTCTTTATCCAGTATTCAAGTTGCTCAGAAATCTTGGGTAGTCCTGGGCGATTTTAATACTATCACTTCAACAGAAGAGAAGCTTGGGGGAATCCTAGTTGCTTTTGCAATCAGAAATGAGCTCATGACGTTTTTTGATTAGGCTGGACTTTCATATATGAATAATCTGGGCTCTAAATTCACTTGGTTCAGCAACAAACGAGGAAGGACTTGGGAAAGGCTTCATAGGGCACTTGTAAATTCTTTCGACTTCTTATTTCCCTGATATCAGACTGACAGTTTTGGAAAGAACGTACTCTGATCACTCTCCTCTGTTGATGGGAAATGTTGAAAATAACAGATGTGGGGCTTCCTCGTTTAAATTTCAAAGGATGTGGGTTTCCCACCCTCTATTCATGGATTGTGTGAAACAATCTTGGGATGCCGATTGTGCATTAATAGGGCTTAGGAGACTAGCCTTTAAAATCAAAGGTCAAATAAAGATAGCTCTAAAATCTTGGAATTTCCAAATTTTTGGCAACATCTGTCAAAACTCGGCTAAAATGAGGAATAAAATCCAGGTGACTAAAGTAGACTTGTAGGCAAACGTAATTTACGTTTTACAAGCTCAGTTATCTATTTTAAGAGGCAACACCATCATTTGCTGCTTTTAGAAGAATTCTTCTTGGAGCAGAAACGTCGAGTAGTGTGGCTTAAGGAGGGTGATAGAAACTCGAAATTGGTTCATCAAATGTTAGCATACAAAAGAAGGAAAATCTGTATCTCTACTCTTAACTCCTCATGATGGTAGGAGATCTGAAAATAGGGAGGAAATTCTATCGGATGAAGAGGTGATGATTCTTGCTAATGTTGTATCTTCTATCCCTAAGTTGGTTACTGACACTGATAATGATTGTTACTTGCACCTCCAACACTCAAGGAGCTAAGAGAGGTTGTTTTTGTGATGACCCGTTTCTGAGTGTATTTTCGCTGAAATATTTGTTTTTATTTTAATTAATATATTAGCTATTTATTTTAATTTATTCGCGTTTTTAAAATTGGTTTTCAATTTAATTTAGTTTATTTGATGTTGTGTTTTATTTAGTTATTTTGTGGTTTTTAATCTTTTTGGCGGGTTAGTTTTGCTTCCCGAAATGAGGATTGAACCTCATCTTTTCCCTTTTTCCTTTCTTTTTCTTTTTCCTTTTTCTTTTTTCTTCTTCTTCTTTCTTTTTTTTCTTTTCTTTTCTTTTCTTTTTTTTTTTCTCTCTTTTTCTCTCTCCCCGATCGGCTCCCCCCCCGAGCTCTCTCTCTCCTCCCTCTCCCCCGTGTCGTCCCTCTCTCTCCTCTAGCCCAACGCCGTCCGGCCACCAACCGGACCCCCACCGGTCCCATTCTCTTCCCCTCCCTCCGGTGCGCCTCCCCACCGAAAACCACCCCCAACCGGCCGGCCATTTGGCCGGAAAAAGCCCAACAAGCCTCCACGGATTTCACTCCGATCCGCCGCCGTCGCTCCACCTCCGGTCACCATTTCTTCACCACTTCATCACTGGTCCCTTGCCGTCCTAACCCACCCATTTCCGGCCTCCAACGACCACCGGAGCAGCTCCCACGAGCTTGTTTTCCGATTTGCTCTTTTTGGCCATTTCCAGCCATTCCGCCGCCACCCACGGCCGTCCGTCACTTCCATTAGCTTCACAACCATCCCTTGACCATCCCCCATCAATCTCGTGTCCTAGTTTGTCCCCGTTCAAAAGTGGATTTTTCAGACCCACGGCCACAGTGAATTTTCACTGTGACGTTGCTGTTTTTCCGCAGCTTGCAACGCCGCTTGTTTTCTAAAATTGCCATATAGCGCTGTAAGTATTTTCCAAACCCTATTTTCAGATTTTAATATATATTGCTCATTCATTTATTTACTGTTGTTGGTTGTTGATTCCGGACTGAGTCCGAGGAGTTTCGGGGGTCGGATGGATGGAGGACGGAGTTGTCTGTTTAATTGATTATGTTGGTTGGTTATTTTATTATGCATTGATTTGGCATTTCATGGTGCATGCATGTGTGTTTTTGTTCACGTGTGAAAAGCCTGTGTATTGGCGTGAGTGGTTTTACGGGTGCGTGTGTATCACGAGCCCAAGCCGGGATGAGTTATTATCTCGGTGGAGCTCCTCTGGTCACTCGGGAGCGGAATAAACTGAGTGATGTCCCCTGAGTTGTCGAGAGAGATGACGGGAGCGGGGCTAGGGGATGCTTGGCTACGAACGCGCCGGGCGCGGAACCGGGCATCGCCCTACTCACCGACTCCGTGGCCCTTCGCTGGCGAGGGCTAGAGGATGCTTGGCTACGCATGCGCGGGAGGCGCGGAACTGGGCATCGCTCGTTAGGTGTCACATGCGTGGTGGTACTCTACGGTGTGACACCGGAGCCAGGGTGTGCGGGTGACCCCTAGGGGAGGTCATGGTGCATACGGTTAAAATTGGATAATGGTTTATGAGGCCAAATGGGACTTTTGGCGTGGGCCAGATGGACTTCTGGCGAGATATTGGGCCGGATGGACTTCCGGCGAGATATTGGGCCAAATGGACTTTTGGCGGCCAAATGTGACTTTTGGCGTGTTTTTTTTGGAAAGGATATGCTTTTGGGCCAAATGGGTTTTTTGGCGTGTGTGGAAAACTTGGGTTTTTGTGGGCTTTGTGCATTGGGCATGTTTCATGCATCTTGTATGAGTTTTATGTGTTTTTATCTGGTAGTGTTTGGGTTTTACTTACCTGCGGTACCATTCGTGGTTCCGTAGCTTTTGGTGCAGAGTTAGAGGACGAAGAGGAGGAGGCTGAGCCCGAGGATGCGGCTCCGCCGGGTTGCTGATGCTATCTTTATATTTGTTTAAAACTGTATTCGTGTTTTGTAATATTTATCTATGTACGTTTTAAACAGCTTGTATTACGTTAAAAAAAATTCTGGTACTTAGTTATGACTTTCTTTATCCGCTGCGTGTTTCTCTGTACACATCTGTTGCCTTGCACACACTCGGCACCCGTCGATGGGATGGTGACCCGGGTTGTCACCATCCGGACGTCTCAATTTCCCCGTGTTCGGGCGTGGGGATTTGGGGGTGTCACAGGTGGTATCAGAGCGGTTTGGCTCTGGGTAAAACCACATGTCCCGTAGGTAGTACCAGAATGTTTTTAAAGTTGTGTTTTGAAAATTATGTTAAGTATAGTTGTCTTATTTGTTTTATTTGTGTGAGCTTGTTTGTTTGTTTTTATTTATTTAGTTATGTTTTGGCATGCTGGTTTCTTTTGTTTCTTGCTGTGTAGTGCTGTTTTTGTTTTTGTTGGTTTTATGATGGTTTTATTTGTTTTCTTAAAGGAGGGTCAAGAGTAGTGTTGTGACGGAAATATGGGGAGACCAGGGAGACCAAGGAAAAATACTCAGGAACCGCAAGAAAATACCTCCAGAGATGACTCCATAGCCGAAGCAATTCGGCAGATGACGGAGTTTATGCAACAGAGTGCGAGGTCCCAACAGGCAGGGCCTTGGCCACCACAAGGACCTTGGCCACCACAAGGGGGTCCTTGGCCACCATCAGGAGGGCCTTGTCCACCATCAGGAGGACCTTATCCACCGTCAGGAGAACCTTGTCCGCAACAAGGAGGGTATTGGCCACAACCAGGAGGTCCTTGGCCATATCAGGGAGGGCCTTGGATGTATCCAGGAGGGTCCAGCAGCATGGTGCAGGCCGGATGCACCTATGAGTGCTTCCTAGCGCATCGGGCTCCACACTTCACGGGAAATGAGGATCCAGTTCAGGCTGAAAAATGGATCAAAGATCTAGAGAAGACTTTTGAGGTGTGTGGGTGCACTGAGGCACAACAAGTACTTTACGCCAGCTACCTCTTGCAGGGCACTGCTTCTGATTGGTGGGATACCAAGAGGGTGCTGTTGGAATCTGAATTGGGATCTTTCGCTGCGGTGACTTGGCAGCGTTTCAAGAAAGAGTTCAATGACCGCTTCTTTCCCGCATCGGTAAGGAAGCAAAAGGCAAGAGAGTTCTCTAATCTGGTCCAAGGGGGCGCGACAGTGGAGCTGTACGCCCGGAGGTTCATAGAACTTGAGCGGTTTGCTCCTCATCTTGTCGCCACTGAGGAGATGCGAGCAGATCGTTTCCAGGAGGGGCTGCGTCAGGACATACGCCGCATGGTGGTCAGCCATCGGATAACCACTTTTCAGGAGTTAGTGGATGTGGCCACCCTTATAGAGAGGGAAAATAATCTGAGTTTGGGCTCCCCTTCAGGGCAAAAGAGGCGGAGTTTTTCTGGTGAAGGAAGCAGCTCGGGTTCGCCTCAGAAGTTTGTTCAGCAGACTGGAACCCGATCTCAAGCATCCTCCAGTGTTTGCATGGGAGGACGTATGCCTGTTTGTGGAGTTTGTAATAGAGCTCATGAGGGCGAGTGTCGGACGAGTAGCGGACCCCAGTGTTATCGGTGCGGCCAAGTGGGGCATATTGCTCGGGATTGCCCCGTTAGAGCTCAAGGAAGCCGTGGAGGTAGACACGGTGGAAGAACCAACCCGAGACAAGCAGTGCAAGCCCGGGTTTATGCTGTCACGCCCGGAGAGGTGGACGATGAGGCACCAGCGACCCATGATGCTGGAGTAATCACAGGTATGGATTAAGTTAATCTTTTAAGTTGGATTTATTTTTTTGGTGCATTTGGTTTCTTCGTTGTTTTTTTTGGATTTCATGGGTTGTGTGTTTGGTTCAGGAAGAGTCCGTTTGTATGAGTTTTATGCTTGTACTTTGTTTGATTCTGGTGCTTCACGATCGTTTGTGTCTTCCACGTTTGCTCGGGTGTGTAACTTGGTCACGGAACCGTTGCCGAAGGCTATGGTAGTGGCGCTACCCGATGGCGAGATGGTGTGGTGTTCCAAGGTTGCTTTGGGATGCCCGTTAAATTTTGAGGGAAGGTTTTTGGATGCTGATCTGGTGGTATTTAAGCTGTTGGGTTTTGATATCATCCTCGGGATGGATTGGCTATACCGATATTCTGCGACTATTAATTGCAGAAGTCGGACAATTAGCTTTCAGCTTCCGGATGGTGATTGTCTGGAATTTGCGGGGAGTAGATTAAAAGAAAAGCCGATGATTATATCGGCGATACAGGCAAGAAGAGAGATTGCATGGGGAGCGGATGCATTCTTGGTTCAGATGGTGTCCACGCCGTCTGAGAAAAAGTCCTTGGCAGACATTCCAGTTGTGGAAGAGTTCCCCGATGTGTTTGTGGATGACTTGCCCGGACTACCCCCCGTGCGAGAGATGGAGTTTGTTATAGACTTGGAACCTGGAGCGGCTCCTGTGCATAAGGCTCCTTACCGCATGGCACCGGCTGAATTGAAAGAGTTGAAGACTCAGTTGCAAGAATTAGTAGAGAAGGGGTTTATTCAGCCTAGTATGTCGCCGTGGGGTGCTCCAGTTTTATTTGTTAAAAAGAAAGATGGAACCCTTCGTATGTGCATTGACTATCGGGAGTTGAACAAGGTGACCATCAAAAATAAATATCCTCTCCCGCGGATAGATGATTTATTTGACCAACTTCAAGGAGCAGCCGTGTTCTCTAAGATTGATCTGAGGTCGGGATACTACCAGCTGAGAATCAGAGACCAGGATGTGCCTAAAACTGCTTTCAGGTCGAGGTATGGGCATTATGAATTTAAGGTGATGCCGTTTGGGTTAGCTAATGCCCCTGCAGCGTTCATGGATTTGATGAATAGGGTGTTTCAACCTTACCTGGATTCCTTTGTGGTAGTATTTATCGATGATATACTGATTTATTCCCGAGATGTTGAAGAGCATGTGTATCATCTTAGCCTGGTACTAGAGAGATTGAGAGAGCACCAGTTATACGCCAAGCTCAGCAAGTGTGAGTTCTGGTTGGAAGAAGTTAAATTTCTTGGGCATGTAATTTCCCAGGGTGGAGTGGCAGTTGATCCTAGTAAGGTAGAAGCCATTTTGTCATGGCCACGCCCAACTACAGTACGCGAGATCAGGAGTTTCTTGGGACTCGCCGGTTACTACCGAAGGTTTGTAGAGGGTTTTGCTCGCCTATCCGGACCTCTCACAGCTTTGACTCGGAAGAATACAGAATTTGTGTGGTCAGAGAAATGTGAGAGAAGCTTCCAGGAATTGAAGAACAGGTTGACAACGGCACCAGTGTTAGCACTCCCAGAACCGCATAAGCCATTCGTAGTCTTCAGTGATGCGTCTAAGTTCGGTTTGGGTTGTGTCCTTATGCAGGAAGGACGGGTTGTAGCCTATGCATCTCGTCAGCTTAAGGACCATGAGAAGAATTATCTGACGCATGATCTAGAATTGGCTGCGATTGTTTTTGCACTCAAGATCTGGCGGCATTTCTTGTATGGGGAAGCTTGTGAGGTATTTACTGATCATAAGAGCTTGAAGCATTTGTTTTCCCAGAAAAATTTGAATATGAGGCAGAGGCGTTGGCTAGAGCTAATCAGTGACTATCAGTGTGAGATCAAGTACCACCCGGGGAAGGCTAACATAGTTGCTGATGCTTTGAGCCGGAAGTCTCATTTGGAGGATGAAGCCGAACCGTCAGAGATGGATTCGTTACTTTATGGGATGAGAAGACTCCTTATAGAGAGTTCGCAGCAAGTAGAGATTTTGTCTTCAGTTCTTGACATCCGGGTAATAGATTTCGAAGAATTGAAAGCTCTCCAAAGAAAGGATCAGAAGCTGCTGAACATCAGGAAAAGAGTCCAAAAATCTCGAGGGCCGTTGCACTATAGCATGGATAGTGATGGGGTACTTCGGTTCCGAGATCGCAGAGTGGTCCCGAAGGACTCAGATTTCAAAGAACGAATCATGGCGGAAGCTCATGCGGCCCCGTATTCAGTTCATCCCGGCAGTACAAAGATGTATCGTGACTTGAAGAAAAATTACTGGTGGGATGGAATGAAGAAGGACGTTGCCTTATATGTGGAGAAATGCCACACGTGTCGTCAGGTAAAGGCCGAGCATCAGAGACCTGCAGGCATGCTCCAACCCCTCCCTATTCCTGAGTGGAAGTGGGATGACATCACGATGGACTTCGTAGTGGGTTTGCCGAGAACGCCTAGTGGGAAGAACTTTGTTTGGGTGATCGTGGACCGGTTAACGAAGAGTGCTCATTTTCTGCCTGTTAACAACACCGACTCTTTGGGTAAGTTGACCCGTTTGTATGTCAAAGAGATAGTGCGGCTACATGGCATACCAAAGACTATAGTGTCGGATCGAGACCCGAGGTTCACATCGCAGTTCTGGAAGAGTTTGCAGGCAGCTTTGGGTACTAAGTTGAAGTTCAGTACTGCTTATCACCTGCAGACAGACGGCCAGTCAGAACGCACCATTCAGACTCTGGAAGACATGCTGCGAGCGTGTGTCATGGAATTCCAAGGGAGTTGGGAAAACCACTTGCCGCTCATTGAGTTTGCCTACAATAACAGCTACCATGCGACCATTCAGATGGCTCCCTATGAAGCTCTTTATGGGAGAAAGTGTAGGTCGCCCTTGTGTTGGGATGAAGTTGGGGTGAGTAGGGTAATTGGACCCGAAATAATTCAGGAAATGCAAAGCCAAGTCCGGATCATCAGAGATAAAATGGCGGCAGCTCAGAGTCGCCAGAAAAGCTACGCTGATACCAGGAGGAGAGAATTGTCATTTGAAGTTGGTGATTGGGTGTACCTTAAAGTCTCTCCCATGAGAGGTGTTAAGCGTTTTGGTAAGAAGAGGAAGCTAGATCCGAGGTATGTCGGCCCTTTTCAGATTCTGGAGAGAGTAGGGTCCGTTGCCTATAGAGTTGATTTGCCGGATTATTTTGGGGATGTTCATGATGTCTTCCACGTATCATCCCTGAAGAAGAGCTTTGGACAGCAAGAGCCACGCTTCGTTGACCCAGCGAGTATTCAGTTACAACCGGATCTCACTTATGAAGTTGTTCCGTCGTAGATCATGGATTGGAAGGAGCAACAGTTGAGGTCCAAGGCGATACCTTTAGTTAAAGTGGCTTGGGGAGATCCGTTAGCTCAAGACTTCTCTTGGGAGCGAGCAGCGGACATGAGGGAGCAGTACCCGTATCTGTTCGAATGATGAAGGTATGTATTTTAATCTTGATCTCAGTTGGTTTATGAGCGTTTATGTGGCTTGCTTTAAGTTGGTGGTTGATTTGCAATTTCGAGGACGAAATTGTTTTTAAGGAGGGGAGGATGTGATGACCCGTTTTTCAGTGTATTTTCGCTGAAATATTTGTTTTTATTTTAATTAATATATTAGCTATTTATTTTAATTTATTCGCGTTTTTAAAATTGGTTTTCAATTTAATTTAGTTTATTTGATGTTGTGTTTTATTTAGTTGTTTTGTGGTTTTTAATCTTTTTGGCGGGTTAGTTTTGCTTCCCGAAATGAGGATTGGACCTCATCTTTTCCCTACATCTTTTCCCTTTTTCCTTTCTTTTTCTTTTTCCTTTTTCTTTTTTCTTCTTCTTCTTTCTTTTTTTTCTTTTCTTTTCTTTTTTTTTTTCTCTCTTTTTCTCTCTCCCCGATCGGCTCCCCCCCGAGCTCTCTCTCTCCTCCCTCTCCCCCGCGTCGTCCCTCTCTCTCCTCTAGCCCAACGCCGTCCGGCCACCAACCGGACCCCCACCGGTCCCATTCTCTTCCCCTCCCTCCGGTGCGCCTCCCCACCGAAAACCACCCCCAACCGGCCGGCCATTTGGCCGGAAAAAGCCCAACAAGCCTCCACGGATTTCACTCCGATCCGCCGCCGTCGCTCCACCTCCGGTCACCATTTCTTCACCACTTCATCACTGGTCGCTTGCCGTCCTAACCCACCCATTTCCGGCCTCCAACGACCACCGGAGCAGCTCCCACGAGCTTGTTTTCTGATTTGCTCTTTTTGGCCATTTCCGGCCATTCCGCCGCCACCCACGGCCGTCCGTCACTTCCATTAGCTTCACAACCATCCCTTGACCATCCCCCATCAATCTCGTGTCCTAGTTTGTCCCCGTTCAAAAGTGGATTTTTCAGACCCACGGCCACAGTGAATTTTCACTGTGACGTTGCTGTTTTTCCGCAGCTTGCAACGCCGCTTGTTTTCTAAAATTGCCATATAGCGCTGTAAGTATTTTCCAAACCCTATTTTCAGATTTTAATATATATTGCTCATTCATTTATTTACTGTTGTTGGTTGTTGATTCCGGACTGAGTCCGAGGAGTTTCGGGGGTCGGATGGATGGAGGACGGAGTTGTCTGTTTAATTGATTATGTTGGTTGGTTATTTTATTATGCATTGATTTGGCATTTCATGGTGCATGCATGTGTGTTTTTGTTCACGTGTGAAAAGCCTGTGTATTGGCGTGAGTGGTTTTACGGGTGCGTGTGTATCACGAGCCCAAGCCGGGATGGGTTATTATCTCGGTGGAGCTCCTCTGGTCACTCGGGAGCGGAATAAACTGAGTGATGTCCCCTGAGTTGTCGAGAGAGATGACGGGAGCGGGGCTAGGGGATGCTTGGCTACGAACGCGCCGGGCGCGAAACCGGGCATCGCCCTACTCACCGACTCCGTGGCCCTTCGCTGGCGAGGGCTAGAGGATGCTTGGCTACGCACGCGCGGGAGGCGCGGAACTGGGCATCGCTCGTTAGGTGTCACATGCGTGGTGGTACTCTACGGTGTGACACCGGAGCCAGGGTGTGCGGGTGACCCCTAGGGGAGGTCATGGTGCATACGGTTAAAATTGGATAATGGTTTATGAGGCCAAATGGGACTTTTGGCGTGGGCCAGATGGACTTCTGGCGAGATATTGGGCCGGATGGACTTCCGGCGAGATATTGGGCCAAATGGACTTTTGGCGGCCAAATGTGACTTTTGGCGTGTTTTTTTTGGAAAGGATATGCTTTTGGGCCAAATGGGTTTTTTGGCGTGTGTGGAAAACTTGGGTTTTTGTGGGCTTTGTGCATTGGGCATGTTTCATGCATCTTGTATGAGTTTTATGTGTTTTTATCTGGTAGTGTTTGGGTTTTACTTACCTGCGGTACCATTCGTGGTTCCGTAGCTTTTGGTGCAGAGTTAGAGGACGAAGAGGAGGAGGCTGAGCCCGAGGATGCGGCTCCGCCGGGTTGCTGATGCTATCTTTATATTTGTTTAAAACTGTATTCGTGTTTTGTAATATTTATCTATGTAGGTTTTAAACAGCTTGTATTACGTTAAGAAAAATTCTGGTACTTAGTTATGACTTTCTTTATCCGCTGCGTGTTTCTCTGTACACATCTGTTGCCTTGCACACACTCGGCACCCGTCGATGGGATGGTGACCCGGGTTGTCACCATCCGGACGTCTCAATTTCCCCGTGTTCGGGCGTGGGGATTTGGGGGCGTCACAGTTTTGCCCATTCCTATAGACTTGGCTCCAGGACTCGATGGATTCTCTAGTGCCTTTTATGAATCCTGGTGGTCTATAGTTGCCCAAGATCTTCTAATGGCTCCAGCTGAGTTCTTTCATGTGGGCTCTTGAGTGATTATTACAAAGCATCTTGTATTACTCTTGATCCCTTCGGAGGAAAAGCCCAAAGAGTTCTCTTCATTTCGACCCATCAGTTTATGTTAAGTTTCCTATAAAATCTTACCTAATGTAATTGTGGGAAGGTTGGCTCAACTAATGCCAAAGTTGATTTCTCCCAACCAATGTGCTTTTATAAATGGAAGACTTATGACGAAAAATATTGTTCTACCTCAAGACTTGACTTGCAGTTTGTCTAAACAATCTATCTAAAACATTCTTAAGATTGATATGTCTAAGGCATTTGATAGAGTTAACTGGCCATATCTCTCCCAAGGGTTCACTCATTTTGGATTTTCTGCTTAGTGGATTAGATTGATTGATCAACATTTTAAAGAACCAAAATTCTCCATTTATTTAAATGGAACACATATGGGCTTCTTCAGCTCATGAAGGGGATTAATGCAAGGAGATCATTTCCCCACTCATTTTCATTACCTTTGAGCTAGGGTTTATTTCAAATGCTTTCAAATAGAGCGATTCTTTATTATAAAGTACGGAGAGGCTGTGTTTCTACCTCACATCTGTATTTTGCGGATGATATACTTATCTTCACAAATGGGTCAAGAAGTAGTCTAGCCAAGCTATTCAAGTTTTTAGCAACTTATGAAAAAGCATCAAGACAAATAGTCATTTAAGACCCCCATCTCTCTAATGCTTGTAAAGCTAGAGGAATGCAGATGCTACTAACCTTGAAAAACATACATTCTTTGTGGCAGGTATAAAATATTTCATATATTTATAAAACCACCAAACGCTTTATTGAAAAGAATTCTATAAAAAATAATCATTTATTCCACAACACTTGTTAAAAAGAAATAGTTGTCATATGTTACGCATAGTGGAGACATAAATGATTTAAATGCAAAGACAAAGTCAAAATCCTTTCTCAAAGACTCAAGTCTCATTGTAAATGTCACCCTCTTAGACATCATCCTCAAAACTAACTTCCCTCACTATGACGGAGTTTGAGACATTAAGACATGCAATACTGGGTTACATACCCTCTTCGTACATGATAGATAATATACAATACACCAAGCATGCTTATAGCAGTATAATAAATTGTAGTAGAAAAGAGATATTGTATAACTTGAATCCCAAACATACTTGACATTAAATATATCCCATCATAAAATCATTGTCTTAACATTAAAACTATAACTCTTAAATAAAAGAAATAAAGATCCATTCGCACTCCAAGAAGGCCGCATCCCTACTAGTCCACCTCATTTAATCCAGTTTGCTTCTCCTTAGGATTTGTCTTTGCATAAAATGTCACCTCTTTTAAGGATCTGTGAGATGGAATGGTCATGGGACTACCACAGTGAGATTCCTCAAAATCTTAGTATGTTAAACCTAGAACTATACACAAAGATAACATACTATGACTGGGAATAAACATGTACATGAATGTATGTTCATGAAACTTTCTTTTCATAAGAACACACTTTTCTTCCATCCAGATTCCAGAACATCTCTATTCATAAAACATCTTTCATCCATTTTTAATCTTGCTTATAGTACCCCCAGGTTATCTTCACCACATTGCAAGTAATGCTTGTCAGTGTGACTTTGTATCAAGAATGCTCAAGGCTTTGTGAAACGTCTTTCACTATGAGTATTCTCTAGCCCCCACTAGTGGGAGAGCACATGCCCTTTCTTTGAGATTGTTACTATCTCATTCGAGGTCATTGATTTTTCTTCTTCAACCTAGGGGAATTCATTCTATATTTACTTACTCTAGAGTAGACAAAAGAGTTCCATTAGGATAATTCCACATCCCAGCTTGGGGTCGTGACATATTTTCAAAAGATTTTCTATGCATATGCTTCATGACATGTAATCATGCTTCACGAATGATGACAAGTGCTAATATTAATTGACATGTAACATTTCATAAAAACAATAAAGGAATTGAGATTTCGATATGATGGAATTTATCATCCAATCAATAACCATATTATCAAAACACATATTAATTGACAAGTAACATTTCATAAATACAATAAAGGAATTAAGATTTTCATATAATGGCATTTATCATCCAATCAATAGCCATATTATCAAAGAGCAAGTTAGAGGGTAGCTTACAACTTCCTTTGCTAGTGATAATCTTGTGTACTTTGTCCAAAGTAATTTCTAAAGTTAGAACTATCACTAATAAACTTAAAAGGGGTTTAAATTACTAAACATCAAAACTGTAGCAAAAATATTTGCAATTTAGTCCCTCAACTTTTGAAAATTGCACATGTATCCCCTCAACATTCACTATTTTCATTTTGGCTCCAAAATTAACCAAACTTCACAAACATTATACCTTTCTTGAAGGGGATAAAATACTTTGGCTCAGGTAGACCAGGCCTAGCGCACCAAAGGGCCATCGCTAGAGGACAAATGATGAGAGAGGAATGTGGGACAATTATAGGAAGAGAAAGGAATGAGAGACAAGGAGAGGACAAGTGAGAGTAGGGTGTTAGGAGCAAATTTTTGAAATCCGTTCTGGAGACCATTTCGGTTGAGGCATTGGAACAGAATATTTCGGTACTGGTACGTTTCGAAATAAATTATATATTATATATTTATATATATATAAACTAACAACCAATAAAATAAATACATATATATGTAAGTGTGTATCATGTATATGTGTATATATATAGAAGAATTGAAGATTTATAAAATGAATATATATTGAAAAAAATCACAAACTTGAGTTAAGACACAAAAATAAAGAAAAAAATAAATAATAGATAAATTATTAAAAATAATAATACTTAAAAAATAGAGAATGAGGCTACATATTTAAAATTATAAAAAAATTAAAATTATAAAAAAATTAAAATTATATAAATATATTTTATATTTTAGAATGAATTAAATACTGTTTTAGATTTAAAATTTATAAAAATTCCATATAAATATAAGAAAATTACAAAAACTGTCCAAAACAAAATGGAGACCGAAACACTCAATTCGTCGAAATGACCAGAATTTGATCAGAATGGCCGAAATGGGACCGAAATGATTGGAATTAGAAGCGAAACGGAATGGGGTAGTGGAGTGTACCGAACACTACACCAGAACAGAAAATTCTGGCTATTCCGGTCGGAATGGAATGAAATTCAAAATCTTGATTAGGAGAATAGGACGGGAAGGTAAGAGAGAAAGTGGAAAGGAGGAGAGGGTATCTAACACGTAAAGAAAAGGTGACCACACCTTATCAATGTAGAAAGGCATGTATAGAGAGGGATTAGATAAAAGGGGACAGCCAGACGACTACGGGGTGGCCTTCTTCAGTAGCCTCTTCAACCTCACGAAGGGAGCTCCAGCTAGGGGTGAACATGGTTTGGTCCTGGTCCATCATGTTCCTTAGACCAGTCTAGTCCTTAGTCGGTCCAACTTTTTTTTTTAAATCAATTAATAAAAAAATTTATTTAAAATACTAAATTAAAATCAAGTGACTTATTAAATGAAAATTACATAATAAATTATACAATTATTAATATATATTAGTACTATATATTATACTTATAGATTAAAGAATATAATAATACATCAATATAAATATATATAGTTATAGACTTAATACCAATACTATAACTAATAACTATACTAGTAGTATTACTAATATACTATATGTTAGTGATAAATTGGTAATACTATATTAAATAATACTCTATGTAATTATAGTGATTTAATACTAACATATTAAGTTAACTATATTAATATTATTATAAATTTATACATATACTATAATTTATACTATAACTCTTATAATATAATATGTTATTATATTAATATATACTAGTACTATATATTATAGTTATATATTAAAGAATATAATACTCATGTAATATTGTGATATATTAATAATTAATTATATATAATTATTTATATAAATAATGAAATATATGTATTTTTAATTTTCATTCGATCCAATTCGCGGTGAAAAACACCTAGACTGGGGATCAGACCGAATGAATTTGGTCCTATATAAATTGGATCAGACTAAACTCGGTTTGGTTCGATTCGGTTTGTTTCTCCTGTTTGAACTGATCGAATCTCACCTCTAGCTCCGGCTAGAACATCTTCTCCAGTAAATATATTCAAGATGTCCATTGTACAATGAAAAATGAAAGACTATGAGAGACTATAAACTACTCATGTTATAGTGGATTTTCCATTCCCAAACGCCCGTAGATGTAGGGAATATACCAGACCACATAAATCTATGTATCTCTCTCTCTCTTTATTTTTTCTATACTTATTTTCTTTTTTTCGTCATGAATGTCCGCACCGACACCGTACAACTACATCAGATTGCTACCGAGGGCTCCTGACCACATCGATTAGACCTAAATTGTTATAGCGGGTTGCAAATGACTCTTTCTCCCCTTCTGGCCTGTTGTGCGATGTTTTAGGCATAAAAAAATTGACGTCGTCTATGGGATCTAACTCACTTTCTACACTAGAAGTGGGAGAATGATGATTTTTCAATCCGCTGAATAATCTCTGAAGGAACAAATGAAGCTTCCTCCAGATAAGTATTCTTAGCTTTCTTACTCTTAGTTTTATTAATGATACCATTGCAAAAATTGGGCGAGTAAACTCTTCCTCATCCATGTAGTTGATAATACTATACACTTAAGTACCTGCATATGGAACTTGCAGCTCAAGTGGCTGGGCCACTCATCTTCCTGGCCTAGGGAGTGTAGTTTATGCACGGGACACATGCACATAGCACATGCACTGGCGGGCAAATACTAAGCACTTAAATGCATAGTGCCTAAATCCTTGACATTGTGCTCTATGCATAGTACCCAAGCACATGCACAAGAGGGTGAGCACAATGCCTATTGGCCATGCATCTCACGACTGTGCATGGCATGCACAATGTAGGTGCACAACTGAGAGGCTTATGGAAGCCAGCCGTGAGCCCGATGGACCTGCGAATGGGAACCACGTGACTCACTGGCAGTTTCTAACCGTGATCAACCACCCCTCGGTGGAGGTAGCTCTGGCGGGAGAGCCACATGCGCAACCTTGCATGTGGTAAAAACCACAAAGCCCAGCCCCACTATGGCACAACTAGACCTACTACGATCACCCGGTGGCCCCCTAAGGTGGTTCCCAACTACCCCAATCAAGTGGTGTAGGCTGTTGTCCACGCACGTCATGCATAAAAAGTAAATGACAAGCTCATGGCACTGTTGTGAGCTCCATGTTTCCGTTGGTGGTTACTACTTGACTGCTAACAACTTCCATCGGCATGGTGACCATCCTAACCGACTGACAGAGGCCGTTGGCTGTGTACGCAGTGAGCGACAAGCTCACGACATTGCTGTGAGCACCATGTCTTCTCTGGCTATCACAACTTGGATTGTCGATGCCTTCTGCTACCTCTGAGGTCATCCCTATCCATCATGGTAGGCATGAGGTGGCCCCCAGCCCGTACTTGGCCATCCAGCAATGGCCAGTCAACTATTCAGACCCTATTGGCCAATGTTTTGTGTCATCGTCAAGGTGCTTCACAACAAGGTTACCTCTCGGCCGTGTCCTCCTTGGCTACATGTAGAGGCATGCAGGCAACTGCTCACCAAGTTGCAAGCAAATTGGAGCACTTTCTAGGTCTAAGTGCTTGGCTTGAGAGACTGCTTGCCCACACACACACCTGAAGTTGCCTAGAAGCACCTCGGCCACAGGCCTCAAGGACAGACAAGAAAATCTAGACTCCCACTCGGCTTAGCACATTGCATGGCCCATGCAACATGATTCACCAGCCCCTTCTTGGCCAATTAGTTCCCGACCAACTCCTCAGATAGAAGCTGTTAGCCCAAAGCTGCTCGTCCAAAGTCTGCTCACCCAACATACTTGCCCAACAAGCTCACCCAAGTTAGCTCGTGCATTAAGCCCGTTCCCTCAACTACTGAGACAACATACCACAGGCTACAAAGCCACTGCTTGAAAAATGAAGCTAGCCATCCTGCTCGAGCACTCTCACAAATAAACTAGAAATGATGATCTTGTGTGCTTTGTCCAAAGTAATTTCTGAAGTTAGAACTCTCACTAATAAACTAAAAAGGGTTTGAATTACTAAACATCCAAACCGTAGCAGAAGTATTTACAATTTAGTCCCTCAACTTTTGAAAATTGCACATATACCCCTCAAATTTCATTATTTGCATTTTGGCTCCAAAATTAACCAAACTTCACAAATGGTATACCTTTCCTGAAGGGGATAAAATATTTTGGCTTAGGTAGACCTAGGGGTGAAGTCAGTCCAGTCCGGTCGGGTCGGTCTGAAGGGGGATTTGCGGATCGGACCGGACCAATTCGGTCTAGGGTTTTCCCACCCTGGACCGGACCGAAATGCACTAAGGACCGGTCCGGTCGGTCCCTTTCGGGGGGGTCTAGTCCGGTCGGTCTGTCGGTCCAAATATGGACCATGTGGCCCATGGGCCCAATCGGCCCAACAGTGAAATCACATTAATATTTTATCTAATTTTAAGTCAAAAAATACCTAAAAAAAAAGATTTGAATGCAAAATAAATTTAAGCATAAAAAGAAAATTATCTATATACAATAAATTTGAATAAAAGATTTTACAAGGAAAAAAAATAAAGAAAATTGAAAAAGACCCATAAATTGCAAAAAATCCATGACTTAATGTCTAAATTAATGATTTGCAAAGGACCTATGATTTCATTAAAACTTAAAGAGCACTACTTTTACATCCAAAAATAAAAAATCCAACAATTCATGTCAAATCCTCACATACAAGCAATATTTTATATCAAATAAAATTTAATACATCTAATTCTATGCCAACTAAACATCCATATTTCAAAAGAAAAGGAAAAAAGTTGAAAAGTACATCTAATTTTTAACTAAAATCCAACTAAACATGCCAACTAAACATCCAAAAGTCCAAATAAAAGGGAAAAAAAATAAGAAACCAAAAAAAGTTAAGCAAATGACATAAAAAATATTATAATTTACAATCCATGCATCTAGGCTTTAACAATAAGAAATAATAAAGTGATATTACGAATTACAAATGACTAAATAATAACTAATACAAATAAAAAATAACTAAGATATGATCTCTAAACGGCAAACACTTGATCCCGTCAAAGCTTTCATCACCAAACGAAATATTGCCAAATAGGACACAAAAATTTAATGAGAGACAATACAATAGTAAAACTAAATTGGACAAGTCACAATTGAAGAAAATAATATGAAATTTTAAAGAAAACAATTCAAGTTCTCACCTCATGAATTTGCATTAGATGTAGACATTGTATTTGACATCTCCATAGAATTTTCACCCTCCTGAGCAAGTGCTATACAATAAAGGAAAAAAAAACAATTTATATAAATTTTCACTACATATATAAATCATAAAAGTTATAAAATGAAGTAAATAATAAACATACCCATATCCAACTGCCTCTCAAAATCCTCCACATCATCCATTATAGTCCTAAGACTGATTGGAGTAGATAAAGAACGAAGCCAATTTTGTGTACAAATGAGGCCCTCAACTATCATCGGAGATAAACTACTTCGGAAAGGATCAAGAACACGACCTGCTGTGTGCTAAAGCAAGATTCAGAGGCAACTATAGAGACTGGTATTGCAAGTACATCACGTGCAATTTTTGAAAGCACATGATATCTAAATGAGTTAACCTTCCACCAAACTAGAATGTCAAAACTTGCACTGTCTGTCTCACACTTTTCATCTAGGTATCTATCAACCTCTGACTTACTTTCAAGAGAGTCCTCCGACTACAACCGTTGCTTAAAGATGGCCATTCTTTGTGCACGAACATCCACGTTTGTACTTGCGTCATCTTCACCAGTAAGATTTACATCTTCACGTGATAAACTTCTAGGCTGTTGTTGTTGTTGTAAAGAGTTGCTCACATCTTCATTTGCAAGGTATGCCTCATACATGCGGGTTAAAGTATTCTTCACTGAACAATTCAAATCAACTGCTTTTGTGGGATCATGGGCATACATCCCTTCCAACTCAAAGTTAAGATATCGCATCTTGTATCGAGGATCAAGAAGAATCCCAACAAATAACAGCATATTCATATTATCCAAGTTGTCCCAATATTTGTTAACTTTTTTCTTCATATTTGTGGCCATTGATCCCACCACAAGGTTTTGATTTTGACACTCCAAATCAATTACATCGGATATTGTAGCTAACTCTGAAAAAAAAGAGTTGCAAGTTGCATACAGACCCCCCAAAAAGCGCAAAGTTGCATCATGAAATAGTTTAAGAAACTTTACAAACAACCTTGCATTCTCCCAATCAATATTATTGGGAGGCCCCAACTTTTTTGACGTTCTCCTATTCACAACTTGCTCCACATTTTCCTCATCATCGTCATCATCATCTCTAATACTAGTAAGGAAAGCCGAATCTTCTTCTTCCAACTGTTCAAACGCTCTTCGAAATTTTAAAGCTCTCTCTAACATAAGATAGGAGGAGTTCCACCTAGTCGGTACATCTAAGCAAATGCCACTTTTGCATGTAATTTCTTCCAATTGTATACATTTTTTAAACATACTCCACCTTTGAGGTGAGGACTTCACATATTTTACAACACCTCTCACATTCGCAATAGACTCATCAAATTCCCTCAACCCCTCACGAACTATTAAGTTTAAGATGTGGGCATAGCATCGAACATGCAAAAATTCATGTTCCAAAATAATATCCTTCCTATACTTGATTTTTTTTTTCAAATAAGAAACTGCACCATTATTAGAACTTGCATTATCAAGTGTAATAGCAAGATATTTTGGTCGCCCCCAATCATGCAAACACATCTCAATGGCCTTACCAAATGTATCCCCTTTGTGATTCTCAACCAAACAAAAAGAAAGAATTCTCTTGTGTAGATTCCAATCATCATCAATAAAGTGTGCAGTAAGATACATATAATTGAGATTTTGCATGGATGTCCATGTATCTGTAGTGAGGAAAATTCGTTGCCCTTGAAGAGCACTTCTCAACTTATTTTTTTTCCTCATATACACACTAAAGCAATCCTTTGCAACCGTAACACGAGATAGAATCGTTACCTACTTAGGACAAACAGTAAGCATAAATTTCTTGAAACCCTCTCCCTCAAAAAACCTAAAGGGTAACTCATCAAGAATTATCATCTCTGCTAAGCTTTGTCTACAAGCATCAACACTAAATACTATAGACACAAGTTCCCCACAACCAATTCCTCCATTTGCCTTCCAAGTTAGGGTAGTTTGAGACTTATCCGTTCTATTAAAAGGACATTTCTTACATTGTTTTTCAATATGATATTTCATGGACTTTGTACCGTTGGTCTTCGTATCACATGCATACGAAGCAGTACAATAATTACATTTAGCCCTAGGTTTACTTGGATCATTGTTTAGTATTCTAGTAAAATGATCCCAAACCATTGACCTATGTCTACCACTTACATTGGGTGCAGGTGGAGGTAGGGCTGTACCACATTGTGTAGGCACACTTGACTCTACATCATCTGTAGTAGAGTCTTGAATCTGGTCCATCTACAAAAATATACTAGAAGTCAGTAAATGAACTTGCATAAATGTTATAAATCTGTTAAAACTTAAAACATCATATATATATTTTTTGAATGTGTGTGTATATATATATTTATTATTTTTTGAATCACTAGTCTTCTTTTGCTTCGTATTTCCACCTAATTAGGTACACTGAGTCAGAAGAATATAGCATACATTAAGGTGTTCAAAGAATATGATTCTGATAAAACATTAATTATAATAAAGTCAATGTATACGTGCATGGTTTAGCCAAGGCCTCCATGGGATACATATATGATAAAGTCAATGTATGATATATATTATTAAAAATAACCAACTGATTGGAAAGCATTAATTATAATAAAGTCAATGTATACGTGCATGGTTTAGCTAAGGCCTCCATGGGATACATATATGATAAAGTCAATGTATGATATATAGATTTAAAAATAACCAACTGATTGGAAAGCATACATATATGATATAGTCAATGTACCTAACATTTAAAAACAATAAATGTTAGAGGTATTTATTAAACACTGGTATCAATTATAATTGAAGGAAACTATAGTGTATTTTCTTCGACAAAGGCAAGTATGGTAACTTGATTTTTTTTCCTTTGTTTTAAGTTTATGTAGTATATTTCTACTTTGCACAGAGATGTTTTTTTAGAAAAAATGCACTAGTAGCTATCTTCTTTTGTATATACAGAAGGTTGGAGCCATTAACTTTGTATTATATATACTTGTATATCCAGACCTCGCATGGGCTCTGTCCATATGCATGGTTTGATTATTGGAGAGTGAAGGTTATTATTATTATTTTTATTTACCCAAACTCAGTTGGAAATGATATGTCTCTTTTGTATGCATCAAACTAAAATTAGATAAGCCAAAGCTTTATATCTCAGACTCAGATTCACTAAAGCTTTTGTATGCATCAAAGCTTTATATCTCAGATTCACCAAATTTACAAACTACCAAACGAAAATTAGAGGTATTTATTACCTTTATATTGATGCTCGTTGATCCTCGTTGAAACGGCTTGCAACGAACTGGCTGGTTTGTGGGAAGGGTGCGACGGAGGGGCTGGTTTGTGGGAACCGGAAGGGTGTGACGGAAGGCCGAATGTGCGACGGAAAGGGTACCAAACGGAAGGGTTGCGACGGAAGGGAGGGCGATGGATCACGGGGCCAAGGGTCTGCGATGGAACGGCCTGCTGTGGTCTGAGTAGAGGTCGGTTGTTTGAGGGTTAGGGCTGAAGTAATGGGGGGGAATCGATAAGCTGGGGGGGAAGAAGGGTTTGGTATTAGTTTAGGGATAAAACGGCACCGTTTGGAGTTAAAATAACTATAACTCCAAACGGCGCCATTTCATAGACTGGCTCTTTTTAAAAAAATAAATTGCGCCGTTTCATGCAACCAGGTTTTAATTTTGGTTTCCACTGGACCTAAACGGCGCCGTTTAGGTCCAAATTTACATTCAATGGCGCCGTTTTCTATAATGCCTAATATATTTCCAATTCTTTTATCTTCTTGGCATATAAATTAGAAAATATTTAAATTAATAAAACTAAAGTTAAGTAAACTAATTGATGTAATAATGTGGATTATTTGATTAACTCAAAAAATAATTAATTAAACTTATTTTGATGATGTTAATTACTAAATAATTACTAACTTAGAGACATAGACTTATAGTATGCCAATGAATTAATGAGCTATATTAAACTTATAGATGCAAATTTTTTTATATGATCATGAATCATGATTCATAGATGTAGATGTTAATAAACTATAATTAGTTAATGGTGAATTGGTGATAGGTTAGGTAATTGATATCATATATTAGTTCATTAAAATTTACAATAATATTTATAATTGCTTTATATTTAGTTATAAGTTACAACTGTGATGACCCGCTTTTGCGTGTATTTTCACTGAAGGGTTGTCTTTATTTTAATTAATATATTAGTTTATTTATTTTAAATTATTGCGTTTTAAATTTAGTTTTATTTGTTGGATGTTGTGTTTTATTTATTTATTTGTTTTACGGTTTTTAATCTCTATCTCGGCGGTTTTGTTATGTTGTCTGGAGTGAGGATTGGACCTCATTTCTTCCTACATCTCTTTTTTTCTTTTTTCTTTCTTTCTTTTCTTTCTCTTCTTTCTTCCTCTCCCGATCGTCTCTCTCTCTCTCTCTCTCTCTCTCTCTCTCTCTCTCTCACGTCGGAAGTACCCCCAGCCCCGACCGGTCGAAGTCCCTCCCTCCGGCGTACTACCCCACCGAACCTCAGCCCCATCCGGCCGCGCCGTTTGGCCGGAAAATGCTCTTGAAGCCCCACGGATTTTGCCCCGATCCGCCGCCGTCGCTCCACCTCCGGCCACCACTTCTTCACCACTTCATCACCGGTTCCTTGCCGTCCTAACCCACCCATTTCCGACCCCTAATAGCCACCGGAACAGCTCCCATGAGCTAGCTTTCCATTTTGGGAAATCCGGCCTTCCTCCACCGTTTTCCCCGCCACCCACGGCCAACCACCACTTCCAATAGCTTCATAATCATCCTTAGACCATTCCCTATCAATCCCAAGCCTTGGTTTGTCCCCGTTCAAAAGTGGGTATTTTACAACCCACGGCCACAGTGAATTTTCACTGTTACGTTGCTTTCCTTTCGCCGTTTGCAACACCGAGCGTTTTCTAAAAATACCATACAGCGCTGTAAGTATTTTCTAAACCCTATTTTCAGATTTAAATATATTTTGCTCATTCAATAATTTATCTGCTGGTTGGTTGATTCCGGATTGAGTCCGAGGAGTTCGGGGGTCGGATAGATGGAGGACGGAGTTGCTTGTTTTATTGATTTATGTTGGTTGATTATTTTTGTGCATTGATATAGCATTTACATGGTGCATGCACGTGTGTTTTTATTTAATTGAGAAAAGCCTGTTTAATTGGCGTAAGTGGACTTACGGGTGCGTGTGTATCACGACCCCAAGCCGGAATGGGGTATTATCTCGGTGGAGCTCCTCTGGTCACTCGGGAGCGGAATAAACTGAGTGACGTCCCCTGAGTTGTCGCTGGGCGACGACGGGAGCGGGGGCTAGGGGATGCTTGGCTACGAACGCGCCGGGCGCGGAACCGGGCATCACTCTACGCACCGACTCCGTGGCCCTTCGCTGGCGAGGGCTAGAGGATGCTTGGCTACGAATGCGTGGGGTGCGGAATTGGACATCGCTCGTTAGGTGTTACATGCGTGGTCGTAACCTGCGGTGTGGCACTGGAGCCAGGATGTGCAGATGACCCCTAGGGGAGGTCATGGTGCATATGAATTAATTGAATAATGGTTTGAGATGGTTATGGGCAATGTGACTTTTGGCGTGATATTTGGAAAGGGTTTGTTTTTGGGCCAAATGGGATTTTTTTTTGGCGCGCGTGGAAAAATATGTTTTATGGGTTTGCGCATTGGCATCACTTCATGCATATTGTTTGAGTTCTATATGCTTTTATCTGTTGGTGTTTGGATTTTACTTACCTGCGGTACCATTTTGGTTTCGTAGATTTTGGTGCAGGATTCGAGGAGGAGGAGGAGGCTGAGCCCGAGGATGCGGCTCCGACGGAGATTTGAGTCGAAGTTATGCTTTATAGTTTGGTTTAAAACTATATTTGTGTTTTTGTAATATTTTAATTATGTATGTTTTAAACAGCTTGTATTATATTAAGAAAATTCTGGTATTTAGTTGTGACTTTCGTTATCCGCTGCGTGTTTCTTCGTGCACATATGTTGCTTTTGCACACACTTGGCACTCGTCGATAGGGTGGTGACCCGGGTTGTCACCATCCAGACGTCTTGATTTCCTTGTGTCCGTGCATGGGGATTTGGGGGCGTCACAGGTGGTATCAAAGCGGTTTGGCTCTGGGTAAAATCACATGTCCCGTAGGTAGTACCAGAATGCTTTTAAAGTTGTGTTTTAAAATTATGTTAAGTACAGTTATTTAATTTGTTTTATTTGCTTTATTTGTTTGAGCTTGTTTTTATTTATTTAGTTATGTTTTTGCAAGTTGGTTTCTTTTGTTTTCTGTGATGTGGTGTTGGTTTGTGGTTTTGTTTTTGTTTTCTGAAAGGGGGTCAAAGGTTGTGGTGGCAGGAAAAAATGGGGAGACCAAGGAAATCTACTCAGGAGCCACGGGACAATACCTCAAAAGATGACTCCATAGCCGAAGCAATACGGCAGATGACGGAGTTTATGCAGTAGAATATTAGGCCACAACAAACAGGGCCTTGGTCACAACAAGGAGGACCTTGGCCACCACAAGGGGGTCCCTGGCCACAACAAGGAGGGCCTTGTCCATAGCAAGGAGGGTTTTGGCCACAACCAGGAGGTCCTTGGCCACATCAGGGAGGGCCTTGGATGTACCCAGGAGGGTCCAGTAGCATGGTGCAAGCCGGATGCACCTATGAACGCTTCCTGGCGCATAGAACCCCACACTTTACTGGAGAAGAGGATCCACTTCAAGCTGAAAAATGGATCAAAGACCTGGAAAGAACTTTTGAGGTGTGTGGTTGCACCGAGGCGCAACAGGTACTCTACGCCAGTTATCTGTTGCAAGGCACCGCGTCTGATTGGTGGGATACCAAGAGGGTGATGTTGGAATCAGAATTGGGATCTTTCGCTGCTGTGACCTGGCAGTGCTTCAAGAAAGAATTTAATGACGGCTTCTTTCCCGCATCGGTAAGGAAGCAAAAGGTAAGAGAGTTCTCAAATTTGGTCCAAGAGGGCACAACAGTGGAACAGTACGCCCGGAGATTCATAGAACTTGGGCGATTTGCTCCCCACATTATTGCCACAGAGGAGATGCAAGCTGATCGTTTTTAGGAGGGACTACACCCTGATATACGCCGTATGATGGTCAGCCATCGGATTTCCACTTTTCAGGAATTAGTGGATGTGGCCACCCTTGTGGAGCGAGAAAATAATCCAAGTATGGGCTCCCCTCCAAGACATAAGAGGCGGAGTTTTTCTGGTGAAGGAAGCAGCTTGGGTTCACCTCAAAAATTTATTCAGCGGACTGGAACTTGACCTCAAGCGTCCTCAGGTGTTCGTATGGGAGGACGGGTGCCAATTTGTGGAGCATGTAATAGAGCCCATGAGGGCGAGTGCCGGCTGAGTAGTGGACCCAGTGTTACCGGTGCGGCCAAGTGGGACATATTGCTCGGGAATGACCCGTCAGAGTTCAAGGAAGCCATGGAGGTAGACACGGTGGAAGAACCAATCCGAGACAAGCAGTGCAAGCCCGAGTTTATGCTGTCACACCCGGAGAGGTGGATGATGAGGCACCAGCGACCCATGATGTTGGAGTAATTACAGGTATGGATTAATTTAATTTTAAGTTGGATTTAATTTTTGGTGTTTTTGGTTACTCCTTTGCTTTTTGGATTTCATGGGTTAATGTGTTCGGTTCAGGAAGAGTCCATTTGTATGAGTTTTATGCTTGCACTTTGTTTGATTCCGGTGCGTCACAGTCGTTTGTATCTTCCACGTTTGCGCGGGTGTGTAATTTGGTCACGGAACCAGTGCCGAAGTCTATGGTAGTGGCTCTACCCGATGGTGAAATGGTGTGGTGTTCCAAGGTTGCTTTGGGATGCCCGTTAAATTTTGAGGGAAGGTTCTTGGATGCTGATTTGGTGGTGTTTAAGCTGTTGGGTTTTGATATCATCCTCAGGATGGATTGGCTATACTGATATTCTGCGAGTATTAATTGCAGAAGTCGGA
The DNA here is from genome assembly GCF_018687715.1 of Carya illinoinensis. Classification (NCBI taxonomy): domain Eukaryota; kingdom Viridiplantae; phylum Streptophyta; class Magnoliopsida; order Fagales; family Juglandaceae; genus Carya; species Carya illinoinensis. The sequence continues at coordinate 24,878,645 of NC_056756.1, read as the reverse complement.
TAATTAGCTTTCAGCTTCCAGATGGTGATTGTCTGGAATTTGCGAGGAGTAAATTGAAAGAAAAGTTGATAATTATATCGGCAATTCAAGCAAGAAGAGAGATTGCATGGGGAGCGGATGCATTCTTGGTTCAGATGGTGTCCACGCCGTCTGAGAAGAAGTCTTTGGCAGACATTCCAGTTGTGGAAGAATTCCCCGATGTGTTTGTGGATGACTTGCCCGGACTACCCCCTGTGCGGGAAATGGAATTTGTTATAGACTTGGAACCTGGAGCGGCTCCTGTGCATAAAGCTCCTTATCGCATGGCACCGGTTGAATTAAAAGAGTTGAAGACTCAATTGCAAGAGCTGGTAGAGAAGGGATTTATTCAGCCTAGTACTTCACCGTGGGGTGCACCAGTTTTGTTTGTTAAAAAGAAAGAAGGAACCCTCCGTATGTGCATAGATTATCGGGAATTGAATAAGGTGACCATCAAAAATAAATATCCTCTCCCGCAGATAGATGATTTATTTGATCAGCTTCAAGGAGCAGCCGTGTTCTCTAAAATTGATCTGAGGTCGGGATACTACCAGCTGAGGATCAGAGACAAGGATGTGCCTAAAACCGCTTTCAGGTCGAGGTATGGGCATTATGAATTTAAGATGATGCCGTTTGGGTTAGCTAATGCCCCTGCTGCTTTCATGGATTTAATGAATTGAGTATTTCGACCTTATCTGGATTCCTTTGTGGTAGTATTCATCGATGATATTCTGATTTATTCCCGAGATGTTGAAGAGCATGTGTATCATCTTCGTCTGGTACTTGGGAAATTGAGAGAACACCAGTTGTACGCCAAGCTCAGCAAGTGTGAATTCTGGTTGGAAGAAGTTAGATTTCTTGGGCATGTGATTTCCCGTGACGGAGTGGCTGTTGATCCTAGTAAGGCAGAAGCCATTTTGTCATGGCAGCGTCCGACTACAGTGCGCGAGATCCGGAGTTTCTTGGGGCTCGCCGGATACTACCGAAGATTTGTGGAGGGTTTTGCTCGCCTATCCGGACCTCTCACAGCTTTGACTTGGAAGAATACAGAATTTGTTTGGTCTGATAAGTGTGAGAGAAGCTTCCAAGAATTAAAGAATAGGTTGACGACGGCACCAGTGTTAGCGCTCCCAGAACCGCATAAGCCATTCGTAGTCTTCAGTGATGCGTCTAAGTTTGGTTTGGGTTGTGTCCTTATGCAGGAAGGACGGGTTGTTGCCTATGCATCTCGTCAGCTAAAGGACCATGAGAAGAATTATCCGACGCACGATTTAGAATTGGCTGTGATTGTTTTTGCTCTCAAGATCTGGCGGCACTTCTTGTATGGGGAAGCTTGCGAGGTATTTACTGATCACAAGAGCTTGAAGCATTTGTTTTCCCAGAAAAATCTGAACATGAGGCAGAGGCGATGGCTAGAGCTAATCAGTGACTACCAGTGTGAGATCAAATACCATTCGGGGAAGGCTAATATAGTTGTTGATGCTTTGAGCCGAAAGTCGCACTTGGAAGATGAAGCCGAGCCGTCAGAGTTGGATTCTTTGCTTTGTGGGATGAGAAGGCTCCTTATTGAGAGTTTGCGGCAAGAAGAGATTTTATCTTCAGTTCTTGATATTCGGATAACTGATTTTGAAGAATTGAAGACTCTTCAAAGGAAGGATCCGAAGCTGCTGAATATCAAAAAAAGAGTTAGAAAATCTCGAGGGCCGTTGCATTATAGCATGGATAAAGATGGGATACTTCGGTTCCGAGATCGTAGAGTGGTCCCCAAAGATTCGGAATTCAAGGAGCGGATCATGGCAGAAGCTCATGCGGCCCCTTATTCAGTTCATCCCGGCAGTACAAAGATGTACTGGGACTTGAAGAAAAATTACTGGTGGGATGGAATGAAGAAGGATATTGCCTTATATGTTGAGAAACGCCACACATGCCGTCAAGTGAAGGCCGAGCATCAAAGACCTGCAGGTATGCTCCAACCCCTCCCTATTCCTGAGTGGAAATGGGATGACATCACGATGGACTTTGTAGTGGGTTTGCCGAGAACGCCTAGTGGGAAAAATTCTGTTTGGGTGATTGTTGACCGGTTAATAACACCGACTCCTTGGGTAAGTTGACACACTTGTATGTGAAAGAAATAGTACGGTTGCACGGCATACCAAAGAGTATAGTGTCGGATCGAGACCCAAGGTTTACGTCGCAGTTCTGGAAGAGTTTGCAGGCAGCTTTGGGTACTAAGTTGAAGTTCAGTATTGCATATCATCCGCAGACAGACGGCCAATCAGAGCGCACCATTAAGACCCTTGAAGACATGTTGCGAGCATGTTTCATGGAATTTCAAGGGAGTTGGGAAAACCATTTGCCGCTCATAGAGTTTGCATATAAAAACAGCTTCCATGCGACCATTCAGATGGCTCCCTATGAAGCTCTTTACGGGAGGAAGTGTAGATCGCCCTTGTGTTGGGACGAAGTCGGGGAGAGTAAGATTATTGGATCCGAAATAATTCAAGAGATGCAAAGCCAAGTCCGGATCATCAGAGATAAAATGGCGGCAGCTCAGAGTCGCCAAAAAAGCTACGCTGATACCAGGAGGAGAGAGTTATCTTTTGAAGTTGGTGATTGGGTTTACCTTAATGTCTCTCCCATGAAAGGTGTTAAGCGCTTTGGTAAGAAGAGGAAGTTGGATCCGAGGTATGTCGGCCCTTTTCAGATTCTGGAGAAGGTAGGGTCCGTCGCCTATAGAGTTGGTTTGCCAGAGTATTTTGGAGATATTCATGATGTCTTCCATGTATCATCCTTGAAGAAGAGCTTTGGATAGCAAGAGCCACGCTTCGTCGACCCAGAGGGTATTCAGTTGCAACCGGATCTCAGTTATGAGGTTGTTCCGTTGCAGATCATGGATTGGAAGGAGCAACAGTTGAGGTCCAAGACGATACCTCTGGTTAAGGTGGCTTGGGGAGATCCGTTAGCTCAAGACTTCTCTTGGGAGCGAGTAGCGGACATGAGGGAGCAGTACCCGTAGTTGTTTGAATAATGAAGGTATGTATCTTAACCTTAGTCACAGCTGGTTTATGTGTTTTATGTGGCTTCTTTTAAGTTGGTGGTTGATCTTACAAATTTTGAGAATGAAATTTGTTTTAAGGGGGGAAGGATGTGATGACCCGCTTTTGCGTGTATTTTCACTGAAGGGTTATCTTTATTTTAATTAATATATTAGTTTATTTATTTTAAATTATTGCGTTTTAAATTTAGTTTTTATTTGTTGGATGTTGTGTTTTATTTATTTATTTTACGGTTTTTAATTTCTATCTCGGCGGTTTTGTTTTGTTGTCCGGAGTGAGGATTGGACCTCATTTCTTCCTACATCTCTTTTTTTCTTTTTTCTTTCTTTCTTTTCTTTCTCTTCTCTCTCTCTCTCTCTCTCTCTCTCTCTCTCTCTCTCTCTCTCTCTCTCTCTCTCTCTCTCTCTCTCTCTCTCTCTCTCTCTCTCTCTCTCTCCCACGTCGGAAGTACCCCCAGCCCCGACCCATCGCCATCCGGCCACCGTGGGTGACACCACCCCCACCGGTCGAAGCCCCTCCCTCCGGCGCACCATCCCACCGAACCTCAGCCCCATCCGGCCGGCCGTTTGGCTGGAAAATGCCCTTGAAGCCCCACGGATTTTGCCCCAATCCGCCGCCGTCGCTCTACCTCCGGCCACCACTTCTTCACCACTTCATCACCGGTTCCTTGCCGTCCTAATCCACCCATTTCCGGCCCCTAATAGCCACCGGAACAGCTCCCACGAGCTAGCTTTCCATTTTGAGAAATCCGGCCTCCCTCCACCGTTTTCGCCGCCACCCACAGCCAACCACCACTTCCAATAGCTTCATAATCATCCTTAGACTATTCCCTATCAATCCCAAGCCCTGGTTTGTCCCCGTTCAAAAGTGGGTATTTTACAACCCACGGCCACAGTGAATTTTCACTGTTACGTTGCTTTCCTTCCGCCGTTTGCAACGCCGAGTGTTTTCTAAAAATACCATACAGCGCTGTAAGTATTTTCCAAACCCTATTTTCAAATTTAAATATATTTTGCTCATTCAATAATTTATCTGCTGGTTGGTTGATTCCGGACTGAGTCTGAGGAGTTCGGGGGTCGGATAGATGGAGGACGGAGTTTCTTGTTTTTGGGCCAAATGGGATTTTTTTTTGGCGTGCGTGGAAAAATATGTTTTTATGGGTTTGCGCATTGGCATCACTTCATGCATATTGTTTGAGTTCTATATGCTTTTATCTGGTGGTGTTTAGATTTTACTTACCTGCGGTACCATTTTTGGTTCCTTAGATTTTGGTGCAGGATTCGAGGAGGAGGAGGAGGCTGAGCCCGAGGATGCGGCTCCGCCGGAGATTTGAGTCGAAGTTATGCTTTATAGTTTGGTTTAAAACTATATTTGTGTTTTTGTAGTATTTTAATTATGTATGTTTTAAATAGCTTGGATTCTATTAAGAAAATTCTGGTACTTAGTTGTGACTTTCGTTATCCGCTGCGTGTTTCTTCGTGCACATATGTTGCTTTTGCACACACTTGGCACTAATCGATAGGGTGGTGACCCGGGTTGTTACCATCCGGACGTCTCGATTTTCCCGTGTCCGTGCGTGGGGATTTGGGGGCGTCACAACAACTTAAGTATTAATTAAAAAATTTATCTACTAACTTTAATTAGATCATAGATATAGTGTGTTGCGCCTAAACTCTGACTCAAATTAATGAACCAAAAATTTAGTGCAGTTTTACCTGCAAGTATACAGGTCTTGTAGTATCTTACAGGATCGAATCCACAGGGATTGACTTTTGTGATAAAGAAAATAAATTCAGACAGTGAAACGAAATAATTAAAAGAAACGTACAATCAAATATAAAGATATAGAGAAAGACTAAGGTTTCGAGGATCCGTTTAATAATTTATGATATTGTTTCCGATCGATTTATTTCAATTGAACTAGAATAATGATTCCGTTTAATTGGTAGATTTAGCATTTAAGATCGAGAAAAACAGACGCTTATGATTGAGCGTGAAAGATTGATGATTAAAACATTTATAAATCTATTTGAATACCACAGGGATTCCTCAAGCATTCACTGTATTCGGAAATCACAATGAATCAAGACGAGTATATAGATAATCAAAATATCCAATAATAAAATCTTTCAATCGATCAAGCTCGTAAAATAGATTTTACGTGGATTCGAAAATAATATTTAAATCATTAAACTTCACCTCTAATCTTAGTATGAAAATTTAGCCAAACATATTTATTACAAATACTATAGAAATCATATAAACATTATTCATTAAAACTAAAATAAAACACAAGAAATACTAGACAATAATTTAGAGACAATAAAATTTGGAACTCAGCCGACGCCTACCAAAAGTAAAAACAAGAAAATGAAGTAATCTAGTACGAGAGAATTCTAAGAATTAACAACAGAAAACTTAGAAAACAGAACAAAAGAAAGTCTTCAAACGAGAGAGAGAGCTGCCACCGAAAATCTGGACAAGAAATGCCTCTCACCGACTTCTCTTTTTCAATTCCAGCCCAACTCAATTCCTCACACAAAATAAATCTTAGCCAATCAAATTCTCCAGCTGATTCCCTTCAATCAATTAGAAAATTCAAAACAGCCAAGTCTTTCAATCACCACCGACTTCCCCTCTCTCATCTCACCTTCTTTTCTTTTTTTAATGAGAGACCGACTCTCCCTCTCAAAGACATTTAATCATGCACCGACTGCCTTCTTTCACTCACATCCAACTCTAATTCTCTCAATATTTCTCCACGTACCCCACTCTTCTCACAATTCCAACCCGTACACTACACCTCAACCCCTACACCGATTGCTTTTCTTTCCTTTACAGCACTGACCCCCTGCTAATTTCTTGCACACCACAACTCACCTATTGATCAACTCACCTTATCTCTATGTCCCACGTAACCAAGCACGTCTCCCTCTCTCACCGACTTACTACAATCCAACTCATGAACCGACTGTTTCTTCAATCTCTCAACACAACTTTTCAGTTCCATGCACCGACTCCACACATCTCTTTTCACCCTCACTATAATCATGCACTGACCGACTCTCTCCCTCTCTATAGTTCTCTCAACACGTCTTTCCTCCCCCCAGCCGGTCCCACTCCAGCTAGGAGGGGAAGTCCCACATTTTCCTGTCGTCCAGCAATATATACATATGCACATACAGCTGCCTCACATCAGTGCCAACACGTCGGTGCCAAACCTCATCTAATCAAATTAATACTTTTAAGCACAATAAAATTCCAGCACCATTGGTTGAAAACTCCTACACGGCTTTGCTCACCCACTCTCCTTCAATCACGGCACCTATCTTCAACTTTCTTATAAAAATTAATTCATTTCTTCAATTTCCCACCATCTCTGTCAATCTCACAAGTCAAGCACGACACTTAAATTTTCCCCACACGTCCACTTTAACTGCACAACACTGAAATGTTGAAACCACGTAAAGCTAGATAACCTCAAGTAGACGCCACCAGATGTGAAGATGTGAATTTCCGTATAAGTCCAGCTCCATTTCCTTCACTTCTTCTTTTGCCAAACTTTGACTTTACATTGTATGTATTTGTCCACCGCAATCTTCATGCATCTATGGAAAGTCACTGTCTTTATTTTTAGCTGCCCAAGTACGTCTCTTATTTCCTTCTCTTCATGGTCAACAGTTCCAATTGGATCATTTGAATTTTATTTGAACTGAAAATAAAAATAACACTCAAAATTAAAAGAAAAATAGATTATCACAAATAAACTATATATGTGAGGAAATATTGTCCCATTAAATCATAGTTATAAAACTAAGCATAAACATGATATTAATCAATTAAAAATCGCAACTCGTATTTATGCTTATTAACTATTTTTTTTCATTTAAAACCAATAATAGTGTCATGAAGAATTTAAAATACATTGGTTTTAAATAGCTAAAACATGCAATATTTCAGCTCAATCATAGTGTAGTCTTGTATATGTTAATAATTAATGGTAACATAGTTAATGGTGAATTGGTGATAGTTTACTTCATTGATATCATATATTAGTTAATTAAAATTTATAATTGATTTATATTTACAAAGTTACAAGTTACAACTTAGATATAACTTGTTTATCTAATAACTTTAATTAGATCATAGATAATAATTATATTAGTAATTAGTTAATTCACCTACTAATTAGTTAATGGTCAATTTAATCAATTGATAATAACTAATTGACATTAGTTAATTACTAGAATATTAATTTAAATTTAAAGTTTTATATTGTTAAACTTAATGGTAACATTTTAGATGAAAATTACATAATTACTTATACAATTATTATATAAAATAATATACATAATATATTTAAAAATAACAATTTCCATTCGGTCCCGGACCAAAAACTGAAATCACATCATCTGTTGGACCGAGACCGACCAGCTCTAAGGTCGGTTCGGTTCGGTCCGGACCGAATCAGTCGGTCAGGTCGGTTTTTTCGGTTCGGACCGATCGGCTTTCGGCCCTGGGTAGACTAAGCCCAGCCCACCGAATGGCCATCACTAGAAGACAAAGAAAGAGAGAAGAATGGAAGACAAGAAAAGGAAGATAGAGGAATGAGAGACAAGAAGAGGACAAGTGAGAAGAGAGTGTCAAGAGGAAAGGGTGGGAAGGCAAGGGAGAAAGTGGAAAGGAGGAGAGGGTGTCAGAAATGCAGAGAAAAAGGTCACCATGCCTCATCACTATAGACAGGTAGTTAGAGAGAGGGATCAGATAAAAGGGGACAACCAGACTACTACCAGGGGGTGTTATTCAATAGTTTCTTCAACATCGTAAAGAGAGTTCTAGCGAGAATATCTTCTCTAGCAAATATATTCAAGATCTCCATTGTACAGTGAGAAATGAGGGGCTATGAGAGACTGTAAACTACTCATATTATAGTGAATTTTTCCTCCTTAAATGCCATGTGGATGTAGGCAATATGCGGAACCATGTAAATCTATGTGTCCCTCTCTCTTCATTTTCTTTATACTTATTTTCCTTTCTCCACTATGGATGTATGCACTGACATTATATAGCAGTACCGGATCACTGCCAGGGGCTCTAGACCACACTATTGAGACCCGAATCATCATAGAGGGCCAAGAATGACTTTTTTCCCCTTTTGGCTTGTTGTACAACTTTTGAGGGATCAACATTTCCTATTCTAAACTCATTTATGGGCTTAAAGCATCATTTATCACACAATAAACAAAGAAAAGTGTCATGTTCCAAACTTATAAACTCACCAATTCACTTGATGCAATTTAAAGCCTAATCTTATACTTATAACACCTAATTGAAAACTATTACTTGTTAATAACCTAAAATAGAGTTTGAGATCACATTTACATACTTGTTCAAGCCACATATTTACAGATCTGAAGAAAAACAACATCCCATCTAAACTTATACTCAAGAACATCAATCCAAGAACCATTTGTGGAGTGCTTTGTTTTTAATGTACATCGGTTTCAAAAATCTTCATGGTGACCTAAGATTCTAAATATGCTCTTGTCAAATAACATTTCTTGAAATTCCTAAGACATTAGGATTACACAAATATGAGAAATACACATTTGAGAAAGTCATATATAAAAACCAAAATCCAATTGAGACTTGCATCTAACATTATGCTGCTTAATAACTTCCACCACTTTCATCTTTGTATTAATCACACATCTGAACAATACACTCAATTTATAAGCCTTAAAAGAGACTAGATTCACCACACAAGTCATAAAAACTCAACATTTGCATTCAAAAACTCAAGCGATCAATACTATCAACACATAGCTTACCGAGTCTTTTAGACCAACAAATATCATCACTATCAACATTTCACTTCCAGAAAAAAATATTCAAAAGCTCACTAACATAACCATCACTAGAACCAAAAATTGAAGAGGAAGAAAATGCAGAGATTGAGCTCACTAAATGCTAAAACTTGCTACTGAATGACTGTTCTCCTACATCACTTTATCACTCACTCTCTCCCGGATTCTTACAATATAGTTGTGTGCTTTGTTCCATGCGTGTGTGAAGGAGTAGAGAAAGATGGAGAAGAGGATCTTGGAAACTAGAGCAGAAGTGAGGAAGAGTGAAATGAAGGAGTGAAATAAGGCTGAATGAAGTGCAATGCCCCACTAACTAACTCTCATGGTGAAGCTTTATTGCCAAGTGTATTTCATAAGATCAAAATGGGATGGCCGTGTTGTCCATAAAGTGGTAAAATGTTGTAGTAGATTGTATGACAAATGGAGAGGGGCGGAGACCACAAGGTGAATTCTGGTTACTGATGTGGCATGTCTGAGTGCCATCTGTCACTCATGAATTGGCCCCATTTGGCACTACTTTATCACAAAAATTTCTAAAAATTCTAACTAATAGAATGATATCAACCATTTTGTCTAATTACAACCCTAAGTACCTCAAGAAATTCAATGAGGTCTCAGACTTCCTTGAAGATCAAAGTTAATTGTAGATCTTATTACAAAAATTTTAACTAGTTTAATCTGTGTCTAAGGTGTCATGCTCCTTGGTAAAAGACCTGGCTAGAATCTGTGATGTCAAGGGTTATGAGTGCTATGTGTACCCCTGGACGGAGGGTGCCTTTGTCATACCCTTTGCCCCTGCATGGACAAGGGGACAGTTTGAGCTCCGTCACCTTGACATTGCCCTTGGTGGGTGGGTGTCCCTATCCAGACATTGGGGGGTAGATTGGTCCCCACGACCGTCCACCCTACCCACGGCAAAAAAAATGCAAACAATAACAAATCTGCCTAAAATGGAAAAACAACAAAAAATCTCAGCAAACTCTACAAAGAACTAGGCCTGTTCATCCAGGTTCCAACCTGGGAATTAGAAATTATTCAGACCGGAACCTAGATTTCAAATCTGAGCCGAAACCCGGACCGGATTAATCCGGATCAGAGCCAGGCCGGAACTCAGATAAACCCAGGTTGGATAAAAACCCGGATTCCAGGTTGGACACTTCCTTTTTTTCTTTTTTTTTTTTTTTTTTTTTTTTTTTTTTTTTTTTAAGCATAGAAAATTTTATTTTAGTAGGATTTAAAAAGTATAATTTTTTTTTCATAAAGACCTCTATTATATTAAAGATTTTTCAAGAAAAAACCATTATGTAAATGCCTATATTTATTATAGAAATTTAAAAAAAAAATTGAAAATCTTAGTTTTTTTTTTTATTTATTTTTTATTTTTTTATAAAAGCCTATATTTTCTAAGAGATAATGTTAAAAAGCATAATACTATTTTCCAGAATAATAAAAAATATATAAAAATGAAAAACTAAAATTTGTGTAATCCACTACATCTTACATTATTTTGTTGTTTACATATTACATTACAATACAAAATACAAAACTACAAGATGAACTACAAAATAATTACAAAACAATCATGTTTCCCACTGAATAATCATTGCCTACGCTAATAGCAGAAACATGTGCTATTTCATGATCTTCATTTCCTCTCTTCCTGCTGCTTCAATCTGTTAAGCAGAAGCATAAATGGGAGAATTAGATAGTAATAAATTGAACTGATTTGCAATTATAACCTCATAAATTCATAGCTTCATTTCTAAATAAAAAGAGATGGATTGGATATGACAACAGAAGAATCTCACACAACTGAACATTTGAATGGACTTTGTTTTACTTTTTGACACAATCAAAATTGCAGTAACTTACACTGAGCCAAAATGTCAAAGTATAATTAGACAAACTTTGCAAATTCTATCAATTGAATTTAAATGTGAGGTCTTGCTTCATTTAGAACATTTTATGTACAGGTTAGAGATTATCTGACCATAAGCCAGTACCGGTACCATTATATCCTTGGAATAAACCATCAACAAGTGTAGCAATGCATTCTTCAAACATGGCAGATGAAGGAGATCCACTCCGCTACTTCCATAGACATGATCAAATGTAAAGGAATGGGTGCCAATTCGTAGTTGCTCCACGGAAACAACAAATGTAGGTAGAAAAGAAAATGTTGCACGAATTATCAACATAATATATTTCAAATAATTGCAAAAATAAATTGAAATAGGTTCCCTTGAAATTATGCTTCATTAAGGCCACATAATGTGCCTTAGCATTTTCATTGGACTATATTGATCTCTATGTAATATTAGTAATTTGCACCAGAATTTCCTGAATAAAACTCGTCCGTTTATGATCACACATATTCCAACCTTGAATTCTTAAGTGTATATATATAGCTCAAAGTCAAGCTTGCAATTGGCTTCCAAGACCAATTCCAAACTACCATCAATACTACCATTGTATTTTACTTGATTCTATTTATGATCCTTGCCGAGGATGTTTCTACCCGAGAAATAATATCCAACCACAACAAATTATTTGCTTTCCGAGAAAATGATATATAATGCCCTATTTTTGTTCTTGTTAAAAGTAGAAAAGCAGACCCTTTTAACTAAAACTTTGAAGAATCGATCAATAACAGGTATCAAGTTGATTAACTAATATCTGGCCTCATCGCAGAAGAGAAGATTGTAAATCATGGCATTATAAGTATCTGGAGGACTTTAAAAGCGCACGGCTCACCTAGCGATGGGATGGGAAACACTCAAGCTAAAAATATAGTGCCAATCAGTATAGAAAGAACTAAGAAAACTATTTCCAATCCGTTAATTTATTAAAATTGTTTTCTGCATCTTTTATTTTTCCTCTCCTTTGTTCTGTTCTTGGAGCAACACACAAAGAAACCCACAACAAACTGAATAAAAACAAAGCAAAAAATAGAAGAGAGGATAGAAACGAAATATATAGGGCATCCCAGAAAATTATATAGCCACTCACTGCATTCATCCAATAGAAAATAAAATAAAAGAATACAAAAAAGAGAAAAAGAAGAACCAAACGTAAAGACTAATAAACTTGAAAAAAAAGAACCCTATGTTTAACAAAAAATAGTAGATCTACCTTCTTCTATTCTTGGAGCAACACACAAAGAAACCTACAACAAACTGAATAAAAACAAAGCAAAAAATAGAAGAGAGGATAAAAACGAAAATATATAGGGCATCCTAGAAAAATATATAGCCACTCATTGCATTGTTCCAACAGAAAATAAAATAAAAGAATAAAAAAAAAGAAAAAAGAAAAAGAAGAACCCAATGTAAAGACTAAAAAACTTGAAAAAAAAAACCCATGTTTAACAAAAAATAGCAGATCTACCTTCTTTGTTGGGTCGATCGATTGAGAGAGAGAGAGAGAAGAGAGAGACTATTGATCTAAAGTCAGGGCGGCGACAAGAGAGAGATAGACGGTGGCAAAGCTTGAAGGCAAAGCCTAGGGTTACATTTGTCGGGCTTGGACGCGAGACACAGAGAGAGAGAGAGAGGAGTCAAATAAATCACATTCACAATCAAAATCATAAAAATCGGGTATCGGGGTTAAGATCCGGTACCCAGGTGTAATAATCCGGGCTGGTTTTAAAAATGCGGGTTTCGGCCTGGATCAAATTCAGGCTGAAAACCATAACCAGACACCCAGTTATCTGGTTTCCGGCCCGGGCCAAGTTTTGCATGAACAGTCCTAAAAGAACCACGACCATGAATGACCATGTGTCTATTCGCAAACCTACAACCACTTTGGATATGGTTCCCTTTGCACACTCATGACCATCGTGCTTCAAGGAGGAGGAGAAAAAGTGAAGGAGGAGAAGAAGAGAATGGGGTCACTACCATGAGAGAGAGAGAGAGAGAGAGAGAGAGAGAGAGAGAGAGAGTTTTATTAAAGAAAATTATTTTTTTAATATATATATATAGGTTGGACTGGGCAGGTGGAGTAAACCTTAGGCAGGCTTGGGCTCAACCCATGCCCCACCCCAGCTCCTAGCTACAATTGAGCATTCGCCCGCACACCCCCTGTTTGTGGAAGGGGACCTTCCTTCGGCTAGGCAGATGTCAAATGAGGTGGGGTGGGTGGCAGTGCCCCTTGGCCCAGCCCTACCAAGGGTTCTAGCCAATCGAAAACACCCAAGTTTTGAATTGGGTTAGGTGCGCAATATTCATTAGGAAATGTACGTGTAAAGAAATATATATATCTGGTTTGCAGTGGAAAAGTAAGGGCTTAGTATGATGGCTGGTGTGTTGTCACAGGCAATCAAAAATAAGACCTATACTCTTAAAAAAATGGATGTAGTAGTGCGAGTAAGGATTGTTCCCACTGAGAGTTTCTAGCCTAATTTTATGCTACGTGAACAAGGATGGGGGGCTTGAGTTTAATGAGAACAATTTCAAGAAGAACAACTAAGGAACAATTCAAATTAAATTATTGAAATCAATCAATAGAACAAACCTTGGTCTAAGTCAACATCCACCATTGGAATTTTACAATTGATCATCGATGCAAGTATATATTAATTCATACTTTGAACATTTACCTTTGGAATTATTTTCCTATCTCTCCTCAGTCCCAGTTAACTAGAAAATAAGCCATCTAATTAACCTTAACTACTAAACAACCCAATACAAGCGCTAAAGGTTTAATCTAGTAGCAACCTTAAGAATTAGAGAGATCGATGCTAAACAACATAGCACAAGTGGTTGCATTTAATTTCATCGAGCATTTTCTTCCTAAGATCTAATAATTTCTAATGCAACAAATCAATAAATCTTAGTTGCTTCACAAATTAGAGGGATCAAAAAATTATGGATTTGATATCTAATCTAGTAGTAGATTGCAATGAATAATAAACTAGTAGGCCTCCTACTAATTAAACGAGACAATCATGAAAATAGGCATAGAAGAACATCCGATAATCAAAGCATAAATTGAACACTGAAAACAAATTAGATCTCACAGTTTTATTTATTCCGAGGTTTCCATTTCCTTCGACCAATTATGAAAGTGTAGCCACACAAGGCCATGATGAAAACTCAAAGGAGAAGTTCGAGAACGAGGGAGGGAGAGGCATTTGGATGTCTACTGATTTTCCCCCTCTTAACCCGTTCAAATCAGTTTTTCTCAATATTATCCTCCATTAACAATATCCAAATTTGACTAATTAATGGAAAATATTGAAAATAAAATATAGTCATAATATAATTAGGAAAGTGATGTTTCCAGCTGGAATTTTTGTGCATCAGATCTCAAAACGTTTGCAGATAAATCGCGTATTTGAATTGCACGATACGGAATGTTCTGGAACATCAGCAGTGCAGGTGTGTCAAACTCAAGCCCGATTTTGACCTTGATTCAGCCAATATCTCTCAAAATGCAAAACATGAAAGTTGTATAGCCTTTTCTTGGAGTTCCATATCATTTTGAATCATCTCTATCGGAGCTCAGATGAGAGAGTTATGCCTAGATTATGAAGTGATGTTGATATTGTCCAGAATTGCCCAATTAGCTTCGTTTTGCATTTAACGACTCTATTTGCATCCTAAATCAAAATATAAGAATAATGAGTACATTTAGGCAGAAAATAAGTATAAAATAATAGACATTAAGGGAGAAAAATATTACATTTTGTATTCTCATCAAAGGCTAAACCTTATAGTAGCAGAAGTTTAAAAAGAACCATTAATACATTCTCACAATATCCACAAAGTCACTTCATTCCTTAAATATTTATACATATATCCAATTGTTTGATTTGTACACCCAGAATGAGGTAGACTGAACACATACGATTGCTACTGGTAATTACAAATACAACTCCCATAAATGGACAAGTTTTATATTAGAAAATGGGCCTATACGCCTATTGCTCAAGTTGAGTTGGCTCTTCCTCCTCGGGTATCACTCTGGGTCCAATTCTACAACAAAGTGTGATGCCCGCAGGCTCCGCTTGGGATTTAACAGTGTTTGAAGCATTAGGACATGCAATACAATATCACATACCTCTATTCATGATAGTTAAGATGCAATGTGCCTAGCATGCATATAACAATATGCAATATTTGAAGTAGATAATTTTTTTTTTTCTTTTGAGTCATACACAATGTACTAAAAATACTATATTCCAAAACATAATCATGATATCATAATGATCATATCTCCAAAAGTCATTACAACAAATATGTATCCCAAAGGTACGAGAGACGATGCTCCATAATTACAAATAGAAAATATAGCCATTAAATTAAATCATTGAGATGCTCATGCAGCTCTACTATAATATCCAAAATCCTATCCAGGAAATGGATTATCGATGCGATCAGCTCCTCGTCTTGGCTTCGTGGTCTGTTCACCACATCAAGTTGGTTAGGCACGCATTCTTTAGGTCCTAACACATTATCTACTATTTTAGGGAGAATGGTAGTTGGGACTATCAAGTGAGCTTTTTACAAATCTTAGCAAGTAAGCTACTAAGCTACCAACACTATACATATTCATGCATGACAGTAAAATAACATGTTTGCATCATGACATGAACTTGAACATTCGTTACGTTACTTGGCAAATAGCATGACATGATCTTGACTTGAAATTAACTTGAATATACATGAATGTGGTATGACTTTACATGAACATGACCTTATTACATAGACATAGTTATTTCATGTGAACTGTAGATGTTCCACGACTCCCCAAGGGTCATGTGCTCCTGCTGGTACCACATCACATTATAGGCATCTGCATTAGCTAAGAGTATGTCATGATAACTAAATTGATAAAAAAAAAATTAAATGTGTAGTTGGCACCACCGGTATTGGGTGCCTGACTTCACTCCAAAAACTAGTTACTTAGGTTCCATTCGAAGCATTTTGGCGATACTTTGTCAATCCAAGGGATTCCACAAACAAGTTTAAACACTTCAGCATGGATAAATGAGTTCCACTAGGAAAATTCCTCATCCAAGCACCAGGGGTCGTAATAAAATAAAGACTTATGCATATTTTAGACTTAACTTATTACATACTCATGTAACAAATGACATGGCATTTGAGACATGTAACAATGACATGGAATTTATGTAACAGATAACTGATGAGATGACATTCATGTGACATTTAACCAATGACATACATAAATATCCCTATAGTAAGTTGAGGCTAACTTGTAGATTTTTGGCTTAAAAGCAAAAGCGCAATGTAGTGTTTAGCGAAGTGTAAAAAGTTGTGGAAATGAGATATCTCATTTGCTAAGGTTAGAATATCTCATTGAACTCTTATAAAACTTAAATCTTACTAACTTAGGGAAAATTGCAAAGTTAACTCTCAGCTTGTGGAAAATTACCATTTTACCTCTAAAACAAGAATTTTGCATTCGAACTCCAAAACTTATCAAAATTTACATTCTTCATGTTAAATTTTATTCTAAATTCAAATATCAACTTAGAAGAATTTAAAATAAAACACAACCATGAGAAACATGCTTAGGCCGAAACACTCATAGGCCAAAAACTTATTTTTGTAGCAACTTGACCTCCCAACATACTAACATGCACAAACCAATTTCATCAACTCTTAAAAATCACCTCCTTAGTTCTAAAATTATACTAAGACATCAAAATAAACATTTCACAAAAACTTACACTCATCATAAGAAGGGAAATGCCAACAACTTAGACATGGCATTGATGTTCTTGGTCTGACACATTTCAAATTTTTCTAGTAATTAGGGCCACTAAAAGCCTAGAAATGGACTATGGATATCAAGAGGACGTACAAGATTTGTGGATGTATTGAGGACCCAAAGGTTCTACATGCTTGATAACTATTCTAAGGAGAAGCTGGAATATGGTGGAATACACGTAGGCAGCTTCTAGTTAGGGAACTAGGAAATCTGGCTGCATTGTCATGTGAAAGGTTTAAGGAAGAGTTTGACAACATATTCTTCCCAAATTCTATCAAACAACTGAAGGCACAAGAGTTCTTGTCTTTAACTCTAGGCAGTTCAACTGTAGAGCATTATGCCACTATATTCATGATGTTGGGAAGGTTTGGACCACATTTGATTTCTACTAAAAGGATGTAGGCACATAAGTTTCAAGAAAAACTTCAACCTAGAATCCATAGTCAAGTCGCTTGCCTTAAAATAGAGAATTACCAAGAGATGGTAAACGTCGCTGCCATAGCAGAGGCAGAGCAAAAATGTTTGATTGCCCCAATCATTGCAGAAAAAAATAGGACTTCACCATATGCTAGTGAAGAGAGTCTAGAAAGGAAGAAGTTGTTTACTGGACTAGACAAAGGAAAAGGCATCGAGACTGGAAGCCTAATGTCGACCACATATCCAATATGTGGGATATGCGAAAAGAACCATGGATGTAAACTCACATTTGGCCAACCTGACCACATGATTAAAAATTGTCCCGAGAGAGCTCAGAGAAAAGGAATTTTTTCCAATGGAGATTCCAAACCAAAGCCACGGCCTCTAGTGCGAGCTCGAGTGTATGCAGTCACTACTGGGGAGACAGACATTGACGCCCCAAGAACATATAGAGCAGATGCCATTCCTGGTATTTTTCTAAGACCTTTGTATTGTTAAATGCGATTGATGGTATTAGTGCATTATTATTATTTTGAGAATATCAAGTCATTGAGGTTTGTAACTTCTACATTATTGGATTCAAGTTAGTCCTTGTTTTTAGTAATTGTGGTAGCACATGAGAGTTAAGTTCGGAAGCTGAATTGTTGCCGTGGTGGTAAGAGTAACAATTCTCATTAGGAGTATTATTGTTCATACCAGTGTAGATATAGAATACTTTTTAGTGATATGAGGAAGGATATTTAAGGTTGATGAATAGTATTCCTTATATTTGGAGAATTGTTTTAATTATGAGAATACGATGAAATTTGTGTTTGGAAGAGTAAAGTGATTAGGAGAAGCTTTGGCTTTAGTAGGATTCATTTATGGATAATAGTTTTACACCACCGCCAGTAAATGGTTTTTGACGAAGCACTGTCTTTATGGATACGTAGATTGCTCTTCTTTTGGAGACTAATATATGAGGAGTAAAATTTTGGTCCTGAGGATTTACGTGAACAGTTGAAACAGATCATTTTATTTAGAGTCAAAATAAGAGGCAGCTTATGATGGATAGAAGAGCTATGCCAATTATAAGAGAGAAAGTCTTGAGTTTAAGTTATTAGTTGGCCAATTATCGAAGTACCACTTAAGAGGAGGAATGATTCATTGTGATTATGAAGGAGTAAGCTAGTCCTAGACAGATAGAATTCTTTGAGGAAATAAAGAAAGTGAATTTTGCTGTTTAAATTTTTTTCAACTAACAAGAACACTTAAAGTGTATAGCTTATATTTTTCTAAGGAAAAGTTTTAGAAGATTATCTACTTGAAGTTTTAGATTTGGAGAGTATGTCGGTACAACTTGGCCTACTTTGTGAAAATAATTACAGTATAATTCTTGATTAAAATGAGAAAGTTAAGGAATGATATAATCTCAATGGTAGATATATACGTGATAGACAGTAGATTGGTAAGCAACACCTCTTCCTTAACTTGTTTGTTACTTGCGACGATTTCGAGGACAAAATCTTTTTTTTTTTTTATGAGAGGAGATTGTAACAGCCTGCTAAAAATTCAATAGTGAAATTTCTATTGGCTTTAGAAATATCATGAAAACCTTATAAATTTTCACGAATTAACCAATCGCATATATCTTAGTCTATCTACATAGTGTTATCACTCACTATGGTATTAAAAGTGCAACTTTAATGATCCGAGATAGTTAGAATTGTCAGAATGTATTATGGTCTATGCCATTAGACTTGGTAGATTGTTTAGGATTTTATGGCACAATAATACATTTTCATATTTTCGGATGAAACGTCTGTTCGAAACTGTGATTTTATTTTTAGGGGCACTTCGGGGTCGTATTTCGGCAAATGATTTTCACTGTAGGTTCATAAGAATATTTAGGAATTTTTTAGTACTAAGTTTATTATTTAATTTTTTTGAATAAATAGTAACCTCGATAAGCGCACTAAGTACAGTGTTTTCAAAATCACAGTGTGAAATGTCTAAATTAGGCTAAAAAAGTTTTATTTGGACAATTGGCAAGATCTTAGCCACATATAATAAATAGTATTAGACAATTGGCACCATGAGAAACATTTGATGGATTTGAAGGAATCAAGGTGTGAGATCATGCCACCTAAGCAAAACTTTTATTCCATCCGACTAATCAAATTGTGTCAAAACAAAGAGGATTTATACCCTAGTAAAACCCTATATGGTTGGAGTCCAATTAATAATCCAAAAATATGGTTAAAACTGAGATCCTAAATGGTTTTATCAAAATCCTAAAATTGACCTCGAAATACTAATTGAATCGGTTTCTACCATTGTATTTAATTGCTTGATTAAGTTATTTTTACATGCTATTAATCTTTTAAATTTATGTTAGAACATCATTATCCAACCTTTTTAATCTTAGATATTTGATTGAGCCAAGATAAATTAGATTTGGGCTTGATAGCTACCTAAACCTTCTTAAAACCCCAAATTGAGGCCCATTCAGTTTAGGCCTATTAAGGCCCACGAGTTTGGCCTCACTAGCATTGCTTTTTGGCTAAGTTTGCACCCCCACTTGACTAACCAGATATTTAAAAAAGGGGCGTAGAAGGTTCTAAAAGAGATAAGCTAAAGGGGCCACCTCACTATTTCAACTCAACACTCCACCGTGAGAAAATATCTTGGGATACTTTTGTCTATTTTTTGTTTAGCATTAAATTTTTTTGATTTGATATTTGAGTTTAGGACAAAATTTACATATGGTATGTAAATTTTGGTGATTTTTGGAACTAGGATGCAAATCCTTAAGTTAGGGGTAAAATGGTCATTTTTTCATATGTAAAGGGTAAAATGTTTATTTTTTCACATGTAGAGGGTAAAATGTTCATTTTTTCACATGTAGAGGGTAAAATGATAATTTTTCTCTAAGTTAGTATTTTTCCATATTTCTAATTGTTAGTGATAAATTTCTAACTTTTAGAAATCACTATTTTCAGTTTCTCGTGATTGCACTTGAAATTGCTCAAAAATTACGCAGACTGAGGTAAATTAGCTTTTAACTTACTAGTATTTTACTGTGTACGAGTGATGAATAAATGAACTACAGTGTATGTATGTATATTATCATATATGTGCCATGTCAAGTCGTTACATATTCATCTGTTACACACAATTTATTCAGTCAAGAATTATTCATATGTTATGCAAGATATTCTATCATGTATTACTATATATTGCAAGTAAGTCATGTTAAGTATGTCATCTGTTACATGTACGTCATGTCATGCAATACTCATTGTTGTAAGTATGCCATGTTATGAAATGTTGTCTGTTACATGTTTATGTCATGTTTATCTTAATTAAGTCATGTCCTTTGAGTTACGTTCAAGTCAGTTACGTATAGAATACTCGTGATATAATCACTATGATTGTCTGAACATCTCCATTTGTAATTTACGCGAGGTACTTTTGGCGAAATCAAGTTGATTGTCAGAATTCAGTTCAAGTTCAGTTACGCAAATACTCGTGGTGTAATCATCTTGATTATAAGGGTATTTTATTTAAAATACTCGTCATGTAATCATTCTGATTATCAGAATATTACTAGGTATTCCTAGTGTAATCATTTTGATTACTAGGATAAGTGATTTAAAATACTCGTGATGTAATCATTTTGATTGTTAGAGTATTACTAGGTACTCATGATGAAATCATTCTGATTGTTTGAGTATCTCTGACGGAATATATTGGGTGGAATCATTTTGATTGTTCACTATTCCTAATGAAACGATTGGCAGAATTATTTTGATGATTAGAATTCAAGTTCAAGTTCATGTTAAATAAAGAAGTCAGTTCAAGTTCATATCAAGTTACGTTTCAGTTCAATTTACATAAGTCAAGTTCAGTTTACATTTTAGTTTAAGTTATGTTTGTTATGCTATGTTATACATCAAGTTGTGCCATGATTACTTATGACTTTTGTGATGACCCGTTTTTACGTGTATTTTCACTGAAGGCACTTTTTAATTTATTTAATATAATAGTTATTTTATTTTGAATTATTGTATTTTAAATTGGTTTTAACTTATTTGATGTTGTGTTTAATTTATTTAGTCATTTTACGGTTTTTAAAATCGTTTTCGGCGGATCAGTTTTGGTTTTCAGAGTGAGGACTGGACCTCATTTCTTTTCCCTCATCTTTTCTTTTTCTTTTCTCTTTTTCCTTTTTCTTTTTCCTTTTTCCTTCTTTTTCTTTCTTTTTCTTTCTTTTCTTCTTCTTTCTTCTCCTTTCTCTCCCACGTACGCCGAACAACCTCTTTTTCTCCTTCCCGTCGCCGCCCCTTTGTCCGCCCAGTTCTCCGCTGTCCGGCCACCGTTTAGTGCACCACCACCACCATTCTCTTCCCCCTCCACCAGAGATTATCCCCACCAATTTTCAGAGCCATCAGACCAGCCGTTAGAAATCACGAGCAGCCGGAAGTCACTGCACCTGCTTTGTGTTTGCCCCTGTCGTTGGTTGCTTTCGCAGCCCAGAATTGCCACTCGCTGGTGGTGTGGCCTACACCACCCACCCAGTTTTCTTCCCCTCTCACCGTTGAACATCTCCACCAAGTTTCACCTCCATCCGAGCCACCGTTAGCCACCATGAGCTCCTCTAAGCCATACAGTTTTTCATCGATTTCGGTGCCTTCGCACTACCTCCGGCCACCATCTCTTCACGGCTTCTTCCCCTACCTCTTGCCGACCTAAACCACCCATTTCCAGCCTCGATCTGTTGCCGAAGCAGCTCCCACGAGCTCAACTCCGTTTAGCCCCTTTTTGGCCTTCGACCGCCCTTTCCACCACTACCCACGGCCAAAACTCGTTTTCTTTAACTTCATAAATATCTCAAGACCTTTTCCTATCAATTTCGTGCCTTGGTTTGTCCCCGTTCGAAAGTGGATAATTTATTACCTACGGCCACAGTGTAAATTACACTGTTACGTTGCTTTTCCTCCGCCGTTTGCAACGCCGCGAGCTTTCTAAAAATACCGTATAGCGCTGTAAGCATTTTTCAAACTCTAATTTTAGATTTAAATATATTTTGCTATTACAATAAATATTTGCTGTTGGTTGGCTGATTCCGGACTGAGTCCGAGGAGTTCGGGGGTCGGATGGTTTGAGGATAGAGTACTTGGTTTTGGTTGTATGTGATTGCTTGGTTATTTGAGCCATGAGGCATGCGTTGCATATTGAATATATGTGCATTTTATTTAATTTGAGAAAATCCTGTTTTGTTGGCGTAAATGGAATTTCGGGTGCGTGTGTCTCATGAGCCCAAGCCGAGATGGGTTATTATCTCGGTGGAGCTCCTCTGGTCACTCGAGAGTGGATAATACTGAGTGACATCCCCTGGGTTGTCGCAGGGCGACGACCGGATCGCACGATATGGTAACGCTGTCGTGTCGACTCCGTGGTCCCTAGAGTGGCGGGGACTAGAGGATGGCCTAGCCAGGGACACGTTGGGCGCGAGTCTGGGCATCGCTCGTTTAGGTGTCACACGCGTAGTCGTTACCTGCGGTGTGGCACAGAGCCAGGTGTGCGGATGATCCCTAGGGGAGATCATGGTGCATGCATAATTGGATTGATTGGCTTGATTCAGAGGCACGCGTAGGGATGGTGGTAGAGTCCCGCCTGCGATTCCCGCCTACAGTGCTCTGATGGTTTGGTTAATGGGACATTATCTGGGATGGTGGCGAGGTTCAGTTTTGAGGCTTTGTGATTCATTTTCTGGGAAAATGGTGGTTTGGGCCATTATCTGGGATAATGGTGAGGCTTAGTTTTAAGCAATATGTTGTTGTGGGCCAAATGGGTTTTTGGCGTGTGTGAAAAAATATGATTTTGTGGGACATGTGCATTGGCTTTTCTTGGATACATGTTGTTTGAGTTTTATATGTTTTTATCTAGTGGTGTTTGGATTTTACTTACCTGCAGTACCATTTTTGGTACCGTAATTTTTGGTACAGAGTTCGAGGAGGAGGAGGAGGCTGAGCCCGAGGACGCGGCTCCGCCGAAGTTCTGAGTTGAAGTTATGCTTTATATTTAGCTTTGAATAATATTTGTAGTTGTAATATTTTAATATGTATGTTTTGAATAGCTTTGTATTAAATTAAGAAAAATTCTGGTACTTAGTTATATGACTTTACTATCCGCTGCGTGTCCCTTCGTGCACATTTGTTGCTTTTGCACACACTTGGCACACGTTGTTAGGGTGGTGACCTGTGATGTCATCATCCGGACGTCTCGATTTCCCCGTGTCCGTGCGTGGGGATTTGGAGGCTTCACAGGTGGTATCAGAGCGGTTTGGCTCTGGGTAAAACCACATGTCCCGTAGGTAGTACCAGAATGTTTTTAAAGTTATGTTTTAAAATTTATTTTAAGTAAAGTTGCTATTTGACATGTTTTATTTGTTTTATTTGTTTGATGCTTGTTGCTTGTTTTATTTATTTAGTTATGTTATTGTATGTTGGTTTCTTTTTGTTTCTTGTTATGTGGTGTTGGTTTTTGGGTTTTTTTTTTTTTTTTTAGGCTTCATGTTGTTGGTTTTATTTGTTTTTGTTAAAAGGGGTCAAAGGTTGTGTTGTGGTAGGAAGGCGGTATAATCGAGGATATTATTATTAGGCATGAACATTTAGTGTAGTAGGCTTGAATTTTTAGCGATGTGGTTTGCTTGTATGATGTTGAGGTCTGAAGGGAATGTCATGGTTTAGGCAATCTTTGTAAGGTGGGAACTCACGTAGCAATGAGGAGAGGAATTAGCTTTAAGTCGCTTAGGATGATTGAGGTCAAGGTTTTGTGGAATTTATGTAACGGGGCTATAGTATAGGAGAGTGTAGGTTCAACGAACTTTAAGGATATGTTTAAGGGAATTTTGTTTAAGGTTTGGGGTCTATTGCCTTTGTGACCTGGTAGCGCTTTAAAAAAGAATTTAATGATCGCTTCTTTCCTGCTTCAGTGAGGCGGCAAAAAAGTAAGAGAGTTCTCAAGCTTAGTCCAAGGGAGCATGATCGTGGAGCAGTACGCCCGAAAATTTATAGAACTTGGGCGATTTGCTCCTCACTTCATTGCCTTGGAGGAGAAGTAGGCAGAGCGTTTCCATGAGGGTCTACGTTCTGATATACGCCGAATGGTGGTCAGCCACCAGATATTCACTTTTCAGGATTTAGTGGATGTGGTCAATCTTGTAGAGCGAGAGAATAATCTGAATATGGGCTCCCCTTCAAGACAAAGGAGGCGGAGTTTTACTGGTGAAGGAAGTAGTTCGGGTTCGCCTCAGAAGTTTGTTCAGCGGGCTGGGACTCGACCATAAGCAGTCTCGGGAGTGCGTATGGGAGGCCGAGTTCCAGTTTGTGGCAAATGTAATAGAGCTCATGAGGGTGAGTGTCGTCTGGGTAGTAATCAATGTTTTGAATGCGGTCAGACGGGGCATTTTGCTCGTGAGTGCCCTAGTCGAGTTCAAGAAAGCCGTGGAGCTCGTCGCAGTGGTAGAACTAACCAGAGGCATTTAGCTCGGGCTCGAATGTACGCAATGACTCTTGGTACTGTTGGAGGCAAGGTTAAGGAGATTCAGAATGCTGGAGTCATGGCAGGTAGGGGTCTAATCTAATCTTTAGTGATGAACGCCTTGTGTGGTTTGTTTTTCTTATATTATAGAGGCTTAGAGAGAGTGGCATGATCTGGGTGATATTTTAGGAAAGTAGAATAATTGAGTTCTTTAGTTCCGAGGAGTTTATGAAATGGTCTATAGTGTAGTAGATTGTAAGTTCAACAAATTTCAAGGATAGATTTTATGAAATTTCATTAAAGTTTTAAAGTTTGGGGCCTTATAGATTTTAGGTAAATAAGTTTATGGTAATTAAGGTGTTAGGTTCGACAAGCTTTGGGGGGGGATAATTAAATTTCGAGTTTTAGATTTCGTAATTCGGATGAATAATTTGATGGCAATTGGGGCTTTAGATTTTACAAGCTTTTAAGGTGAATGTTTTGGATTAAAGCTACCAATCTTGAGAATTTCAGAAAATGATTTATTATCTAGTAATGTTTTAGAATTTGAAGGATTTGAGAGTCGATTTTCTTTTATGTGATGTAAGTTTCTTGATCTTAGAAGTTCTGGAAGATGATTCTTATTTGATTTAAGGTTTTAGAATTGCAGAGTTGAATGACTGATTTATAATAAGAGTTGAGTTCTTAGTTTTACAGACTTAGTGCTATAGCTTGATCTACTCTAGTGAGTGAGTAGTTTGTAACCATTAAAATGGGGTTGATTAAAGTTGAGTTGTTGATATGAAAATTTTTCTAGAGTAGATTTCTTTGAGGATTGGAGGTAATGACCTAGTGCGTGTATTTCTTTGAGGATTGAAGATATCGAGCTAGTTTAGAAAATAATTATTGTTAACTCGAGGTTGTAGTGGCAGATTTTAGGAAATGATTCTATTGATTCGAAAGATATAAGTCCATCAGGGTGTTGGAAATAGTAGATTTTGTGTTGGTATTAAATACGATTGAATTTGAGGCTATACGATCCGTAGACTTTTAGGAATGGATTCTTAGCAAGTTTAAGGTCATTCTCGGTACCAAACTTTAAGCAATGGCTAGTTGCTGATTTAAGGATATAAGTTGAGTAGATTCAGGAATGATTCTTGTTGAGTTGAGGATATAAGTCTAGGTGATGGAAATGTGATAATGGATCACTTGTACGTTTGAATGATTTGTGGTGTTGGCTAAGAGTACATGAGATCGATGAGTAGTAATGGTAAGTACATATGGATTTCGGGGAGTGTTGGTTCTAGCCTAATTTTTAACTTGGTAGGAGTTGAAGAGGAATCTGTGTGGTAATATTAAATTCAAGAGATTTTGGCTTTGAGTTGTTTGGTAAGTTGAACGGAATGTGCAGTCGAAGCGGGTTACCCATTGGAATGATGGTTTGAAACGACTGTTGTGTTTATCTTGAGAATTAATTGCTACTGGGAGTCATAGGAATTTAAATTTGTGAGGCTATACTTTTCTTTGGAGATCAAGTATCTATTTGGGAGAATTGGGGATATGGTTATTTAACTTGAAAGAGATTGTTAGGTCACCATGTGTGGTGTATGAAGTAATAAAGCAGTAGGATCCATGAGTGTTGTTTAATAGTTTTTGATGGATTGAAGATTTAAACAGTATGGCCTGTCTTGAGATTTAAACAGTATGAAGGAATTAGTTGTGCTAAAACTATAGTTTTTGAGAGTACAAGTAGGTGGGTGGGTTACCAAGAGCGTTTTGATTATGTCTAGGTGATGTCAATGGTAATTTATAATGAATTTGAAGTATGAGATATCGGATAGAAGTTATAAGCGCTCTCGTTGGTTGGCCGAGAAGGACTTGGGCCTTTTCGAGATGTTCCTTATCTTTAGAAGAAACAGGTGTATTTTGGGATGGTGTTATGTGTTTTCAAATTGGGGCCTAGAGGTTGATTAGTACTGGTTTCCGTCATCAATCAATGGATGTATTTTTGCGGAATGTTGGTTTTCGTTTAGGGCAGCGATGGCCAATTGAGGAACGAGTGGAGATTTATGGGGTTTTTTTTTTTTTGAGGTATATGATTTTCTATGGAAAGGTGGTAAAGCTTTTCTTGTGATTAGGTGTGGATTGAGCTTATACTTCATGATATTAATTTTTGAGGATATAGCCTATATGTATTTTGGTGAGTTATCAGAGTGCGCGCGAAAGCATGATTTTTAGAGATTCTTATAAGTTCAAATTTTGTATCGATTTTGAAGAATTAGTAGTGATTCAAAGTTTTAATGGGTGATTAATCTTTTGGTCGCACAATTTGGTTTATGGATGGTTAATTTTGGAAGTGGCTATTAGGTTACCAAAGTTGGAATGGGATGAAAGTTTGGAAGGTAAAGCAGAGACGTCGTTGATATTAGTGATTTATGGTGTGAAGTTAATAACCATTGGTTTTGTTGGGAGTTGTCGATGTTATGTATCTCTCATATATGTTCGTAGTTGTATCTTGTATCTGTTTGGCGCTGATGGTTGATCTTGCAAATTTCAAGGACGAAATTTGTTTTTAAGGGGGGAAGGATGTGATGACCCGTTTTTACGTGTATTTTCATTGAAGGTGCTTTTTCATTTATTTAATATAATAGTTCTTTTATTTTGAATTATTGTATTTTAAATTGGTTTTAATTTATTTGATGTTGTGTTTAATTTATTTAGTCGTTTTACGGTTTTTAAAATCGTTTTCGGCGGATCAGTTTTGGTTTCCGGAGTGAGGACTGGATCTCATTTCTTTTCCCTCATCTTTTCTTTTTCTTTTCTCTTTTCCCTTTTTCTTTTCTCTTTTTCCTTTTTATTTTTCCTTTTTCCTTCTTTTTCTTTCTTTTCTTCTTCTTTCTTCTCCTTTCTCTCCCGCCCCTTTGTCCGCCCAGTTCTCCACCGTCCGGCCACCATTTAGTGCACCACCACCGCCATTCTCTTCCCTTTCCACCAGAGATCATCCCCACCAATTTTCAGAGCCATCGGACCTTTTTGGCCTTCGACCGCCATTTCCACCCCCACCCACGGCCAAAACTCGTTTCCTTTAGCTTCATAAATATCTCAAGACCTTTCCCTATCAATTTCATGCCTTGGTTTGTCCCCGTTTGAAAGTGGGTAATTTATTACCCACGGCCACAGTGTAAATTACACTATTATGTTGCTTTTCCTCCGCCGTTTGCAACGCCGCGAGCTTTCTAAAAATACCGTATAGCGCTGTAAGTATTTTCCAAACTCTACTTTTAGATTTAAATATATTTTGCTCTTACAATAAATATTTGCTGTTGGTTGGCTGATTCCGGACTGAGTCCGAGGAGTTCAGGGGTCAGATGGTTTGAGGACGGAGTACTTGGTTTTGGTTGTATGTGATTGCTTGGTTATTTGAGCCATGAAGCGTGCGTTGCATATTGCATATATGTGCATTTTATTTAATTTGAGAAAATCCTGTTTTATTGGCGTAAATGGAATTTCGGGTGCGTGTGTCTCACGAGCCCAAGCCGGGATGGGTTATTATCTCGGTGGAGCTCCTCTGGTCACTCGGGAGTGGATAATACTGAGTGACATCCGCTAGGTTGTTGCAGGGCGACGATCGGATCGCACGATACGGTAACACTGTCGTGTCGACTCCGTGGTCCCTAGAGTGGCGGGGACTAGAGGAAGGCCTGACCAGGGACGCGCTGGGCGCGAGTCTGGGCATCGCTCGTTTAGGTGTCACACGCGTAGTCGTTACCTGTGATGTGGCACAGAGCCAGGTGTGCGGATGATCCCTAGGGGAGATCATGGTGCATGCATAATTGGATTGATTGGCTTGATTCAGAGGCACGCGTAGGGATGGTGGTGAGCAGGGATGGTGGTAGAGTCCCGCCTGCGATTTCTGCCTACAGTGCTCTGATGGTTTGGTTAATGGGCCATTATCTGGGATGATGGCGAGGTTCGGTTTTGAGGCTTTGTGATCCATTTTCTGGGAAAATGGTGGTTTGGGCCATTATCTGGGATAATGGTGAGGCTTAGTTTTAAGCGATATGTTGTTGTGGGCCAAATGGGTTTTTGGCGTGTGTGGAAAAATATGATTTTGCGGGACATGTGCATTGGCTTTTCTTGCATACATGTTGTTTGAGTTCTATATGTTTTTATCTAGTGGTGTTTGGATTTTACTTACCTGCGGCACCATTTTTGGTACCGTAGTTTTTGGTGCAGAGTTCGAGGAGAAGGAGGAGGCTGAGCCCGTGGACGTGGCTCCGCCGAAGTTCTGAGTTGAAGTTATGCTTTATATTTGGCTTTGAATAATATTTGTAGTTGTAATATTTTAATATGTATGTTTTGAACAGTTTTGTATTAAAT
Organism: Carya illinoinensis; assembly: GCF_018687715.1. Classification (NCBI taxonomy): domain Eukaryota; kingdom Viridiplantae; phylum Streptophyta; class Magnoliopsida; order Fagales; family Juglandaceae; genus Carya; species Carya illinoinensis. The sequence continues at coordinate 24,849,664 of NC_056756.1, read as the reverse complement.
TAAGAAAAATTCTGGTACTTAGTTATATGATTTTGCTATCCGCTGCATGTCCCTTCGTGCACATTTGTTGCTTTTGCACACACTTGGCACATGTCGTTAGGGTGGTGACCCGTGATGTCATCATCCGGACGTCTCGATTTCCCCGTGTCCGTACGTGGGGATTTGGGGGCATCACAACTTTAATTATGCATTCATGCTCTTATTGCCATGCACGCATCATTAACGTCTGTAGAAGTTTTCTGTTAACTTGCTGAGATTTGTAATCAAATCTCATTATGGTAGTCCCAACTACCATTTCTCCCGAATGGTAGATCTTATTACAGGACTTGAAGGAGAATCGAAATTTGACCAACTAGACATAATCGACTAAGCGACGGTGTGACATCAATGTTAATATAGTAGTTAACTTAAATTACCACTTGTACTATGGAGTTACATCTCCAGTACTATTTTGATCATAGCCATTTTGGACTAATATTGTAATCTCAATTGTTTAATATGTCATTATGCATGAAGTATGTTTTAAGTATTTAGAATATTTTAATTTTGGTGCATAGTATTGTCAAAGAAAAAAATGATTTGCTGAGAATATTGCATAACGCTAGATGCATGTGAGGAATATTACTTTTTTTATGTTATGAATAGAGCAGATACCCTTGTGTTTTATGTCTTGATGCTTCAAATATCCGTCCGATCCAAAGTAAAATTTGGGGGCGTCACACTTTGAGCCACATTGCCATTAGGGTTTTTGAATCTTACAAGAAATGATATGTCACTTAACCGCTAGGGTTTTGACCAAATGAGTTAGGTGTGATTACCATTTGGCCCTAGGGTTTTCTTGTGTTAATGTGACATAAAACAATAGGAAGTCATGGAGTGAAAGGAAGGACCTTAAAAATGAAGATTAATGAATGATATTATTGCTTGTTTTGATCACTAATCATAGCGTGAAATTTTGTTTTTAAAGTCCTTCCTCTCACTAATCATGTGAATATACAAGGACCTTAAAATCAAGCTTGTTCTTTTCTGTCTTTGTTGCTTGTTTTGATTAATGAATGATATTTTGTTACATGCTATGACTAGTTTACACCCTTGTATATTCATGTTAAGCTCAAATGATACTTGCTAGAATTTTTGGTTTATATGACATGTTTGGAGCTTCTCTTCATGAGTTATATCCATCTCTATGTATCTGAATGTTCTAATTATTTCAAACTGTTCATGTGGTGCATATTGGGTACAAATATATGGCATTGTTGCATGAAAAGTTACATGTTTTCATCACAAGTTATATATCACATATTTTAGGGTTGTGCATTAAAAGAAAAAAGTTTGTCATGACTCCAATGGTAGGATAGAAAAATATCCTAGTAGAACTTCCTTGTCAATTCCGAAGTGCCTAAATTAGAGTGGTAACTCTTGGGCTGAAGAAGTGCAATCAATAGACTTCAAATGGGTTCTTTTTAAAGGATTCTAAAGTGACGTAGCCAGGTTGTGACACCCCTAGACCCCGCTTGAGATTGGATAAAGACAGAAATGTTAGGACATACAACTCAAGGTTACACACCCCTCGTTCATGATAGTTAACATGCAATGCACCTAACATGTTTCTAACAATATGCAATAATTGCAGCGAAAAAGTTTAACTCTAAGTAAATTTTTTTGAGTAATTAAAATATGGTACCAAACAAAGTAACTAGTAACCCAAAGTACTTGTTCAAAAATCTCCCTATACAAAGTAAAAGGGTTTAATCATAACCCTTGTTATCCCAAAATCCAATTATCCAAAATCATATTGTTCCTTAACAATGTCGGGAGATGTCCTATTTGTCCTTGTCCTTATCTAAAATCTTCTGAAGGTCCTTGAAGAGCTTTAGCACTTCACATATAAAATTCTCAACTGACTCAAGTCGTTCTACCAGCATGGGTTCCACCGAGCACTCAGGGCTTTTTGAGGCCTCTTTTCTTTTTGGGGCATCCTCATATTTGTATTTTTCCATTGCTATCATCTATTTTTGTCTCAACTTCTACCATTTTGAGGTAAAAATAACTGAACCTTAGAAATGGGTCATTACTAGGTGCACCGCCACTGATGCATTCTGATGTTGCCATTCATCCTAACCTCATGATATCATCTTCAACCTCCAAGAATTTCAAAAATCAAATCTTACTTCTAACATATTCATAATATCATCCTAACATCAACCATGCTTTAAATCATCAAACTAAAGTCACCAAAATTATAAAATAACATTTGGAGTTTTTGGTTTTACACTTAGTCCAAAAACAGAAACTTTTTCCTCAACTAGTTTTGATAAATCTCTTGATCTATAACTTATAAATATATGATCTTCAAACCAAACCATCACATGGTTTAAAAAGATGTCCTAAAACATATATAAGCTTTTAATTCAAGATCACATGGTTAGAAATTAACCAAAACATAAATTCAGCCAAGAATATCCACACCTTGGCTTATTTGAATATCTCTTTGCATAAAATTTCATATCTTTGAAACTAACATCAAATATCTTCAAAATAATAATATAACATGTATATAAGATACTTAGGATCCTCCCATAAAATTATTAAAGTCATTAGAATAGGTTTAGACCACCAAAGAGTTAAACTTTCTCAAAACAGAAACTGTTTTTCTTCTTCCAGTTTCTAAGTTTCTAAATCTAAGAAAATCTTTCATCAAAACCTTTAATCATGCAAAAATCCTCAACCAATTGTCACATATACATGTTAACAATACTCCATAAAAATTTCGGACCAATATCTATCCATTAGCTTGGTCAAAAACTTCAAACTATAACATATTCTCCAGTTTATCTCCCAGAATGACCTTTCTATAGTTTATACAATATTTGACTGACCAAATGATTTTCAAATGGGGCAAATAAGATATCCATGTAAACTAGACTAAAAAAGGAACAACTTATATGAAGGAGACTTTATGATAAAACACTTACAACAGCTTCGAAATGGGCGTGCAAAAGATCTCCTAAAAGCTGTCCGAGAGAGAGTGTTTGATAATCTTTTATTGGAAGGTGTAATTGAAGATAAGTTCATGGGTGCTGGCTGGACACATTTATGGACGAGATAAGGGAGGTGATAAGGCTGGAGTTGAGAGTTGATTGTGGTTTTCTCCTACCCAAAATATCTATAAAAGATTATCTCATAATATTCTATCTAATAATATCTACAAAAAAAAATCAACTTAAGATATTTGTATCCAATAATATCTATAAAAATCAACTCAAAATATTTTTACCCAATAATATTCACGAAAATTACCTCAAGATATTTCTTTTTATCCAATAATATCTACAGTTTTGAACAAACGTTTTGTCCGAAAATATGAAAAAAAGTTATTGCGCCATAAGACTTTAAATAACCCTCCGAGTCTAATGGCACAAATCATAATACATTTCGACACTTCTAACTATCTCCAATAATCAAAAACACACTTTTGATACCATAGTAAATAATAACACTAACTATGTAGTTAGACAAAAACCTATACGATTAATGGATTCGTGAAAACTTATGGGGTTTTCACGAGGTTCCTAAAGTTAATAGAAATTTCACAATTGAATTTCTAGCGAGCTGTTACAGTTTATGTTTGAATCGTGTTCAAACTGGCGAACAATTGATATAATATATATTTTTATTTTATTGTTATAGAAAATGATTCCGCTTTAATTTAAGTAAGTTAAATGACAGTTTTATAACAGTTTATTAGAAAAAAATTGAAACGACTATGGTTGGTTTAAGACAAATGGTGTCATTTTTGGGTTAGTGTGGAAGCCCTAACCTGTCATCCCTTAGACCTCTCTCAATTCTCTCTCCCGCCATTGTCTGGTTGTCCACCGGTGAAACTCAACTTTCCAACCCCATCGCCTCAATGCCGTCTCTCTTTTTCTCACATCCCATCTCACTCGCTTTCTCATCTCTCAATTCTTCCCATGCTAAGTTACTTTGAATATTTACGTAACTTTTTGGCTGAATCTCGAATATATTCTTTGACCTTGTTGAGCTATAATTTAATTTCCATTTGGAATTTGTGTTGTTATTTCATTTTCTTCCCTTTTCTTAGCTACCAAATAGTTTGTAGATCTTATAACTCCTTAGATGTAAATTAAAATTGGACTTCTAGATCATCGCAAGTCCAAAATTGATCCACAGACAGATGAATTGGCCGGAACTAATCCAATTGGTTCTCTCCCCACTAGTTGGTTGATTCAGTCTGTTTTGGGAAAATAAAAAACCAATAAGTTCATTTTTCAGGCCTGGTTTATACTATTAGGCCATGACATGCTTATGAGTTTAATGTATATCGTGAAGGAAAGAGTATTTACATAAAGAAAACTGGAAACACCCAAGGGAGTGGGGGAACCAAGAGCGTTAGGGTTTGTCACCCTAGTTTCGTGTGGCTTGAAGGTTGGTTAGGGATGGCTTCAATGAACTTCAGTAGTCGTGGGATAGAGTGTATGCGGTTAGGAGGCATGGTATTGTAATGGTGGTGTTGGTGGTGGTTGATGGATTGCATGACATGAACCTATGTGAGTGCTTGGGCATGTAGTCGCTAAACCCGTCACATATGTGTATGCGAGGTGGTGTAGGGAACAAGGAGACTTACTGTTGACAAAGGTGGCGCACGTCATGAAAGGGTTGGGGTATATTGGCTGAATGAGTGAGATGTAGAGTGTGTTTGGTGAAGAAAGGTTGCAGTGCAACTTCAGTGGCAAAGTGTGTAAGCCATTCCATAGGGTCCTATAAATACAATTTGGAAGGTGTGGAGTCTGAGGGGGATGAAACTTCTAGTGTAGGGGGTTTAGTGAGGTGTTCGAATGGGACTTGGAGTCATGATCAACCGAGGAGTTGTGATTGCCTTAGGAGTTATGGTTGGGTTAGATGACTTGTAAGTGGAGTGGAACTAGACTTGTGCTTGCAACTCGAGGTGTAGTGCAAGTGGGTTTGCATAACCTAGATGGTTTATTCCGTGAGGTATCCATGGGCTCTTGGTGAGCATAATGCTTGGGCTTGCTTGCTCTCCATTGGCGTAGTGTGCTTAGGTCTAGTGGCCTTGGGCCTAGTTTTGTATCTAACTCCATTTCACTCTCTAAAAAATGTAACCCAATTCTAGTGTAATACTATATTTCCTAAATAAGAAGTATCAAAGGTTTTGGGTGTTACAAGTCAATCCATGAAAGAGTTCATTTTTGGTGCATAGGATTGTCTCATTCTAGGAAGGCAATTATAGCTTCTGCAACTTGTTTAGGAAGATTCAATCGCTTTTACCTACTTAAGCTCCAATTCACTTTAAGAAGCTCACTATTGCAATGTTGGAGCCTACTTTCATCTGGAGGAAAATTAGTTTTTACTAAAGTGTGTATTGTCATCCATTTCTATACACATCCTTTCTTGCATAAATATCCCAAAAGCTTTATTAATCAACTTCATCAAGCTTCCTCAAGTATTTTTTTGTGTGGCTTTGAAGGGAGTGGAAAGATGAAATGGGTATCTTGGGCACAAATCTACAAATAGATAGGAGAAGGTGGTCTTGGGTTAAGGGATTTGTGGGATGTCTTCAATGTTCCATAGCTTTGGGTCCTCTATCCTGATCATGATTTTCCTATCCCCTGGGGAAATGCCTTTCCGGCCGATTATGGGAGAGGAGGGATTCGAACCCTGATACTATGGTTCATAGCCATGTATTATAATCCTCTAAGCTATAGGTCCTATCCTGTCTTCACTAGATATGTTCCCAAGGGTACCCTAAAACAAAACCTTTCCTTTGCCCATCCACTTATAATTAAGAAGATGTAAAAGCATTTCTCTCTCTCTCTCTCTCTCTCTAGGAATGGTACATTTCAAGCATGTAGCGAGAGAGAAGGGGTTTAATGATTTTCATTTTATGTAAATCTGTGTATTCACATTTGCCTTCCATTCTTGAGCATAACACTTGGCTAATTGGTGATGATGCTATTACTTTCTGGTTTAAGAACTAGGTAAAGGAAGGCTCCATGTTTTAAAGAGGTTTTCTTGTTAGTCATTCTGAATGAAAAATTAAAAAATTAGAGACATCTGGTCACCAACAAGGCCTAATATCTACCTTATCACTCAGTTGGGTGGAAATTGATTGAAGGGTTCTATTTTGGAGTTCAAAGTTATGATCAAAGACACAAATGATTTCAAAATTTGGATCCTATCTTCCTCCAGAAAACTAGTTGTTAAGTCTGCTTGGGAATTAACGAGAAGTCCATTTGAAAACTTTCCTCATTCTGCTTGTATTTGGAATCATATCTTATCTCCAAAAATTTCTGTTTTTGGATTGAAGCTTTATCATAATGCAATACTTGTTGATGCTGTTGTGCAAGGCTGTGGGATTCCCCTGGTATCCAAATACATTTGCTATCGTAGTTCTCCAATGGCAGAATTTGTTGATCATTTGTTTGAAAATGGGAGGTTAGCTACTGAAGGATGAGAACATCTTCCTGCTCTCTTTGGCTTCGTCTTATTGTTGAGGCTTTCCTAGAAGTTGTGTATTTTACAATGGTGGCAACTCTCTAGAAGGAAGGATCAAACTAGTATGCTAGTTGCTCTGATCCCGATGCTTATTCTATGGGAGTTATGGCTCTCATCCAGTCATTAACCATATCATTAATTGGTTACACGACTTGAAAAGCTTGTTGACACCAAGCAAGATTCCAAGAAGAGAAATCCTTAGGACTGGTCGGGCTGGTTATACTCAAATAACAGCCCGCCAATCACATCCCAACACATAAGACTTCCACCGAGACATTCGTGGGCCAGCATTACACGTGAAACTGATTCGGGCGTTCAGAAATCAGAAACATTTCGGAGCAATATTCATCTCCAAGCTCTCTTCAAGCCCTAACGATTTCTCCACCAATATTCATCTCCGATTTCTCCACGCCCTTGTGATTTTTCGAAGCCGTTACAAGCCCGACCATTTCTCCAAGCAGTAGCCTCACGATTTCATAAGGTTATTGTTTCATTTATTTATCTATTGATTGTGTACTGCCGTTTGTGAGAATCTATTGTGAAGCGCACGTTTGTGAGAATTTGGTGTGAAGCGCAGAACTATATGGGTGATATTTTGGATGATATTGTATTTGCTAGTTAAGCTTTGTTTTGTTCGACTCAATTACTTCACAAAAGGGGTTCTATATATAATCTCATTGAAGAAGAGAAGAAAACTTAAATGATTTTAACTTTAGATTCATAGCAATGAATTTAGAAAAGAGCTTGTAATGGAACACACAATCTTATTAATAATTTTCTTTTCTATTCTTTTGGTTTCAAACAAAATATATAGAGATGGTATTTGGGAGCACCAGGAAGACTCTTCTTGTGAAATATTGGCTAACTTATTGATATGGATTTTTCTTGGTTAGATGTCCATTATAATTGTTGTAATTAAGGGTAAAAGTAACTAGTGTATATATATAGGTTTTGTTTGATGTCCACTTGCTTGCCAACTGTTTGTGTATATGACTAAAAGAGGTTGAATGTAGATTTATCTGACATTTTCAGCTTGTCTACTTCACATATGTAATAAGAATGGATGAAAGAACTCACCAAGATGCTTATTCCTCAAATCTTCTAAATAACAATAACTTTTTCATGTAATTTACAAATGAGAATTAAAAACTATAAATGAAGATTGAATATAAATGTTTTAATGAAATGGAGATAGATTTAAGGATGTTGTATTTACTTTCTCCAGGACTCCATCTTTCATAGGAGGAGAACCACCATTAGGCTCCAGGGCCATTGGATCATATTTCATTCTTTCAAACCATATAGCTTTCCACATGAAAAAACACTTTTTTTTTTGTTCAATGGGCCCACATAGATGATATAACAAATCCCATGTTGGTAACATGAGCAATAGTTGGTATACAGCAGATTGGCCCTATCTCCCTAAAGTAAATTCAATGAGTTGCTATGCAAAACCTATGTTTTAAAAGACTGATACGCCATCAATATACAAAAAGGGAAAAAACTAGTTGAAGTAAAACTAGAGATAAAAGAAAGCGGTACCTCTTCTGTCATACTAATTTATGCATCATGCATCAGTTATGCTGTCATACTTCATGAGGTTCAAATGTTACTTTCTCGAATTTTATAGATACTATAGAATCTATCTATT